>NC_134138.1:12208097-12833097 GCF_033958435.1 Carettochelys insculpta
CGCTTTTTTTGATGGCTGGAATCATCTCAGAGTTAGCTTCGAACCAGTTGTTTGTTTCTAGCTCTTCTTCCAAACACCGACAAGGCCGTGTTGTACATTGTATCCCTCAGATGCTGCCACCTGGATGTCACATCGGCACCCCCAGGGTTGCCGCGCAGATTCTCCTCAAGGGTCACTCTGAACTTTTCAGCTCTCTCTGAGTTAGCCGTCTTTCTGGCATCGATGCGGGGCCTTCCAGTTGGTTTAGAGCGGTGCAGCTTCTTGGGAATCACCTTGAGTTTGGAGCAAACTAACGAGTGATCTGTATCGCAGTCAGCACTATGATAGCTGCGTGTCAGAAGGATGTTTTTGAGGTTATCACATCTAGCGATGACCACATCTAGTTGATGCCAGTGTTTTGAGCGTGGGTGTCTCCATGACACTCTGTGCTGTGACTTGGTTTGGAAAAATGTGTTTGTGATGCACAGATTGTGGTACGTACAAAGTTCGAGAAGACGCTGACCATTTTCATTCATTTTTCCCACACCGAAGTGGCCTAAGCAGGAAGGCCACGAGTCACGATCGGTTCCAACTCTCGCATTGAAGTCACCCAGAATGTACACTTGTTCGCGAGCAAGTATTTGCACTATGGCAGCACTAAGCACGTCATACAACTTGTCTTTGACTTCCGGTGTGGCGTACAGGGTTGGGGGGTAAGCACTGATCAGGTGGACAGGACCAGCGCAACTTTGAAGTATGACCTGAAGGAGTCTTTCTGATCCATCCATGACTAATTCCACCACTTGTAGAAGGGTGTTTCTAATGGCGAAGCCAACACCATGCTCCCTGGGTTCTTCTCGGGCTTTACCCTGCCAGAAAAAGGTGTAGTCCTTTTCCTTTAGAGATCCCCAATCTGCGGGACGTGTCTGGCTCAATGCACTCTGGCCCAATGCACCTGAAAGGGATGCTCTATATTCAGTGACCAGTTCCAACTGCCTCTTTGTAATCGAATATGGGCTTCTGCTGCATCTCTTCCCAGGCTTCCACTCTGAGAATGCTCCCCTGCTCTTTGATTCAGTCTGCCACGTAGAATTCATCTTTCAAACACAGATACAGCGGACTCAGAGGTGAAAGTTTCTCCCCTATACTAGTCTGGATTTGGGAAAGAAGGCTTCCAGACATAGAACTATCTAAAGTGGCCAGCCAACACAGGGGAAGAGGATAATTTTATTCAATCCAATAACTGGCATGATAACATGATCAAGAGGGATAGACCTTATGATAACAGTCTGAAGGACTTGGAGACCTGCCAGGATCTCTGTGTGAAAGACAGGTGAATGTCTGGTAGGCTAAGACCTTTACTGAAGCTGGTATTAAGTGTTAATGTTACGATATATTTTCTTTGAAATACTTTTGTTTTGAATACATAATACTTTGGTTTAAGGAGGCTTCTTGGTCTCTGGTTAACCCCATCATTGTCCCTGAAGAGGACTGTATAAGCTAAAAAGTTTAAACTTGCTGAGGTAATCACAGTGAAATGCAAGAGGAATCACTTCCCGAGTCCTCAGTCAAAAAGGAAACATATTCGAAGAAGTGTAACTGTTCAAGGCCTGAGAACAAATGAGGTGACCATCAGAAGCCAAATAATCTTGTTTTCTTTCACTTGGATTGGCTAGGTCTCTTTATTCCATAGCTTGTCTAACCACTGTGGCTACAGCTACACTGTATCTGTAACTTGCAATAACTTATGCAAATTATTTCAAGTTAATTTATTTAAAAACTTGGTGCCATCCACACAGCATCAAAGTACAAAATAAGCAGCTATTGTGAAGTTTCTGCTAACACTCTCACAATGAGGAGTAGCGAAAACAGAATACCATGCTCAAAACAGCACTATTCCAAGTGCAGTGTTGAGCTGCAGAGTTGCTATGGCAATAATGTAGCCATAGCCCCACTGACAAGTTTACCTATGCTTTTTGTGAATCTTATTCTGGTCATAGTGAAGTGTTTAAAATTATTTTTTCCAAATAGCAGATCTGTAAAGTCTGAGACCTTCCAGGGAGAAGCTTTTAAAAAAAGCTATACTATATTAATTTTGAACAGACATATAAAAATCTTGAGGAACCCCCAGAGACACCACTGTAATTTCTTTGAAACTGCATTTCCATTTTGTTACTATCAAACTGGCCTTCAAAAAATTTCCCTACTTCATGCCATAATTGCTTACAACAAACTCCAGTTTTATTGTCATTCAAACTGTTTCACTACACCATCAAAATCTGACAATTCATACATAAAGGACTGACTTGTAAATGTATTTGCAATAAACACACAAATGACATAATAATAATACTCACCAAGACAGGCAATCTTTAAGGGCATTAAAATATGGATATCTGGATATGACACAAATAGCAAATGGTACGAAGCAGCCAAAAGCTTTAGCAGTCTGTACAGATTCCCAGTGCGCCTGCCCATTTGCGGAGACAGAACCATCCTACAAGAAAGCTAAACATTAATGTTGTGATGAAATTCATAAAATAATGGTATTTTTGAGGGAACCTACATGTAGGATGAAAATTTCTACGGCATGTTATGGTGTTCTGCTAAAGATTCCCCATTCCCATCCTCAAGTCTGGAAGAGGCCTATTAGTTCAGAAACCCAGTCAGCATGAGCGGAAGGTTACCTCCACTTGGGCCCCCTCCATCTAGCCCACAAGACCCAGGGAAAGTTGTCCCAACTTGGACAGGGTCTTAGAGTTTGGAGGGAGGGATAGTTGTCCCAGAAACTACATTCCAAGAAAAGGCCTGTATGTGAGAACAGAGATATGGCTCTCTCTCATCTGCTATCCCAGGCTGGTACATAAAAACAAATGTGCAAGTACTATATGCTGTTACTGTCTTTTGCTTTAATCTTCTAGATAATGCACCTCTGGATCTGCCCCTGGGAAGACACCATCATTACTCATGTAGATGCATCATTACTCCAAGCAGACACATAGTTGTCATTAGATGTCTGCTTTGTTTAAGTAACTTGTTAATGAAAACCACCTGTACTAGAGATAAGGTGTTCTGGAAGGTATGCGCAGGGATACTGCATAATCTTTTAGGTTATCGGCTTATTGTGCTCATTTCGTCTTGCTGTGAGAACCCATCCAGGCTTGGAAAACACCCATGCTGTTGCTTCCCCCACCCCATCAGTATCCTATATAATCAACTGTAACCTATTGTCTGGTGGTGTTCACAGAGCTTAAAAAGTGCAGTGACGCTCCACCAGCACTGGGTGTAATAAACCCTCCTGCTTGCTTCAGATGCTGTGTCCAGACCTTGTTTCCAACACTAAGCAAGTTAGAAACCTAATTCCCATTGTGCTTTGGACATCTAATGCCTTAAACGCCTTTAAAAATATCAGTTCATAAAGATTAGCTCCACCTGCTAAAAGCAAATTATCTGTGCTATGAACATCTGCCAGGAACACTCAGTATATTAGTAAGAAACATTAATGCACCTGAAAACACGCTTACGGACACATTTTGCTGTCATATACTCCAGCACAATTGCTAGTGAATTCTATGGGAACTGTGCTTGGGTATATGGCCACAATATCATATTAGGTGAGAAGTACTTCTTCTAAAGTAAATAGTTGTTTCATATTTGTAATAAAATATACAAATATCCAACAACTTATGTGATGTATCCAATGAAATAAGAATTATTAACAAAATGTATTAGCTAATATTTCCGTAAGTTTTAATAAAAGAGTAAATTAAAAAAAAAAACATACTTGCATAGGTCGGTAATACTGTGCAACAACACCATATGTTCTGTTACCACAGACATCTGTGAAGACCAGAAAATGAATGTGATCTTCTTTTGATTCAGAAGTTACATAAAGTCCTCCTGCAAATGAGACAAGTACTTTTCAAAACATAAAATACTGAAAAATATCTTTTTTTTTCAAATAGTGCTGCTTTCATTGCTATATTTATAGCAAGTATTATGAGAGTTGCTACTTTACTTCCATTGTAATGCTTCATTCTGAGAGAAGAGAGTATAGCACACCTTCATAATTCACTTGATCTGAAATTGTTATACGTTTTAAGCCATAAGTTTCATGTTACAAATAAAAAACACTGAACTCATTTTGTACTTCTAATATACCAAAAACACAGCTGATGGATTTCTGCCTATTTTTAAAAAGACTTAGGGAAAATGGCCTCTAGTTTTGGGACATCCTAATGTATACAGTAATGGAGTAGAAAAAAAAAGAGAGTATTAATTTGTATTTAGAAGGACAAAACTTTCTTCAACCTAAAGGAAGAAAAGAAGTGAGGCGAGACTACCTCCTTAAAATGCTATAAAATGTAAGAAAATAGGAAAATTTTATTATAAGGGCTCTTGGACAGGACCATCTTTTTCTTTGCTACTTAAGCAACAACTGGCAAAATGGAGTCTTACTCCATGGCGGGACTAGTGTGGTGCTATGATAACACTAATTTTAAAAAATTAACTTGTGAGTCTCCAAAAACAGCTGCAATGAGGCAAGAGGTCTGTGACTCTAATATGCATTATTATTAACAAATAAATAATATTATAGGCCCCCAAACAGATAAAGTGTTTACAAAAATTTCTTAAGTAACAGTTAAATGAAAACCACATAATACCTGGAAAGCATAGTTGTGGCAAGCCAATAAGATCAATATCTTTTGGAACACTAATATCTTCAGTATCAGGTGCTTTCTGATCCACATTTGGATTTTTCGCGTTTTCTATCTTAGGTCTCTCTCTCTTTTTCCGGAAAGAACGTCGTTTTGTTTTATTGAAGTTATTACTATTTATATTAGTTGCCTGAATATCCTCTTTGCTGATAAACGGAGGTACAAAAACTGACAGAACTTCTGGATCAAGGGAAGTAGAGTTTCTTTCTTTTTTCTGAGCAGTCTAATAAAAACAAATAAGACAATATACTTATTCTTCTTCTGTTTAATGTATTTAGCCATATTTTCCATTATGCTCTAGTGTTTGTAAATTTTCTACTTCTTTCCAGCTTCCACATTTTTCCTTCCATGACCCCATCCCAAGCCTACGAGAGTTAACAGAAAGACTCCATTTCTCTTCAATGGTCACTGCATTAGGTCATAATCTTAAGCTATTTGTGATTCAAGCCTTACAATTATCGATGATTTCTCTTTGGAAAGAAATACTTTCAAAACAATTCCAAAACTAACATCAGCACATACCAAAAAGAAATTTTTTCTGCTTTCACATGTTAAGACCAGAGTCAAATAATTTTATTTTGCCTTACAGCTTCCGTGAAGGTAGAGAAAAGAAACAAAAAGGAAAATATGTCCACGTCCCTCAATCATATTCTTGGTTTCATTAAAATTACATTTCTATTTCTTTTACCCTAGTTGTCAAAAGAGACCAGACTTTTACATCACCACGCAGTTTTATACCAGTTAAAAACTGCATGCTACCAACACTATCACAAATAAAATAAAACTAAAAATACGAATTTTAAAGCATTCAAGGTATAATACTGAAGCTACTGATATTAATGGAGAGAAATGCCTCTGATTTACAGAAGTTTGCGGTCAGAACCGAAAGGTTATGCAGCAAATTACAATGATCTCTGGTATGTAGCTTTGTAAAAAATAGTTCATCTCTATAAAACTCTTGATCTCTTTTTATAACAATTTACCCCTCAAGGCTTTCAGAAGAGGAGCAAGGAAACCGCTCCCTTCCACGCCAGTGACTGAGCGGTGTGGACACTGCATTTCTAGCAACTTTGCCACAGAAGCAGATAAATTCTGAAGCCTCAAAATTGCAAAATCAAATTTTGTGCATCCTAGAAGTGTCTGGAAAATGGGCCTCACTGTGACTGAACATATACTACTCCTGGGGGAATTCTACACCAAAAAATTACAGTTATGCACCAAAACTTAAAATTGTAAACATTTTTAATTTCTGCAAAATTCTGCATTTTTTGGTCAAAATAATGGACTATAGTCAAGCTAGTTTGATTATTTTGGTGATTTATTTAAACTACAAAAAAAATGGATGGTGAATGGGAGTAGGGAGACTGAAGGAAATCCCCAAACTCCCTCTAACAATAGTGTAGTTACTATTGGCTTTAACTTCTAGTTATTGGTCAACAAATATATGCAGCCATATATGCTCTCAGTAGGCAATTGAGGGCTGGGGCATCAAACTCGCTATTCATACCAGCCACTGACCATCTCCAAAAAGGTCAGCAGCAAACAGTTCAAGAAGTAGATTTTAAAACACAAGATTTTTTTCAATCCAAAAATTAAGACTAGTCCTCATCTCCAAAGCAGCATAAGAACTGACGGTTATAAAAGGCTTCTTTACACCACTCTGGCAGTGCAAAGGAGCATTGAAATTGTACACTTGATTTATACTCCTGGGCGAATTAATTAAGAACAATGGGAACAATTCACTAAGCAAGGAGACTGCTATTTTCTGCTCTGCATGAGAGAACAGAGCCTGCCCAGCACCGATACCTTCAGAAAAAACTCCAGAGCTCTCTCTCCATGGTGAACGTGCTGACCCAGTGTCTTTCTCTCACATGACTGCCCATCCCTTCACCCTCACCCAGTGATTTATGTCTCTACTATATGCTCTAGGTACCCAAACCCATTTGCCTGCATGCCAGGGAGGAGATGTATGACTGCTTTTGTGACTTCCCTTTGCTTTCCTGTCAGAAGTTATTTTTCTGTGGGAATATACAGGAATCTTCAGGGACCCAAGAATTCTACATACATGCAGTGACTCAAAATTCCCACACAAGCACGGTGGATTAAAATAAAAATTAATAACTAAAAGAAAATAAATAAAACAAAAATTGGACTTTAAATTTAAATCAGATTTTAAGTTTTATAATCATCCAAACAATACTAAATTTGTCATTTAAAAATAAGAGTCAAAAAATCTCATCACAAACGTGTAAACCTACACTTAGTCTCATAAAAATGAATTATTGGCTCTGGTCTGTGCACCTTAACTAGCAGCTCTCTTAGCAAAAGGTAAGGTATGGTGCCTAGCCTTTTGTCGAAGGCGGGAGATGGACGGCAGGAGACAAATCGCTTGATCATTGTCTTCGGTTCACCTCCTCTGGGGCACCAGGCATTGGCTACTGTTGGCAGACAGGATACTGGGCTAGATGGACCTTTGGTCTGACCCAGTATGGCCGTTCTTATGCTTCTGTTAAGCTCTGGGTTTTCAAATTTTTGTCTCTCAGCAGACTAATGTAACATGCAAAAAGAGACAGACTGAATAGAACTGTTTCTGTTCTGTGCTTATATGGTGGTGGTAGACCTGGGCCAAGCACAGCAGGAGTGAGTTAGTTTTAAAGACAGACACACAACATTTAGGAAAGGTTCAGCAGACACATCGAAAGGAACATCCTCCCATCCCTCCCCGACACTTTGCCACAGAAAAACTGCGATGGCTTCTCAGAATAAGAGAGATCCTATACGGAAATATTTTGAAGAAATTAATTCACTAAAAAACGAAAATGTGTCAAGTGTAAGCAACACAAGATGATGATGCAGGGCCTAGTTGCAAGAATGAAATATAAGAAAAAAAACAGCTTGTTGGGAGAAAACTGTGTGCATGAAGATGTGAGTATGTCTGAACAGCTGTATGGATCAACTGGTTATTTACTGAAATAATTCACTTTGCAATGCATCACTCTTTCAAGTCTCTCTCTATGCCCTTCAGTATAAGTGTGATTTAATGAATAAATTCCCAGGCTTTGGGGTATGTATACTGGATGTTGCTGGAAAAAAAGAAGTTTAGTTTAGCTAATCCTTATGGAGCGTTTAATTAGTTAACAAGGTTTACAATCTATCAACAAAGTATCCAGTACAGAAAGATGAAATAAGAGAAATCTAGATTTGTCAGTTTCTGTTGAGTGTTATATTACATAATACAGGCCCCATATTTCAGAACATATTGACCACACACCATAATGGTGATGCCATAAATTTATTCCCTATATTACTTCAGCATAAGTCAGCGTTCCCAAGACAACCTCATCCTGTACTTGTTTGCCCAAAAAACATGAAGTGCCTGTGAGCTCAATGGGGATTACTCCAAGTGCACTCTAACCACAGTCAGTCTTAGCTTTTATAGTAACTTGGAATCAGATCTGTATCCTTGGTGAAAAAAATTACAAATAATTAAGAGTGAACAGAAAGACTTTTCAATATCTTCTGCAACAACTTCAGAGTCATTCATTGGTTTTTTTAGCAACAGTGCTGCAACTAAACATATTTCACACAGAGTATCAACAGCACATAAAAGATTTAAAAACCACAGATGGGTTTGCAATCACGTCCAGCAAATATGAAGACACCATAGATAAAGACTGCCATATTAATTTCTGACATAAATTCTCCTTTTTGTGCTGTTAATAGACACTTTACTGACATGATCAAGTCCTTACAATCAGGCTATACTCTACCTTGTAGAGCTGACATTGGTGGAAGGTCACTAGAGACAGTGTATGAGAAGGAACTTGAATTGTTTGCAAGGAACACTGAGGGGAAATTTGCCAGGTTAAGCCTTAGTGGGTGGAGCAATGTACACAATGATCTAGTAATATGTGCCTGTGTGACAACAGAAGACAAAATTGCATATCTTTCAGAAACCAAAAAAACAATGGAAAATGCACACACAGAGTATTTAAAAGAAATTACAATGAAAGCTGTAAGAAACTGTGAACAAAAATCCAACTGTCATGTGTACATTTGTGTCACAGAAAACGCTGCAAACATGGAAAAATGCTATGTTATTTAGAAGACAAAACAGAAGGATGCTCCTGAATAACATATGGCTATGGTGCCCACTGAATGCAACTTTTAGACCAAGACTTAAGTACATCTTCTCTAGGGATAAAAGGAAAATGAAGTCATAAAACATTTCCAAAACAAGCATTTTGTTTCTGCTTCACTTAAGAGAGTAGGAAGATCCAAACTAATTCTCCCTCATAATGCTCAATGGAATTCCATGGTTGATGGTTTTGAACAATTTATTAATAACTGGACTATTTTCATAAGACTTTGTGAAGAAAACCACAATTAAACAGATATCTCATCAAAAGTATCTAACACTGAATGAAAGTAAGAGGAATGTACAAGATATGCTCAGTACATTGAAACCTACTATCCATCACCTTCACAAACTTGAGAGAAATGGCTGCTGCACTGCTGATGCTATTGGAATTTGGAAGACACTTCAAGAGACATTAATAGAGAAATACTTCACCGAAAAGTTAAACTATCGACAATAAAGATGCGAAAGGATCAAGCACTAACTCATTATCTTGCAAACATTCTTAACCCCAAATATAAAGGCAGATACCTATCTTCTGAAAATGATGACGATGCCATGGCTTGGGCATCACAAAAATCACTCCTCAATTATGCCTCGCCACAATCAATTTCAGGGCTGGAGCAAAACAATATAATTAGTAAATATGTACCAATGATGTTTTGAATAAAGTCACTTCTCTGAATTGGTGGAAACCATTAGTCAGGTACTTTGAAACAAAACTCCTTCAGTTGCTAAGACAACTTCACAGCAGGAGCTTCTTCTGCAGGCAGGGGAGAATATTTTCATTGTATTTTATTGTACACACAAATCTAAGAAATCATCTGGGAAGGAGGAAAACTCACATGTTTGTTTCAGTCTATGAATCAAAATGACAGCGGGAGTGGGGGAGATGAGAGCTATTTGTAGAAATTTAAAAGACGCTGTGTATTTACTGTTTTGAGGACTTGTCTGGTAGAGTTAATAAAATTTTTTTAAAAAAAAAGGTTAAGAACAGCTGTCAGTCAGCAAGTGAGGAGACTGCTGCAACTGCAAATGCCACACATTTATGTAAATTTAAAATTTAGTGCTATTGTGTTCATGTGTGAGATTTAGTTCTAACCATTCCTAAAGTAATGCTGCTGCACGTGAAGCTTGATGCAGGTAATGAGTATTACATACTGTTATTTAAATTAATAAAAAACAAGTTATCAAATTACACAAAATGTACTTTCTTAGATGTTGTAAAATGCAGTACTGAGTTGTAAATTAACATGTTTTAGTATCAGAGAGGTAGCTGTGTTAGTCTGTAGCTTCAACAAACAACAAGAAGTCTTGTGGCACCTTATAAACTAACAGATATTTTGGAGCATAAGCACATTTGCACCACTGTTTAAGAAATATCTGCAGACGTCTCAGTGAGGGAAAAAAAAAAGCAATGAATTTTTCTTGGGGCTTGTCTACACTTTCCCCTCAACTTCGAAGGGGACATGTTAATTAGGGCAATGGGAGATTACTAATGAAGTGCTGCAGTGAATATGCAGCACTTCATTAGGTTAATTCTCCCCCGCCCTCCCCCAGTAACTTTGAAGCATCAAACTTTGAAGTGCTGGCACGCATGTAGCCTAATGAAGCCTAATGTAGCCTCCCATCCCCTAATTAACATGCCCCCTTTGAAGTTGGGGGCAGGTATAGACCCAGCCTCAGTAATTTAAATTGTCTTGATTTAAATAAATCCACCCTGCCCAAAAGTAATGTATGTCTCACCTTTCAAATCTTTGTTTAAAGGCTAAGGGAAAGATGAATCAGACCTATGGCTATTTGCTTTCACCTTCAAACATAGTGAAGCATCTATATGAAAAAAATATTGCCAAAAGGCATAATGCTGGCTTTTCCTCCTGTGCATTTTTCCACTATTTTGAACGCTTAACCACAAATCAATGCTGCACATCTTTATTTAAAAACAAATCTTTTTAATATCAAAAGTTTAGGAATTAAGAAAAGTTTTAGCTGACTTGCCTCTCTGTTAGGGGGTGGGTCAAACTAGTGATTTCCTTCAAACTGCAGTGTACATACTGGAAAATTATTAAGAATACTTAATTCCAATATATTTTTGTTTCTTATGCTAAGTGTACTGCAACAGTAAATTTTAAAGAAATTAAGGCACAATAAGCATCCTACTACAAAAACACAACTAAACACATAATTTCTGCTATAAACATGTTACAATCTAACACAAAGATTAAATAAGCATCCACAAAGAAATCCAGAGGGAGGCAATTAACATAAAAATATTTTACATGTAATACACTGGGGTGGTGAGCGCCATATTACTGACATGGTAAGACTCAAAAGTTTCATTTTCCTTCCCTTAATTGGCAAGTATTTAATTTCTAATGAAGTAATAAAGTTAGAAACATCTCCTTCTCTATCATTATCTAAACATGCTACTAAGCATTTTACAGGGAAATCAAGGAATAAGTCCTTAGCCTCAAAACCATTATACAAGTAAAACTAAGCGTTACTTCAATCTTAGTTTGTACTAAACTCTCTATGAGAAAAGTGAATTACCAAATTTACTTATCACACTCAACTACTAATTCACCTGTACTGAGGGATATGACATTTCTTTGCTACAGAGTTCTGAAATATGTCCAGTAATATAAAGGCTTTACAGTATGACATTTCATGGGCATGAGCAACAGATGACCTGGCCACTGGGGGAGGCTGGCCTTCCCCTTGTGCCTGCTGCTTCACCCCGCCCATCTGGTGCCCCATCTCCCCAGCTCCAGTGCACAGAACCCTCAGCCCCAGCACACCATGCCCTCAAGTCCCTGAAGGAGGCAGGCCAGCCAACCCCAGTCAGGGCAAAGCACTGGGAATTGCAGGAGGGGGCCAGGTCTGGGGGCAAAACATGGGTGGAGCAGAACATGGGTGGGGCACGGCCTCTCCCACTCTGCAATACCTGCCAACCATACTTGTGAGGGTGGCAGTTTCTTTATGCCACTGTCTTCAGCAGCAGCATTAAATCTAACCCAGTCTTTCTCCTTACTGTCAGTTTTTATTGCAATGATATTGGACCTCTGTACTATATAACTGGGTCTGGAATAGAAATTCTATTGATCTGAAGAAGTGGGTCTATCCCACGAAAGCTCATCACCTAATAAATCATTTTGTTAGGACTTTAAAGTGCTACATGACTGCTGTTTTGTTTTGTTAGTGTACCGACTAACATGGCTACCTGTCTGTTACTACCCGTACTGTACTGTCAGTTCTGACACAGTGACCTTACTGTCAAGATCAAAGTCAGCCAACGTTAAGTTTTCTAGACAAAATCATATCTTTTAGCCCTGCAATTCATAGGCTGAGAGGGAACATAAACTTTCACCTATGTATTTCTTGGTCATTTCCTTGGTTATCCAATAAGATCCTAGAAATTAGTGATGGAAAAAGATGACCAACTTATTTACCCTCCCCACTCCAACCATAATATATTAGGTCATGTACAGGAGGCAGATACAAAGACATACCTTACTCCAAACATCTTACCATGCCAGGAAAAAAAAAAACAAGGTACACTGAAGACTCAATGGTAAGGTTGCCAATTTGGGTTGGATATATTCCTGGAGGTTTCATCACATGACAATCTCTAATTAAAGATTCATCTTCAATTCCTGGAGACTTCCCCACTTCAAAATGATTGGCAACAGAGTGGTAGCAATCAGAGGCAGCCAGCTTCCACAGAGCAATGGCAACTCTCTTCTCCATGGAGAGAACAGATCTCATTTGGGTGTCCTCGCAGTGCAGTTCTGGTGACAGCTCAGCGCACAGCTCCAAAAAGGTGGCTTTACACCTCCTAAAGTTCCGTAGCCATTGCTCATCATCCCACACCTGCAGGACAATGTGATCCCACAACTCTATGCTAGTCCCTGGCAGCAAGCATCTGTCGCTGTCTGATCCTGTAGGACATGAGATGGCAGCGGCTCCCCTCTACCTCCTCTTCCTCTGTCCACTCGGACAGAAAGTTCAATATTAGAGCCGTTATACTGCATGTTGACCACACCACCTGCTGTGCAGCACCTCAGATCTGTGATTGTTCTGACATAAAAGATTGGAATGTAGAATCCATGTCTGTTGCCGGCAGATTTTGGCATGCTGGACTAGCTCCGGCAGTTAAAAATGTTGTGCAAAGGAATAGGAAACTTCAGGGGGTATCCAGGAAGAGAAGTGGCTGATGGGACAATTTCCTCATTTCCAGGAAACCTTGCGCTTGCTGTTGACCTCCCACAATGCTTAGTGAGGAAACGAGACACGGGTCATGATGGGATACATGTCCAAAATGCATTGATCTTTTTTCAAAATGGCACTGTTTAAATGTGAACACTATTTTGAAATGCTATGGCTGTGTGAACACAATTTTTCAAACTTACTTATTGGAATGTTGCAATATGTGTTGTAATGGTAGGAAAAAATTGTTTGAAAATTGTAGGTACTTGGGGTACTTTTTTTTTTGGAATGGGTACTTTATTAAAAAAAGGTTGAGAAACACTGTAGTAGACAGCTGTTTTGAGTGGCAGTTTTGATCAGACAGTGTTGTCACACTTTATGCACTGTTTTTTCTGAGGCGTAGTCAGCAACTTGATGAGGATTAGCTTTTAAATTTCCATCACCACAACATGCCAGGATACCAGGATTTGCCATCCCACAGTTTGGGCTCTATTAGCCAACCACAAAAGGATCTCAAGTCAGAATCATTGTGACCATCTAATATTCATCTCCTGGTTGCAGAATTTACCCAAAATAATTCATATTTAAACTAGAGAAGATGTTCTGACCTTACCAAATTAGGAAAATTCATCAGTTCACAGTATCATCTGCACTGCTGTATCCTAACAACTCTTAGACATGAAGCTACTTTTCCCCTTACCTCTCTCCAGAGTGAGCCAGAAAAAGATGGAAGAGGAAACTGACAATCTTTCTCTGTCTCGTAAGAGTGAGTTTAGCCAGCCAAAGGAAATCTATCTTTGAAATGCTTTGCTGTGTTCCTTTTGACAAGCTAAAAGTGGTAACTAGGAGCTTGGTCTGCAGAAAGAGGTATGCTACTCACAGTCATGCAAAAGGAAAATAAGAACAATCTCAAACAGTATTTTTCATGGCCAGTGGAGTAACATATTTTTCAAGGCTACTAAAGCAAAACTGGAATGTCAGTGCCTTCTCCAAGAATGGATAACTGAATTGCCACATGGCCTTCCAGCACCAGAACTCTAAGAATCAGAGACAGACACTACATCCTCCTATCTTTTGCCATTCCGTTTTCTCTTCCCTTTTGATCATATTTTGTAATTAGGAGAAAGAGGCTTAAAGTGAGAGCCACCATTTCAAAGTGACTGTTCCTGCTAACAGTGGTATTTGATAACCTCTGGCAGGACATCCAGGCTTTTTTTTGCTTTAAAAATGTAATAGAGTAAGTTGTGGTAACATCCTAGACATGTTATTCCCAGGCACTGACTCTGAGTGCTACAGGACCAGAGTACTCACAGAGGGGGGAGAAAAAAAAATTAGCCCCCCCCCCCCCCAGCTCCTGCCTAATCCACAGCAACTCCCAGCTCTTGGCCACAGATGATCACCTGCCCCTGCCTCTCCAGGCCACCATTAGCTGTTTTGCAGCATACAGAGACTGGGGGAGGGGGAAAGCTGGGATGAAGCATGCTTGTGGGGAGGGAGCAGAACGGACCAGGAAGAGGTGGGGGGGTCAAGCACCCCCAGCACACTGGAATGTCAGTGCCTGTGGTTTTATCTAACCTATGCAACAAACCCCAGCTTCATGTAACCACAAACACACTACTAATGAATCATGGATCTAGCGCCATTTGGAGTCAGCTGATCCTATATCAACCATTTAGTAGAACTGTCTGCTCTACAAACGTATTCTATTTTAAGTACTTAGCAAGACAGTTCAGGTCAACTGCACCTGTGTTTTCATTTAGTGGGTCAGCAGTTATACGCACTCTCAAGCTTCCAGTTCCATAGCTCTTGTCTTTCTTGGGGGCAGACTAGTGCCTAGAGATCATAAGTGTTCTGGTCAGTGTCAGTCCTTCCAACTCTTCCCTAATGATTAAGGCCCTCCATTAACTGGGCAGCCTCCTATCTGTTTGCTGAATCAGAACAAAAAGTCCTCAGCCTGTTTAAAATTAACCCCACCATGAAGCCTCTACGTGTTCCATGCCCGTCCCAAGCCTGGATAAAGGAGGAGCATTGGTCAGAAGAGTGACCAAGCGCTGATAGTGAAACAAAAATATGAATGAAATCTGATGCCAGTACAACTAAATGATGAAGATGCTGGCTCGGATGTCGCCCCGATAATCAAGGTGCACAACACCAATCGAGCGATCGGGGTTGGATTGATAGTTGTAATTTTCTTTCAGTAGCCAACTTTACACATATACTACCTACTGGAATGTGGAACGTCCAAACACTGTGGGTGACTGGAAAGTTAGAACTGCTTTGAAAGGAGATGGAGTGATACCAAAGTGATATAGCTGGACTGGCAGACATGCAATGGATGGCATCAGGAGAGATGTGTGGTTGAAAAGTAATTTTTCAGGGAACAAAATGAAGCATGAGGCAGGAGTCAGATGCTTTGTTAGCAAAAGAACTAGAGGATCACTGTTAGGCTACAAACCCATGAGTGTTAGAATGATGGTCGTGAGATACAAAGCAAAACCATTTGGTAT
The DNA here is from genome assembly GCF_033958435.1 of Carettochelys insculpta. Taxonomy (NCBI): domain Eukaryota; kingdom Metazoa; phylum Chordata; order Testudines; family Carettochelyidae; genus Carettochelys; species Carettochelys insculpta. The sequence continues at coordinate 12,223,646 of NC_134138.1, forward strand.
CTTGGTCATTCAGGTGTATGCACACGTCAGACAGTACGGAGGAAGAGACTGAGCTATTCTATAAAGACTTGACAAAGATGCTAGAGGAGATACGGAAGAGAGATGTGTTGATCATCAGAGGAGATTGGAACAGAAAACAAAGAGTAGGAGAATCTCATGGGAAGGTTTGGATATGAAGAAAAAAAGAACAAGGTGAGAAACTGTTAGAGTTTGCTATGGAGCATGAGATAGTGATCTGCAACATGAGAGTCCAAGAAAAAGACTGTTGGAAGTGGACATGGAGATTGAATGATGGGAAGTCCAAGAACATGATAGATATGATCTTGATAAGAAGAAGATGGGTAACATCTGTACAGCAGTGCCAAACTTTCCAAGGAGCAAACACAGACTTGGACCACAGTCTAGTGATCGCAAACAGCAAGATAAAACTCAAGAGAAAAGTATAAGACACAGTTTAAGAAGAGAAGAGATGTGGTGAGGCTAGGCAAGGAAGAAACAGGGAATGCATACAGAGCAGCTCTTTGAGAAGATTAGGAATGCAGGCACAGAGAAGGACCTAGATAAGAGAGTCAAAAGGATAGCTACGGCAATAGAAGAGGCAATTGAGCAGACTGTTCCAGAAGAACAGAAGCGCAATAAGAAGTGGATTATGCAGGAGACAATGAAGTTGGTCCAAGAGAAGAGAGCGTTTAAGATCAGAAGGGATGTTTCCGAGAGGGTGGAACAACAACATATAGAGTGAAATGCAATGAGGTAAGGAAAGTGGCCATGAAGGATAAGACAAAACCATTAGAGGAGCAGCATGAAGCTATAGAGAGGTACTAAAGCAAGTCTCCACTGAGCATCGAGAGTGAGACCAATATTTCGAAGGAGTAAGTAGAAAGCAGTGAAATGACTAAGGAACAACAAGAGCCCTGGAAACGGTAAGATCACGTGAGAGATAATCAAATATGGCGGAGAAAGTATGATTCATGAAATACACCGAATATGTAATATAACACAGAAAGAAGGGAAGGCATTTAAGGAATGGACAAGACCCATGCTAGTGACAATATACAAAAGAGGGAGTGCATTGGAGTGCTACAACTATAGAGCTATTGCCCTAATGAGTCACCTAGGCAAGGTGCTGACAATGATACTGATGGAGAGACTGATATCATCTAGTGGATGAGCAAGCGGGATTCAGGAAAAACTGAAGTACCAGACAGCAGATATTGGCACTAAGATTGAAATAGGAGAAAGCTTGATGAAAGAACAAGAACATCTACAATTGCTTCATCAGTTTTCAGAAGGCATTTGACAGTACAGATCAAAAGGTGACTTGGACAGCGTTGGAGTCACACAGAGTGAACAGCAGACTGATACAGATGTTGAAGGATATCAATGACGATGCGGAGGCAGTGATGAGAACATTTGGAGAGTTGGGAAGTTGGTTTAGAACAAGTAGAGGTATGAGTCAAGGAGATCTGATATTGTCAAGTATCTTCATCACACACCTAGAGAGAGCAATGGACAAGATCAAGGAAGAGGTAGAAGGGATATCTGTGCATGAGATGAGAATCATCAACTAGAGGTTCACAGATGATATAGTTATCTGTAGTGAGTCAGTATGGCCTCCTGCACCTATTGGTGTTCCTGGGGGGGAGGTGTGGGCAGGCATGCAGAGGCCCTGGTGGGCGGGGCCGGAGTCAGGAGACCAGAGGCCCGCCCCTCAGAGGGCGGGGCCAAGGGCTAGAAGAGCCAAAGGCGGGACCCAGGAACCATTTGGGGCTGGGCCTCCGGGCAGGGAGGACGTGCCTGCACGAGCTCCTCGGGGCCAAAGGGAGAGGGCCTGCGGCCGCCTGGCCAGGCCGGAGGAGCAGGCCCCCAGAGGCTCCACGCAATCCCAGGTCCGTATGCCCCAAGGAGACTACCCGGACCTACCAGGACCTTCCCGCCGGCGGAGATCCCCCGCCTTGGAAGAGGCCCCGGGAGCGGGCTGCCCCAGAGTCCCGGCGGACCCTTACAACACTCAGACCCAGGACCGCCCTGCGTCTCCTGTATTGCCGCCGCCTGACTACCCTAACGACGTGGTTATGGACGATTGGCCGGAGCCCCCAAAGGTGGATGACCCAGAGGAGACCGACCTAGGAGGACCCCTCGACCAGATGGACTGGGATCTGCTGCCAACAGAGGGTGAGGTAGGAAGCGGCCCGAGGAACGTCGCTCACAAACCAATGGCAGTGTGTTGCGGTCTGGATCCCCACTGCCGGGGTTGCATGTCAGCGACCCCCAGGGCCCCGGGCCGGGTCGCAGTGGAGTGGGAGGGCCTGCGACCCCCTACCCCCCTCCTTGACAGGGCCAGCCCCCGCTGAGCCTGCCTGTAAACCTTGTGTTGCTGCCCCGCCCCAAACTGAGGGCTGGGCCGGTGTTTAACCCTTGTGTTGCTGCCCCGCCCCAAACTGAGGGCTGGGCCGGTGCTTAACCTTTGTGTTGCTGCCCCGCCCCAAACTGAGGGCTGGGCCGGTATTTAACCCTTGTGTTGCCGCCCCACCCCAAACTGAGGGCTGGGCCGGTGCTTAACCCTTGTGTTGCTGCCCCGCCCCAAACTGAGGGCTGGGCCGGTGCTTAACTCTTGTGAACTGCTGCCCCGCCCTGGACTGAGGGCTGGGCCCAGAACTATACAATTCTTGTGAACTGCTGCCCCGCCCTGGACTGAGGGCTGGGCCCAGAACTATACAACTCTTCTGAACTGCTGCCCCGCCCTAGACGGAGGGCTGGGGGCCTGTATGGTGGTAGCGGTGAGCCGCTGACTGCCTGAACTGAGTACAGGCTAGTGCCCTAACCCCCTTTTTTGTTGCCGCCCGCCCTAGACCAAGGGGCTGGGTGTCACGGGACGTGTTACATTATCATTGAAAAAGATGAGGAGAAGCTAGCAAGAACAGTGCAGGTGCTGAACAAGGAAGGGAAGTGGTATGGATTGATTTTATGGACACTGATAAAACAAAAACAATGGTATTTGGAGAAAAGGAAATAAGAAGGAAGATCAGTGTAGATAGGATTGAACTAGCATCTTGAAAATACGTGTATTCAGCAGTATGTTGTACAACTGTAAGACATGGAGGGATAGCTCAGTGGTTTGAGCATTGGCCTACTTAATGCAGGGTTGTGAGCTCAATCCCTGAGGGGGCCATTTAGAGATCTGGGCCAAATAGATTTAAACAAAACAAAAAAAAATACAAGGGGGCCCCCAGGGGACTGGACTTGATAACCTCTCAAGGTCCCTCCCAGCTCTGTGAGATGTGTATCTCCATAACAAAAAGACTAGAAGAGGAAGGATATTGGCATTCAAGAGGAGCTGTTATAGAAAGATCCTGAGGATGGTAATCTACATCCATCCTGAAGAGGAATTCTATAAAGAGAGACAGCCAAAACAGAACCTACTGTAGATGGTTATACAATGGAAGTTACAGCTATTTATGCCTATCTGCACAATGAATGAAAAATCAAGACCCTGGTATTTGACACAATGGACAGCTCAAATAGGTAGATGATACAGCAGATTGCCACAGAGCTAGTCTACAGAAAACTAAGCCAGTCTGCCCTAGAAAGGGAAAGATGGAAGGAAATAGTGAGAGAGACATTGTACACCAATGGGCCCTAAGCCTGTGGTGATATTTAAAGTTTAATTATTTTGTCTGATGGTTCCTGTAGAATCCAGTTTGAATTGAGTTTAATATGTTTGGGGTCAGATATATTAAAATGCAGTTCCTGGTATGTTATTTTGAGATTACACTGTATGCAATTCCTGTAGGGGTATGTTAGTATAATTCCTCTGGTTATCAGAAGTTTGAAGCCACTTTGGAGAGGTTTGCATATAATACTTCTATCAGGTTTCTCTAGACACTGCCATCTTTCACACTTGTGTCTCTTTTACCACACTACTTAAGCACATCATATGATCTTGTGTATTTAGCCTCAAACAAATATTACACAACACTATTTCCCCAACTCCATTTTTAAAGGAGGGAAACTGAGGCATGGAGCAATCAAGTAACTTGCTCATGGTCATTTAGGAAAGTCTGTGGCACTGTAAATAATTGAACCCAGGCCTCCCACATCTGTGTTAGTACTCCAGCTAATGAATCATCCCTTTTGTGTTCTTCAGCCATACTCCCAGACTTTATCCCAACCACTCTGACTGGCCAGTCAGAGCAGTGGAAGGAGGTGCCTGACAGCAGTTGGGGAAGGAGCAAAGTTGTGTGTGTCCCCTGTAAGCTGCACCTCCGTCAACCAGATTCCATGCCCCTCAACCACTCCAGCATGCTCCTGCAACCCCTCCCATCCTGACTCCCCCACCCCCACTTGTCTCCCCACCACCCACCCATACACTTCACTCCCACCCCTCCCCTGCAACCCTCCTGGTCAGATCGCCCACCACTACCCACTCCTTCACCCTGCCTCCCCCACAGACCCCACACAGACCCCACACCCCAAGCCAATTTCCTGGCAGCCCCCTCCCACACTGAACCACTCATTTTTGGTTCCACCCCAGAACTTTGAGGGGCCCACAAAATGTACTAGCCCAGCCCTCTTAGGCTCTGGGGCTGGTCTATGAGGAGAATGAGGGAAGTGTCTCCTTTGGTTTGGAGGGCTTTTTTTTGTTTTGTTTTGTTTTTTGCTCTTCTCACTTGTGTGGCACCCAGCTGATCTGTGTATGGGGTCAGTAGCCTCTGACCCAAAAAAAACTTCCCCACCCTGCTCAGTGAAGTGAAACTGCTGCGTGCCACAAGAGAACCATCTTTCAACATTGTTTTAAACTGTTGATATGGGTCAGTTTTCAAATGTTTATACCAAAATGCACATTATGCTCCTCTTTACGTTATTATACTGTCACTACTTTCACACTGGAAACAGCTGACTTCAATCCAAAGCAGCAAGAGGAACTATTAGGATCTTTCTATTTACTCACCATTAACACAAGACAGGAATGTCATTCCAATTAACAGTGCGTCAGTTCTGATGACGTGCAAGCAACAAAGTCACAACTACGAATATTTTGCCAGAACATATTCTATGTAATTAAATAAAGCAGTACTTTTTTTAAAATCTAAAATTACATAATCTCACTTCCCAAGTTCAGACAATGTTTTGGAAATAGTAACACCTCTTATTGCTCAATAGTTCACTCTCCAGACAAACCAGAAACACTCTCATATGGCTTTTATTTTGCTGAAACAAAAACTTCAGAGATGAGCAACAGAAAGAGAGCTTCAACAAAGATACACAGACCCATTTCAGGGAAAAGGCAGATTGTGCTACTTGTTATTAGACAATTACAGTAAGTCAACTACTTTTTCAGAATTCATTTTTCTCAAAAGTCTGTTTAGAAAAAATATCTTGTGAATTTAGAGAAAGGTTTGTGGATTTGTATATTTTGATAAGTATTACAGAAAATGTACAGCTTGTTGTTATTCCACACTCTTGCTGAGTCTGGACAGAGTTGTGGCCGCTTTTCCGATCCTCCTATTTAGCTCAGTCTCCAACGACAGGGTGTCAGTGATGGTGGACCCGAGGTAGGCGAACTCGTGGATGACCTCTAACATATAGTTGTCAATGCTGATTGATGGGGATTCAGCAACATCCTGACCAAGTACGCTTGTCTTCTTTAGGCTGATGGTAAGCCCAAAGTCTTTGCACGCTTTGGAGAACTGATCCAGCAGTTTTTGAAGCTGGTCTTCTGTGTGAGACACTACAGCAGCATCGTCTGCGAACAGCATGTCTCTGGTGAGGACTTCCCGCACCTTAGACTTAGCTTTCAGCCTTGCAAGATTAAACAGTTTCCCATCAGATCTTGTGTGCAGCAAGATGCACTCTGTTGAAGATTCAAAGGCATACTTCAGGAGGAGCGCGAAGAAGATCCCGAACAATGTCGGAGCAAGCACGCATCCTTGTTTGACGCCGCTCCTTATTCTGAAAGCATCCGATAATGCGCCGTCATATTGGATGGTTCCTCTCATGTCTTCGTGGAACAACTGGATCACACCAAAATGGAAGTCTACAGAGCCTGCATCCTCAGCACCCTCCTTTATGGCAGCGAGACTTGGACCCTGTATGCCCGCCAGAAAAAGAGCCTGAACATCTTCCATTTGCACTGCCTCAGGCACATCCTTGGAATATCATGGAAGGACAGAGTGACCAACACCACCGTCCTCAAGCAAGCTGGAATCCCTACCATGCACACCCTCCTCAGGCAGCGTCGACTCCGCTGGCTTGGCCACATCCACAGGATGAATGATGGAAGGATTCCAAAAGACATCCTGTATGGTGAGCTAGCCTCTGGCAAAAGACCTCCCGGACGCCCCCAGTTGCGCTACAAAGATGTCTGCAAGAGAGACCTCAGAGAGGTAGACATCAGGCTGGACAACTGGGAACAACTAGCAGACGACCACGGCAGATGGAGGCAGGGGTTACACAAGGGCCTTCAGAAGGGCGAGATGAGGATCAGACAGCTAGCAGAGGAGAAGCGAGCGCACAGAAAGCACACTAAGGACTTTCCAATCACCCACATCAGCAAGAGATGCAGCAACGACTGTCACTCTCGTGTGGGTCTTCATAGTCACAGTAGACGCTGTAAATGAAGTCCTCAATTGAAACTATAAAGGGCGTGATCCATAGTCTATGCAGACTGAAGGATGCCTACTACTACTACTACAGAAAATGTGGAGTTTTGTTGTGATATAAATAAAACATTAAAATATAAAAGTTCAAATATATTTGATTCTAGACCTAGACGAATAGCACTTCTGCTATCCATTTCCTTGTCTCTCTCTTGTGAAATCCATAACTTCCCCCTTATTTCTAGTGGATTTTTTTTGTAAAACATACCCAGTTCTACATGCTTGCCTGCTAAAACTTAAAATTTTAAAACGCAGTACTGCCCCCGTAATGTGCAACAATAGTAGAAGTGCAAAGAATTTAATTTTTTTAACAGGAACCTACTTAATTGTATTAAATAAATGAACCTGCAGAAGAACTCAGCACAGGCAAAAAGGCTCGTCTCTTTCAACAAAAAAAGTTGTTCCAATAAAAGATATGACTTCTTCCACCTGGTCTCTTAAACAACCATGCTAATTAAAATAAAAAACAAATGGGGGGAAAATAACACATCCTCAATTTATTCTTTTCCAGTCCATTCCTTGTCATGGTGAGGTGGCTTGTGCATCTCAAGGACCCGGAGAGCTATGCCAGTGGGAGCTACAGCTCCTGAAAAGGTCACCCAAACTGGACAGGTCAAAGGGTAGAGACCAGACAAATTTGGATCACCTCTCCTTGAGGTGAAAGGGGTTGGCTTAAAGTTAATAACCCTATCTGTAAAAAAACAAAATTTACAGAAACATCTAAGAACCCCTCCAACTATGCAAGTCATGGGAGGAAATGGCAATGCACTCGGACTGTTATGAAGCATGGCAGGGAAAGCTGAAAGGAAGCTGAATCGCAGGTGACCCTTTTCTCACTAAGGACAACCACCCAGTTTAGTACGTGGAATGTCTGGACTATGTACCAGGCAGGGAAGACAGCAGAGATTACAGCAGAGGGTGCTCTATCTTTTATGTTCCAATCATCGTCAACATCAGCCTAGTGATTGGGGCCTCACATTGGAATCTTTCATGGCAGGGCATGTTTTTACAGCACTGAATACACTTGTGCCCATAACAAACAATAAGACATTACAAGCTAAATTATCATATTTAATGAAAACACAACTCTCCTTGCCACATACACATTTAAATCTATTCCATTGCTGAAAGTAAACAATTCTTTTTGTAAAAGACATAGGAAAGTCAGTCAGCATGAGTCCTTATTATAGATTCAGCTATACCAGAAAAACTGCACTGGCAGTGGTATAGCTTCTTTTGCTGGCACAGCAGTCTCCATAAGGGGAATGCTTTGCCAGTATATTATACCAGGAATGTGTCCCCTAGAATAAAAATGGGGGAAGTGGGACACACAATAGAACTTGGGCCATGAACCTGCACAACTTATGTTACATGCTTAACTATTGTTACAGGTTTAACTTGCAGTAGATGTGGTATACCTAGACTTTCGTAAGGCGTTTGATACCATCTCACATGATATTCTTATCAATAAACTAGGCAAATACAACTTAGATGGGTCCACAATAAGGTGGGTGCAAAACTGGCTGAATAATCATACTCAGAGAGTAGTTATTCATGGTTCTCAATCCTGCTGGAAAGGTATAAAAAGTGGGGTTCCGCAGGGGTCTGTTTTGGGACCAGTTCTGTTCAATATCTTCATCAATGATTTAGATATTGGCATAGAAAGTATGCTTATTAAGTTTGCAGATGATACCAAGCTAGGAGGGGTTGCAACTGCTTTGGATGATAGGGTCAAAATTCAAAATGATCTGGACAAATTGGAGAAATGGTAATGCAAAGTGCTCCACTTAGGAAGAAACAATCGGTTTCACATATACAGAATGTGAAGTGACTGTCTAGGCAGGGATATGGCAGAAAGGGATCTAGGGGTCATAGTGGATCACAAGTTAAGTATGAGTCAACAGTGTGAGGCTGTTGCAAAAAAAGCAAACATGATTCTGGGATGCATTAACAGCTGTGTTGTGAACAAGACACGAGAAGTCATTCTTCCGCTCTACTCTGCGCTGGTTAGGCCTCAGTTGGAGTATTACGTCCAGTTCTGGGCACTGCATTTCAAGAAAGATGTGAAGAAATTGAAAAGGGTCCAGAAAAGAGCAACAAGAATGAATAAAAGGTCGAGAGAACATGACCTATGAAGAAAGGCTGAAAGGAGTGGTCTTGTTTAGTTTGGAAAAAAGGAGATTGAGGGGGAACATGATAGCGGTTTTCAGGTATCTAAAAGGATGTCATAAGGAGGAGGGAGGAAAACTTGTTCTTCTTGGCCTCTGAGGATAGAACAAGAAGCAATGGGCTTAAACTGCAGCAAGGAAGGTTTAGGTTGGACATTAGGAAAAAGTTCCTAACTGTCAGGGTGGTCAAACTCTGGAATAAATTGCCTAGGGAGTTTGTGCAATGTCCATCTCTGAAGGTATTTAAGAACAGGTTAGATAAATGTCTATCAGGGATGATCTAGACAGTACTTGGTCCTGCAATGAAGGCGGGGTCTGGACTCGACTTCTCAAGGTGCCTTACTATCCTAGCATTCTATGATTACCACAAGTAATCCCACTGACATCACTGATTTAACTGTTATAAGTAGGAAAGTTAAGTTAGTACAGCAAGACAAAAGATTTTGTTTATTTAAAAAAATTTACTCTTCTTTAGTACAATAAACACAAAAATTAAGGGTGTAAATCAAGACAATGAGACTTTTTCACTGAAGACACATAAGCAGGCTTAACTAAATTTACAAAGGCAGCCTTACATGGTGCACAAAGGAATTGGCACAAGTCTCAAAACTGCGCAGCCAAAAGTTTTCTATTTTGACCAAAATCATAGACCTATGATGGTAACAGCTTCCAGTGCTACCATTGGCAATATCAATGTGCTCAGTAAACTCCCTAATGCAGCTTCCTTCCTGCCCACACTCCTCCCTTTTGACATTCTAAGGAGGAACAAAATTCAAAAACATGTCAAATGAGCAGAACACTGCAGTTGGTTCAGTTCCCATTTGGTTCAATTTTCCTTCTTCTTAAAACTGACCTCCTTAGGCCGTGTCTACACTAGCACAAATCCGCAAAAATGGCCATGCAAATGCCCATTTCGAAATTTACTAATGAGGCACTGAAATGCATATTCAGAACCTCATTAGCATGCCGGCAGCTGCAGCACGTTGAAATTGCCACTTTTCACTGCCACGCGGCTCATCCAGACGGGAGCCCTTTTCAAAAGGACCCCGGGAACTTCAAAATCCCCTTATTCCTATCAGCATTTCAGCACCTCATTAGTAATCTTCGACAAGGCAATTTGCATAGCCATTTCAAAGATTTGTGTTAGTATAGACATAGCCTTAATTACATAATGTGGATATAACATGTACTTCAAAATAATTTAGCAGTAATGTAAAAAACAAACAAACAGTCATGTAGCACTTTAAAGACTAACAAAATAATTTATAAGGTGATGAGCTTTCGTGGGACAGATCCACTTCTTCAGATCATAGCCTTTCCAGAACAGACTCTGTTCAGGCTATGATCTGAAGAAGTGGGTCTGTCCCACGAAAGCTCATCACCTAATAAATTATTTTGTTAGCCTTTAAAGTGCTACATGACCACATTTTTGTTTTGGTAGAATACAGACTAACATGGCTATCTCTCTGTCACTAGTAGGAATGTGTCTGACACCATTATTTTCCTAATTCTGAAGTGTTTATTGGCCTTAAACAAGGCTTCAGAATTTGAAACTTTCATTGAAATCCCCTAAATAATAACCTGAAACCAACAAAAGATGCCCCACAGAAAGCAGTAACAAATTTAACAGTGACCCTTTTCTTTGATGCCATTAATCAGGACAAACAACTTGAAGTTCAAGCACAGCAGTCCTCTTTCAGTTATCCTGCGATGCCAGGATGATGCCTATCAAGAGGGTTCATTGGTGAGTTGTTATGCAGCTGAGGAACCCCATTCTTACCCCACAGAAGTTACAGGTGAAGTCTTGGAGGAGACAGTTATTGGACTGAAGTGCTACATCCTTTTACCCCCCTCCTTTGTTGCTTCTCTGTCTCATGAGCAAATCAGTCCTCCTCAAAGTGAGCTGTGGCTTGATGTCGGTGTGGCACCACTGTGTTCTGTTCCATGCTAATTCATCCCAGCTTGTTGGGCTGATGCCTCCCTTTCTAAGATGTACTTTCAGTAATGTCGTCAAAAGACTTCTGCTGCCCTCTGTGAGCCACTCTTCCCTGACTTTGAGAAGAGTACATGCTTCAGGAGGCAAGTGTCAGACACAGAACAATGGCCAGTATAGCAGAGTATTTCATGAAATGCCTTTCTATAGTGCTGGTGTTGGCTACAGTTAGTTACTGTTTAGTGTGCCAGTCTTCCTAGCTGATCCTGAAAATTCTCTTGAAGCAAGGCTGCTGAAACTATTCCAGCTGCTGAAGATGGTCTCTGCAGGTTAGCCAGCTCTCACACCCACAGAGAAGGACAGGTATGATAACTTCCTTGTAAACCAAGACCTTGGTACCTACTTTAGATCTCTGTCATTGAAGACTCATTCAAACAGTCTTCCAAAAAACTGCACTGGTGCATCAAATCCTGTTTTCAATTTCTGTTGTGATGCTAAATGTTTAGGAATGGTGGCTGCCAAGGTACAGAAAATGGTCCACATTTTCCAGGGGTTCTTTGCTAATGATGATTTGTGAAGTACAAAGAACCGTGTGTGTAGGTGAGGAATGGTAAGTGCCTCAGTGTTCCTGATATTGAGAGAATACCAAGCTGTGACAGACATCTGCAAAAAAAATTTAAGGTGCTTTGCAGTTCGGCCACAGCATGGGCAAGAATGACACTGTCAACACCCACAACCAATAACTTTCCTAACAAATCTGTTTTTAAAATGAAATATGTCAAAATAAAGGAGACTTGAATACAAAATCAATTCCTTAGCCTAAATTTCCTAGCAACGTGGAAATGCTGTTGAGAATTGTTCAATATCTACAGAAACACTACAGAAACAAAAAGTGAAAAGAACTGATGCGATCATTTAGAGCTATTACCTAATCCAAGATGTCTGGGACCATGCACTTTTATAGCAATACTCTACATGGGATCTTGGCTGTGGGAGATTTTTAAAATCCGATTAAACAAACACATGTCAGGGATGACCCAGGCAGCTCTTACCCCGTCTTGGGGGCAGGCAGCTAGACTAGAAAACCTCTCAAGGTATCTTCCAGGCCTACGATTCTGTACTACAAACAATGACTGTGGGCTGTTTGGATTCCAAAAGCCGTTTTGCAGGCGCCCATCAACTTGTCATGCAATGTTGTTGCACAAAGCCTTTGGGAGGCAGCACACTATAGCACCCAACCATACCAGCACAATGCCATGAGTCAGGAAGTGCCACACTTGGGCAAAGCACCAGCCCTCCATCTCTCCAGCCAGAAAGGACAGTTATTCCGTAAGGACAACCAATAGCTCAGATTCAGTGAGCTGCCAGGGACAGCAAACAGGCAGTCCTGGGGCACCTGGGAGACGAACAAAGGTATTAGGGCATGAGCTTTCGAGGTCAGTAATACCTCTGTTAGGCTCTCCGGTGCCCCAGGACTGCTGGTTATCGGTCAAGCTGAGCCTGCCAAGCCCAGGCAGCCAGGTCGCCCTCCTGCTCATGCATGATTAATGATGCCCATCCCCGCGGAGTTCACACCGGGGTGACACTGTCTGCAGACAAGCCGGGGAGGAAGTCAGCAAAGCCAGCCAGGTCAATCGCGTGTTGCTTGTCACTCACTGCTGTGCTCAGGGAGCCGGCCTACCGGGGCGACCCACCGCTCTGTCAGCCGGCCAAGGCCCTCCAGCCCATTGCCCAGCGCGGTTACCCGGGCAGCGCGGGTCCCAGGCGGCCCAAGGCAGCAGCCTCAGGCCGGCGCGGGTTACCTGGCAAGCGTCTCGCAGCCGCTCCCCGGGGACTCCCACCAGCACGCAGATCTCCAGCAAGCCTGAGGGCAGCGCGTCCTCCATAGCGCCGGCGTCTCAGCCGCCGGGCGCCGCCTGCCGGCTCTCCCCTCCCCGGACGGGAGCGGGACACCTGAGCCCCTCAGTCCGTCCCGCACACAGTCCCCCTGGCGCCGCTGCACTGGCACGGCCGGTGGGAGGGGAAGGAGAGCCTCGGGAGCGATCAGCCTCTGATTGGCTGTCTTCCCCATTGCCCACGCCCCCTCGGGAAATGTAGCCAATCGGAGCCGCAGGCGCCGGTAAAGGCGGGCTTTCCCTCCCTCCCTCCGGCGCGGCAGAGCAGAACGCCCATCCCCCACGCCGCGTACTCGGAGAGTTTCCCGACGTTTCCCCCGCCCCCTTCCCGTGCTGCGTGGGGTGTAACTGGGAGCTAGGGGGAGGAGATAGGCAGCGGGGAGTTAGTCACACACATACGCGTCCCCCGGTTGTCTCGTGCCCATCCCCCCGCAGCTCGCTCCTCTTACCCCCTCGTCACTCTCCCCTAGCTCCTTCCCCCCTCACCTGCCCCGTCCCTCTCCAGCAATGGCCTCGTTCCCCCCGACACCACTCCACCTTGCTGGCTCATCCCCTCACCACCACTGCCTCATTCACCACTCACCCACGCAGGCAGCTTGCTGGTCCCTTCTCAAAATCATCCCCATTTACACGTCTGTTCCCCCAGCTGGCTCATTTCCTCCCCACGTACCCACATCCTTCACCCTCGGCTGGCTCATTCCTGCTCTCCCCACGCGCACATCAGTTCCCTCCCTTGCACACAAACAGAGCCCTACAAGTTCAGAGCACACATGCTTTCCCTCCCAGCCACCCTCATTTCTCCCTGTCCACGTCCACATCCCCATCCCATGCCTCTACTCCCCCAGCTTCTCCCCAGTTATCTGGTTTACTCCCCACCTGCACACATCCCCCTACATACATATCCCTCCCTCCACTGTCGCACCCTGGTCCTTTCCCCACACGCACCCCTTTCCTAAACTGTATCATTCCCCAACACACAGCTCTCCCCTCAGCACACACCCTTCCTCCTGCCAGCTCATGCCCCCACCACAGCCCTTCTCATGTCCCGCCAGCTGTCTCATTCCCCTCACACATGTACTCTTCCCATCCTCCACTGACTCATATTTCCCATCAGGAATATGCCCAATGGGAGCGCACCCCCTCTTCACAGACCCCATAACAGGCCAACCCAGCAGGAATGTGCCTCCTTTCTATAGATGCTGTACCACGCAGACCAACACAGGGAGCGCACCCCCCTCCTGCAAGCACTGGACCACACTACCTGACCCAGGAGAGCACACAGCCTTCTGCCCTAGGACAGGCTGGTTGTCAGAGGGGATGTGTGTGCCCCTCCAGAGACTCTACGCCACACCAGCCAACTTGGAGGGATACACCCTCTTTCACAGACCCTGCCTCAGCTGCCCCCAGCTGTGGCCCAGGGTGAGGAGTGCAGACAGGAGTAAGTGTGGGGAGCACTGCTCAGCTCCCCCACCCACAGAGCTGTTGTAGCACTGTCACATTATTTCCATAGACCTCTTCTGATCATTGCACATATGGGGGCTATTGGAAGAGTTTGTGAGCTGAACTAATGTGTTTTCAACATAGCAACATCGTCCAATTCTATGTTTCCATTTCATCTGGAATTTGAATGTCTTAGCTAGTGTTCTGCAGAGATCTGGACCTGGCTGAGAAAAATTTGGCTGAAGCCTATCCAGCTAACCATCAGGTAAAATGGGCAGACTGAGGAACATAGCAGGTAGCTATGGTGTGGACTATATGTATGTTTTTAACCAAGAGTGTGAGCTGACGTTGGATATCTGTATTTGCAGACAACAGTTGTGGTTACACTCATGCTGCTGCCAAATGATCAGGCAGCGGCAGTGACTGGGACATTTTATTGCACTGAAGTCTGGCCAGGATATCACAACCTTTTCTCTGTTGTGTAGACCCTGCTAACATCATACTTACATTACTTAAACTACAGAGTATTGTCCTGACAATTATTCAGGAGACACCTTAAATCTATTTGTTGCTAAAGTTGGTACAAAAAACTGTGCTTCTCAGTGGGAATGTGACACCAATGCTCTAGCGTCTACACACAGGGAAAGTTAGTTATTTTTTGTCAAGGTCCTGACTCCCAATAAAATAATTTAAAAACTATAACAATAATGATAATAATAAGTAAATAAAAAGATTTTTGGGATCCATACAAAAGCATGTGATGGTCTGGATTTGGCCTCTAGTCTGCCTATTGGCTATTCCTGACACAGTAAATGGCTAATGGTTTCTAAGGCTTGGCCTACACTAGACTTTACAGTCAGCTTCAGATACGGAATTCTAGCTATTGCTATTGTGTAGCTAAAATTGACATATCTGCAGTTGACTATAAGGTCCATCTTCACTGAGGGACGTGATGGGAGTGTGTCTCTGGTTGACCTGCCTTACTCTTCATGAGACTGCAGACCCCAGAGAGATAGATTTTGTGCATCTTTACCCCATGTGCAAAACTGAAGTCCAGAAGATTGACCCTGTATGGGTCAATCTCCTGGTAAGTGTAGACATACCCTCAGAGATGTTTAAAGTGTCTATCAAGCTTTTAGGGGCTGAAGACCTGCCCACTGAGGAATGGTCTCTTTGTCCTTAGAACGAGCTTGTATTTTTGAACAATTTGAAAAAAATATGTTAGCCCATTCTATTATTTGGATTACATAATGATTCAGCTTCTCTTTAGAGGGTCCTTCCCTGCTACATGTAATACGCCTGTTGGCGTTTAATCTCAGAGTATTTTTCACTAGTATAAGCACATCCATTTGTTCATGTCTGGACAGCAGTAACATAATAGCAGACTTTTCCTGATACCCTCCACTGCTAAATTTGACCACTCAGCAGTTGATCTTCTAGTGATCTGCTACATGCCATCCATCCATAGTCATCTCCTATTGCAATAAACTTCCACCATTCCTTCCTTATAGCTTTCTCAGGGTTATTTCCAGTTCTACTCTTAATGTTACCCAAAGTATGTAAATTTGCTTCTGTTGATTTCCAAAGAAGTCTTCAACTCTGCAATAATATTTTAACACAGCTTTAATCTTTTTTCCCCCCATTCAGGAGATATACAAGAGTTTTTGCCAGTACCACATTTGAAAAGTGTCAAGTGTCTTTTAAGCAGCATTAAGTCCCCATATTTTGCGTCCTAAATCAGTATGGGTAAAATTGGAGCCACCAGTTACACCTTGGTACACTTTTAGTTGTGGAAGTTTTTTCCATGCTTTCTTAAGGAAGGCCATTGCTGGGTGAGACATCCCATTAGAATAAATGACATGATAATTCCAAGTACCTTTAGAAGAAGTGCAAGAAGCGCATTGCTCTGCTGCCCCCAGAAAGGAGGGAGTCACTGACAAAGTCCACACTCGCTCAATGACACAACCAGGGAAGGATCCAAAGAACTGAACTTGCAGCCCTTATATACGCAAGTTGTCCTACTGAATACAGTATGACTGTTTGTAATCATAAAGGTACATGGTCAGGTCATAACTCTCTAACCCCAACAAACCTTGGTTGCTGGAAGACAGGATTGAACCTGGGACCGCTAGCAGCTAAACCTTTGTGCTCAACCACACAAGCTAAAGGCCAGCTGCTTCTCCAGTGAGGCTGCAGAGCAGAGACTTCACTCACCCTAGTACATGGTCTCAGTGCATCTGGGGTTACAAGTCTAAACAGCCGGTTTGTTTTCTTGTTTAGAGCAGTCTCTTCCCCTTCCTTCCCCCTCCCACCCCTCCAATTCTAAAGACAAGGCACAGGAATCTGTAGGAATTGGCTCTCCATGCTTTCCTTTACAATGTTTTATTAGTAGTAGTAGGCATCCTTCAGTCTGCATAGACTATGGATCACGCCCTTTATAGTTTCAATTGAGGACTTCATTTACAGCATCTACTGTGACTATGAAGACCCACACGAGAGTGACAGTCCTTGCTGCATCTCCTGCAGATGTGGTGGGTGTCTGGCAAGTCGTTAGTGTGCTTTCTGTGCGCTTGCTTCTCCTCTGCTAGATGTCTGATCTTCATCTTGCCCTTCTGAAGGCCCTTGTGTAACCCCTGCCTCCATCTGCCGCAGTCGTCTGCTAGTTGTTCCCAGTTGTCCAGCCCGATGTCTACCTCTCTGAGGTCTCTCTTGCAGACATCTTTGTAGCGCAACTGGGGGCGTCTGGGAGGTCTTTTGCTAGAGGCTAGCTCACTATACAGGATGTCTTTTGGAATCCTTCCATCATTCATCCTGTGGACGTGGCCAAGCCAGCGGAGTCGACGCTGCCTGAGGAGGGTGTGCCTGGTTGGGATTCCAGCTTGCTTGAGGATGGTGGTGTTGGTCACTCTGTCCTTCCATGATATTCCAAGGATGCGCCTGAGGCGGCGCAAGTGGAAGACATTCAGCCTCTTTTCCTGGCGGGCATTTCATAACTTTATATTACATCATCTAGTCCATTTCCTGGGATCTATTTTCCAGACAGCTGACGATTTAGCATTTAGACAACATTCAAAAAAACAGATAAACTGACAAGCACAAAATTCTCCCTACAATATATTTTCTAGTGTGGTGTTCAACTGGCTTTTAAATTCTGTCTGTATGATGATTTTCTTTTATTAGGAAACTATTTAAAGTTTTTTCCAGCTGAGAGTTTCTGGTGAAGTTTGGCCTCTCTTTTCCAGACACACAAAATATCCTGTGCTTTCCGCCCAAACGATTTATTTTAGTTTAAAGAAATCAACAAGAAAGGCCTAAAGTAAACTGAAGTCTCAGCAAAGAAGCAGCATTTGTTTCCTCTCTTAAGGAGCTGCGTTCTTCCCTTACACAAAATAGTACCCAACACTGCAGGCAGCAGTATTTTGGAAATTAAAGTAATATCACATACATTCAAGATAGCTCTATCCACACAGGTCAGACAAACATTGCAACTTTTAACTAGAGCAGTGTATGCACAGTTTAATCACAGCAAAAATCCTAGAATAGATATGGCCTAACTGGCTTATAGCTTGCGAGAATATGCTATTACACCATCAACTCATGGTTAAGAGCAAACAAAGAATCTTTGGAATAAACAGTGTATTAGAATTACAGGGTACTGGTTTAATGGGATTTTAACTCTGGATTTTTAAAAAATAAACACTATTTCAGCAGTGCAGCTTCTTGAAAAAAGTTAGAGGAAGCTATGAGAGATAAAGTCTGGGAAACTTTTTTATATAGTAGAATAACGAGAAGTAAATGGTTGAAAAAAAACCTTTCTGCAAGTGACTGTAGATTTATATGAGTGTATTTTAAAGCCATAAGGGATACTAATGATTGTCACACTGTGTGGAGTAGCTCACAAGCTAGAATACCAACCTCAGAAGAGACTGTTAAGAAGGTGGGCACAAATCCCCAAAAGGTTGTAAGTTCTATAACTAGTTACAAACCAAGTAACGTGTAAAGTCCTCAGGCACTACATAGCCTTAACTGAAAGTCAGGCAGTCTCCCTGAGCATTCTGATCTAGCTTGCCACCCAAGCAAACTTAACACTGTGATAGGTGGTCACTTTACAAGCAGAGGTCACAAACTGTTCACGTTACTCTCAGTCCCAGAGGGCCAGCCACTTACCCCAGGTCAATTCTCACCTTAAATCTCAGACCAAAGACAACACTAACGGTGTATTAAGTAGCAAAAAGAAATGAGGAGATACGTATATAGTTAAAACAGAAGAATATACACTCTTGGCTGCCAAAGTCCTGATCCCCAGACCAGATGACATTTTACTTTCTATGCAGGCATGCTGTGCTGCCAGGCAGGGACCCTGCAGCTGGAAGTCCCTCCGGAAGGCAAGCACCATCTACCCTTCCACAGCAGGGAATAGGGCTGGGGAATTACAAAAATTCAAGTGAAAAAAAAATTCTGCAAAACCTGAATACTGCATTTTTCAAACTTGGATGTTTTTCAGGAAAATCTAGTAAAAAAGGAAAACAAGGGCCTCATTATGCATTAGCATACACACCCTCTCTTCCAATCTTTTCACACATGCTCATATTCTCCTCTACTTGTTCTATTGAAAGGACTTCAGTCTACCGCCATGCATCAAGGAGTTAGAGGAGAACAGCAGCTTTGCAGCTCTTCAAACACCTCATAACATCATCAGCAAAAGCAATAGTAATTGTACCAGTCAGCAGTAATTCCAGTCCCAGAGTCAGTAATAATTGTCATCTCCTCAGGTCCATCAGAATAGGAAGTTTGTAACCTAGATCCAAAGTGGCACTGGCTCTAGGACACAGCTCTCACAGCAAACACATTTTAATCCTTCATTGTTCAGCCACAGAGGCGTAGTCTACTCTAAATAGTTACATTAACCCAGCTATGCCATTCAGCGGTGTGACAAATCCAGTGACCTAGCCCCCGGTTTAGATAGCACAAGGTCAACAGAACAACTCTTCCATCTACCTAGCTACCATCTCTTGTGGAAGCAGATTAACCATGTCAACATTAGCATAGGCCAGTGGAGTCCAATAATATTTCAAGGATCACCACGCTTGTGATTATGATCCTTGCATATTGACTGCCCCCAGTGATGCCCTCCCTCAGCCCCTCCCCCAGCTGTCTATTCCAGCGACTCACTGGAGCTGGGGTTGCAGGACTCACGCTACACCAGCCCAAAGCCGCACCGAGGCAGGAGAAGCCACACTGGCTGGGGCAGGAAAAGCTGTGCCACCCCACAGCCATGCTGGGGCAGAAGTAGCTTCACTGGCCGGAGCAGAAGACACTGTGCCAGCCTGCAGCCATGCCAGGACAGGAGAAACCCTGCCAGCCTGCAGCCACTCCAGGGCAGGAGAAGCTGCAGCGCAGCAGCAGAAGCCACACAGCTTCAAGCTGGAGCCTCAGGAACCACGTCAGAGCCAAAGGAGCTGGGTGTCTCCAAGCAGGAGAAGCACAGCTGCACTAGGGCAGAAGGAGTAATGCTGGGGAATCTGCTGTAGGGTTCACCTCCGCCGCTGCCGCCACACACGTGTCCCACCAAGTGGTGGGGCGTGTTTGTGGAGCAAGTGGAGGGGTACTCCACATGTGCAGCTCTCTTGAGCTGCATTTCGCCACGCCATGCTGCCCCATTCACCATGTGGCGAACAGGGAGCATATTGGACAGCATAGCCATAGGCAGTGTCTACACTGAAGCCTTGAAGTCCTCAGGCTAGACTTGTCTCCAGCTTTTCTGCTTATAACCCTTTCTGAACTGATCTCTCATTGGCTCAGCTCTCAGACTGTGCGTATGTGGAACCTTTTATATTGATTGCCCTTAATGGAAACCCTGTGTACAGCTCTGTACATAACTGAGGATGCTCAGTAGCCAATGTCTCCCTACGAAATGCCTCCAGACCATTCCAACAATGAGTATCTTTACAAAGTCGTATTCAAGACAGGAATTTGCATTGCATGCCTTCCACTTTTGGGATTTAGGATGCAATTTCCTTCTGCAATTCACTGTGATCCCCTTAGTCAATCTGAGTTTAGTTCAGCAAATGCAATACTATGTCCCAGGGTGAAGACAGAGTTTACCAGTGCCCCGCTGGCTTTCATAAAGCAATGTGTTTATTTAGAACAAAAGCATGACAGAGAAAGCACACCTTGAAAATAATAAACAGCTTATATGTATGCCCACCTTACAACATCACCCGTCTTCTACATGGAAAACCCTGTAGGTATCAAAGTCTTCAATCCCTTCCTGCCGGGTCTGTCCCTTTGGATTGCAGCCTCTTATTAGTTCTCGTTTCCTCCTTCATGTCAGGTTGGCCACTTCACACAATTCTGAATTCTTTGTTTGCCGGGCATCTTGAACCTGGTCAAAACCAGAATATGCAATTTTCCCCATGAGATGGAACGTCTGCCAACTTGTTTATGTGTCTAGAGATTTGCAGTAATTGCCTCCAAGAGATGTTTGTTCCAGATAGTTAATTCATGTTTTCCTCAGTCAGAGCATTACTTTTCTTATTTAAGAAAAAACATGAACTCCTCCAGACCTGGCAGGTAGCAATCCAGGATGAGAAGGAAAAAGGTCACATTTTTCAAACAACGTGCATTTTAATATGACTAGGTGTAAATGTATGCATCTGGAAACAAAGAATGTAGGTCATACGTAAGGGAAGGGGGATTCTGTCCTGAGAAGCAGAAACTCTGAAAGAGGTTTGTGGTTCATGGTGGATAATAAGCTGAACAGAAACTCCTAGTGCAATGTTGTGGCTAAAAAGGCTAATGCTATTTTTGGATGCATAAACAAGGGAATCTACATGAGGACTGGAGACATTATTTTATCTGTGTATTTGGCCCAGGTGCAACTGATACTGGAATACTATGTCCAGTTCTGGTGCACACTTCAAGAAGATTCAGAGAAGCGCAATGAGACTGATTAAAGAATTAGAAAACAAACCTTATAGTTACAGACTCAAAGAGTTCTATCTATTTAATGTAAGAAAGAAAAGATTAAGGAGTGACTTGATCACAGTCTCTAAATACATGCTTAGGCAACAATTTTTGATAATGGGATCTTCAGTCTAGCAGCTAAAGGAAAAACAAGATCCAGTGGTTGGATTTGAAACTATACAATTCAAACTAGAAATAAGGTGAAAATTTTTAACTGTGAGGATTGTTAACAACTTCAACAATTTCTCCATCGATGGAAATTTAAAATCAAGGTATTGCTACAACTGTAATCAGCACAGGTGATTGAGTTGGACGATAGGATTGAAACTCAAAGGCTGTGTCTACACTACAAAGAAATTTCGAAAGGGGGAACATCGAAAAAGAAAATCGAAATAAAGGATTTCGAAATAGTGCAGCTACACACACAAAACGGATCACTGTACTGATCCGCTATTTTGAAAGAATACCCTCCATTTTTCGAAACAGAGCATCCACACTGGAAAATGGGCTATTTTGAAATAAGCAGCTGAGAAACATCACGCACGGGGTCACATGGCTGACAAGCCCTTCTGGGTCACACAGCCAGCAGCGCCCTTAAGGGGCCCCTCCCAAACACATCCACCCTGCACCCACAGAGCCCAGCAGAGCAGTACACAGCACTGCATGGACTGTGCACCCAGAACCAAGAGGAGAATGGAGGAGCAGCAGCTGTCAGAGTCTGATGCTGGCACTGTCACGGGGACCCAGGCGGTCATCACCATCCTGGGCTTGGTGGATGCCCTGGAGACCACCTTCCCACCCACACGTGTCCTGCAGGCCCTGCCAAGGGGGCAGCCACCGCTCCCCTTCCCCCGTCCCCCAGGGCACCTCTGGAGCCACCCCAGCAGTGGGGACTGGTGGGAGAGGCTGGTCCTGGGCCAGTGGGACGACGAAAGGTGGCTTGCCAATTTGAGAATGATGAGGCACACATTCATGGAGCTGTGTCAGTGGCTCTCACCCGCCCTGCAGCACATGGACACCTGCATGCGGCCCGCGCTCCCAGTTGAGAAGCGTGTGGGGATTGCCCTGTGGAAGATGGCCACCCCGGACAGCCATTGGTCCATGGGGCACCAGTTCGGGGTGGGCAAGGCCACCGTGGGAGCCGTCCTCCTGGAGGTAAGTCAGACAAGGGCCCCACACCCTCCCCAGGAAGGGGCAGGGGCCCCCAGTTGAGGGGCCTGCAGGGGCAGGGGGCCCCCAGGTGAGGGGCCTGCAGGGGGCACGGGGGCCCCCCCGATGTGCAGGCCCACATGTCGGTGCCTCACTACAGGTGGTCCAGGCCATCAACCGCCTCCTCCTGCAGAGGGTCCTCTGCCTCGGCAACCTGGACGATGCCATGGCGGGATTCGCAGCTCTCGGATTCCTGAACTGCTTCGGCGTGCTCAATGGCACGCACATTGCTATCCGCGCCCCAGACCATAGTGCAGGACGCTATATAAACTGCAAGAGGTACCACTCAGTGGTGCTCCAAGCACTGGTAAATGCCTGGGGCCGGTTTACTGACATCTGCGTTGGCTGGTGCAGTCGAGCCCATGATGCACGGGTATTCTGCAACTCCTGGCTGGAGCGGCGCATGGAGGAGGGCACCTACATCCCTGCCTGGGAGCTCCACGTGGGGGACACAACAATGCCACCCTGTATAGTGGCCAATGGGGCGTACCCATTAAAGCCATGGCTGATGCACCCCTACACTGGGCACACCACTGCCAGCCAGGATGTTTTTAATGCCCGCTTGAACCAGGCTCGCAACACTGTTGAGCGGGCCTTCGGACGCCTCAAGGGGCACTTCCGATACCTCAACGTGCAGCTGGATGTGAGCCTGCGCAACATCCCTGGGGTGGTTGTGGCCTGTTGCGCACTGCACAATGTGGTGGAGGGCAAGCAGGAGCACTACATGCTCGGGTGGGCTGCGGACAGCGGCCTTGGCTATGAGCAGCCACCCACAGCCCCATGCCGCCAGGCACAGCGTGAAGGGGTTAGGGTCCGGGAAGCCCTCCGGGAGGCCTTCAAGCAGGAGCCATGCTGACCTCCACCTGGCACATGGCTCACACCCACCCTGCAGCATGGCCCCCCACACACACACAGGGGACACTGGGCTACACTAAAAGGTTTATTAACTGGGGACTAACTATGTAAATAAACGGCATTAAACAATGGCGTGGGGTCTTCCTATTGGGGCTAAATATGGGGGGAGCAAGGGGAGAACTATATACAATGGGGCACGTGCATGCCCCCATGGCTGGGGCCACAGGCATGGGCAGGCTTAGTCCCCCCTGGGGTGGAGGGGCAAGATCCCCGGCAGGTACGGGTGTCCTTGCCGCCCCTGGTGCGGGGGCCCTGTTGGGGCTGGGAGGGGGCTGGAAGGATGGGGAGGTAGGGTCGTTCAAGGGCTGAAGAACAGGGCGGGCTGGGTGAGGCGGGTTGGGGGTGGGGGCTGGGGGGGCCGGGGAGGGGATCCCCCTCCTGGCTGGCACTGGCCACCAGCCAGCTGGCCAGGGCAAGATGGGCAGATGGGCTGAGGGTGGGTGGGATGAGGGCAATGTGTTCAGGGGCAGCAGTGGGAGTTGGTTCAGGGGGTCCAGCCGTCGGAGGGCTGTGACCACCTCAGACCAGACCTCCCTCCGCCAGGCCCTGTCCTTCCTCCACCAGGCCCTCTCCTCCTGCTCCATGAGTAGCCACTCCCAGAGCACGGAGGGCTGCTCCCAGATGGCTGCGGTGTAGGCCTCCGCCGCCTCCTGGTGGTTGTAGCGCCGCCGGCATCACGCCATCCGGGTCTGGGCAGGCGGCACCCAGGGCAATGGAGAGGAGGGCTCTCCAGCTCCGTCCGAGGGTGGCACAGGTGTGGTCTGGCCCTCAGAGGATGATGCTGTGGAGACACAAGGGGAGAGTGGCCACCCATCAGTGATGTTGCCCGGGACTGGGGTCTCCACATGCGCCATCCCCAGGCCATCCCCTGAGGTGGTGCCTCCCCTGCCGACCCCACTTCGGGTTCCCGTGTGCCCGCCGGGACCTCATCTGTGGGGCAATTGCTGGCTGCGGCCTGGCCCCCGCATCCCTCCCCGGTCGGGCAGGCTAGGGTGCTGTCCATGGGTGCAGGTGCTGGATGGCGCTGTGCTTGGGTCTGGGATGGGGCAGGGTACCCAGGGATAGGTCCCCCCACCCAGGCCACCCGATCCACCTGTCACCTACCTGGACCTCTGGAGAACAGGTCCGGGAACACCGGCCTCGAGGGCACCTGGCTGGAGGTCTTGGAGCTCACTGTGATGAGTAACAGGCCCCCCTCATCCAAGTTGCTCCCGGTCCCTGCAGGTGTGGT
The DNA here is from genome assembly GCF_033958435.1 of Carettochelys insculpta. Classification (NCBI taxonomy): domain Eukaryota; kingdom Metazoa; phylum Chordata; order Testudines; family Carettochelyidae; genus Carettochelys; species Carettochelys insculpta. The sequence continues at coordinate 12,248,062 of NC_134138.1, forward strand.
CTGGCTGAAGGGTCCCGGCTGCTCCAGTGGGTCTATCTCCCGGTCGGGGTCTGGGTCGCCTGTGTCCACCTGCACTGATGGCTCTGGGACGTCCTTCGGGCCGAGGAGCTGTTGCAGGGTCCAGTAGTGTGGGTGCCTCGGGCCAGCCCCAGCCCCCAATCAGCTGCGGGCATCCTTGGCCTGGCTGTAGGCCTGCCTGAGCTCCTTAACTTTGGAGCAGCCCTGAGCAGCCATGCGCTCGGGGTGTTCCCGCTTCCGCAGCCCCAGGGACAGCCACTCAAAGGCAGCTGCATTGCAGGGCCTCCCTGTGCTGTGGAGCAGCACCTCCTCCTCTGCCCAGAGGCCGAGGAGGTCTTTTACCTTGGCCTCGGTCCAGGACGGGCCCCTCCTTCTCTGGCCCTGGCTCTCCTCCGGCGATCCCTCAGCTGGGGAAGAGGGGGCCTCCTGGAGTGCCCCAGAGTGCGGGGGGCTTGCCATCCCACTGATGGGCTGGGTGTCATGGCCATCTGGCTGCTGGAGAGTGTATAGGGCTGAGCTTGTGCTTCTCGAGCCCTAGGCACGCTCTCAGCTTCCTGCACAGGGTTTCCAGAGCCTTGCGGCTTTAAGGGGCTGGCCCAGGGACCATAGAGCTCCACCGGGGCTTGCTAGCATGTCTCCCGCGATCCCTGGAGCCGCCGCCATGGCAGACCCGCAATTTCGAAATTGCTGGCCGCAGAGCATCTACACATGCCCTATTTCAAAATTTTATTTCAAAAGGGGCCGCTCTTCCCAATCCCGGATGGGAAGAGTGATTTTGAAATTCGGACCCGTTTCGCCGAAAACAATTTCAAAAGAGGCTGTTGAGCGCGTAGACTCTCCGCAGCCTCTTTCAAAATTGAGGCCACTTTCAAAATTAATTTTGAAATAGAGTGCTAGTGTAGACGCACCCAAAATGATGTCGACAAACTGAAGAAATGGTCTGAAGTAAATCTGAAATTCAATGAGGATAAAAGCAAAGTACTCCACATAGGAAGGAACAATGAGTTGCACATAGACAAACGAGAAGTGACTGTGTAGGAAGGAGTATTGTGGAAAGAGATCTGGTGGTCATAGTAGATCACAAGATAAATATGAGTCAACAGTATAATAGTGTTGCAATAAAAGCGAATATCATTCTGGGTTGTATTTGCCAGAAGCATCATCAGCAAGATATAAGAAGTAATTCTGCCACTCTACTCTGTGCTAATTAGGACTCAGTTGGAGTATTGTGTCTAGCTCTGAGCACCACATTTTAGGAAAGATGTGGACAAACTGGAGAAGGTCTGGAGAAGCTCCAGAGAAGAATAACAAAGATTATTAAAAGGTCTAGAAAACTGACCTATGAGGGAAGATGGTAAAAACATGGGTTTGTTTATCCTGGAGAAGAGAGGACTGAGGAGGGCTTGATAACAGTTTTCAAGTATGTCAAAGGGTGATACATGGAGGAGGGAGAAAAAATGTTCATGTTAACCTCTGAGTAGTGATGGCAAGTTTGCAGAAATGTTGGTGGTGCCCAGAATGTTCAGAGCCCATATCCCTCCTCCCACCTGCTTAAGACTCTGGGAGGGAGTTTAGGTGCTGGGTGCAGGCTCTGGTCTGGGGCAGGTATAATATGATGGGGTTTCTGGGCACAGCTAAGGCAATCAATCCAGGATATCTTTGCTTAAAACCAGGCCACTTATAGCCCTGACCATAATTTCCTTCTAAGGCAAATCAAACCAGCCACAAAAGTACCTCGGCCAGCCCCACTGGCCAGCCAGAAGTCACACAAACTAACCCACAGATTTCCTAGCTGCTATAACAGCCCAGACCAACAGTCCCCTAGTAACGTGACAGGTTCTTAAAACCTATTTTACCAACACCACACAGATTCTTCTGGACCCCAAAGGGTTCAGCCACAGGCATTGATGCAGGCCAGCAATGTTATATGCTGATTCTTGAAAGTCTTTGCAAGCATCCTTTTAGGAGATGAGCCCCCAGTCCAGAAAGGCTAGTTCATGGTGGTTGAAAGAACTAAGATGGACCCTGCCAGGGCCCCTCTTATAGTTTTTCCAGCGGAGGGAAAAAGTCTTTTCTCCTTCCCATCAGGCACTGGAGAGTCAAGGTCACCTGACTCAAGTAGGCTGCTGTGGCACTTTGCCATTGGATGCATTCCAGGTGACAGCCCTAAATTCTTGAGATGTGTATTTGACATCTGGGAATCTGTTCTTTTGTCTTAGTCCATCATCCTGGCTGGGAAGGTGATCTCACCTGCTATCATGAGGCTCATCACTAACACATTCCTAATGCAGCTATAGAGCCAATATGTATAACTTCACATACAAACATGGTGTAAAGCTGATAGACCTGGGTTGCCAGGACCAGGCATAGAATCTGCGAGCATAGGGTCTAAAGCCCTACACTCTACCACATGAGCTATAGGCCAGCTGGCCCTCAGCTAAGGCTGTAGAGCAGAGGCTTCACTCATCCCAGATGAGGTCTCAGGACCTCTGGGTACTACAATGGTATAGACATGCAAGTAACAGACAGGTTCAGGGCATCCCCAGCTTTCATTAGACACGTCACTTGACCCACTATATACAATGGTGACAGAAATGGCTTCCATATCCAGTTTAAAAATCCAATAACATCACAGAGGGGTTGGGGGGCAGAAGAGGATGCAGGCTTTTGGCATTTGAGTGCAAGAGGGTGAAAGGGGAATTCAGGGGGGGAGTTTAGGTGCAGGAGGGTGTCTGATTGCAGTCTCTGGGATGAGTCAGGAGATTGGGGCGCAGGAGGTGTGCAGGCTGCAAGTGCTGAGAGGCAATAGGGATGCAGGAGGAGGTGAGGGATACACCCGGGATGGAGTCTGGGTGCATGCTCTGGCCTGTTGTATGGTGGGGGTACAGGCTCTGGAGGAGGTGTCAGCTTATTCATTTATAAAGCCTTCTAGACTTACGGGCAGGCTTTTAAAAAATATAAGTAAGTGAATTTTGGCTTTAGTTTTCCTCACACTTGCTTTGGATATCTATTTACTAGCAGATGTACCCAACGTTGCTCAGGTCCTTTTTCTGCTCCTGGCCCCACCCTGCCTGTTCTTTGGTTGGGGGAGTGGGAGAGGTGGTATAGACCAAGGCTCCTGGCCCACGTACCTGTCCTCACATTGGGAGCTGGGTCAGGTCCCCCACCTGTTCCCAGGACATCAGGTCAGCTGGTGGCTCCAGGCTGGCCCAGACAGTTTTGGGGCAGAGGGGTTGTTTGGGCAATGGCTCTCAGCCTCCCTGCCTGTCCCTGGGGGGGAGGGCAGGGTCTGGCCATAGCTCCTAATCTCACCCCTCTGCCTGTCCTTGGGAGGCAGAAGCTGGGTCAGGCTATGTATCCTGGCACATCCTGCCTATTCCCATTTGGGGAAAGCCAGGTCAGGCTATGTCTCCCAGCCCCTTCCCACCAGTCCTTGGTGGTGGGGAGGCCAGGTGAGGCTGCAGCTCTGGGCCACCACCTACCTGTCCCTGGGTTGCAAGTGTTGCATCAGGCCATGGTTCCCGGGCCCCCTGGCTGTCTCTGGGCAGGTGGAGGGACAGCAGTAGACCACCGCTCCCTGCCCCAGCTACACTGGGGATAAGCTGGTGGGCCAGGCCCTGCCTCAACCCAGCCCCTCCACCTCAGACTGGCCAGGGAGGTTGGGGCCAGCCCTGGGTTGAGACAGGAGGGCTATGGTCTGGGCCAGGGTGCTAGGAAGAGGTCTGGAATCAACTCTGGGGGCGTACAGGGGTCGGAAAGGTCAGGGCTGAGCTGCAACACTGGGCCTGGCCCTGGGCTGAGGTGGGAGGTGGGGTTGGGACCAGGGTAGTTTGAAGTCAGAGAGCGGGGGAGGATTCCTGGCCACAACATGAGGGGACAATAATCTGGAAAGGACTGTGGGCCAGTCCAGGGTTCCAGGCCCCAGTGTCTAGGAGGGGGTGATGGTCCCTTGGGCGGTTGCTGCAAGCGTGCCAGGGGGGCACTTACATGTCCAGTGGCCAGCAGGGTAGAGAGCCCTGTCTCCACAGCCATGTGTACACTAGCAAGTTCTTTCAGAAAATCAGGCCCTTTTTCGAAAGAACACGCAGAGCATCCACACACAAAATGTGCTCTTCCAATCTGAAATCAAAAGAATGTGGCTCTTCTTCTGGAAGCCTCCTTCTGCTCCTAGATCAGGAAGAGCACCTCCTTTTGAAAAACAAGCATATGTAGACGCTCTATGGACCCTTTTTTCGTCCTTATGGTGCCAGATTTTTCAATCCCTGGCCCATTCTTTCAAAAGAGCCAGAGCTGTGCATGTTCTCTATCAAAAAAGCAGATCGCCCTTTTGATCCGCTTTTTGGTGTGTGGACGCGCTCTTTTGAAAGAAGATCTTCCGGAAGAGCTCTGGCAGAAGATCATCTTTCAAAAGATTTCTGTAGTGTAGATGTGGCCCACATGGCCACTGTGTTCCTGCTGTCACCCTGCAGAATCGTGTTCCCCATCATCACTGCACTCATTGGTTAATCTGATATAGATCATCAGGGAAACCCTGGGATTTCAGTCATTTCCCCCTTTCCACACAGAACCAAACCATGACCTTGGTTTAAGTTAGGGTATCAGGAAGTTACATACCAAAGTTCATGGCTGTAACTCTTATGGTTTAAGATGAGTTCTTGAACAACTGCAGCAGGCCAGACAGACTGTCTAAAATATACAGTGAGATTTGGTTAATGCAGGACTTTAGTGCATTTGGTTTGGGGTTTTTGTACTTGATTTAGAAACTTTTCTTTTAATTCTTCCATACTAGCATAAGCTGTTTGACATGCTGCTCACTTCTACATCCTCTTCACCTGTTACGATCGAAGATTTTGCATACCAATGTTTAGGGTTAGAACTGACACCAAAAACCACCACTTCCTGCCTTCACCTTGATCACATAAATACATGCTTGTGTGCTAAGATTTAATTGCTTTCTCTACTGTACAAAGTTGCAGAGAAATAATTTCACTCCATCTGGAAAAAAGACAAAATAGCCAAATAGAACCCCTTTTGTTTGGGCTGTATGAAATGACCTGCAACAAACAAGCAGTAAAATTGTTGTCTGAAGCACAGTTGCATCTTCAGATCTTAGAAGAATGTGCTTTACAGTGATAGACTCAAGGAGCTCAATTTATTTAGCTTAGCAAAGTGAAGGTTAAAGATTGACTTTATTTCAGTATCAAAGTAACCTAATAATTGCCAATGGGCTTTTCAGTCCCCCTCAGGGGTAGGGCACTAGGCCTCTAAAGCCTCTCAATGATTGCTCCACCCATGTGCATATCAGCTCCAATGGCCCAGATTCAATAACCACACCTCATCTCTGTGAGACAGTCCAGCTTAGTGGCCACGGTCCATAAAAACACTCCCTTCTCTCAGGGTAGTGAGGGCTAGTGGCTAGAGTCTGTAATAAAGCTCCCTGCCTTCAGAACAATGGGACCTAGAGGACAGAGTCAGTAACACCACTTTCTTCCCTCATGGCAGTGAGTCCCAGCAACCAGAGTCAATATACTCCTCCCTTCCCTACGGCATTGGGGCCTAGTGGCTACAATCACTTAGTCAATATCAATGTCCCTTCATGCAAGGTAGTGTGGCTAGCAGCCAGAGTCAATAATAACAGTTGTATGACCCCTATTTGGGGTTAATGGGGTGGAGCAAGGAGGATCATGGTCCTCCCTCTCCAGTAGGTCCCAACCCAGGGCCCTGTCAGTGGTGGAGTGGTCCACCTCTAGCTTGGCACTGAAGACACCCAAAATGCACCAAACTCTCAAGCAAGGTAACTCCCTGCCCTGAGCTACTTCCTACTGGACTCACTGTCACCACTTTCCTCTGGTCTGGGGACTTTTCTGGCTAGTCCTCACTAACTGGCTCCCATAGCGTGGCCTGTCCACAGCGCTTCCTCTAGAGCTTCCTCCTACAGCACCTTCCCCAGCAGCAATCAGCTCTGACTGAGCTCCTCCATAGGCTTTTTATAGCTGGCCTCCAACTGCCACATGCACAGCAGGGTCACATGCACAAGCCCCACTTAGCCAGGTAATCAGGTTTAAACTTTGTAGGCCCGGTGTGCGGTTGGTACACCCATCACAGGGCTCTTCAAGCTATATCATAGAAAGGTATAACACGATTCAATGGCAAAATGTTTAATCTAGACAAATTTAGACTGGAAATAAGAACTATTTTTTAAATGGTGAGAGTAATTAACCATTGGAACAATTTAACAAGAGTGATAGAAGACCTTCCATCAGTGACCATTTTTAATCAAGAATGTTTTGGTTTTTTTTCCTAAAAGGGATGCTCAAGGGATTATTTTGGGAAAAATTCTCTGGCCTATGTTATAGAAAAGTCAGATTAGATGACCACAATGGTCCCTTTTGACCTTGGAATTTATGAACCCCTTTGGATCTAAATGAAGTTCTTAATCACTGAGAATGGTCATCTCTTAGCAAAGCCTGGCAGAGTCCTTCAGAGCCTTGGCTTGTTGATGTCCCAATGGCTTTAATGACATTTCTGCATCTGGAAGTTTTGCATGAGCTGGTTCCTAATCTCCTATTCTTTAGTCCACATTGATTGCGATGGGGGGCAGGAAAATTCACCATAGACGTAAGACGAGAGGGATTCTTGTTAATAGGCTTTGATACTCCTGCCTAGGGATAAGGCTTTTTAAAAAAAAAATTGCAACTGAGTAAGCTATGAATCTGGCTGGGTCTTGATGCCACTTTGATTTGGTATGCCTTGGCCTGTGGGGAGCATGCTACTGATTAGGAGATTAGAGAGGTTATAAGGTTATTTGAAGGCCAGAAATGGGGGTACAAGCCATATGTAATATGTATGGGTTCCAGGATGGGAAGGCAGGTGAAAACTACAGCTGCAAGACTTGAAGACATACCTCCACTGCTACAATGATCAACACCCTCTGATAATACACCTTTCAAGATCCTTGGACCTTACACATATTTATCACAGCGGCTACGTCTACACGTGCACCCAACTTCGAAATAGCTTATTTCGATGTTGCGACATCGAAATAGACTATTTCGATGAATAACGTCTACACGTCCTCCAGGGCTGGCAACGTCGATGTTCAACTTCGACGTTGCTCAGCCCAACATCGAAATAGGCACAGCGAGGGAACGTCTACACGGCAAAGTAGCACACATCGAAATAAGGGAGCCAGGCACAGCTGCAGACAGGGTCACGGGGCGGACTCAACAGCAAGTCGCTCCCTTAAAGGGCCCCTCCCAGACACACTTTCATTAAACAGTGCAAGATACACAGAGCCAACAACTAGTTGCAGACCCTGTATATGCAGCACGGACCCCCAGCTGCAGCAGCAGCAGCCAGAAGCCCTGGGCTAAGGGCTGCTGCCCACGGTGACCACAGAGCCCCGCAAGGGCTGGAGAGAGAGTATCTCTCAACCCCCCAGCTGATGGCCGCCATGGAGGACCCCGCTATTTCGATGTTGCGGGACGCGGATCGTCTACACGTCCCTACTTCGATGTTGAACATCGAAGTAGAGCGCTATTCCCATCCCCTCATGGGGTTAGCGACTTCGACGTCTCGCCGCCTAACGTCGATTTCAACTTCGAAATAGCGCCCAACACGTGTAGACGTGACGGGCGCTATTTCGAAGTTACTGCCGCTACTTCGAAGTAGCGTGCACGTGTAGACGCAGCCAGCATGTGTTGTACCTCCTTTTGTGCACTAAACACCACAACACCTACGTAGGTGAAACCAGACAATCATTATGCTCTAGAATGAACACACATAGGAAAGTGATAAGATAAAAACAGCCTAATACCTTTAGGTGAACACTCTTCACTAAGTGGCCATTCCATATGTGTATCTATATCAGTCCTTAGCCCTCAAAGGACACCTAAAAGACACTTTCAAAAGATGAGCCTGTTAGCTTAATTCACTACTCAGCTAGACACTCAAAATCAGGAACTGACCCAAGACACTGCATTTATAGTTTATTACAACAGTCTGCAGCCCAACGACTTCATCTTTTTGTCCCATGACAGAGGTGTTTATGGATTACTTAACTATGAATGTGTTAGTGTCTTATGCTAAACAATCGGTTCATCTCACGGCAAGTATGTAACTGCCCATGGGCAGACTCCAACAAGGGACCTCAGGAGCTTCATGCAGGCACCTCTACAGCTTGAGCTAAAGGCCAGCTGGCTCTCAACCTAGGCTGTAGAGGATATTTATTCTCTCTTTGTGAAGTGGTCTAGCTACCACAATGTAGGATAGTTAACCACACTTAGGTTTATGGGTTACACGTAGTTGTCCTAGACCAGAAGAGGAGCACTGTTTAGCTCAGAAGTGTCTCTCTCACCAACAGACTGACTTACTTGACTTGTCTTGTACTCAGAGTGGAGCATAAATCACGTACAAGTCTCCTCCACTTCACTCTGTCTTGGGACAAAACTTTTAGTTGACTCCAGGAGTAGCCCAGTTGTTGTCCTTCCGTCTCAGTAGATCATCTCCACATAGTCCAAAGTCTTCCTCTTTTGCATTTTCCTTGTGGGTTCCATTCGAGAGCTTGATGGACAATGCTGGATGATGGTTTTCTGAGAGCATGGCCTAGCCATCCCTACTGTCTTCTCTTGACTTAAATGTCAAGCGGTTCTTGTCCTGCTCTGTTCCAAACCTCCTCATTTGTGACAAAGTCTTGTCATTTGATGTGAAGGATGTAGTTCAGACATCTGTTTATGAATGTCTGTAGCTTGTGATTTGAAGATTTTTTAGTATGCCAGGTCTCACATCCATACAAGAGCACAAGCTTCACATATGTACTGAAGATCCACAGTTTCATCTTCACAGGTATTATTTGTGAGAGCCATATGGGATGAAGAAACTTGAATACAGCTGTTGCTTTCCCTTTTCACCACTTCATCTGATGAAGGGGGTCTTTGCCCACGAAAGCTTATGCTCTGAAATATCTATTAGTTTATAAGGTGCCACAGGAGTTCTCATTGTTTTTGCAGATACAGACTAACATGGCTACCCCTCTGATACTTCCCTATCTTGGCACTGATAACCCTATCTGTTCCTCCATCTTTGCCCATAATACTCCCTGAGTAGGTGAACTGCTACAGGTCTTCCAGGTCATCCCCTCCCACTGTGATGGTGTTGTTATGGGATTGGTGGATCTTCACTGTCTTGGTCTTTCCCTTGTTAATGCTCAGTCCAGTCACTGAGGCAGTTTTGTCTAGTGTTGCGACCTTTTCTTCCATGCTTTCATGTTGGTGTGAAGGAAGGGGGACATCATCAGCAAAATCAATGTCCTCTGGCTGTTTGAAAAGTGACTACTGAATACCCCATTGATGGCCTTCTGTTGTCCTGATCATAGTCCAGTCCATTGTGATCAAGAACAGGAAAAGTGACAATAGTCATCCTTGTTATACTCCTGAGAGTATGCTGAAGAATTCTGTCAAGACACCATTGTGAACAACTTGACATGTCAAGGGTTCATACGTTGAATGAATCAGGTTAATAATTTTGGATGGGATGCCACCATGTTGCAGTATTTTCCACAAAGTGTCTCTATCAAAACTGTTAAGGCTTTTTAGAAATCTATGAAGGTTATGTATGGGAGGGTGGAGGGGGCAGGGGAGAGTTCCACTCAAGAGCCTATTTTCTGCTCATGCTGGAAGTTGCTATTTGGTCAGTTCAAGATCTCCCACTTTGGAAGCTGGCCTGTTCTTCCCTGAGCTGTCTACCAGTTTCTTTCATCAAGTTACTGCAATAAAAGATATTACATCACCCATATTGTCTCTCTAATAATCCCAGGACTGACTCAACTACACCTATATTGTATATCTTAAGTTAAAGCACCCATTAAATTTATGATATTAAATACATGATATTTAATAATTTCCATCATATCTTCTATGAAATTTTAGGAACTGTCACTTCCTTTGAAGCACCACTGGAACTTGTGCAGAGGATTTTGGATTCAATCTCATGAAAAGGAGTTGTATGTGACTTTGTACACAGCTACAGAAGGAAAGATAAGAAACCTGGTGAAAATAAAATAGAGGGAGGAGATTTTGGAACACATTGATAAATTAAAGGGTAATAAGTCACCAGGACCAGATGATATTCACCAAAGAAATCTGAAAACTCAATGATGAAACTGAAGAACTACTAAAAGCAGTAAAACAGAACAGCAAAAATGTAGCACTTTAAAGACTAACAAAATGATTTATTTGGTGATGAGCTTTCCTGGGACAGACCCACTTCCTCAGATCCTGATCAGATCCTGATGAACTGGGGCTGTCCCACAAAAGCTCATCACCGAATAAATTATTTTGTTAGTCTTTAAAGTGCTACATTTCTGCTGTTTTGTTTTGTTGGAGTACAGACTAGCACGGTTACCCCTCTGTTACTACTAAATGCAGTGTGCAAGTTACTTCAGTACCAGCTGACTTGGAGGACAGCTAATGTAAAGTAGCTTTTTTAAAAAGGCTCCAGAAGCAAACTTGCCAATTCCAGCATGGTAAGCCTGACTTCAGTACAAGCAGATTGGTTGAAACTATCATAAAGAACTATCAGATATATAAATAAGCACAATATGTTGGGGAAGAGTCAGCATGTTTTTGGTAAAGTGAAATCATGCCTCACCAATCTATTAGAGTTTTAAGGGCATTAACAAATGTAGACAAATTTGATCCAGTACATAAAATATGCTTCCACTTCCAGAAAGCTTTTGATATGGCCCATCACCAACGCCTCTTAAGTAAAGTAAGGAATCGTGACATAAGAGAGAAGATCCCTGGGTTGATAAAAAAAGGGGTAGAGAATAAGTGGTCAACTTTCATACAGGAGAAACGTAAATAACAGGGGCCTTATCGATGTGTACTGGGACTAGTAGTGCTATTCAACATTTACATAGTTGATGTGGAGAAAGTGATAAACAGTGAGGAGGCAAGTTTGAAGACCATAGGTTCCAACTCAACGGGTGCTCCAGAGCTATTGCACCCACTGAAAAAAATAGTGGATGCTCAGCACCCAGGGGAGGCAGCCAATAAGCTGTTGTATGGACAACCCACATCAGTTGTTTGCCGTGCTGCAGCCAATCAGCTCTCCCCATCTGACCAATCAGCTTTTTGGTGCAAAGCCACATGCCATCTGTTTGGCCAGCAGCCAGTTCAGATGTTTCCTATTCCAGCATGTGAGAGGGCTGCAGTTGCCTTAATTCAGTACTGGGCTGGGAGGTGAGTCATTTTACGAGGCATAAGGAATTGGATTGGGGCTACCAGAAATATAGCCAATTTCTTGGCTGGCTGCAGCAGGCTGGAGAGAGATATCTTGTGTGGCCAGCAGTTTCTTAGCTAGCTGCAGGCACTGGGGGAGATACCCTGGGAGGGCTGACAGCTTCTTGGCTGGCTTGCAACGTGCTGAGGCTGGCAGGAGGGAGACAGGTGGACAGATTCCATGTACATGAAGACTGCAAAATCCCTTAGGCTGGTTTAACCCGTTACGAGTCTGTGTTTAATTAAAGTCCTTATGGGAAGCTAGGTCCATCCTGCCTCCCTTCTTTCTGCTGTCTTCTAGTTCTGCCAAACACATGCTCCCCTTTGTTCAAAAGAGCCCGTCATTATAAGTGACAATTTTTCATCCTGCTGCCCTGCACAGAATTGCTGCCAAAGAGTAGTTAGAAGTAAAAAGATCTGCCTCTAACTCCAAGGTAGAGCTAATCAGTGTTGAAGACTTGTTGATGACCATATGCAAAAGTCTGAGCACTTACTGGTGCGGCACCTCCTGCAGATCTATCTGGGAATTAGCTCTTCCAGCCCTGGAGTGCCCCCTATTGGCTGTAACAGCAACGAAGGGTCCTGTGGCACCTTATAGATGAACAGAAAAGTTTTGAGCATAAGCTTTCGTGAGCGCAGACTCACTTCATCAGATGCTGGTCTTGGACATCAGATTTCCAACATCAGACCAGCATCTGATGAAGTGAGTCTGTGCTCACGAAAGCTCATGCTCAAAACTTTTCTGTTAGTCTATAAGGTGCCACAGGACCCTTCGTTGCTGTTACAGATCCAGACTAACATGGTTACCCCTCCGATACTTGACACCCTATTGGCTGGTGTCTTAAGCTCAGTTACCTATCTCTTCTGCGTTATTTCAGGCCTCATGTCCCTCCCAGGTCACAGTGCTGTTTCCCTTGCACTACTGCTCTACACAGGGCCCTGCACTCTGGGGTCCTCCCTTCCAAGGGAACCCTGACCCCCAGACCAACCTCACCTCAGTGGGTCACTGCCAGTCGTCATCTAGCCCAAAACTGGGTAACTGGGCAACAAAATGGCAAATGAAATTCAGTGTTGATAAATGCAAAGTAATGCATATTGGAAACACATTCCCAACTCAGATTATAAAATGATAGGGTCTAAACTAGCTAGTGAAATTCAAGAAAGATCTTCGTGTCATTGTGAGTAGTTCTGTGAAAACGTCTATTCACCATGGTGCAGCAGTCAAAAAATAAGAGAATATTTGGAATCATTAGGAAAGAAAAAAGAGGAAACATCATAATGCCACAATTTGCGTCAGTGGTGATATAGCCAACACCTTGAGTACTTCATTCACCACTGGAAAAAGTATAGAGGCAGGCAAAAAATATGATTCAGGTAGGGAAGAGCTCCCATATGAGAAGAGGTTAATAAGACTGGACTGTTCAATTTAGAAAAGACACAACTAAGGCGGTGGGTGGATGTTGCTGATAGGAATAAGGGGATTTCAAAGTTGGTGGTGTCCTTTCAAAAAGGACCCCCATCTGGATGAGCCGTGTGGCGGCGAGCCGCTGCAGTTTCAAAGTGCCACGGCTGCCAGCATTCTAATGAGGCGCTGAATATGTATTTCAGCGCTTCATTAGTAAACTTCAAAATGGCTATTTGCATGGCCATTTCAAAGTTTTGGGCTTGTCGAGACATAGCCAAGGACATACACCTTCACATAATGCATGGTCTACCCATGAAACTCACTGCAAAGTGATATTGTGAAGACCAAAAATATAACTGTGTTTAAAAAAGAGTTAGAGGAGTTCGTGGAGGATAGGTCCATCAAAGGCTATTAGCTGAGATGGTCAGAGATGAAACCCTATGCTCCGGCAATCCTTCTGATTGCTAGATGCAAGGCCTTTGAAGTTATCTTGCATTGGCCACCCTCAGAGGACAGCATATTGGGCTAGATTAGCAGTTCTCAAACTTTTCCAACCCAAAGACCCCATTTTTTATTTAAAATTTTGCAAGGGCCCCAGTCCTTCCCCTGCCTTACTCAACCCTTGCCCACTCCCCTTCCCCAAGGCCCCAGCCCCACCCCTTCTCCCTCAATTGCTCACTCTTCCCTCCACAACTCACTTTCAGCAGGCTGGGGTAGAGGTTGAGGGTACAGGAGAGGATGCTAGTTGCAGGCTTAGGGAGGGAGTTTGGGTGCAGGAAGGGATACAGGGTGCAGGTTCTGGGACAGAGTTTGGATGTGAGGTGCAGGCTCTGGACTGGTACAGGGGCTTGGCATGTGGAAGAAGATGTAGGCTCCAGCTGGGCAGTGCTTACCTCAGGTAGCTCCCAAAAGCAACTGGCACATCCCTCCGTCAGTGCCTCCTTGCAGAGAGGTTGAGAAGTCTCCAGGCCAGTCTGTTGGGTCACAATTCCTAGCAGACCTGCTGGCAGGGGAGGGAAGTAGTGAAGGGGGCAGTTGACTCTGGATCCAGATTTGAAGTCCAGCAGTCTGCTGCTCCTCATAGCTGGGGCCAGGCAGGACTAAGGGCTGATTGCCCTCAGCCTCATCCCTCTCAAGGCACAGAACTGGGCCCCCCTACCACTTTGCCCCAGGGTCCACAGTAGCTATCAGCCCCGCTGGTTCCCAGCCAATGTGAGCTGCAGCATTAGCAATTGGGGCAGGGCACATGGAGACCCCATGCCCCCGCCCCTGTCCCAAGGGTGCCAACAGCAGCCAGCCACTTCCAGGAGTACCCTGGAGCCCAGGTACGTGGAAAGTGTGCCTTAGCCCTGCTGGGCTGCCAGACTTTTAATGTGCCAGAGGTGTGTGGGGAGGGAAGTTGATCTGCAGGATTCCCAGAACTTCTGGGGTACCCTTAGGGACTCCCAGGGGTCCAAGGACCCCAGTTTGAGAAATGCTAGGCTAGATGGACCATGATTCTGACCCACTCTGGCTGATCTTATGTTCTTATGTAGCCATGGCCAATCAGGCAGACAGGGTCTTGGGCTAACTGTGTAACTGGTGGTTCTTCCTTAAACCAAATCAATTACGAGAGACATGACAAGACCCCCATGATAGAGCATCAGCATCAATGCAGCTTTGTTTCTCACCCACTTTGCTATGCTTGTAATAAGTGGCTTTCAGTTGCTAAACAGTATCAAACCAGTGGAGGGCAACCAAAGTGATTAGGGGGCTAGAGCACATGACCTATGAGGAGAGGCCGAGGGATTTCAGTTTATTTAGTTTGCAGAAGAGAAGCGGGGCTGGGGGGAGGGATTTGATAGCAGCCTTCAACTTCCTGAAGGGGGATTCTAAAGAGGATGGAGAGAGGCTGTAGTGATGCATGGCAGAACAAGAAACAACAGCCTCAAGTTGCAGAGCAGGAAGTGTAGTTTGGCTATTAGGAAAAAATATTTCATCAGGAGATTGGTGAAGCACTGAAAGGTGATGGAATCTCCATCCCTAGAGGTTCTTAAGTTCCTGCTACACAAAGCCCTGGCTGGGATGATTTAGTTAGGGTTGGTCCTGCTTTGGGCAGGGGGCTGGACTCCATGACCTCCTGAGGTCTCTTCCAGCCCTAGGATTCTATGATTCTAATTGGTTTAGAGTCTAGTGGGTGGAGAGAATATCTGTTCTCTATAACAACCTCTCCTTCTGGAGGGATGAACTACAATTAAATTGCTCTGTCTTTGCAAAGATCCAGACTGATACATATTCTCTGACTATTACAAACCTCCAGCACAGGAAAAATTGTTAGACATAATTTTGAGTTGCAGAACTGCCTTCCGAAGAATGAGCAGAGGGTCAATACCAACATTATTTGGTTTGCCTGGGACATGATGACACATCCCTCAACTCTGACCTGCTCAACATGACACTTGTATTTCCAGTTCCCTAAATTTCACTCAGGCTTAGGCCAATTACGGGAGTTTGGTAGTTTCAGAACTGCTTTTATGCTGCGTAGCACTTTTCAATCTTTGTAGCATTTGCAAATTTACTACCATGCTATAAAAAACACGGGCTCAAGTGTGAAAATGCTACACACATTTTATGTTAAGGGGCAATAAATAGGTACATTATTGCAGTGAGAGATTTGGATAAATACACACCAAAAACCCACAAGGGTGTGCAGTCATTGCGTAACAATGCTCCTTCACCCATCCAACAATTTAGAAATCCTCTAGATATCTCAGCTGCCTATTCATAGATACAAGCACCACACCCTGATTTAAAATAAACCACACTTATAACATAGGGGTAACCACAATCTTGAGGCACCTTATGCACTGACAGATATTTTGGAGCATAAGCTTTTGTGGGCATCTGGTGAAGCGGGTCTTTGCCCACCAAAGCTTATGCTCCAAAATATCTGTTAGTCTGTAAGGTGCCACAAGACTTCTTGTTGTTCTCGAAGCTACAGACTAACACGGCTACCTCTCTGTTGCTTGTCTCCAGTCTTCTGTGTTTTACTTTGGTGGCTCACAAGATTCTTCGGGTGCTTCAGTGTGTTTGGAAAACAGAGTTGTGGAACTAAATTTGACTGAAGCACAATAAAATTAAATTTCTTGCCCAAGGTCACAAAGTTAATGCGGTGAACCAAGACACAATAGAAAGCATGCCTCACCTATCTCTCAGTCCCATGTAGTAACCTCTACATCACACACTCAATAAAAAGTCAGCATGAACAAACAGAATGTGTTCTGTTAAACACAAACTAATCTTCTGTAAACTCAACTCCTTGTGCACTGTTCAATTAAGTTTCATTACAAGGTTATTCAGGAAGATTATTTATTCCAGGTTTGTCCTCCCCACTCAAAGTGCTTAATTGTTATGTATCTATATAGAAAGAGAGAAAAACAAAACAAGAAGGAACAAAAAAAAATTCTCCGTAAGAAAGTATGCTGTGTGTCTCCCCTTCACCATAGCCTTCTCTGAACTAAATCCTCAGCACAACTCCGCTGACTTAAATTTACACTAGTCAACGAGGGCTGACTCATCATCATTTACTTTGCACCTTGGCTTGGTCTACACTAGACCTTACAGTCAACTGCAGATATACAATTCTAGCAGATATACAGCAACTGCATAGCTAGAATCAACATATCTGCAGTCGACTGTAAGGTCTGTCCTCACCGAGGGAGGCTGATGGGACAAATGCTCCCATCAACCTTCCTTAGGCCTGGTCTACACCAGGAAACAAAGTCAATCCCAGGTACGCAATTCTGGCTACTCCATTAGCATAGCTAGAATTGACATATCAGGATCGACTTTGTTCCCTGGTGTAGATCGGGGCTCTTTGGGCTTGCGCTGACATTCCTTACTCCACATGATAGCATGGAGTACCAGTCTCAATGGCCAAGCCCAGAGAGAAGAAGATCCAAATACTTTCTTCAGAAGATCAATTGTGGCACACTGAACCCCTGGTAAGTATAGACTTACCCTTACTCCTTGAGAGAGGAGGAGTATATGGAGTCAGCTGCCAATCTCAAAGAGATCAATTTAGTGCATCTTTGCTAGATGCACAAAATCAAACTCCAGGAGATCCACCCTGAACAGTTTGATCTCCCAGTAAGTATAGCGCTTGTCTGCAATAATTTGCATAAGTGCAGAGTGGATACAAAATGCCACCATTCTGATTCAGAAAAATGTTATGTTCACTTCGCACTGAAACACATGACTTTGCATGGTACACGGCAACAGTGAATTTGGCCCAAAGCTGCTACCCATCTTTGTATGCATTATTCCTTACAGATTTAAAAGAGCAATATGCAGAATGCAAAGCTGTAATATTTACATATCTAAATAAACCGCCTATATTTGAATAATCTTGTATAGTGCACCATGAAAGTTGATGAGTTCACATATTTCATTCATGGCAATGTGTTAACCTCATAGAACAGGAAACATCTATATGCCTGTTATCAGGCTACCTATAGCTTCAGACAGCAATAGCGCTGTCTTCATAAAATCCCCTTCCTCTGAGGCCTGGTCTACAGTAGGGAACAAAGTTGATCCCAGATATGCAATTCTAGCTCTGCCATTAGTGTAGCTAGAACTGACGTACCAGAATAGACTTTCTGCTCTTGTATAGATCAGGTCTCTTGGGGCTTATGTGACATCCCTTACTCTACATGATAGTATGGAGTGGCAGGGTTGATGACGGAGCCCAGAGAGATCAATTTTGCCGTGTCTTCACACATGCAGCAAAACTGAACTCCAAAAGATCGATCACAGTGCCTTGAATGCCAGGTAAGTATAGATATACCTTTAGGGACTCCATGGTGCAAAGGAAAAACTGCAACCAACTCCTTTGTTGAGAGAGTCATGAATTATAAAGTGCAGGAAAGCAGCCTTCATTATGAACCCCTTGCTCTGCCATGGCTTTTGGGAGCAAATTTGGAATCATAGCACTTAGGAGAAAGGCCTCCCACATTCGTTTATGATATTATCCACAACTCCAAAACAACACCCAGCCAACCACATGACCATGATGTTACGCTAAGCAATCATGGCATCTTCCTACTGTTTTGTGTTCCATACCAGGGTTGAATAGAGGGAACTTGTTCTTTGTATGATTGGCTTGTATGGTTTAATCATTGTTTTCATTTTTTCCATACATTAGTACCCCAGGCAGCTCAATATGCTATCACTGACTTCCTAATTTGTGTTCTGTGCTCAGAAGAAACCTGGAACTGCCAAACTTTGGCTAAGAAAAATGACGTGACAGCCTACCCAGTGCCACCTTTTCTCAGGCTCTTGTTATTGCTCCAGAATAAATAATCTCCCTTTTCCATAGGGTATATAGTTCCTCAAAGAACAAAGTGAATTATTCATCACAGGCTTCATTCAGAGATTACTTTTAGAGTAATTCATTCTTTGCCCTCTTTTTTTCCTACTGAATCTAATGCTCAATCTTGAAATGGGTTTGTCTTGTCTGTGATGTTTTCAGAGTTAATTTACCCCATATATAATGAGTGAGGAAGTTAGTAAAAACCACAGTGTTGCACAGAAAGCAACCTGATACAAATGGAAGCAAGTTAGAAGCAAGGTGACCCTACCAGTAAGGTTTGGAGGGAGCAGTTTACAGATATCACAGTCTTTTAGTCATCAGTCTAAAATGACATGAGTCTTTAGTGAGATGGCATACTCAATGGCCAGATTAGTTTCCTGTACATAGGTAAAGTTCAGGTTCATGGAGGGAATTTGTCATTATGGACCCTAGCAATTATGTGAAGGGAACATTTTTTTTTATGAGTTCAGTTTACAGCTCTTGAGTGGCTAAGATTTGTACACATCCTTGTTTTGGTGGTTATCTTCTCTTCCCCACCCTGAGATGTTTATGAATCATTTTCTAAAGTAGACAGTAAGTGATTGGGGGCTATGACTGTTGTTCACAATATGTTTGTACAGCACCTAGCACTTACGGCCTCATTTTGTTGGCATCTTTATGCTACCACAATGTAAATGTTAAATAATTACAAAAGTTCAAACCCAAGACTGGAAAGAGAATTTATCTTGTGGATTTAGCAGCACTTTCTTCATCTGATTTTGCTCAGGTAAACATAGTGGACTATCACCTTTGTAGTATTTTAAACTACAACTATTCACCTACTGAAGGAAAAATCACATCTGTAACATCCACAATGACAAACTCCAGACCCTCATAGTTCCAAGATGGACATCGTGCATTTGTAGGAAAATATATACGCACCATGTCACATTTGAAAACAGATCTATTCATACCTGCACAACCCTGCTTGATCTTATCTTGTTCCAAACAATCTGATTATGCCACCACCTATTCTTATTAGCTTTGCCCTCATCAACCCATTCCCTTCAGATTGCTTCTTATGCTCTCTTGCTGCATCTTGTCTGACATTAAGCCCTGAACCAGCATTTTGATTGGCCTGGTGCCCTCACCCAATTCTTTGCATGACCAGAGCCAGACATTGTAAGTTTCATGGAGGAACTGTGTCTTCCTAAGCATTTGTACAGGACTTCCTACACTGGATCCCTGATCTTGATTTAGAACTTTAGATGCTACCATAATACAATACAAAGAGTAGAATAAATACAACATACCTTATGTGCAGAAGGGAACACTTGGCTGTTACAGTGATTCCTTTTTTAAAATTCTGCCTTCATTTTAAGGGGCAGGACTGGAGTGTTTCCCATAGTTTTAGAACAGGGGTGAGCAAACTTTTTATGTAGGGTCTCACTTTTCATCCCTGCAATTAGCAGGGCCCCCTCAACCTGTCCAATGTAATCCAAACTGATGGAAATTTTGGATATGTTCATATAAAAATCCTTTTTGCATATGTAACAAAATAAGTATGCAGAATTTAAGAATTTATTAATTGGTATATAAATGTGAATACACATCCATAAAAACAGTAACATATTTCAACATTTTTAATGGGCTAGATGAGCCTGAGACCCAGCAGCCAATCATGCAGTGCAAATTTCATGCCCCCCTGAGGGGGAACCACCCTCCACTTTGCTCACCCCTTTCTTAGATGACAGGCTGTCCCATCTGCAGATATTGCTAACAGGTACATGTGAAAAACAACAACCCTGAAATAAAAAGGTTTTCCCATATGAATGTTCCAGATTGCACCAAATGAAAGAATTTTCAAGTATCCTAGGAGCGGATACTCTTGAATCCCTCTATAAAGGCTTTCTCCTCAGTTTCCTTCTTCAGACTATACCAGCTGATCACTGTGCTCTACTGTCAAAAGATTCCATATATGTTTTCATTAACAGAGTACCGTAGGGTCTCGAAATTTGCAAATGCCACATTCACAGATTCAATTATTCACAAGTGGCCTTGCTTCCCCGGGGCTCCAGGACGAAGAGTGATGGCAGCTGCCGTGGCTTCCCTGGGGCTCCAGGCAGGGAGTGCCACTGGCCACTGCTTCCCCAGAGCCATGGGACAGGAGCAATGGCAGCTGCTGCTTCCCAGGGGCCCCAGGGCAGGAACGTCGGTGGCTGCCACTTCCCCAGGGCTCCAGAGCAGGGAGCACCCACACTGCTACTTCCCAGGCCGCTGAGCACCCACCCCCCATTCACAAAAATAAACATTTGTGAGGGTTCTGAACACAGAACCCTCGTAATTGTTGAGACCGCACTGTACATTTCTTTAGCAAAATTTGCTGAACAAACCTGGTTGCACCCTACCTGGGTAATGGTTGTAAGGAAGCAGTTATATTGAAACCAGAAAGAAAATGAACCTCATAGATTCCCTGCTTAATATGACTCTGTAGACAGATTCTTCCATCAGTTTGTTTCTGTCACACATGCCCCAGGGGACCGAGGGGAGGTTATCATGGATTTAAGGAGACGTTTTTCTGTCAGGCTTTGTTAAAATATTGGCAGTGTGTTATTATGTAAAACTAAAGTATGATTAACTGACTTGGACAAGATATGGTCACTGCCAATTACACACACGATTACCTCAGGTTTGTATAATTACAATAAATACTTCAAAGACAGGCTTATAATTTATTTACCTGCAGTCTTGTAACAGGAAGCCACTTGGCATGGAGAGACCCATAAATCTGTTTATGGGAATGCTTGGAGCTGCCCTAACAAAACCAATTTGAATTAACAGCCTCAGCCATTCCCTCCCGTTTAATAACAAAATGCTTGACAAATTGTTATATATTTTCCAACATGTGTTGTGGTGAAACATGGTATTTAGGATGGGTCATAAATGTTGCAATTTTTTTAAAATTAATGTAAATACTCAGAGCAGAGGTCTGAAACTCCTGGCCGGCAGGCCATCCTCCACCAGAGCAGATGCACAATCTGTCCTGGGAGTGCCAGCAGGCTGGGGAAGCAGGGCTCTCTGTTAACAGCCCCTAAGTCCCACCCATGCCTGCCACCCCCCACTCCACCTGCCACCATCTCCCATGACACTGGTGGTGATGATAAGTTTGCACTGCTGGCAAACAACGAGCAGCAACAGGTAGAAATGAGAGGCAGATGAACGAAGGAGAAGCCAACGCTTGCAGAAGACAGAACAGGGGCAGCTAGGGACCAGAGGCTTTGGAAACATTCACAGATGTGCAGGAGACTGTGACAGAGAACAAAAGAAAAGGATGAAAATAAGCTCCATGAAGATGTAGTTAATGATGACGGAACACCACAAAATAAGAGCATGGACAGCAAGGAGAAAGGAGGTACAAATAGTGATGGAAGTAGTAGTGAAATAGGTACTACAATTAGTGAAAGAGCTAGAAAAATCAATGAAGTCTCAGGAAAACAACTGAGATACTTGTGCACAAATGCAAAGAGTCTGGGCCACAAAACAGAGGGGTGAAACTACTGGTACCAGACCTTATGGGGATTCCAGAAACATGGTGGACTAGCATTCATGACTGCAACACGGGTATTGGAGGTGTTTACTCTTAGCGGAGAGAGAGGTTGGTAAAGCTAATAGGGTTGTTCTGTACAGAATCTGGTTGGGGCAAAATCACTGTGTGGAAAGGTTGTAAAAGATTTTCTGTTGGGATAGTGCCAAGGGTTTGCTGTAAGCCCATAGGGTCAGACTTGGATACGGGCAGAGAGCTTCTTTACCATTATTAGAGAGAGAAATATATTGTGAATTGTATCATAATGAAAGACTAGTTTCCCTCATATAGATTGGAGAATGAGTTGTTGGTCTCTACAAACACATCAGGGGGTAAATACTGGCGTGGCTGAAAAGCTATTTAAGATAGAGGACAATATTGGCACAAGAACAGATGGGTATAAACTGGCTATGAAGAAATTCAGGCAGGAAATTAGAAGAAGGTTTCTAATCATTGGAGAGGTGAGGTCCTGGAACAGCCTCCTGGCTCAATGGGAGGTCAGGGCAATAAACTTAGTTAATTCTGAGAGAGAGCTGAACAAATCTGAATACAAGTCTGTGAGGAGGTTGCTTCCGATCATAAGAGGTAGGGCTTAGCAGTCCTAAGTCTCACTTCTTGTTTGTGTCTTATGTTCCCAAAAGCCACATCCTGTGGGGACTAGGCAAGGATCCCCTCCCCACCAAAACATATTGGTTATCTTCTGCTTCTGACACAACAGAGCAGGCCATGGCCAGAGATGGGACGCTGGATAGGGTAGGCCAGTGCTGTGAGGTGAAACTGAGCATGCTCTCTCAGCAGATTGGTTGGCTGGCTCTTGCTCACATGCACGGGGTCTAACGGATTGCCATAGGTGGGCTCAAGAACGTATTTCCATGTAGGTCAGATTGCCACTGACTGGGCTGGGAGGAAGTTGCTTGTTTCTGCGGCATGTGCATTCATGTAACTTGGTAGATTATTGGGGTATCTCTCACTTAATCATTCACCTGCACTTGCAGAAGCTTCTGGCACTGTTGCACCTTGGTCTCTCCTGTTCACTCCCTGTGGCACACAGAAGACAAGTCTTTCCTGTGAGTGATAGTATCATGGTCTCATTTTGGTTGCTTGGTTTAGTGTGCAGGGGGTGGGTGGGGCTGGGGTTGGCCTTTGATACACAAGAGTCAGACAAGATGATCTGATGGTCCCTTCTATCTTAAAATAGATGAAAAAAAATAATCCCTGGATTGGGATTTGCCCAAAACAGCACTCCCTACACGTTTCTCTTCATTCCTATGGTGATTGGTTGGGTTATTCAGTCAGTGGCTCATCAAAAGGTGACTCACAAAGCAAACAGCACAAAGCCCTGGACAGCAAGAGAGTGCAGTGGTGACTCATAGGTGAAAGGAATGGAGTCCCTTTTCCACAACAGGAAGTAGTTATAGAGACTACAACCTTTTAGTATTTGTGATTTATTTTTCATAGTGCAGTACCACCTAGAGACCCCAGCTAGGACTGGATCAGCATGGCACTGAGTGCAAATACAGAGATACACATGAAACAGCCCTGCCTCTGAATTGCTTATGAGCTTCATCCTATGGGTTCAGCTGTGTATAGTTAACAAATCAAAGCTTCACCAAACTATTGACTGCACAAATATGCAGTATGTCCAGCTTTCCCTAAAATTCCTGCGTGCTGTGTTTTCTGTATGCTGTTTTCCCCATTACATCTCAGCACTGATCTCACCTTTAAAAAGCCTTGGCATTTTGTAGATTTCCTCGGGTTTCCACTGCTGAGCATATTTGTTTATTTACATTCAACTTGTATCCACAGCATCTGTTAGAAATCTCAGTCCAAATACCTGAAGAATTGACAGTGACTTTTTTTCTTTCTACCTCGCTCCAAATCAAATTCTCACTTACAACAATGGGATATACATGGTTTATGCACGAAGAAAGACTGAGACATCAGGAAGCTGTGTTCTATTTAACCAAAGGACAACAATGCAAGGTTTACCCATCATGTGCATGAATCCTACCCAGGAGAGAGAGGGAAGATGATACTGTCATTATTTATATTCCACCAGTGTCTAAAACTCCAGTCAAGATCAGGGCCCTACAGATGGTGCTTGCCCCTGGGAGGCATCAATCTCAGACATTCACTGTCCTGAACCACTAAGTTCTTGGTCTTTTTTTTTTTTTGAGGTTGCAGAAGAGAGAGGAGGAGCAATCAATGTAACTGCAGTGATGGCTGCTGTGATGTCATAGGGGGCAGGGATAGCTCAGTGTTTTGAGCATTGGCCTGTTAAATGTGGGGTTGTGAGCTCAGTCTTTGAGGGGGCTATTTAGCAAGCTAGAGCAAAAGAGAGGAGGGGGGAAAAAAAGAAGGATAGTACTTGGCCTTACCAAGAGGGCAGGGGCTGGACTTGACGACCTCCTGAGGTCCCTTCCAGCTCTATGATATGTGGCCATTTTTGCACTGGAAACTAGACTGACACTCATACTCTTCATCAAGGCCACAGATGAAGTATGTGTCACTACTGACCAAGGCTAGGTCCAAACAGAGAATAGGCAGCCTAAGTTCTGTTCTCCCTTCTACCACCAACCACTTCAGTCATCAGCTCATACTGCCTTTTCCCCCTTTAGATTAGTAAAACCAGGTGCAGCACTCTCCTGGTGCATTTAACACGTAATTAGAACCAAACTGTTCTGTACTGACATATCAGTGGCTCCACAGAGTTCAACAGAGCTGATGGGGTGAAAGGGGATTGGGTGAGGTGTCCCTTTGTGACCAGGAGTGCTTTGTGCCAGTACTTGCCAGTACTGAGTACTGGCACCTCAGCAGCCCCAGCCACAGGATGGAGGGAGGGAGCTGGCTGAGTTGCAGTTCCCTTTTTTTTTTTTAAATAAAAAATAAAAAAAAAAGCAATAAAGCACTGGTGACCAGCCAGGTACTTCTCCAACTGCAAGTTCTTGGACTCAGCACTTCCCAGAGTTGGAAGAGTATTGAGAACCTGTAGTCATAATCTGAAACACTTCCATATGGACAGCCTACGTTCTCAGCTGGTCTAAATCACCATCATGCCAACGAAGCCAAAGGGGTGACAACAGCGGAGAATCTGACCCTGATATTTTCAACAGACAACACTATTATTCAGGGTGGGAAGCAAGTGAACCTCTGGCAGAAGCTTTGGGGTAAGAATTTCTATGTATAATTTGTTTATTAACACTATTAAAGTTATTCAACATGGATCCATCCTCTGTCATCAGAAAACAGTGCCATACTTTCTGCATGACAAATTCAGTATGTTCACACCTTTGCTTTCAGCACTAATTTCTTTTCTGCAGTATCTTAGTGCACAAAGCCTACCTTAGTGTCTTCTGCCCTCCCCACACTGCAAGTGTCCTACATAATCCAAACGCGGACAAATCTTTCTCACCCTGAACGGAACCAAAACGGAAACCAGAAAAGCCTGTTTGCGAGCAACAGTGGAGGATGGTAAACCAATGTGCTATTTGCATCAGACTGGAATACTGATCAGGTTTCACATTTACAAGCATACAGGCGCCAGTTTGGAAACAGCCAACAAAATCCTTCTCCCTTGCAAGTATGCTCTTCAGAGGTTTTAATTCTCTGTTCCCATTTCCTTCATATTGTTCAGAAGAGTGATGGCTGCATTTGAGGAGCAATGAGAGTGGAAGGTATAATGCAAAAGCAATCTGCAGGTCTGTCGTTTATATGAGGAGGGAGGGAACATACAGTTGTACTAGTAAGTATTGTGGCACACTATATTTAGTACTTGCATGTGTTCCAGTTCACCTGTGTTTTAATACAGTGTTTCTCAATTTCTTTTTTATAAAGTGCCCCTTGCTCACAAAAAAAAATATTATAAGTACCCCAGATTTCTGTCAGGTACCCCTAAGGGTAAACGTACAGCTGGTTGAGAAACATGGTCCTAAAGCAATCTGAGGTCTTGAAACAAGTGCCATTCTACCTTTCCAGGCTTACTGTACCCTTTTCAGCTTTGTTTGGCGTTACACCTCACATAGGCTATATCTAGACTAGAAGGATGTCAACAGAAATTTTCCTGACAAAACTTCTGTTGATAGATCGTGGCCAAACTGCCAACTGTTAACACAGAGCAGCCAGACTGCCCAACTGCTCTGTCAGCAAAACGGCCAACCAGAAGCACAGTAGACAGGGCTGCCCAGTATCCCGGAAGCCCTGTCTGTCGACAGAGGGCCCCCCAGAACATCCAGACCAGCTTTCTGTTAACAGAAGCATTATTCCTGCATGTTGTGTGAGGAAGTATTTTTGTCTGTCTTAAACCTGCTACCTACTTTTAAATCTACTCCCCATTATCTGTTACTGCAACTAACACAAGAGATTGTAGATTTTTTTTTTTTGACTATGAGCACTGTAGGTCAGAAGGTGAATGTTTACTGTAGGTCAGAAGGTGGCTTATGATACAGAAAATCTGTTGATAGGACATGCTAAATCTCCCCCACAGATTCCCTACTGAAGCATTATCTATACTAGAAATTGTTTGTCAATGTAACTACAGTGATACAGTTATTTTGGCAAACCCCACTAATGTAGACCCAGCTTCTGTCAAAAATGTGCTTTTGCTGATAAAATTCATGAGAAATTAAATGAAATAAGCTATAAAAGCAACATTTTGGTTGGTATAACTGTGATTGCACTGGGGCTTTTTCAGGTTCATTCCCCTCCCTGCCCCAAGTAGACATTATTATACTGGCAAGTTTCTAGTGTAGATTCATCCTGAGTAACTTGGATACCTTCCGTATTCCAATTTCTAAAACTGATAATTAGAGTTGGTCAGAAAATGTAATTTATGGTCCAAGGCGTTCTGTTGACAGACAGAACGCAGCACTTTTGTCAACAGCCTTATCTCACTCCCCACTCTTGACAAATGGTCAAAATGTTCCGATAGTCACAATGACACATTTTAACTTCACTGTTTCAGTTCATTTTGTTTAGGCACATAACATAGAAGTCTTAACAAAATGAATTGATAGTTTCCCTCACACATGAAGCCTCCTGAGCTTCTTTAGAGGAAAGTTCAGTCTTTATGCCGCTGTCACTTCTTAGCCTTTGTCCTAGGATTGCGAATTGGTGGCAAAGGCAGTGTGTGTGTGTGTGTGTGTGTGTGTGTGTGTGTGTGAGAGAGAGAGAGATGTGGATCACTATCCAAGAGGAACTTAACTGACGTTACCAAACTGATTTCATGCAGGCTCCCACACAGTCATAAGATGGTAACAACTTGCATCCACTATCAGATGAGGCTGACTTTGTACCAGTGACACTGAAGTGAAAAGCTCTACGTGGCACTACCAGTCAATGTTTTCTCTAGCTGGCTCCAGTTACCATCATTTAAAAAAAAAAGTTTATACTAAAACAGTGTTTCTCAACTAGGGGTACTTCAACTCATCTAGATATTTGCCTGGTTTTACAGGAGGCTCCATTAAAAACACTAGTGAAGTCAGTACAATCTAAAAGTTCATTCAGATAATGATATTTTTCTACCCTTCGTATGCCTTACCCTGACATGTAAGTACAATACTCCTATTCCAATTTGTTTATATGACAATGAGATGGTAGAAGTCAGCAGGCTTTCAGTAGTAGTCTTCTGTGATATTTTTGTTAGTAGTTTTTAAAGCTCTGTCCACACTAGTGGGTTTTGTCGACAAAACCCAGGAGCATCCACATTCCAAAGGTGTTCTGTTGACAGGAAATCGACAGAATGCTGCACTTTTGTTGACAGCCTTATCCCACTCCCCAGGAGGAATAATGCCGCTAACTATTCGGATATAATGGATATTCAGCATTAACAGACATCCCTTACCCCCATTAGCCTGTTAAATTGAGGGTTGTCTGCAGGAGAGAACAGGCCTCTAACCCCAAGCCTCTCAGCGTGTAGCATTGAGTTCCAGTGTAGGTTGTTGATAATGAGCTGCAAAGGTTTGAGTTGGGAGCTATAGATAATGACAAGTGGAGTTCTGTTATTCACCTTCTTGGGCCTATCTTGAAGTAGCTGTTTTCTGGGTATTCATCTGGCCATGTCAATCTGTGTTTGTTTGTTTTTTTTTACTTCTCCCAGTGGGTAATTAAGTTTTATGAATGCTTGATAGAGATCTTGAAGTTTTTGGTCTCTGTCAGTAGGATAAGAGCAGATGTGATCGTATCTAAGAGCTTGACTATAAATGATGGATCGTATGGTGTGTGCTGGATGGAAACTGAAAGCACGTAGGTAAGTGCAGCAGTCAGTGGATTTCTGGTACAGAGTGGTATTGATTTGGCCATCAGTGATTTATACCATGGTGCACAGGAAATGGATATCTCAGGTGGACTGGTCAAGGCTGAGATCAATAGTAGGATGCAAGTGGTTCAAATCTCTGTGAAATTCTTCCAGAGTCTCTTTACCATGGGTCCAAATGATAAAGATGGCATTGATGTAGCAAAAGTAAAGGAAGGATAACAGGGGACGAGAGCTAAGAACTCATTTTTCTAAGTTGGCCATAAAAATGTTAGCATACTGTGGGGCCATGTGGGTGCCCATAGCAGTGCTGCTGATCTGGAGGTATAAATTGTCCCCAGATTAGAAATAATTGTGAGTGAGAACAAAGCTACATAGGTCAGCCACCAGATTTGCTGTGGTAACATCAGGGATAGTGTTCCTAATAGCTTATAGTCCATCTACATGTGGAATAAATCCCTAGCGGCAAGGATGGTGTCGTCAGGAAGGTTTCCAATGTTTTTGAATTTCCTCAGGAATCAGTGGTATCTCAGAGACAGCTAGGAGTGCTGATGGTGTACGGTTTGAGGAGGAAGTCAACATATCTGTATAGTCCAGAAGTAAGGGTGCCAATACCCAAAATGATAGGGTGTCTGGGGTTTCCAGGTTTATGGATTTTGGGAAGCAAATAGAATAGTCCTGGCCAGGGCTCAGAAGGCATATCTGTGAATTTGGTCCCAAGTGGAGGCAGGGAGTTCCTTAAGAAGATGGTGTAGTATCTTTTGGTATTCTAAAGTGGGATGAGATGAAAGAGGTCTGTAAAATGTGGTGTTGGAGAGTTGTCTAGCTGTTCATAGCCTGACTTATTCATGATGAGTGCAGCACCTTCTTTGTCAGCCAGCTTCATTATAATGTCAGAGTTATTTCTGAGATTATGATTACTTGTTAAATTAATTCTCTCTGGGGGCACTTGGCATTGGCCAATCTTGGAAGACAGGACACTTGGCTAAAGGGACCTTTGGTCTGACTCAGTATTGTTCTGATGTTAAAAGGAAATTTCATGACAATATTCACTGAGCCTAGAAGGGTTATTTGTTTTGTCTATGACTAGCAATCAGTGAGATTATTCCCTGGCAATCCTCTCTTTGGAAAGAGAGAAAAACTGATCCATAAACAGTAGTCGCTCTATGTTCTATATAAAGGTCATTCTGCTGATAATCTTTAGATGACATACGGCTTTTACATCTAAACTTTCAGAAGGAAGGCTCCTTCTTTACTGTGTTTGAGAAATGCATGCTTCAAAATGGGTCACATGGCGAAGCCCATTACATTCTGTGTTGCCATCACTTGTTAGCTATTATTCTTGAGACTTCTAACAATCAGAGAAGTGTACAGAGTTCTGTTTATCTACACTCCTTCTTATTCAAACAACCTCAAAGAGCTTTTTATTAGCCCAGCACTAAAGCCAGGAAGTTTTCAAGCACACAATAAGGGCATAAGAATATTTCTTGGCTCTTTTGGCACAAAGAATTTAAACAGGGTATGTCCCAGGCACAACATAGGACAAATTGTTGGCTACAGTCTGAACTCTTGCAGACATTTTGAACTACTTTACTGGTCTTCCTGAAAATTTGTTGTCAGACAATCTGCTACTAGCAATTTGGGACAGGAACTATGAATGGCCAAGCAAAGTGAGGTCTAACATCCAAATCCATGGCTGTTTTCTAGTATGGTAACTTTTGAAGTCCAGGTCCAAAACATTACAAAATTCCATGGACTGTTCTAGGCACCAGCAGGAAGAACTTTACTGACATTGGTGACAATCAGAAATCCAGAGATCCACTGTCTTCAATAGCTGTGGATTAGTTAGTTGAATTTTATGGAGTATCACAAAAGCAAATACTCAAACTACAAGGGAAACATTTCTGCTCTCAGTTATAACCCTCTTATATAAAAGTCAGTGGGGTTGCAGAGATGTCACTAGGACAGAATTTAGCCTCAGATGCCGACCTAGAACTGTATCCAAAGGTGTAAAATGGACACACACACACACACACACACACACACACACAGAGGAATTGTGCATATCAGCATGAGGTATAACAATTTTCCTTGAATCAATAAACCATTCACCTTTATTACACTGAGACCCTTGGTAGGTGTTCCTAGTGTAACACTGACAGACCCAGGCTGCTGGCCCCAGGAATAGAACCTGTGAGCAAAGAGGCTAAAGCCCTGTACTCTACCACATGAGCTAAAGGCCAGGTGGTGCTATAGAGTGGAGACTTCACTCACCCCCAGATGAGGTCTCAGTGCCTTTGGGTCCTACACTAGCATTCTCATTTCAACATGCTGCTGCTGCTGCTGCTACATGTGAATGCATCCCCATATCCCCTGTCCAGCTGCAGCTGAAACTTGACAGCCAGCCAAAGATGCACATGAAGTCTGACGTGGCCAAAGATGGAGAAACTACTGCTGTTGAATAGTAACAGAGAGATAGCTGTGTTAGTCTATATACTATGAAAAACAAAAACGCAGTCCAGTAGCACTTTGAAGACCAGGAATATTTGAACTGAATCTCAAGAAAACTATCAGGCAGTGAAGCCTATTGCAACGTGAAACAGCCTCCCAAGTCAAGCAGAAATAGGGCCTATGGAATTTTAAACGGAGGTCACCTAAAACATATGAAAGCATCATGTACAGACCAGACTTGCCCTGCCAGGGGGACAATTTGATGAATTAAACATTTTCCATCTCTAATTTCAATTCCCTAGCAGCACCTCTGCTGGTTTGGAAGAATTATGATGAAATCTTTACGTTATCATCTTGCTATTGTTAGGGATGGAGAGTGTTACAAGAAAGTTTTTTCTTGAAGAGATAACTCAGGAGATAGAATATTGTTTATTTAATCCCACAGCTGTCCACAACACTCTATAGCTTCACTTGGTATCCACCATAAGCCTCTTAGATGTATATAAGTCTTAATCCCAGGAAGTCAGTCTTTGACTAAGCAGCACCCTGGGTAAGCACTTGGGGCCCCTTCTGAAAATAGACCACTGTGGCCCTGTGACCATGTGTTCCCTGGTTTCTAATACTGGCCCAAATAACCAGTACAGGTTGAAGCGCTCCTAGTCCAGCACCCTCAGGACCTGACTGATGCCAAATGAAAGCATTTGCTGAACCATGAGAGGTCAAGTGTATCTAGCAGCGTTACCAACATTTCTTCTGCTGACTGGGCTCTTAGAAGACATTTAGAGATAAATTACAGCTAAATATCATCACAGAATACCAAGAGCCAGGACTGATGGCTGGAAATAAACTTTTACAGGACCATGAAAAACGTGGCCTCACCCATGATAAGTAGAAAACCAGCTAATTAAAATCATGCTGGACCACAGATATTGCCAGACAAGAGTGGTGCACTAGAGGTTCAACTACAGAGCTTGGTGAGCACTGAGGATGCTGACCACAGGCAAGGTAGGACCTGAGGTGCCCTCCAGCAGACTGCATGATCCCCATGTGCTACTAGAGTAGAGCAGCTCTTTCCCTGTCAGTCTCTGCAAGGGAGCAGGGTTACAGATGGAGCTGGCAAAGAGCCTTGAGTGTTCTGCACTACCAGAATGAAGCATCTACACTAGTAGCATTTACGAATCCTCAAAGAGCCAAGGAGCCATTTAATACCCCAGTGGAGCCAAAGCACTCAAAGATAACAAACAACAGCTTTAAGAAAAATATTAAGAGCTACAAGTGACAATGGTCACAGAGGGAGGCTCACTTAGTTCTGTACCTTTTCATTTGCAGCACAGGAAATAATTTAATTCCTATACTGGATGTTATCTGGAAGCATAACCCATGCACCAGAAAGGCTGGAAGGGTTTCCTTGTAGTCTACACTTAAAATTTATCAGTGATCCCCCATTCTTAACTGCTTTGAACTAATTATGAACTCTAGCTTCATCCTTGTGGTTCACAAGTACTATGAGAGAGATTATGGAATGTCAGTGCGCTGGTTTCTTCTCTGTGGCATAGACAGTATCCAAGGAAGGATCAAGTTAGATCAGGCTGGATGGTTGTCAACTACTCCCCAGCAGGAGATTAAAGGATATAATTTAGGGCTGTCCAACCCATGGCCGGTGAGTCAGAGTCTGGCCCATGGAGCTGGCAGCAGCGCCATTTTTAAAAGGTGGCCATGTGGCTCTCAGGGCTGGGAGCAGCTCAGCACAGCTCTCTGGGTGTGGTGGGGCTCCAGTGGTGCCGCTCACATGGTTCTTGGGGTTTGGTCCAGCTTTGGTGAGTAACCAGGGGTGGTGTGTAGGGTGCCTGGCTCTGGGGAGGGTATTAAGCCTGGGGGTGGCTTGGGGCTGCAGGGGGCTGTTAGGCCTGGGGGTGGGGATGGTGGCAGTTTGGGGATCTGGGGGTGGGTTAAGACTGAAAGGGTTAAGACTGGGGGCAAGGAGGCAGGTTTGGGACTATTCTGTGCTCGGCACCCAGAACATGTAAAATATTTCCCTGTGGCCCCTCATGAAAAAAGGTTGGGCACCCTGATCTATTTGCTCTGCCCATTATTTGTCTGTTTCTTTTCCAGCTCAGATGAAGCAGGTCCAATAACTCAACTATTTATCTCAATCCATCTGCTACAGGAAAGCAACATCCTGAACAGGACAGGTGATGGGCAGGGTGGAAGGTACTCAATCTGCTCCCAGATTATGCAACCCTTGAACTTTGATTCCTTTTAATAACTGCATGCTTGCTTTCTCCAAAGCCCTGTGCAAACATGATGTGTAATCACACCTCTGTGAGAGAGGCTGCTGAGGAAAGATCATATGGGGAAAAACATCAGCAAGAAGATAAAGCCAAACATATCAGAAGTGGCCACAGGTCTTGAGTACCTGCCTTTCTGCCTGCTCAGTCAGGAACACTCCAGCCACAACTTTAGAGATGTGGCTCACCCCAGATCTCCAGCTGAAGACTAAAAAAACTGCAGGTGCTCTGAATTCCTGAGGGGGAAGGGGGGAAATCAGTCTGAGGTGACTGAATTGTTACCCCTCCCCCAACCCCAGACACCTCTTTGGGAAATTGGTTGTAGCTGCCTTCCCCTGCCTGTACACATTAGTTAACATGGTGCCAATAGGCTTCCCTCACCAGCTCTGATAAGAACACTCCGAAAAACAATTATTTGTTCCTTTCCGGTATGTAAAACAGACTAAAACCAACATTCTTCTCTCGCCAGAGCCTAAGAACGTAAGAATGGCCATTACTGGGTCAGACCAAAGAGCCATGTAGCCCAGCATCCTGTCTGCTGACAGTAGTCAGTGCCAGGTGGCCAAGACGGGGGTAGACAGAAAACAATGATCAAGCAACTTGTCTCCTGCCATCCATCTCCAGCTTCTGACAACAAACAGAGGCCAGGGATCCCATTCCTAACCCACTGCCATGAATTTCTGTCACTCTTCTTTGACTGTGTCTACACAGGAGCCCACCATCAAAAGAGCAAAATCAAAAGCCAGTATATTGATTTCTGGCTTTCGAAAGAACACAACCACACAGCAAAGGCGGATCACAGTTCCGACCCACTCTTTCAAAGACCCCATCCCATTATTTCAAAAGAGAGCATCCATACGTGTATGAGTGCTCTTTCAAAAGAAGGGAGGTGGAGAGGACATGGATGGGGTCGCATGGCTGCCAAGCCCTTCCAGGGCCTGCAACCAGCCACCACCTTAAAGAGCCCCACTCCAGTTTCCCCACCCTGCACTAGCCGAGGCCTGCTGAGCTGCCAGGAGCAACGTGGACCCCCAGCACAGCAGCACCATGGCTGACAACACCCTGTTCCTTGCAGTGGATGCAGACATCATGGGCACTGTTGCCCACATTGTCTGCACGGTCGCCACAGCTGCCCCCCACCCTCCTTGGGAGACAGAACAGCCCCCCTGAGGGCACAGAGCCCACCCAGCCTGCATCCAGCCCCCTGGCACCCCAGCACCTGTGGAGCCACCCCAGCAACACGGACTGGTGGGAGCGACTGGTTCTGGTGCAATGGGATGACGCCACCTGGCTCCAGAACTTTCAGATGAGCCAGGACACCTTCCAGGAGCTGTGTCACTGGCTGGCACTTGCATTGAGGCATCAGGAAACCACCATGCAGCCTGCACTCCCCCTCAAGAAGCAAGTCACAATTGCAGTGTGGAAACTGACCACCCTGGACTCCTAATGCTCAGTGAGCCACCAGTTCAGGGTGGGCAAGGCCACTGTCAGAGCGGTGCTCATGGAGGTAAGCCAGGCCCAAGGCACACTCCCACCATGGGAAGGGGGCACATGGGCACAGGGACCCCTCAGGGTCCACTGGCCGGGGGCAGCTGGGAGGGGGTCGCCGGCCTGGAACACCCTGCCACACCCTCATGAGAGTGCACGGCTTCCCTCCCATGCAGGTTGTCTGTGCCCTGAACGCCATGCTCCTGCACCGGGCCCTCTGTGTCAGGGACCTGGATGCCATCGTCGAGGGTTTCTCCTCGCTGGGGTTCCCGAACTGCTTTAGTGCCCTGGTCGGCACGCACATCCCCATCCACGCCCCACCACACCGTGCTGGCCACTATATCAACCAGAAGGGCTACCACTCAGTGGTCCTCCAGGCCCTGGTGGACCACAAAGGCTGGTTCATGGACATCTACGTGGGCTGGTCAGGGCGAATCCATGACACCAGGGTTGTCCACAATTCCGGCCTGTGCTGGCATACAGAGGCCGGCACCTTCACCCCCCAGTGGGAGATGCCGGTTGGGGACACCACCATGCCACTATGCATGGTTGCAAATGTGGCATATCCACTACTGCTGTGGCTGATGCGGCCCTATACTGGCCATCCCAATCCCAGCAGGGAGGCCTTCAACACCCACCACAAGCAGGCTGCGCACCAGGCGTCTTGCTGCTGTTGGAGGTGCCCGGCCCCTGTCCGATGCCTCTGGGGGGCTCTCGGGGACCACCAAACACCAAAGGACTGTGTGGGCCTTCACTTGCTGCACCTGGAAGGGGTGATGGACAGCATGTCAGTCACCGAGCAGGACCTTGTCCCCCATTCCCCCCAAAGGACTCTGTCCCCCCGAGGCCCCACCTTCCCCAACCCCCATAGGGCCTGGCCATGGTGGGCAATGCATCCCTGTGGCATCAAGTGCACACAGGTCTCCGCTCCTGGGGGGAACCATAGCTGGGTGTGGGCTGGCTCGCGGGCGTCCCACTGGGCTACTGGGTGCCTGGAACTGTCCACGGGTCTGGGTGGAGCAGGCAGGTGCAGAGGGCGTGTTCGGGTCTGTGGCCAGCCAGGGTGTCTGGCCCCACTGTGCACTTACTGGAGGGGACCTCGATGATCTCCGGGAACGCTGGCTCCCCATGGCCCAGCTGGACGACCACAAGGGGATGTCGATGATGAGGTCACCCTCCTTGTTTGACCAGTCCCCGGTGATGTCTGCCCCCGGGGTTGGGCTGGCTGGTCCTTCCTCCTCCAACTCCTCTGTCTCAGGCTCATCCGCTGAGCTGTCCAGGACCGACCGCTGTGGGTGGGGAGATGTCCCGGGGCCCCAGGATGCGGTGTATCTCCCGATAGTAGGGACAGGTGGAGGGGCCTGCCCCTGAGCACCCGGCCTCATCCTGGACCCAGGCATAGCCCTTTGCCCATAGCTCCTTTACTTTGCTCTGGACTTGCTCTGGGGTCTGCTCTGGGTGGCCTTGGCGGGTGAAGGCAACAGCATTCCTCCACTTTATCTCCATCTCCCAGAGGACCTCTTCTTCCCTCCAGAGGCCCAGGAGGTCTCAGAGTTCACGGTCTGTCCAGGAGGGACCCCTTTTCTTTTTTTCCCCGGTACAACCCCTGGGAGCCCTCTGGGGCTCTGAGGGGGGGCCCTGGGGCTTAGGAGACTGCCAGGCACTGGCCATGTGCCTGTCGCTGTTGTCAGGGGTGGCTGACAGGGCGTGCTCTTGGGTGCTCGTGCTTTCACAGCTTGCCTGCTCTCAGGTTTCTGGGTCCATGCGGCTTTAGGAGCAGCTGGATATGCGGGTCATAGAGCTCCGCTTGGCAGGGCAGGGCATCTCCGCGCTCAGGCTGGGCACCGTTTTGGTGGACTCCTCTTTTGAAAGAGAAGCCCTGGCATGTCTATACATGCCTTCTTTCAATGTCATTTTTTGATGGGTGGCGCTCTTCCCGTATGGGATCGGGGTCCAGCTTTTGATGTCTGGGCTGCGTTCCTTCGATTTCAAATCAAAAGAGTGCATGGCACGTGTAGACGCTCCCTTCGTTTTTTCAAAAGAGGGACGGCCTTTTTGAAATACTGTTCACATGTAGAAGCGCCCTTTGAGTTTTTGGCTAGCCGTTCCTCAGAATCTCTTTTGGTTTTTCCTATTACATTTTTGCACTTAATTTGGCAGTGTTTCTCTTCCTTCCTATTTACCTCACTAGGATTGGACTTCTTTTACATGGCTGTTAAGAGGCCTACAAGAGAGCCACCATGGCTTACGAGGTTTTTTTAATTTGGGGTATACATTTAAGTTGGGCCTCTATTATTAAGTTTCCATGCAGCTTGCAGGGATTTTACTCTAGTCACTGCACCTTTTAATTCCTGTTTAACTAAGCTTCTCATTTTTGTGTAATTCCCCTCTTTGAAATTAAATGCCAGTGTTGGCCTGCTGAGGTGTTCTTCCCACAGGAATGTTAAAAGATACTATAATCACTATTCCCAAGCGGTCTTGTAATAGTTACCTCCTGGACCAGATGCTGTGCTCCACTCAGTACTAAATCGAGAATTGCCTCTTCCCTGCTGGGTTCCTGCACTAGCTGCTCCAAGAAGCAGTCGTTTAAGACACTGAGAAATTTTATCTCTGCATGTCATCCTGAGGCCACATGCACCCAGTCAATATGGGGATAACTGAAATCCCTTATTACTGAGTTTTTTGTTTTGACAGCCTCTCTAATATCCCTTAACATTTCAACGTCACTATCACTGTCCTGTTCAGATGGTCGATATAGTCCTACTGCTATATTCTTATTAGAGAATGGAATTCCTATCCATAGTGATTCTATGGAACATTTTGATTCATTTAAGATTTTTACTTCATTTGATTCTACATTAAATTTCACATACAGCACCACTCCACCACCCACACAACCTATTCTGTTCTTCCAATATATTTTATATCCTGTTATGATTGTGTCCCACTGATTGTCCTCATTCCACCAGGTTTCTGTGATGCCTATTATGTCAATCTCCTCCTTTAATACAAGGTGTTCTAGTTTACCCATCTTATTAGTCAGACTTCTAGCATTTGTGTAGAAGCACTTTAAAAATTGCCACTTTGTCTGCTCTTCCCTGATGTATTAGATTCTTTTATATGTGAGTGTTTCTTGTCTGATCTGATGCATATTATATCATCTCCCCTCACTTCTGACTAATACCTGGAGAATCTCTGTCAATGGTCTCTCCTCTAAAACAAGTCTTTGTCCGATCCACGTGCTCCTCCACGCCAGTCGGCTTTCCCCCCATCTCTTAGTTTAAACACTTATCTACAACCTTTTTAATGTTTAGTGCCAGCAGTCTGGATCCACCTTGGTTTAGGTGGAGCCCATCCTTCCTGTATGGGTGCCCTCTATTCCAAAAGTGTTCCCAGTTCCTAGTGAAACTAACCCCCTCCTCCCTACACTATTGTGTCAGCCACGCATTGAGACTCTGTAGTTCTGCCTGCCTACCTGGCCCTGCGCGTGGAACAGGAAGCATTTCTGAGAATGCCACTGTTGAGGTCCTGGATTTCAATCTCTTTCCTAGCAGCCTAAATTTGGCCTCCAGGATATCTCTCCTACCCCTCCCTACATCATTTGTACCTACATGTACCATGACCACTGGCTCCTCCCCAGCACTGCACATAAGTCTATCTAGATGCTTCAAGAGATCTGCAACCTTTGCGCCAGGCAGACAAGTCACCATACGGTTCTCCTGGTCATCACAAACCAAACTATCTATGTTTCTAATGATCAACTAATGCACTACTAACCCCGGCCTCTTCCTAACAATTGGCGTTCCCTCCTGCAGAGAGGTGTCCTCGGTGCGAGACGATACCATAACATCCTTTGGAAGGAGGGTCGCAACTATGAGATGATTTCCCTCTGCTTCCATTGAGTGCTCTCTTCACCTGAGCCTTTCATCCTCCTTCACGACACTGAGGCTGTCAGAGGAGAGGCGGGACAGTACTACAGTGTCCCAGAAAGCCTCATCAACAAACCTCTCTGCCTCCTTTAGCTCCTCCAGTTCAGCCAGCCTGGCCTTCAAAGCCCGCACTTGGTCTCTGAGGGCCAGGAGCTCCTTGCTGGGTGCACATATATGCCAGCCACCCACAGGGCAGGTAAATATACATGTTACACTCGATGCAATAAAGAGGATATCCCCCACTCTGCCGCTGGGCTTCTGCCTGCATTTTCTTCTAAGAATAAATTTTATTATATACGCGGGGTTTTTATTTAAATGTTTGGGACATAGCTTTATAGTTTTATGTCTAAAGGTGGTCAGAAATAACTAGCACCCTCAAAGTGCCCCCTACTAACTCACCTCTCAAAGCTCCCTCCTGTTAGCAAACACCCTGTTTACTTATTAGCATGGCTTATAAAGCTCTGGCCTTCCTCATTATCCCTCCTGCCAGCTACGGCTTTGCCAATGAGCAGATAGTTTTTGATTTCAAATCCTAATAAAGGCTCATAACTTCCAACTGCCAGCCTGAGCGCACGGCCTTTCAAACAAACACAGCTCAGCACTCAAAACTCCAAACAAACAGATAAACTCAAGCCCTGAACCCGCAAACAAACACCCGCACACTCCAAACAGCCGCTTACCCCAAGGTGCTGTAAATTGCCCCATCCTTCACCAGGAGAGCTCCTCTCAAAACTCTCTCATGTTAGCAAACGAGCGGTCAACCTAAGCAGAGCAGTTCACTGTCCTCTCCAAATTAGATCAGGATTTACCCTTCACCACAAACCGTTCCTTTTCTTTTTCTTTTTATACATGGCAGCTGTGCCCCAATGTATAAAGATCCTTCAGCTGCATCTGCTCTCCAGCCATTTCACCTTGGTTGGCTCCAGTTCCCTATTTTCAGGCATGGCAGGAAAATGGGGTTAAGTGTTTTAGATCTTAGCAATCCTGCCCAAGTGTCATGGAGGCTCCCAAGATTTGGGCTGGGTTGAGGTATAACTCAACCCCCGCGCTCAGGGCCGGGCAATAAGCCAGTGTCAGAGCTGAGACAGGAACTCAGGAGCTCCTAACTCAATTCTGTGTCAATCCACTACATCACTTAGGTACAAATTAAAATCACCAGGCTTGAGTCTTCCCTGTTGGCCTGAGAGGATCAGACATAAATTGGGCAGTAGGTAAACAGGTGCATCAGCTCTGTGGCACCTCTTGCTGGCCAGCATAGTGCTGCAGGAGCCCTGCCTCCATCTCCATTTCCTCCATCTAGAGGCTCCTTAAATAACCCTCACACAGGTATGGGTGGTGGTGAACGTGTCTAAGGGTGCTCCTGGTCTCAGAGTCTCATTAGTCTAAAACACAAAACAATGCTCAGTCCTGAGGCTTCTCTTCTCCCCATAGCATCCCTCTCCCACTAGTAGTCCTCAGTCATTTAACCCACAGTCCAGCCCCAGCCTCTGGGGCAGTCTGGCCCTGGGGCCCAGACAATACCACCCTCTCTCAGGGCAGTGAGGCCCAGCAGCCTAGTCGCACAGGGTCAGGCCCAGTGGCCTAGTCATTCAGGGAGTCAATGTTGCAGTTCTTAAGAACTTAAGAATTTAAGAACAGCCTTACTGGGCCAGGCCAAAGGTCTATCTAGCCCAGCGTCTTGGCTTCCAACACAGGTCAATGCCCCAGAGGAAGTGAACAGAACTGGTAATCACAAAACCGATCCCTCTCCTGACACCCATTTCCAGCCTCTGACAAACAGAGGCTAGGGACACCATTCCTACCCATCCTGACATCCATTGATGGACCTAACCTCCGTGAATTTATCTAGTTCTTTTCTGAACCCTGTTAAAGTCCAGTCTTCACAACCTCCTCCGGAAAGGAGTTCCACAGCCTACTATGCACTGTGTGAAGAACAGCTTCCTTTTGTTAGCTTTCAACCTGCTTCCCATTAATTTCATTTGGTGACCCCTAGTTTGTGCTTCCCGCTTCCTTGCGGGGGTCACAGGGATGAGGGTAGGGAAGCCCAGGCCCTCCCTCTCCACCAGGGCCCTGGTGGTGGTGGGATTGCTCCTGACAGCCAGCTCAGGAGTGAATCCCTCCAAAACACACCAAGCTCACTAGGCAGATTTCTGGCTTCCCGCCCCGGGTAAATTCTTACCCCATTCAGATGCACAGAGCACTGCTCGGGCTCTGCCTGCTGCTCCTCCTCCTCCTCAGGGCTGCAGTTCCTGATTTGGGGCAGAAGCTCCTTCAACCCTGGAGGCCAGCTCCAACTGACCGGCTGCTTTGGCCTTTAGAGGGCTGCAGCTGAGCCGTGCCCAGCAAGTCTGTGGGGGAGGGGCCTTCTCCACCCAGTAAGCCTGGCCACCACCATCCTGGCCAGTGTGGGGTTGGTACACCCCGTCATACCCTTGTATCTGTTATCCCTGGCCCTCAGTGTTCTTCAGGCCTCTGGCTTTCAAGTCCAAGCCCTTCTTCCCACTCAAGGGCCTTGCATGACCAATATATAACTCCTATTGAGAGCAGCTCTTCTAAAGTCTGTACCACAGCTTCCTTTAGTTGCCTCTCACCAAGAATTCCTTGGCAGCTTTCTGCTGAGCTTATAGGGGAAATCACCTGATCCCTAGCTAGGTGTGCCTACTTCATAACTTGAGTTTCCTGTCCACAAACTTTTAGCCCTTATACAAGCAAGCAACACAGTTACGCAGCCTCACAAAGGAGGAAAGCCCTGGTGCTAGCTTAGGTTTACCATATCTGATCTTTCAAACAGGAAAACACCCCTGTGAGGGAGTGTCTCTGTATCAGTATCTACCATCTCACGTTGTATTAATGTACTAGATTAACACATTAATATAACATGAATTGGTAGACACCAATACAGATACACTCTCTCAGGGATGCCCTCTTTGCTGTAAGTTAATCCTATGCTAGTTATGGGGGAGAAAAAGAGAAAAGAGTCAATTATTTGTAATGGGTGGTGAAGGAAACCGGCCTTCTATGTGCCCACACCTTTTCCAAGTTATGCTTTTAAAAATCACATAAGGGTATAGTGGAATCAGCTGCAGGTAGT
The DNA here is from genome assembly GCF_033958435.1 of Carettochelys insculpta. Classification (NCBI taxonomy): domain Eukaryota; kingdom Metazoa; phylum Chordata; order Testudines; family Carettochelyidae; genus Carettochelys; species Carettochelys insculpta. The sequence goes on from NC_134138.1 coordinate 12,289,173, forward strand.
TGCTTTTATCCTAAGAATGAGGTGCAAAATGGTCATATTGATTCAGTCCTGCATGCTTACACTAATGTCACTCAAAAACAAGTGATTTTGTCAAGATTGCTTTCGGAGACAAGTTGGCAGTCCAGTGTTCAGTTCTTAAAATGAAGAGAAAAAGCATCTAAGTCAGAGGGTAATTTTTAACTAAAAACAATAATTGCAAAATGTATTAATCTTGATGGATTTGTATTCCTAGAATGGCACTTTATCTTCTTCTGTGCAGCGTGGATAGCTGTAATTTCCTACCAAATCTTGGGCATAAAAGCATCCCAGTAGTTCATACTGTAGACATCTGATAAAAAATATTCAGTCATGTCATAGGTTCAGGCAGAAGGATACTGGTCTGCTACAGAGGCTCTGGGGGGCTTGTGTGGGATTAAAAGTTAGAATGTTTTTTGCACAGAGTTCTTTCTTTTCCACATAATGCAGCTTTAAAACCAGCTATCCCATGGTACTGATGGCTGGAGCAACCTCCACCCTATTCATTTGCTGACCCTGAGTACACTGCTGTAGTAGGGCATCTTTCCCAGAACAGTACTCAGACATCCAATCTTCTTCCTTTGATGTTAATCACCTTGGCCGTGTGTGTGTGCTCTCTTTGGACAGCAGTATAAACCCTGCAGTTAGCTGACACTACGGACCTCAGAGAGCCCCCAACAACCACAAACGAAGTAAGGTACAAAGGCGCTGGAACCAGGTTTTATTGTCATTGACATATGGCCTCCAACTCCCCCAGATACCTACATTAGGTGTCTACAGTTTCATGTTGGTGCTTTCATACACCGCAACAATGGCTTTAGTATATTTTCAGGAGGTCAGAGTGCCCCACTTGTGTCCCCTAAACTGTGCGGTACATTCAGCATGACATACACTTTCATACTCAGGTACAAACAAGTTACATACACATTACATATCCAGGTACAACCCCTTCATTGTAATATACCGATATCCCCAAATGTAACTAGACCTACCCATTAACTGGGAGGATAGTGGTGGTACCATCAAAACACTATCCATCATGTTGACATTACGACCTGTTCCTGAACTTGGGTCAGAATGTACCTGGTGCTAAGCTGTTACCTATAGGGAGGGTAGGGGGATGCATGGTGCCAAACAGGATGTGTTTATGTGTATCACTGAGCAACTGGTGCTCGGTGGTTCTAGGTGTTTTATGAACTTTTAGACCCTGTGACTTATCAGCCCTGTTTCTTGCTGCATTCCTGTGAGCAGAATCTACCTAGCTCAGTTTTTGCTTTAACACTTCATTGTTCAGGCTTGAGGCCTTTAGCTTTGCAGTATGTTAACAAAGCATTGACTAGTATCACAGAGGCAGCCATGTTAGTCTGTATCTTTGAGAACAACAAGAAGTCCTGTGGTGCCTTAAAGACTTTACCCACGAAACCTTATGCTCCAAAATATCAGTTAGTCTGTAAGGTGCCACAGGACTTCTTGTTGTCTCAAAACATTGACTGTTGTTCTAGGACTTAGCCTTACACCAAGCCTGATTGTCAGGCCCTCATTACTATAACTGTGATAGCAACACCAATCAACTGGGAATGCTGCTATTTACTTTATTATCCTCTTCCAAGTAGGCAAGTATCTCTGTTTCCCTTAGCACAAACAGTCTGCTAACATTTCATGTGACAAAACTGTTTTTGAAGCGAAACTCCCTTGAAGTTGGAAGCTAGGAGTACAGTATTCAATATTTCACTTTTTGTTTCTGCCACAGAAAATCTGTGACTATGGAATCTGCTGCCAGCAGAAAAACCCCCTGGCAAATGTCACACTAACAACATCCTCTGAACATAGCAAAAGGTGAACTTAAAAGAAGCTGCTAGTTCAGCATTCTGGGTGTGTCTATACGTGCACAGTGTTTCGAAAAGACCAGCCCTCTTTCAGAGGAACGAAGGGAGCGTCTACACGTGCCATGCGCTCTTTCAATGTGAAATCGAAGGAACGCAGCCCAGACATCAAAAGCTGGACCCCGATCCCACATGGGAAAAGCACCACCCATCGAAAAATGGCATCGAAAGAAGGCACATGTAGACACACCACAGCCCATTCTTTCGAAAGAGGAGTCCTCCACGACAGCGCCTAGTCTGAACACGGAGATGCCCTGCCCCGCCAAGTGGAGCTCTATGACCTGTGCGTCCAGCCTCTCTTAAAGCCACACGGACCCAGAAACCCCGTGGCAGGAAGCTGAGAGCCGGCAAGCTGTGAAAGCATGAGCTCCAGGCAGCACACCCTCTCAGCCACCCCTGACAACAACTATAGGCACATGGCCAGTGCCTGGCAGTCTCCTGAGCCCCAGGGCCCCCCATCAGAGCCCCCACAGGGTTCCCAAGGGTCCGTCCCTGAAAAAAAGAAAAGGGTCCCCTCCTGGACAGACCGTGAACTCAGAGACCTCCTGGGCCTCTGGAGGGAAGAGTAGGTCCTCTGGGAGACAGAGGTTAAGCGGAAGAAAGCTGCTCCCTTTGCCCACCTCGCCCGGGAACTGACCAGACAAGGCCATCCGGAGCGGAACCCGGAGCAAGTCCAGAGGAAAGTTAAGGAGCTCCAGTAGGGCTATGCCCGGGTCTGGGATGAGGCTGGGCGCTCAGGGGCAGGCCCCTCCACCTGTCCCTACTATAGGGAGCTCCACAGCATCCTGGAGCCTTGGAACAGCTCCCCACTGAAAGTGGTCCTGGACAGCTCGGCAGACCAGCCCAAGCCGGAGGAGCTGCAGAAGCCAGGACCAGCCAGCCCAGGCCAGGGGGCAGACACCAGCCAGGACTGGTCCAGCGAGGAGACCGACCTCATAATCGATGTCCCCTCAGTCGTCCAGCCGTGCCACGGGGAGCCAGGCGTCCCTGGAGATCCTCGAGGTCCCCTCCAGTAAGTGCACAGTGGGGCCAGCACCCCTGCAGGCAGGGCGGGGGTAGCACCCCTGCCAGTGGACCAGGCATAGGCCCAGAGGCCCAGAGCCACACACCCCGGCTGGCCACAGCCCCGAAAACACCCTCTGCACCTGCCAGTGCCACCCAGCACCTGGACCCATGGACAGTTCCAGGCACCCAGTTGCCCAATGGGATGCCCGTGGTCCAGCCCACAGCCGGGGGGAGGGGAAGCCCATATGCACTTGATGCCACAGGTATGCCATGCCCACCATGGCCAAACCCTGGGGGAGTCGGGGGAGGTGGGGCCTCAGGGGTCAGGATCCTGGGGGGAATAGAGGATGAGGTTCTGCTCAGAGACTGACATTCTATCCATCACCCTGACCAGCCCATGTAGAAGTCCATGAACCAGCCTTTGTGGTCCACCAGGGCCTGGGGGACCACCGAGTGGTAGCCCTTCTGGTTGATATAGCGGCCGGCGCTGTGTGGTAGGACACGGATGGGGATGTACATCCCGTCCAGGGCACCAAAGCAGTTCAGGAACCCCAATGAGGAGAAACCCTCAACGATGGCGTCCAGGTCCCTGACGCAGACAAGTCGGTGCAGAAGCATGGCGTTCAGAGCACAGACAACCTGCAGGGAGGAAGGCCATGCACTCTTGTGAGGGTGTGGCGGGGTGTTCCCAGCTGGCAACCCTCTCCCACCGCCCCCAGCCAGCGACACCCCTCCCAACCCTCCCGGCCAGCGACCCCAGAGGGGTCCCTGTGACCATGGGCCCCCTCCCCCCTTCCCATGTTGGGAGTGTGCCCCAGGCCAGGCTTACCTCCATGAGCACTGCTCTGACAGTGGCCTTGCCCACCCTGAACTGGTGGCCCACTGAGCAGTAGGAGTCTGGGGTGGCCAGTTTCCATACCACAATTGCGACTCGCTTCTCGATGGGAAGCGCAGGCCACATGGTGGTTTCCTGATGCCTCAATGCAGGTGCCATCCAGTGACACAGCTCCTGGAAGTGTCCCGGCTCATCCGAAAGTTCCGGAGCCAGGTGACATCATCCCACTGCCCCAGAACCAGTCGCTCCCACCAGTCCGTGCTGCTGGGGTGGCTCCACAGGTGCTGGGGTGCCAGGGGGTGGGGTGCAGGCTGGGCATGCTCTGTGTCCTCAGGGGGGCTGTTCTGTCTCCCAAGGAGGAGGGGTCGGCTGCGGTGACCATGCAGACGATGTGGGCAACAGTGCCCACAATGTCCGCATCCAGTGCGAGGAGCAGGGTGTTGTCGGCCATGGTGCTGCTGCGCTGGGGTCCTGCGTTGCTCCTGGCAGCTCGGCAGGCCTTGGCTAATGCAGGGCTGGGGAGGTGAAGGGGGGCCCTCTAAGGCGACGGCTGGCTGCGGGCTCCGGAAGGGCTTGGCGGCCATGCAACCCCGTCCGCAGCATCTCCACCTCCCTTCTTTCGAAAGAGGGCTTGTACACATGTGGATGCTCTCTTTCAAAATAATGGAACAGGGTCTTCAAAAGCGTGGGTTGGAACTGTGATCCGCCTTTGCCGTGTGGTCATGGTCTTTCGCAAGACAGTACATTGATTTCTGAATTTCGATTTTGCTCTTTCGATGGTGGGCTCCCGTGTCGGCACAGCCTCTGTCAGATGTCTGCAACCAAATTCTACTTTGTCCATTTCTTGATTTTAGATTCTCAGATGTTCCCCATGAGTGAAATGCAATTATGAATAATGATAATTAAATCTCCCCACATCCTCTGTGAGGGAGGCCAGTACTATTGTCACCCATTTACAAATGGGGGAGCAGGGTAGAGCGACTTGTCCCAGGTTTCCCAGGAAGATAGTGGCAACAATAGAATCCTGATCTCCTTGCTCCCATCCTGTAGTTTATCCACAAGACCAGAGGTCCACAACCAAAATTGCTAAGAACCACTTTTTCAAATTTGGTTACAAAATCAGTACTTCAAGAGCCGGAATGCATGTGAATACGAGACGTCCTTAATAAATAATGTCAAACCGTACTTTTTGTAACCCTCATTTTAAGAACAGCGCACCCACAATGATTTGTACCAGTTCAAAATTTCAAGTTATTTTCACCCCTGGATTGCAGAGCAAATGAGGAAAACTCTGCACTGGGGTACAGGCTGTTAAGCAGGAAGGAACAATGTTTGCATCAACCTGCAACCCACCCTGAACAATGATCTTTCACTCTCACAGACCTTGGAAGGCAGGCCTGTCCTTGCCTATAGACAGCCTGCCAACCTTAAACAAATCCTCACCAGCCAATACAAATCACAAACCAGTGACTCTAGGCCTGGAACCAGCCCCTGAAACAGTCCTCGCTGCCAACTCTGCTCACATATCGACACCAGTGACATCATCACAGGACCTAACACCAACTATACCATCAGGGGCTCCTTTACCTGCACATCTACTAATATAATATATGTCATCATGTGCCAGCAATGCCCCACTGCAATTTAGATTGGCCAAACTGGACGGTCTCTCTGTAAAAGAATAAATGGGCATAAATCAGACATCAGGAATGGTAATGTACAGAAGCCTGTGGGAGAAAACTTCAGTCTCCCTGGACACTCAAGCTGCGTCTACACGTGCACGCTACTTCGAAGTAGCGGCACCAACTTCGACGTTAGGCTGCGAGACGTCGAAGTCGCTAACCTCATGAGGAGATAGGAATAGCGCCCTACTTCGACGTTCAACGCCGAAGTAGGGACCGTGTAGACGATCCGCGTCCCGCAACGTCGAAATTGCTGGGTCCTCCATGGCGGCCATCAGCTGGGGGGTTGAGAGATGCTCTCTCTCCAGCCCCTGCGGGGCTCTATGGTCACCGTGGGCAGCAGCCCTTAGCCCAGGGCTTCTGGCTGCTTCTGCGGCAGCTGGGGATCTATGCTGCAGGCACAGGGTCTGCAACCAGTTCTCAGCTCTGTGTATCTTGTGTTGTTTAGTGCAACTGTGTCTGGGAGGGGCCCTTTAAGGGAGCGGCTGGCTGTTGAGTCCGCCCTGTGACCCTGTCTGCAGCTGTGCCTGGCATCCCTATTTCGATGTGTGCTACTTTGACGTGTAGACGTTCCCTCGCTGCGCCTATTTCGATGTTGGGCTGAGCAACGTCGAAGTTGAACATCGACGTTGCCGGCCCTGGAGGACGTGTAGATGTTATTCATCGAAATAGACTATTTCGATGTTGGCTGCACATGTAGACGTAGCCTCAGTTGCAGATTTAAGGGTGACAGTCCTGAAAAAAAAAATTTCAAAAATCAAATGGAGAGACAAATCTCTGAGCTGCAATTTATTTGCAAATTTGACTCCATTAACCATGGATTAAAATACCCCTCTGAAACCACTCCCCAACTCATGCATCTGATGAAGCGGGTCTTTGCCCATGAAAGCTTATGCTCCAAAATATGCTAGTCTATAAGGTGCCACAAGACTTCTTGTTGTTCTCGAACCTCCACACCAGTGTTTCTCAACCTTTTTTAATAAAGTACCACTTTTTAAAAACAGAATTGTAAGTATTCTCAGCCCCTCCCACTTTAATCCAATCCCCCTTCTCCTCCAGAGCCAGGCACCCCCATTTCCCTCCTCTCTGCTGTAATCCAAAACCAGCGACTCACTGGAGCTGCTGCCATCACCATCACTGCTGTCACACACTTCTCCCTTGAAGGCTGTGGCCACACTTGGCCAAAACAAATCAAAGAACAAATCATGTCAAACCAACCTAATAGCTTTCTTTGATAGGATAACGAGCCTTATGGATAAGGGAGAAGCAGTGGACATGGTATACCTAGTTTTTAGTAAGGCATTTGATACGGTCTTGCATGATATTCTTATCAATAAACTAGGCAAATACAACTTAGATGGAGCTAAAAGGTGGGTGCAAAAGTGGCTGGATAACCATCCTCAGAGAGTAGTTATCAATGGTTCTCAATCCTGCTGGAAAGGTATAACAAGTGAGGTTCCGCAGGGGTCTGTCTTGGGACCGGTTCTGTTCAATATTTTCATCAATGATTTAGATATTGGCATAGAAAGTACGCTTATTACGTTTGCAGATGATACCAAGCTAGGAAGGGTTGCAACTGCTTTGGAGGATAGGCTCAAAATTTAAAATGATCTGGACAAATTGGAGAAATGGTCTGAGGTAAACAGGATGAAGTTTAATAAAGACAAATGCAAAGTGCTCCACTTAGGAAGGAACAATCAGTTTCACACATACAGAATGGGAAGCAACTGTCTAGGAAGGAGTATGGCAGAAAGGGATCTAGGAGTTATAGTGGACCACAAGTTAAATATGATTCTGGGATGCATTAACAGCTGTGTTGTGAACAAGACATGAGAAGTGATTCTTCCCCTCTACTCTGCGCTGATTAGGCCTCAGTTGGAGTATTGTGTCCAGTTCTGGGTGCTGCATTTCAAGAAAGATGTGGAGAAATTGGAAAGGGTCCAGAAAAGAGCAACAAGAATGGTCAAAGGTTTAGAGAACATGACCTATGAAGAAAGGCTGAAAGAATTGGGCTTGTTTAGTTTGGAAAAATGAAGATTAAGTGGGGACATGATAGTGGTTTTCAATTATCTAAAAGGGTGTCGTAAGGAGGAGGGAGAAAATTTGTTCTTCTTGGCCTCTGAGGATAAAACAAGAAGCAATGGGCTTAAACTGCAGCAAGGGAGGCTTAGGTTGGACATTAGGAAAAAGTTCCTAACTGTCAGGGTGGTCAAACACTGGAATAAATTGCCTAGGGAGGTTGTGGAATCTCCATCTCTGGAGATATTTAAGAACAGGTTAGATAAATGTCTATCGGGGTGGTTTAGACAGTACTTGGTCCTGCCATGAGGGCAGGGGGCTGGACTTGATGGCCTCTCAAGGCCCCTTCCAGTCCTAGCATTCTATGATTCTATGAAAACTTTGAAATGGCCATGCAAATGGCCATTTTGAAGATTATTAATGAGGCACTGAATTCAATATTCAGCACCTCATTAGCATTAGGACACTTTCGGCTGTGGTGCTTCGAAAGCGCCGCTTTCCAACTCTCATGGCTTGGCACAGGTACACGGGGGTCCTTTTCGAAAGGACCCCGCACTTTCTGAAATCCTCTTATTCCTCTCAGCTGAGGAGAACAAGGGGATTTTGAAAGGTGTGGAGTCCTTTCAAAAAGGACCCCCGTGTAGCTGCGCTGAGCCGCAAGCGTTCGAAAGCAGCACTGTTGAAGCACCACAGCCGAAAGTGTCCTAATGCTAATGAGGCGCTGAATATTCAGTTCAGCGCCTCATTAGTAATCTTCAAAATGACCATTTGTGTGGCCATTTCGAAGTTTTGGACAAGTGTGGCCACAGCCAAAGTGTTGGGATGGGAGGCTCCCTCAGCGCCGAGCTTTTTATTATGCAAAAAGCCACATGCAGTTCGGGCGCATGTACCCCCCAGACTTCTCTCGCATCCCAGGGTTAGCAACTTTCCAGCAGAGTGTGGAGCACACCTGAGGCAAGCTCTATGGCCAGGCCTTGCCCAAGGGAGTCTTGTCAGAGTGGCGCAGTAAAGAGCCACAGAGGAGTCAGCAGCAGCAGTGTCTGGAGCTGCAAATGACTCCTTAAAGAGATGCATGCAGCTCCGAAGCCACAAATTGCCGACCCCTGCACAAGACAATCCTTCCTCACATTAAGATCTGTAAATTCTTGGTTTAGGCCTCAACTTTTATCTCACCGCTGCCATTATTTGCTCCATCTCCAGAACTAGTACCCATTCAAAGGTAGCTGCTGAAGCTTCTCCGAAAGTGCATCTACCAAGATTCCCAAGTTCCTTCCTTCATTCTGGCCCAGAATGGCTGTGTGTTTTTGCTACATCATTTAAAGTTTCTCAAATGTCTCTTACTTCTTCCTATGCTTTCTGACAAACACAGTTTCTCTTTCTGCTGTCCCTAATCACACTGAGAGTTTGAAAGCTCAGACTGAGAGTTTTGAAAGACAAACACACAGAAGAAGTGTTCTTTTGAAAGTAAAGCAAAAAAATGTGGTGCTCCTTTCAAAATCGCTCTTCCTTTCACGGTTCAGGAAAAGCGCCCCCTTTCAAAAGCTTCTTTCAAAAGAAAATGTGTGTAGATACACCACAGGTCCTTTTTTTTGAAAGAGCTATCCACATGGGGCCTGATTATTCGATCCCTGGCTTGTTGTTTCAAAAGAATGAGGAATGTGTGGATGCTCCTTTTGAAAGAATAGATCACTCTTTTGATCCGCTTTTTTGTGTGTGGATGCACTCTTTCGAAAGAAGTTATTTCAAAAGAGATCTTCTGGATGACCTTCTTTCAAAAGATCTCTGTAGTGTAGATGTAGTCTTTGTATCCATACTAGAGTAGGAGTTCTCTGACTTCTACACAATGTCTTAATGGTAAGAGAGCCTTAGGACTTTTCTCCTCACATTTTTGATTACCCCAAATCCCGATGGCAACAACAGCAACTACTTTGATGGCCAAAAAGTATTTGCTGCATTTTTAGAAGCTGAAACAAGGAAGAAAGAGCCAGAATGATGTGACCAGCCAGCTTTCTGCCGACCACTGTGAAGTGCTCCATGGGACAAAGTTTGAGAACTGCTACGTTACAGAACTAAATCACTGGGAACAGATCTTATTTGGCACTGGTGAGGCCACACCTGGGTACTGCATCTAGTTCTGGGGGCCCCAGTATAGAAAGGATGTGGACAGTTTGGAGAAGACCCAGTGGAGGGCAACCAGAACAATTAGGCGGCTGGAGCACATGACATATGAGGAGAGCCTGAGGGATTTCAGGTTATTTAGTTTGCAGAAGAGAAGAGTGAGCAGGATTTGATAGCAGTCCTCAACTTCCTGAAGGGGGGGCTCTAAAGAGGATGGAGAGAAGCTGTTCTCAGTGGTGACAGATAGCAGAACGAGGAGCAAGGGTCTCAAGCTGCAGTAGGCAAGGTCTAGGATGGATATTAGGAAAAACTGTTTCGCCAGGAGGGTGGTGAAGCACTGGAGTGTGTTACCTGGAGAGGTGGTGGAATCTCCATCCCTATTGGTTTTTAAGTCCCAGCTTGTCAAAGTCCTGGCTGAGGTGATTTAGTTAGAGATGGTCCTGCTTTAGGCGAGGGGCTGGACTTGATGACCTCCTGAGGTCCCTTCCAGCCCTAGGAGTCTATGATTCTGTGGAATGGGTGGGATTGCACCAGTTCCAGTGGCAACCCACACTGGGTCACTATTGCCCTGTGTCTACACAGCACCTTAATTAAGCATGGCAGGTCTGCACTGCACCCCCTTCCCTCAGTGTGTGTGGGATGACCTTGATCATGCCACTTCATTGCTCTTAACCCCCATTTCCCCTCCATAAAAAGAGACTAATAACACTTTCCAACTTCACAGGGAGGTTTTGGGGCTTTTCCCCCTAATGCATGAAGATGTTTGGAGATCTTTTGAGGACAGAAGCTACTGAAGCAGGAGGTACTAGTATTAAAATAAAATGTGGACCAATTCAAGCAAAATGAGTCCATGTTGGTACCTGCCATGTGGTGAGGGTGAACGTAAAATGCCTTGAGGATAATACAGTGATATCCCTGTTTGAAAGACATTGGCTTCACAATTCTGGCCCAGGTCAGCTTTGCCCAGCTGCATGAAACAGTATTTCTTTCAGCACAGTTACATGAAAAACAAGTGACCCTGCCCCACATCACAGAAAGAGAGGAAGGTGTATATCTATCGCCCATCAGAGAGAACAGAAACGATGCAACAGGCACGAAGTCAACAAGTGTTTCGGTTTCTGTACAAGTCTTTCCTGGAAGTTTTTCACGTGGCACAGGCCACCCCTTTGGAACGGCTTGACTGCAGCCCTAGTTCTGATTCTCTTTTGCTCAGCTGTTTGGTTTTCATCTGTACTCATGCTGTCGACACAAAGCCTCTAAGCCTTGTTCATCTGATCTGCCTCACAAAAAGGACAACAAAGTAGGTGAATCTGCTAAGTTTGCTGTTTCCTCCTGCTTGAGGAGAAAATGACTCATTCAAACAGTTTACAGAGAGAGAGAATTTTCTGGAGACCGCAAGAAGACTTCCTTTGGGCTACGCTCCCCCTGAAACAAACAAACCCATTGCCACAGACTTTATTATGAAATGTGCACATCTGCATTTTCTTGAGTTTTGCAAGAACTTAATAATATCTTCCACGGTTTCAGGAGAGGAAGGTTATTGCTGGACTAACCCCAATATTCTGCCTAAACGGATTTTGTACTCTGATTTTTGTACAAATACTGCACGTAACTGTGTGTGTAACTGCTCTCTACGGCCCTCTCTGACTTCTACCGAATGAGTCACTTAGAGTTAGGCAATGTCTTGCAGTAACTTGCTGAATGAGGGTTTGTGAGCCAAACTCCAGATGGCCCTTCTGTGTGTGAGCATGTAGGAAAGCAGATGGCCAAAAGAACAGCTAGTGTGAGGGCTCATCTGAATCCTGATTGATTCCAACTGCACTGGGCGAATGCTCAGCAGCCACTTTGGCTCTTCACACATGTGAAGAAGCTACAGCCTGGGGCCTGGTTAAAGAAACTGTGATTTTTTTTCTTTTAGCATGGGCCCTCCTAAGCTACGACCATGAGCCTTCTGCTCAGAGTCCTGCTGCTCTGGGTCAAGCCAATTTGCTTCGGGAAGCCCCAAGCTCCCTGGAGCACATCTACAGGTGATACACAGTTCTGGCAAGAGCTGGCTGAGCTGCAGTAAAAGCCAGCAGGGAGCTATTCAAAGAGCTGGCAGGTGCCCAGGTAGTAATATGACAGTACCTGTAAGAAATTTTAAGTTATTTCCACTTCTGAACACACCATTACAAGGGATTGTGAGAAAAATATGAGCACAAAATTATACAGCATTCAAATTGTCAGTGTGTGACTGCTTTAGGGTAGAACCCAACACCAGGTAGAAATTTGGCCCTATACATTTTAGGAGATGTAGTTTACTGAAGGGGAAGAAAAGAGCCACCACTATCAGCAGGCAGGAGTCAATAGAGCTTGGAAGAGCTGTATCATATCCTGCCACCTGCTTAATTAACGGACTGCCTCCTGGGTTCTGATTCTGGAGTCTTCACGGTGTCTGGGGTTTCTGCTCCCACATAACTCGGGCTCTACCAAATTCAGGGTCAACTTTGTGGTCAGAGGATTGTAAAATTCATAAACTGAACAATTTCAGCTATTTAAGTCTGAAATTTCAATGTTGTAATTATAGGGATCCTGACCCAAAAAGGAGGAGTAGGAAAGTTGAAGTGCTGCTAGGCTTACTTCTGCACTGATGCTGCAGGTGGCATTGCCTTCAGAGCTGGACAGCTGGAGAACAGCAGCTCCAGGCCAGGAGTGCAGGTCTGAAGGTAGAGCCTCTTCCAGGAGCTGGGCAAGAGTAGTGTTGGCATGGCAGGGTACTGCCGCCCTTAGTTCTGGGCTGCTGCCTGAGGAGCTGGGCCTAAGCAGCTGTCACTATCCACTGGATAACCCTTATTTTTGTGCTGCTATTGTGGACAGGGACTTTCAGGGCTGGGTTTCTGGCCAACAACCACCAGTCTCTTGCCACCCAGTTCTGAAGGCAACAGAGAAGTAAAATTGGCAATATTGCAAACCCCTAAAATAACCTTTTGACCACCCCCAAACCTCCTCTTTGGTCAGGACCCGCAGTTTGAGAAACTCTGGGCTCCTGAGTAAAATCTGTGCAGAATAGGGGTGAAGCACACAAAAGACCTTATTTCACAGAGAGAGAGAGAGACCAGATTTCAACGGCCTATGACACATTTATTCATGGCTAGGAATTGGTTGGGGCCCTGGAAGGAGTGGAGGGAGTGAGGTCCCAACCCCGCCAAAAAAGATTGTTTTCAGGGACAGGGGTGAAGGTAACAACCTTTCTCACAGGCACTCTCCTATTGCAACCTGGGGCTCTGCCAGCTTTTTAAATAGCTCTCTGCTAGCTTTTGCCACAGCTCAGCCAGCCATTGCTGGAGCTGTGTGCCAGGGTGCACGCACTTACTTTTACTTCTGTTCAGAGAGCTTCAGAAGGAGAGGCTCCACTGAAGCCCTCCTTGTACAGAGGATAAAGGATACATTTATTTTCATACCCACGGTTCAAAGCAAGGGGATATCCGGGAACCAACACCACAAACGTCGCCAGAGAACAATGGTGACTCTACAAACATAAAGGGTATTTTCTGATTCCCAAATTGTCACTGGCTCCAGACAAACCTTGTTTTGATTTTGGAACCAGGCACATTTGACAATGTCACTTATTCAGGGTGAATGAGACAGTCCCATACTAAAGCAGTGAGCACAGTGTAAGAACTGAGACAGGAAAAATCTGACTCATAGCTACATTTAACGGCTAGAATCTGGCACAGTTCCAAATGTCTTCAAAGCAGGAGTATTTTCATCATGCAAAGACAAGTACTTTGGCCATTTTTGGATGTTTTGGTGCCTCTCAATTTCTTTTTTCTGAAACAAAGTGACTTCTGCATCAAAATTACATCAGCATCAAATGTTTTCACACTGAGGCAACATCTACAGCACCCAGAAGACTGACCTGCTCAGGATCGCTCTTCCGGGGTTTGATTTTGCACACCTGGGGGAGATTCGTAAAATCAGCCTAGCAGGCATTGGCAGTTGACCCCTGTCCTCCTCATGAAAGGTCAGTGTGATTTCTCTCCCCTCAACTTTCCTTGGTGAGGACGGCCAGGTAACTCAATTGCAGACAAATCGATTCTAACTACTTAGTTGCCATAGCTAGAATTGCATATCTATAATCGACTTACCTGCCTAGTGCAGACCAAGCTTCAGACGAGTCTTGCTCTGGGATTAGCCCACGTTGGAAAGCTCATTGTTGGTTCATCACCCACTTGACAAAGCCATGACTCCAAAGACACCATGGAAAAGGAGGGATACACGAGGCAGCTCAGAGGAAGAATCAGTGTTGCTAGGGGTGCTGGTTTAGTCACTTCTTGGGGACATCAGTAGAGAGAAAATGCAATTGATTTCACAGTGCAATACATAAATGCTGAGCGGTTACCGCTTTCATTGCCACACAGCTCTAGGAAGGATACCACACCTGTGATGGACTCCTTTCAGGAAGGAAGCTCTCCTCGCTAGCCTGTGGGGATTTCCCCAGCATGCGAAGAGCTGAGATGATGTCTGAGATTCCTGAAATATTTCCAGCTGCTGGAAACAAGATGATTCATCACTCTCACTATAAAGCTGCAAGGGACCACACCAAAGTGAGAGCGCGTGATCAGCTGAACGTACATACCACTCCTCTTCCTACCACTCCTCCATGACAAAGGACTGCACTGAACATCTGAGCCAATCTCTGCCCCACCCCCAAACTAAAATCACACATGAGTTATCTTGGTGGTTTTAACAGGGCAACAGGCCCCTGACGTGAAATCAGGCCCAGTGCTCCTGTTCCAGGCCAGGTGCCCCACTGCTCTGGTGTGAAGAGGAAGGAAGTGCTGCCCCAGGAGATATAAACGGAAGACAGCCCAAGAACTCAGAGGGCAGCAAGAGCTGAGGAGAGCTGAGCTGGCCTGACGGCTTCAGGGACGGGATGTCCCTGAAAGACACAGGGGGAAGAGTTTCCTGGGACCAGTGGAGCCAGATAGGCTGGTGAAAGCAGAAGGCAGCTAAGACAGGAGCAGGGGCCACCCACCATCATTCCCAGGCCAAAAAGCCATAGTGGAAGACGGCTGAAGGCTGACAGCAGCGGAGCGAGATACCTGCTGGTTCTCTGAGCCACAGATCTGAAGCCCCAGGGCTGAAGGCTGAGGAATGATGGAGGGACAAGCCCCTGAGGTCTAGGTCAGAGCTGGAACTGTGCCTGGCAATGAAACAGGGGCAGAGAAGCACCCCACCTGCGATGACTTGCGTAGGTGCCAGAGCTGTACTTGGTGTTTTGATGGACTATGCAGGCTTGAAAGAGTGACTAGTGTTTGGACTGCGCTGGGGAAATTGCACTGTGGTCGTGGGCCCGTTCTGTTAGAAATTAAGGCCACAGTGGGCTATTTATGCTCTGAAAGGTTCTGTAGGATTACAAGGGGCTGTGATGGGGTGTACCAACCCTGCACTGGGGCTGAGATGATTAACCTTGTTCGCCTGGCCAAGGAGGCCCTGCCCCACACTCCTGCTGGGCTGAGGCCAGGTATAAAGGACTGTAGAGCAACTTGGCTGGGGCTGGCTGCCAGCAGGGTAGGAGTTGTCATAGGAGCGCCTCAGGAGGATCTGCCAATGGAGCAAGAGGAGGAAGCCCGTTTGGAGGGACATGCCAAGGAGGCCTGCCTGGTAAGGAAGTAGCCCAGGGTGGGGAGTTGCACACCAGGAGAGCCATGTGTTCCAGAGGGATTCCATGCTGAGCTAATGGTGGACCAATCCACCTTTGGCAGGGCCCTGGGTTGGGACCAGGTGGAGAGGGGGAGCCCAAGTCCCCCTACTCCATCAACCCCAGGAAGGGAATGCCACCCATTGCTAGTGACTCTGGCTGCTAGGCAACACTGTCTTGTGGGAAGAGAGCATTGTTATTGGCTCTGGCTGCTAGGCAACACTGCCCTGCAGCAGGGGCACAGTTACATTGGCTCTGGCTGCTAGGCCATGTTACCCTTCAGGAAGAGAGTATTGACATTGGCTCTGGCCACTAGGCAATGCTGCCCTGCAGGAAGGGAGCATTGACATTTGCTCTGGCTTCGAGATCATGCTATCCCGCCAGAAGGGGGCACTGATAATAACTCTGGCTGCGGGGCCATGATGCCCTGTGGGAAGGAAGCACTGACATTGACTCCGGCCAATTGAGTGCACATGGGATGATTACCCTAAGGGGCATCAGAGGCCATCACCCACCCCTGAGAGGGGTGGGCATGCTGGCCCCATGCCAGGGACCCTGGAAGGAAGGGGAAACTGAGGCAAGCACTACCACCTGCTGTGGTGCTCCAGGTTGTACAGCCTTACGGCATGTTGTGGACATTGTGGGCAGGTGCTCAGCCCCTGGGGGGTGGGGATAGAGGCAAGGGATCATTTGCAGGCCCACAGCCTTATGTGGGAGGAGGTGTCACGGGGGTTATTGTCCAACACGAAACATCCCACCAGGATGACTGTGGTGCGAGGGCCAGAGAGAAGGGCCACTTTCATATGACGTTCCTAGACACCAGGCTGCGTATCTGGGTTCCATACCAGCAATGTTGGGGTGAACGTCTCAGTATCAGTGTCTGTTTCTTACAGGCGGTTTCCAATGTTCTTCCACAGGCACTTAAGGACTCAAGAAGCCATTCAGGCCCCAGCTGGTCAGAGCACTGACTTCAGAGGAGCTCCTTGGGTTGACACAGATGTGAAAGCCCACAAACTTCAGTTGAAGTGGGCAGTTCAGCCCCCCTCCCTCCTGAGACTTGCTGTAAGGGCGTGAGGCACCACCATGCTACGTCCTTGCTCTGCTGAAAGGGGAGTTCTGCTGAGCACCAGGTTAATGAAATCTGTCAAGAAATTGTTGTTGAATGACTAGGTCAGGCCATGTAATTACACCCGGTTCTGTGGATGGTAACATGAGAACAGCTGCCATCTGCTGCCTGATTGCATGAATTGCACTGGCTTTTCATAGTCGGGACAGCAACTCTTTGGGCTCGTCTACACGAGCCCCACCCCCACCCCCTTTCAAAGGGGGCATGTAAACGATCCAGGTTGGTGAATAGGAATGAGGTGCTGTGCTGCATATGCAGCACCTCATTAGCATAACTCTCCCCACTCCAACTTAAAGTTGTTAACTACGAAGTACCGGCAAGCAGGATAGCCGTGGGCACTTCAAAGTTCCCTTACTCCCAACACGTTTTGGGTGTGATGGTCATTACAGTGCCTGTGACTAGGCATACCCTGTGGGAGGGCGGTGGAGGGGAACAGAGGTTCTGAGCCAGGGTAAGAAAAGTTTAGAGGGTGTTTGCTCCTCAGGTGAGGCCTCTGACTGTTGAGTGTGGTCATCTTTTGCTTTTTTTGCTCTGGCAAGTCCTGGCACAAATTAAGTATTAGCTGTTCACGATATTCCCTCTAATTTTTTTCCACCTGTGAGCAGATTTTTGTCTGTCCGTGTACAGAATAATCTTTTTTCTGTGCACTGAAGGATGTGCGAATGTGTGCCACCATTAGAAACTCAAATCTAGCTGTGGGTGCTCTACTAATCCTCTGGGCAGCATCTGAATCTCTCTTGAGCAGCTGCACAAACACATAGCTAACAACAGGGGTGCACAAAGTGGGTGGTCCACCCCCCTCAGGGGATATGAAATGTCTTAATAGGGGCACAGTACAATCAGCCTCCCCTCCTGCAGATCTGCTGGCTCCCCTCCTCGTCCCCACCATTGCCAAGGGAGTGCAGTGCGTAACTTACAGGAGACCACTGCTCGCTTCTTGGTCACTGGACAGGCTGCCGGGGGGAGGGGGGACACTAATTGCAGGGACAAAAAGTGAGGCCCAGCATGAAAGGTTTTTTCACCCCCACTATACTGTATGCTCCTAAATTGACCCCGCCCCCTTTGGATCCCCAGTTAATATCTGCTACTCATTGCCACTAGATAGGACTAATCTTGGAGCTTACTAGGACTCAGAAAAGGGTTAAATATTTACATGGATTGCATTACAATTCAGTGTGTGCTGTTCTCATAATGGGGGGTACAAAAATATGGTTTGACATTATTTATGGAGGAGATCTCATATTCACGTGCATTGCGGCTCTTGAAGTATTGATTTTGTAACCGAATTTGAAAAAATGGCTCTTCTTACTATTTCGGTTGCAGACCTCTGCCCTAGCAAAGCCGCCACAGGCAGGGCTGTAGGGACCTTCAGCCTTATTCTGAGTTCCATCAGCCAAGCACTCCACTGAAAAGTTCAGTTGCAATCATGAGGACTTTTCTCATTCCGCTGATGAACCAGCGAGGTGAGTGCACACCCACCCTGTCACTGCAGCCTCGTCCTGCATGTATCTGTCTCTCAGAAAGCAACGACCTGTAGCTCTGAATGAAGAAGAGCTTGTGATTCCCTCCCATCCTGAACCAGCACTTGCTAAGAAAATTAACGTGAAAGTTGCTGTGGCTGGGTGATGGCCTAACTCTGGGAGGCCATCGCCTGTTCCATCTTATCCAAGTTTATTTGCCCAGGTACTGCAGGCAGCACAGCTGGGTCAATGGTAAATGAGATTCCCTGCTGTGGGAATTGAAAGCTAGCACTAGAACTTGGAGGAACTGGGCAAATGAAATGTATTGCTTAGACGAGCCCTTGGAAGTTAGAGTGCTCCTTATTTTCACATGGTGTCATTGCCACGTGGTGTGCCTGAAATTTGCCTGGGATTTCAACGTTCATCCATGGGATCTTCAGCATCAATCCAAGTCTACACCACAGGGAAAAATCCATTTAAGTTATGCAATTCCAGCTACAAGAATTGCATAGCTGGAGTCAATGTATCCTACATTGATTTTTTCCTGCCATCCCCACAGCGGGAGGTCGACTTCCCTCACTCCTTGCAACTGCGAGTAGTACCATGGTCGATGGTGGAGCCCTGATGGTTTGATTTAGTATGGTCCCACTAAGCTTGATGCTGTACCCTAGACCCACTAGGATTGAGTCTGTATCTTCAACCAAAGTCCTGGGCAACTGGAGGAGGCATCAGGGTTACAAGGCCAGGTCCTTTCTCTTCCTCCCTTCTCTCTTCACCCCTACTGGGCAAAAGCCTTGGAAAAATAAAAGCCAGAAGCAGAGATGAGAATATGAAGGAGTCTGCCTCAGCTCCATCCTAACCAGGTGGGGATGGCCAAGGATGGCCACTTCACACATACCTGCCATCTATCCAATTGCCCCATGCTCACAAGCATTGCCATCCTCGAGCATCTAAAAACCATGTCAGGCCCCAATCTCAATTTTAAACACCTGAAAAACGTTTGGGTTCTTTTTAGTTGCCTTCTGGCTTGGAGAGCTTATGGGGTCATGTTTTCAAGTTTTTCTCGGCACTAGTATGGGCTAGAAATGCTCTGTTTGTGTGTCTGTGTGCATGTGTGTTCTCTAAAACCTGAGTGTCTCACAAATCACATGACCCTGAAGGTGACGGTGACTTAAGGAAAACAAGAAAAGTCCTGGACTCGTGGCAACATTGTAAGTGTTGGCTTTGCTGTTGCATCCCCGCTCAGCTACCCCAGGCTCTCTCCCTGCTTCTGCGCTCCAAAGGAGAGTCCCCAGGCAGTCGGGAAAGAGCTGTGTCTCTTAGCTATTCATGGAACACTAGGGTTGCAAGAGACCTCACGAGATCAACAAGTTCAACTCCCTGCTGAAAGCAGAATCAACCCCAGCTAAATCATCCCAGCCAGGGCTTTATCAAGCTGGGACTTAAAAACCTCTAGGGATGGAGATTCCACCACCTCCCTAGGTCACCTATTCCAGTGCTTCACCACCCTCCTAGTGAGATAGATTTTTCCTAATATCCGACCTTGACCTCCCCAGCTGCAACTTGATATCATTGTTCTGTCATCTGCCACCATCCTATCTGTAGTGGTGGGACCAAGAAGGGGGCCAGGGAGAGGCCCAAAACTAGATGCAGTACTCCAGATATGGCCTCACCAGTGTCGAATAAATGGGAATAATCACTTCCCTCGATCTGCTGCCAAGGCTCCTTCTAATGCAGCCCAATATGCCATTAGCATTTGTAGCTATTCATTTCCAGAAAGTGTACAATCTGGATTTTTTACACAATGCAGAATTTTTGTAAACTGTGCAACATTGTTGTGGGACACTAGCTGGACTAACAACTCTCGTGATCTTAAATCTGTTTCTCATTAAACCTTCTGCTGGAGAATATAACTTGCTTGTGTTGATTTCAGCTATAAAATCCTCTGGAAATAATACATTCTGAGTAGCAAATGTATTTTGTAATTATCTTTGGAGACAGTGGGTAAATCACAGAAGAGATGCACATTGCCTTTTCTATGGTGAATAATTGGCCATTGACTAACCCACAAAAGCTTTACAAGATGAAGAGCATGTGGAAAGAGATGAATGGGCTGGATTCCTGCTGGGACAAGGCAGATGGAGGTCACACTTTGGAGGAGGGGGGCTTTTGCTTGTTTGTGGGGCATGCTGGGACAACACTTTGTCGGCTGAATCATAATGAGGACGGCAAGAAGGGAGCAGCAGCAGGAACGATCTGATGCTTCTCAGACTCTTCCGCCATGAAAACAAAGCTACTCAACCAAGGAAGAACACGTTGCTTTAAAGGCCATGAAGGTGGGATCTGCCGCATCACTTGATTGCGCAGCTTCCCCATGCTGGTCACCTTGCCTCAAAAGCACATTGGTATTAAGTTTTGACAAAACTCTAGTGTACTGTATCTGCAGCAAGGGTTCCTGAGGAAACAGCTCCCCCCAAAAGGATTCTAAGGAGCTCAAGCACTGCAGCGGGGGCGGGGGGGGATGTGTAGGAGAAAACCCTATGGCCTTACAGCAGTCACCACCATGATTATTGATTATTTTTGGCCGTCAGAATGTAGTAAGGATAAGCCCAGTTAGGGCCTGGCAAAAACAAAGTTAATTTGCTTTCTTTGAATGGCACCACAGCTCCTGAGCATAAGTACCGGGATTATTGAGGGAGTAGGCTTGGGCAGCCTCATTTGCATAACCCACCAGTAAACTATTACTCTGACTTTAAGGGATTTCAAGAGCTATGCTCTGAGGGCCAATGGGCATCTCCCTGATATACTGCATTAAGTGCAGAATCTCAGTCCCAACCTTCATGACACTTCAAGATCTAGCCCAGGAAAAGTCACGTATAGCTCTGGAAGAAGAGTCATAGTCAACCACTCCCCTCCTCGTTCACAATGTAATGTTCTGTCACATGGGGTGCGTCCACACTAGCCGGCTACTTCGAAGCAGCCGGCACAACGTCGAAATAGCACGCGTCGCATCTACACGCACCGTGCGCTATTTTGATGTTGAAATCGACGTTAGGCAGCGAGACATCGAAATCGCTATTCCCATCCGAAGATGGGAATAGCGCCCTACTTTGATGTTCAACATCGAAATCGGGTGTGTGTAGACAATCCATGTCCTGCTACTTTGAAATAGCCGGGTCCTCCATGGCAGCAATCAGCTGAGGGGTTGAGACGTTCTGTCCAGCCCCTGTGGGGCTCTATGGTCCCCGCATGCAGCAGTCCTTAAAGCACCATGGACCTGGATTTCCTGTGGCAGGAAGCTGAGAGCGTGCAGGCAGCAGCACACACATGTGCTAGCCCTGCACGCCCTCTACAGACCCTGAACATCCCACCCAGCGCCATGGCATCCAGCCAGCCCCAGAGCACCCCCTGGGCTCTCCCCCTGAGAAGACCCAGGCACCCCCAGCAGCCAAATGGGGGGGGCCAAAAAGAGGCAGGGTCCCTCCTGGTCGGAGACCGAGCTCCAAGACCTGCTGGGGCTCTGGGGTGAGGAGGAGGTGCTCCACGTGATGGGGAGCAAGTGGCGGAATGCGGAAGTGTTTGCCCAACTGGCCGAGGGCCTGGCCACCTGGGGTCAGCCTGCCTGCACTCTGGATCACATCTGGAGCAAGGTGAAGGAGTTGCGGCAGGGGTACGCCTGGGCCTGGGACTTGGCCAGCCAGTCTGGGGCCGCCCATGCCGCTTGCCCCTATCACAGGGAGCTCAGGGCCATCCTGGGCCCCTGGGACACCTCCTCCCCCCGGGCCCCTCCAGCCACCCTTGACATCACGGCCGACGAGCCCCAGCAGGCCTCAGAGCCGGAGTCTGGCCTGGAGGCCAGTCCTGCACCCCGGGGCCCACCCAAGGAGCGCCCCCTCAGGACAGCGGAGGAGGGGTCCAGCAGCGAGCAGGGGGGGCTCCTCATAGACCTCCCCTCCCAGAGCACCAGCTGGGCGTCCGCCCACCGGGGTTCCCCCGACCATGGCAATGGACGGTCAGGTATGTACCCCACAGGGCACACACACCCCCCGGACCATGGGGCAGGGGCACCAGACACGACCGGGAGCCTCACACACCCCCCAGCGGACCCCAACCCACAACTGCCCAGCCACAACGTCACAGGATGGTGGCATGGCCATCAGTACCCATCAGCACCCACACCCATGGACAGCACTGTGCCCTAACCCCGGGGGAGGGGGACCATGCAATGGGGACACCCAACAGGGACATCACAGCCACCAACGGGGATGGAGACACAGAACCTAATGGGGCGGGGCGGGTGGAACAGGCCACAGGCCAGGGCACAGTACTAACAGCCTTCCCCTCCCTCTCTCCCTCTCTGCAGCTGCACCATCCGAGACCCCAGGCAGCCAGGCACCCTCCGTGGTCCCTGAGAGCCCTCCAGAGGTCAGCCACCACCAGTGCCCAGGGACACCCCCAAGGCCAGCGAGACGGGCATGCCACCACCGGACCCAGAGGATGGCCCCCATGCACCCCCCAGCTCCTGGCGGCTCTCCAGCAGCAGACGGAGGTGGCCAAGGACAGCCTGAGGTTCGATCGCAAGGAGTCCACCCAGTGCTGGGCGGCATGGTAGGAATTCATGGGTCAATCCGAAAGGCTGTCACCTGGCTCCCACCCGCTCATGCCACCCTCTCCGCTGCTCCACCGGATGCCACCCCTGCCCCCCACCTGCCTCGCCCCCTGCCGCGCTGCCTGCCATGCCACCCCCACCTGCCGCCCCACCTGCTGCGCCTCCTGCCTCGCCGCCTGGCACCCCACCTGCTGCGTCGCCTGCCATGCCACCTGCCAGCCCCCCAGGACCAGAGCCCACTGGGGCTGAAGACCAGCTGGTGGAGGCATCCCAGCTATACCTGCCGGTCCTCCCGGCCCCCAGCCAGCCATGCCGGGGATGATGAACAAGGGGGGAAGGGTCACGACCCGTACCCACTGGGGGTTGTGCCCCTCTACACCCACCCCAGACTGATGGGCCGACAGCCGAGCCATCCGCTGGGCCCCCATTTGTATATAGTTGGCCCCCTTGTGTATAGTTGTTCCCCTTGTATATAGTTGTCCCACTTTGTATATTGGTTGCAGTTTTGGTTGTGCACATAACACAGTTACCAGTTTTCAATAGTTCACAGTTTATTTTCCAAAGAACCTGAGACGTGTGCTTGTTGGGGGGATGGTATGGGGGCGGTGTGCGGGCAGTGCGGGCGGTGTGGGGGGGGCCTGCCAGGGAAGGCCGGGGAAGTGCTCAGTGGGTCTCCCTGATCAAAATGGGCCCGCAGGGCCTCACAGACCCATACCCCCTCATGGTGGGCCTGGCAACTGGGTGTGGTGGCCAGCCGGGGGAAGCCCATGCCGGCATTGACTGCCCACCCATGGACGAAGGCCTCTCCCTTGCTCTCAACGATGTTGTGGAGCATGCACCACATGCCCACAACCTGGGGGATGTTCTGGAGGCTGACATCCAGGCGGGCAAGGAGGCACCGCCAGTGGCCCTTCAGGCGGCCAAAGGTCCTCTCTACCACCTGGCAGGTGTGGTTCAGGTGGGCACTGAACTGCTCCTGGCTGGCATTGAGGTGGCTGGTGTATGGGCGCATGAGCCAGGGCTGGAGGGGTAGGTTGTGTCCACCACAAGGCAGAGGGGCACGGTGGTGTCCCGCAGAGGGATCTCCCTCTGAGGGATGTAGGTCCCTGCCTCCAGCCGACGGCACAGGCCTGAGTTCCGGAAGACACGGTCATCGTGTGTGCAGCTGGGCCAGCCCACATAGACATCCTGGAAGCGACCCCGGCTGTCCACCATGGCCTTCAGGACCACGGAGTGGTAGCCCCTGCGGCTGATGTATATTCCCCCGCTGTGGTCCAGGGCGCGGATAGGGATGTGGGTCCCATCCAGGGCCCCAAAGCAGTTCAGGAACCCCATGGCAGCAAATCCGGCGATGGCTGCGTCCAGGTCCCCGAGTCGGACGACCCTCTGCAGTAACCTGGCATTGAGCGCACGGACCACCTGTGGGGAGGGAACACAAGTGCCCATGAGGGTGCAAAGGGTGCCCCAGGCCCCCCTCCCGGGCACCTCCCCGGGTACCCCCCCACCCAGCCCCTCCTTCCCCAGAACCCCTCCCTCCTCAGCCCCACACCCAGCCCCTCCCTCCCTGGCATCCCTCCTTCCTCAGCCCCTCCTTCCCCGGCAGCCCTACCTCTCCAGCCCCACACCCGGGCCTCCAGCCCCAGCCCCCCGACTCCCAGTGGGCGCGTGCCCAGGCCTACTTACCTCCTGGTGTCCCATGGAGCGGTAGCTGTCTGGAGTGGCCAGCTTCCAGATGCCTATTGCAACCCTCCTCTCAACAGGGAGGGCGCACCACATCCTGGTGTCCTGGTGCCTGAGTGTGGGGGTGAGCCACTGGAAGAGCTCCAGGAAGGTCTGCCAGCGCATGCGGAAGTTCCGCAGCCACTGGTCGTTGTCTCACTCCCCCATGACCAGCTGCTCCCACCATTCGGAGCAGGTGGGTAGCTCCAGAGGCGGTGGAGCACCCAGCAGGGGAGGAAGAGAGGAGCCCGGTGGTCAGGGGCATCCCCATCTGTCCCCTGGGAGGGCTCCTATGCCAGGAGCTGCTGGGCGTCCTCCCGTTCAGCACCTAGCAGGGTGCTTGCTCCCTTGGTGACTACGTGGAGGGCTTCCAGCTGCTGCTGCTGCAAGCCCATAGCTGCTGTGCGTCGGTCTGCAAGAGTGTGGCTAGCGCTCTGCAGATCCCGTGCTGTGCAGGCCAGGTGTGTCTCGGAGGGGCCTTTTAAAGGAGCGGCTTGCTGTTGCCCCGGAAGGGCTAGTCCAGCCTGTGACCCGGTCCGCAGGATCTCCTGGCCCCTTATTTCCATGGGGAGCGCTCGTGTGTGTGGATGCTCCACATTTCCTTCCGGGGCGGCTCCTTTCGATGTTCCCCCTCACTACTTCGACGTTGAACGTCGACGGCACCAGCCCTGGAGGACGTATAGATGATACACGTTGAAGTAGCCTATTTTGATGGTCTTACTTCGAAATAGGCTACTTCAACATAGTGTGCTAGTGTAGACATAGCCATGATGGAGCACTTCTATTATCCCTATTTTACAGATGGTAGCTAAGTGAGTCACCCAAGGTCACAAAGGAAATCTGGGGCATAGTAGTGGCTCCAGTGCAAATCTCCTATATCGTAGGCTAATTTCACAAGACAGTGGACAATATTTCCTTTTTCAGGGCTGTAGGTGCAGGAGACAGAGCTTGGCAGTAATTGGTCTGAGACAGCTGAACAAAATCCCCTAGAATCCAGGAACTACCATATGCCTTTGTAACCCTTCTGCTGGAAGGAGTTGGCAGCAACCAGAGATGGGTTCAACGTCTCGGGGTTCCTTTTCATCCATCTCACACAGAACTGGCTCAAGCCGCCACCCAGTAGCCTGGGATATTCACACAACACTGGGCGCCTCAGAGAGGCAATGCTTCCCCACTCGCAAGCACAGAGTCTGAGTGTAGCAAAGAAACTTTAATGAAAGAGGCAGAAAAGTCAATTGGCATAAGCTTGGGAAAATACCACACCCAGAGTTTATAACCTATCCTCAAGTAACTGTCCCAGCTCAAATGGATTGAGCAGTGTCCTTGGCCTCTCAGGCTCACCAGTCCAATACTGAAAACAGCCAATCCACACACCCAACTTTCTCCGTACCCCCACTTCAAAGCCCCACTCACAACTTGGTCCTGTCCGTGCACGCCCTGACACATCGTGCTGATGCATTCCCTCATTGAACCTGAGGCAATGCCACCTTTGCGCTGATCCAGTGTTCTGCTTGTTCCCTGCCAGCTGCCCCACCGCCTGTCCACCAGTCACGCTGTCCGTACACTGCTCCTCCTACCAGCTGGCTGCCAGTCACGCCATCCATCTGCTGCTTCTCCTACCAGCCATCTGCTAGTCGCACCATCCATCTGCCGCTCCTCCTACCGGCCGGCCACCGGTCACGCCGTCCATCTGCTGCTGCTCCTACCAGCCAGCCATGCCGTCCATCCACCACTCCTTCTACCAGCCGTCCACCAGTCGTGCTGTCCATCTGTCCGCTGTTCCCTCTACCGGCCAGCCACCAGTTGACTGTCTGCTGTGGGTTTGGCCTGAGGCACAACCCTGTGATTTCAGCTCTTAGTGGCATTTGCTGCCACCCTGTGATTTCAGCTCTCAGCATGTACCAAAGTAGAGTCTCATAAAAGATACAAACACTAGTATCCAGCTCTATCTTTTAACAGGTGGGGAGGGCTAGTCAAACCAGGCTTATAGCTATATCATCATCAATAACCGTGGGCTCATCGCCTGTCGGTGTCTGATGCCTCTCTCACTATTTCCTTCCATCTTTCTCTGTCCAATGCAGAGTGGCTTTGTTTCTGTAGTCTAGCTCCGCACCAACCTACCATATTGTCCATCCATTCTCTGTGGGGTCTGCCTCTCCTATTCAAGCTGTCCATTATGCCGAATACCAGGGTCTCAATTTTTTGTTCATCGTTCATTCTGCAAATATGCCCAAATAGTTGTAGCTTCCATTTTATAACCTTCTGCAGCAGGTTCTCTTTCATTTGTATCTGTCTATATAATTCCTCATTGGTGACCTTCTGCGTTCATCCTATTCTCAGAATCTTTCTGTAACAACTCCTTTTGAATGCCAATATTCTTTTTGAATCTTTCATTATCACCCGTATCTCACATCCATACAACACACTGCTGAATACACGTTTTCAAGGTGCTCAGCTTCATTCCTAAGCTAATTGCTTTGCTTTTCCAGATCTTATCCATCGCCTTCAAATTTGCTCTTACTTTTGCTATTCTAGTTACTATTTCCTTCTTACAGTCCAGATCATACATTATATTGTTCCCCAGATATAGCTATATAGCCAAAGCTTAGGCAGGGCCAAGGCACTCAGCTAGATTGTTCAACCCATACCCCTCCCTTTCTCTTTACAATGCTTTAAACCAGAGGAGCCCTGTTAATCTATGTCTTATGCAGTTATGATGACTGCCCTTTCCCCCACAACTTGGAGCATTGGTGAGACTTCACAATTCTTATACTGTGTTAGCATAAATTGTGATTTTACAACCACGTGTTTACAATAGACAAAATCTCATTACTTCCTTGCTACCCGTCAGGCTTTGTTTGCAAAGTATCACACATACACACCTTTGCACTCTCATGCAAATGATTTCTGGGAGACACATTCCTCCCAGCCTTCAGCAGCACTGCGTTCCTGCTGGCACATTCCTTACGTCTTATCTCTTTCCATTCCAAGTCTAGGGCACACTTCCTTGAGCTGTCTTGAATAATAAACACCCCGAGCATGCCATGGGGAACCACACATTTCTATTTTGTTTGCATGTCTCCAGGCAATATTCTGCCTGGTGACAGGAAGAAAGAACCACAGGACAGAT
Organism: Carettochelys insculpta; assembly: GCF_033958435.1. Lineage (NCBI taxonomy): Eukaryota > Metazoa > Chordata > Testudines > Carettochelyidae > Carettochelys > Carettochelys insculpta. The sequence continues at coordinate 12,316,457 of NC_134138.1, forward strand.
GGGCCGCGTCTACACGTGCACGCTACTTCAAAGTAGAGGTGCCAACTTCAAAATAGCACCTGTCACGGCTACACATGTTGGGCGCTATTTCGAAGTTGAAATCAATGTTAGGTGGCGAGACATCGAAGTCGCGAACCCCATGAGGGGATGGGAATAGCGCCCGACTTCGAAGTTGAACATCGAAGTAGGGCACATGTAGATGATCCGCGTCCCGCAACATCGAAATAGCGGGGTCTGCCATGGTGGCCATCAGCTGAGGGGTTGAGAGACGCTCTCTCTCCAGCCCCTGCGGGGCTCTATGGTCACCGTGTGCAAGCAGCCCTTAGCCCACAGCTTCTGGCTGCTGCTGCTGCAGCTGGGGATCCATGCTGCATGCACAGGGTCTGCAACCAGTTGTCGGCTCTGTGGATCTTGTGTTGTTTAGTGCAACTGTGTCTGGGAGGGGCCCTTTAAGGGAGCGGCTTGCTGTTGAGTCCGCCCTGTGACCCTGTCTGCAGCTGTTCCTGGCACCCTTATTTCGATGTGTGCTACTTTGGTGTGTAGACGTTCCCTTGCAGCGCCTATTTTGATGTGGTGCTGCCCAACATCGAAGTTGAACGTCGACGTTGCCAGCCCTGGAGGACGTGTAGACGTTATTCATCGAAATAGACTATTTCGATGTAGCGTGCACGTGTAGACGTAGCCATGTTCTGATGTGGCCTACTACCTTAAAGGAAAATGCCCAGATACCCCAGAGACTGATGTGATATAACAGCCCACATAGAACAGACTGGGTGATGTTCTGGCTGTGAGTATTGACACTGCATCAGAAATTCATCAACTGGCTTCTTGGATCTTTTTCTGTACAAACAACCCTCCTGTGCTTCTCTTCTTACCCGAAGGGTCCATGACTGGTTCTGATTTCTCGCCCTGGATCCTGAAAGGAATGGGGGAAGCCAGTGAAGTTGAGGGTGGAAATGAGATAATCACAGGCCCACATAGGCACAAGAGTAGAGGCAGCAACCTCCCAGTATATGTGGTAGGTAGTCTGGGGGGGCTGGCGAACAGGAAGTGCTATAGTCTAGGTTGGGGTGGGCAAACTATGACCTACAGGGCACACTGCAATCCAGCAGGATCCTCAGGCAGGCTCCCTGTCTGAGAGTTCCCACATGCTGATCAAAGAGGCCAGCTGCTGGGGACATGTGCGGGTGAAGGGAATCTCTGCATGCTGCTCCCGCCCCCAGCACAATCCTCACAGTTCCCATTGGCTGGAACTGACCAATGGGGGCTGCCTGGATCACACTTGTATGCACAGGAAGCTTGTGGGGCCCCTTCCCCACCCCCACACGACATGTCACACAGAGACACACACACTGGCCCGAGCAGCTGGCCACTACGAGTGGCATGAGGGGCACAGCAGGCAGGGAGCCTGCCTGAGGCTCCTGCTGAGCAGATGTCCAGGACCCGCCTAGGCTAAGAGCCTCACAGACAAAGCCTGTGCCTAGTACCCCTCCCCCCTTGTGCTCCCCAACTCCCTGCCCAGGTCACAACCCAAACCCCCTGTACCCTCTCCTGCACCCCTGTCTCTGGTCACAATCCCTCCCAGACCCTGCAACTCTTCCTACATCTCTCCCTCAAGTCAGAATCCTCTCCTGTACCCATACACCCTCCTAGACTCCACACCCCTTCTGCACCCCAATCCCCACCCCAGCTTCCTCCTGCACTCGACCGCTGCACCAGACCCCACGCCTTCACCACGAACATCATAGAGAAGTGCAGCTCTTGACCACTTACCAAATTTTTGGAGTGGCCCCCCCCATCAGTAATTATTGGCCACCTCTGGTCTAGATGAATGCAGCGTAGTTGTAGCTGTGTCAGGTCCAGCACGTTAGAGAGACAAGGTGATCCAACAAAAGATATTACCTCGTTCTTCCTTCTTCACCCACCCCTGCCCTGTCGCCTAATTGCTTGGAGAGGGAGACTTTTTATGTGAAAACTAGGGGTATTTACACAGATGCTTACAGACAAGCTGAGAGAGAGGCAGTAACAGGAGGTGAGAATGCAATAGCTGGACAGTCATGCTGCACCAAGGGTTGTGGGAGGGCCGAGCAGCAGAGTGTGGGGAACACAGACCCAAGGCAGAGAAACTGAAAGAACTCTTGTAGCGGGACAAGAAGTGGGGGTTTCTCACACCATGAACTGCACTTAGAGCCATAAGCTCTTTCCTCACAGGAGTGAATCCAAGCTGAAGCCTCCAGCTCCCAGTTCCCCTGGACCTGCCACTTTGTGTTTTCTCCTTGGCAGTGCTTTCTGTCAGCCCACCAACCTTTCACTGTGAGCTCTCTGCAGCCTCAGTACCCCACTGCCTTTGTCCCAAGACTCCTACCAGGACCTTGGAAGATATAGGCCTCAGCTGTGGTGGTTTGGGCTGGAAAAAGACACAGAATCAGTGCCCAGAGGCATGTGCATCCCTGCCTCTGACCTTTTACCACAACACCGGATCCTGCCCTTTGTTTTCTAAACCCTTTGGGAAAGGCCAGGCCATAGTGACTAAGAGTGGCTTCTCCTCCCATCCATTGTCTGTGATGAATGAATCAAGGACCTAGCCCAGACACACTTATGATTTCAAGCCTCACAGTCATCTATGTGGGTCTCTTCTGCACAAAAGCCAGCTTTCCTTCCTCCTTTCTGAATGAGGCTCATTCTTCCTCCTCTCCCCAGAGAGTCTTTCTCCCCTCCCCCACTGCTCCCTCCCCACTGTCCTTTCACGTTACATTGGAGAAGAATGCTGTGAGTAAAAGCCATGGGAACAGGGCCAGAAAATGCCAGCCCCAGAAGAACACGAAGTTTTAAGTTAAAGCAATGTGAGTTGGGTTGTTTTAGTGCCAGGTTGTCTTGGACACACTGGCCCAGCCCAGGGATGTTGTAGCATCCCACTGCCCCAGATGTGCAGGGGGTGTGGACATCATCCCCACCCATTTGGTGTGGCATGCCCAGATGCATGTGGAAGGAGCAGTTCATGCATTTCTTGAGCACGGAGACTGCAGTTGTGGTTCACCTTCTCCAGGGGCACTTGGCACCTTTTCCTACTCTGGGGCCATTTTCCATACAGGCCAAGGTACTAAAGGAAATAAAACTTCATATTTATTAATGACCAATTTTTCCTATGATTGCCGCTCAGCACCCTGAGCACTTTTATGGGGTGCATCACAGCACCTCTTAGTGAGAGCCCAAAGCAAAGAAGGCTACTTTAGGAATTACTCCACCACCAGTGTGAACGCTAGAGAAGTGAAGCAATGGGAGGAAGAATTCTTTGGGTGTATCTACTCCGCAGCTGGAAGAGGGCCTCCCAGAAAGAGCCTCCACTAGCACACTAAAAATACCTGGGTGGACATTACAGTGCTGGCAGAGGCTCAGACTAGCCACCCAAGCTGAGGCCCAGGGGCTTGGGGCTTCAGCTCAGGTGGCTCTTCCCAGCCTCTGCTTGTGCCACAACATCCACACAGCTATTTTTATCGTGTTAGTAGAAGTCTGTCCGCCCATATGAGGAAGCGTGCTCCTGGATGCAGCACAGGCATACTCTGAAATCCAGGGGCAAATTAGCAATGTGTTTGCTAATAGCTTGACTATCCAAAGCTTCTGGGAAGAACCTCACCCACTAATCTCTCTGCAGGAGGCTGAATAACTTCCCAGTGAACGCAGAGCCACAACACAAGGTCAGGACGCTACCATTGGTCAAATACAACCTGTAGGCAGCTGCGAAGTCAGGCTTAACTCTTTCACAGGCAGGCCTGCCAACAGGGGGGCAAGTGTACCCCAGGCTCCTTTGAAACACCACAGCAGCACTGCTACAGCTGCCCATGGCTATAAGGGTAGCACTGCAGTCCAGGAGACACTGAAAGGTGACAGCCCTTGCTCAAACCCTTTCCTCTTTGGGCCCATCTCTTCCAGAGCATGGAGACAGGCCCTGATCCCATCTTGCCCCAGGGCAGCTGTCAGTGCCACTGGTGACCAGTGTTTCATGAATTCCAACATGCAGTGCTCTAAATTCACCCAAGCAGCTTGACTCTATCACTGAGGAGTTATCTGTGAGCTCTTCAGGCTACATCTGTGTATTAAAGGAACCGGCAGCCACACAGAGCTGGAAGGGACCTCAAGAAGTCATCACGTCCAGTCCCCTGCCTTCTCAGCAGGACTAAGCACCATCCCTAACAGATTTTTGTTTGTTGCCCCAGCCCCTTAAAGGGCTCCCTGAAGGCCTGAACACATCACACTAGGTTTACAAGGCCAATGCTCACACGACTGACCTATGCTGGTCTTTAGTTAAACCTCTACATTGCATTATATGAAAATTTATTATTATGCATTATATGGCCTGTGCATTATACATATATTATGGTTCAGTGGAAAGTGAAGGAGATGTTCCTGTCTGTTTTCTTCAACGAATAACCAACAGCTCTTTATTTAGCCATCTGTCTTTTATGCAAAGATTGTATTTTGCTCTTTATCTTTTCAGGTGCATTTCAGGGTAATACCTCCCTGCTTGTCTATGCTATCTGATCATGGCATACACATATGCCATTTACTTAATTGGGAGCTTCCATTGTCCATTTGTCTTCTTTTTCCACATGTGCCTTCAGGATTCCTTCTGTACTGCCCCATACATATGGGGCATCTGCCCTGAAGTGGGGAGTGTCTATACAGGAGACCTTTCCAGTTATACTGGCATGACTCTCCCATTTGGATGCTTCTGAATGAGAGATAAAAGTGGCTTTTTCCACTTAGCTTCCAAAGTGCCATGAGCTAAACCAGACAAAGGTCTTCTTATGCCAGAGTTAGCATGTCCACAAGGGGAGCTACACCAGTATAACTATAGCGCTTTCCATTCACACCCTACCTTATCCCACTGTAATGGCCTCATTTAAACAAGCCCTAAATCCATAAACCACTTGTCAGTCCTTCAAAATGTACTTCTACTTTGGTCCCTAGAGATGGTGCAATAGTCCTAAAGAAGAGAACCCACAAAACCAGTGAGGATGGCTGGTATTTATCTGATTTTTACACATGCATAGAGGGACCATATTTCCTGATACTGAAAATGGGGTGCCTGCTAAAATTACTTGTATTCAAGCGAGTTCAACAGCAATCAATAATACAAACATTCAGATTAACATCAAGTTGATTGAGCCTCTGTTTAAAAGAATACTGTGTAGGCAGATTTTTTTTAATTTACCTTATCTTTAAGACTTTAAAGTTCACATGGGGTAGGGAGACACACCCACATCCACCCTCCCACACAGAGGGCATGTAAACAAGTCTGCTTGGAGATTAACAATGAGGTGCTGTGCTGCATATGCTGCATTTCATTAGCATAATTCCCACCGTGTGGACTTTGAAGATGCTAACTTCGAAATAGCAGCAAGCAGTGCAGCCGCAGGCACTTCGAAGTACTCATATTTGGGAGTAAGGGGACTTCGAAGTAGTGCGGGCACTCGAAGTGCCTGCAGCTAGGCTGCTTACCGCCAATTTGAAATTAGCAACTTCGAAGTTCACACGGTGGGACTGACACTAATGAGGTGCTGCATATGCAGGGCAGCAGCGCATTGTTATTCTCCAATTGGGCTCTTTAAATGCCCCCTTCAAAAGAGGGGGCTAGCATAGACAAGCCCAGAGAGAGGTTTCACACATTCATCTTATGTACCTTTATCATATGGGGTGGGGTGACTTATTGACACAACTCTTCCTCGCTGGCACCCTCTTCCCTCCATGCCTGGTGGGGCCCCCAGGATGGACCCACCTCTTCTGGTACCTGGCACTGCATCTTCCGGAGCCAGCATGAGCAGATGGCACATAGAGTCATACAACGTGCCTGCCCACCCATCCCAGGTTTCTGCCAGGGTTCACACTAGAAATTAGCCAGCAGCAGCCTTTCTGCACTCTGCAGGAGGGAAGGGAGGGAAGCTGCTTCCAGCTGTAGGACAGGGGACAGAGATGACCTGGCCATGTCTTTGCAGCGTTCTTCTCCCTTCCCCACCCCATGTGGCTGAAAGCAACTTGTCTCTGCCTGCCCACACAGGGCTGAAAGGCAGCTAACTCTTCCAAGGTAGGGGTGGAGAAGAGGCAGGAGTGATGAGGGTGCTATGCCCCCTGCACCTTGGGCGCTGCTGTGGAGTCTGCAAGTTCAGAGCATGAACAGGCTAGAAATCACTTCCTTCTCCTCTTTCCCACTCCTCCAGAGCTTAGCTGAGGGGCAGAGAAGCTTCCCATTGCCAGCACTGTGCACAGCTTTGGTACATGCCAGGCTTTGTTCCTCCTGGCCAGCACTCCAGGCCAGAGACACAATTCCAGAGACAAGGGAGCATGGGTCTGGACTAATATGGCAGGTCCCACATTCCTAATGAAGGATAATTTAACAGCACAGAAGCTAGAGTAGTTCATTAACAGTGGCAGGATCCGTCTGTCCATTGTGACAGCCTTGTTGTTGGCCTGAACAAACATATCTTTGTCATCAAGCTCTTATGCCAGCAGTAGGCAAGATACGGTCCCTGGGGGCAGATCTGGCTCACCAAGCCTTTTAATCCAACCCATGGCCTGCCCCTGCTTTGGAAGGTGGCTCTCTGCTCTCCCACTGCTAGCAAAATCTCTCAGTTCCTGTTGGCCAAAAAGTGGCCAATAGGAACTGAGAGATTTTGCTGGGTGTGGGGACAATGTCTGAAGCCCTTTCCCTCCCAACGCAGAGTGCCACATGGGAGAGCCAATGGACTAAGGCTACCGGCAGGCAAGGAAGGCTGCCTGGGAGTGCTGCTGGCCAGGTAAGTGCCTCCTGGCCAGAGCCTGCCTCTGGCACTTCACCCTAACTCCCTCCAATCCCTCCCCCCGATCCAGAACCCTCCCCAGCCCCGAGACCTCCTCCTGGAACTTGAATCCTCAGGCCCCAACCCAAATCCTTTTCACCCTCCTCCCCCACCCCAGGTCACACCTCCCTCTCAGACCCTGCACCTGCTCCTACAACCTCCCCAGGCTGGAATCGTCTCCTGTACCCATAACCCCTCCCAGGCCCTGCATGCCAATACCCTGCTGCAGGTTACACCCCCTCCTTCAACCAAACTCCCTCTCAGACCCCACACCTTATCCTGAACCCCAAGCTCCGTCCTGCACCAACCTCCATCCCAGACCCCACACTACCTCCATAGGAAAGTGAGGCCCTTGACCCCTTATCAAAATCTTGCTTGGAGGGGCCCCCATCGAGTTACTCGCTCTCCTCAGCGCACACAGGCAGTCGCCACTGCTCTGAGTGAGCACCAGGGGGCGCTCAGACAGTGCAAACACGTGCTCGGGTAAGGCTTTGACAGACAGCGCATAACCCAGCCTTGCACCAACGACAGGGAAGGCAAGAAGGAGCTGGTTTTGACAGGATTTAGAGCTAATATCATGAGCAGTTTCCTACAAGCACTTCCTTTACTGTCTGGCTATGATCCTAAGAAGTGCTGAGGCGCTGCCATGCTCCTTCCTTGAGTTCAGTGGGAGTTGTGCGCACTCAGTGCCCTTAGGCCTGGGCCCATTTCCTTCTGTGTGATGTCTTCTGGCTACGCTTCCTCCCTTCCCACCCGCCCACGTGCCCAACGTCTTACAAAACTCTAGTAAAAAATGACATTTTGCAGACAGAACATAACTAGCACCCTACCAGATAGGATTTATCACGGACCCAGTAACACCCCCTTAACTAGAGGAGAGGGAGCAGCAATGCTAGAATAGTTAAAATCCTAATAATACTGAAGAACATTGGCCGTTAATGCCAGAAAAGAACCCAGGATGCACAGGATGCAACCATGACGGTCTGCCTATTCGAAATGGTGTAAATAATAGTCATTCCTTGCACTTTGGGAGCACCTAGCGTCTAAGTCTCTCAACATGCTTTACCACTGCATTAGCTAATCCATCCTCCCAACAGCCCTGTGAGGTAAGTGTTACTAGACAGATTTTACAGGCAGGAAACTAAGGCTCAAGGAGGGTAAATGACATACAGCAGGTCACGTGGCAAGTCCAGGAAAGCACTGGCAATAGCAACCAGGAATCCGGATTTCCCAGTCCTGTGCTCTAGCTGCCTGACAATGCTGCTTCCTACTGAGCACAGCTTAAAGGCATGACCACTTGCAGTTTCTCAGGGGACAGGAGGAGATCTGCAGATCCGACTGGGCAGAGGCTTCCCTCACTGTGTTTTTGGTAAATGTGATCTGTGTCTAAATGAAGCTTGGGGCCACATCTGGATTTCTATTGGTTGCATTTTTATATATAATGTCCTTTCTTCCAGAGATCCAGCCCAAAACTGGATTCTTAGTAATTTTTTTAATAATCAATACATAAACCAGAACAGTAATTAAGACAAAAACAAACTTAAACCAAAATAGGTACCAAAGAGATTAACCAGGATATACCTGATTAGGGAAAACAGTAGATGCAAGATTGTCTCCATTTAAACCGTATTCCTGGTAATTACCGGTGAAGTAGGAGAGAGAAACTACATTGCAGTAAAAGTAACAAGAAGTCCTGTGGCATCTTATAGAATAACAGATTTTTTTTTGAGCATAAGCTTTCGTGGGCAAAGACCCACTTCGTCAGATGCATGTAGTGAAGATTCCAGAGTCAGCTCTTAAATATACAGGCTCATGAAAAGAAGGGAGTCCCAGTGAAGAGGAAGGACAGAGTTGATGAGATCAGTTCAGTCAGTGAGGATGTGGCCCACTTCCAAGTGCATTTGAGGGGGAATATGATCCCTGTCTGTATGCACCTGACAAAGTGGGTCTTTGCCCATGAAAGCTTAAGCTCAAAAAAAATCTGTCTACAAGGTGCCACAGGACTTCTTGTTGTCTTTGCGGATACAGACTAACACAGCTACCCCTCTGATACTTATCACCATGCAAGGCACTGCATTTAGCCGTATGGAGTAGAAATCCATCAATCTCATGAAAAAAACTTGCACAGATACAGACAGACATCATCTTCCTCTCCAAATGCAACTGGAAGAGGGCCATATTCTCACTGACTGAACTGACTTCATCAACTTCCTCTTTATTAGGACACCTTTCTTTTCATGAGCCTGTATATTTAAGAGCTGCTTCTGGAATCTCCACTACATGCATCTGAGAAAGCGGGTCTTTGTCCATGAAAACTTACGCTCCAAAAAATCTGTTAGTCTATAAGGTGCCACAGGACTTCCTGCTGTTTTTGCAGATGCAGACTAATGCAGCTACTCCTCTGATACTTTCCAGTAGTCAGCGAAGTAGATCTGGAGCCAAGAGACATGGGTTCTAGTTGTGGCTCTGCCATGAATTTGCTGTGTGACTGTGGGCAAGGCTTTACTACAGCTGTGTTAATTTGATGGTCCATGTTCACATATTCAATTAATCTTACATAAGGGAGCTGAGAGGTTAGCATTTGGTTTCCGCAAAACTTTAGAATTTTGCTGGTGAGCGTGTTGGCAGAAAGAAGATTCATATTCAAACTGAACAACTAAAAATGTTAAACTTGTATACTTCAAGTCTTAGGGTGTATCTACACTGCGATTAAAAGCCCGTGGCTGGCCCATGCTAGCCGACTCAGGTTCACAAGGCTCTGCCGAAGGCACCGTTTAACTGTGGTGTAGATGTTCAGGATTGGCTTGGCGCCTGGGGTCTAGGACCTGTGAGGTGGGAGGGTCCCAGAAGTCCATCTGCAACCCAAGCCCAAATATCTATACTATCATTAAACAGCCCATTAGCATGAGACCTGTGAATGTGCATCACCTGCACAGGCCAACCAAGGATGTACAATTGCAGTGTAGACATACCTTTAGGGTGTTCTTCTAGTCAGGGGATTAGATAATAACATGTTACTTATCTGACCAATTAGATCTAATTTTGAATAGTCACAGTCAATCCCTGGAACAGACACTGGAGAGTGAGGGTTGTCAAAGCATCAGGAGGAAACAATGATCTGCTCGCAGAGAGCCAGCAAATATTTAGAGAAAAATAAACTAAGTTTATGCCTGAGTGTGCAGCCATATTGTGTTAATTTCTCTCCTGGCTTTGGTTACTAGATCAATGCTATATTTTGCCACTGTGTTAAGTGAACATGCTAACATACATTAGTAAAATGTATACCTTCTGGAAAGTGTATTACGATCTTAAGATACAAGGCACTATAAAATCTCTGGCATTTATATCAATGGCAAGCACTTATTAGTTACACTACAAGGTGCTCAGGGCAGAGTTACCTACTACTGAGTTTGTACAGCACCTAGCACAACAGGCTCTTGATTGTGCCTGTGTTTCTAAACACGAGTGTAATAGTGCTACTCAGTGCCTTTTTCAGGAAAAACAGAGGAGCCGGTACTCAGATGGCTCCTCTCTTCCCCACTCACCTCCCAGCTAATCCTATGGCTGGGTCTCCAAGGTGCCAGTACTCAGTACCTGCAAGTACCAGCACAACGAAAGCACCTGTGCTACTACTCATTATGCCAGCAATACTCCACCCTTGCACTGTCTTTCCATTAGTAACAGAGCGTTGTGAAAAAATGTTGTTTACCCCTCCAGGAAGCGGAAGTGGTTCTCCTCAGACCTAGGGTTCTGATGTCTCCTTGGGGCTGTGGTACACAGTCAGGTGGAACACGCTTCTTCCACTTCACTGACAGGGAATTATTATACATGGTACAAAATGTTTGATGTCCTTACATTTGGTCTAAGTAATCTCTAGCTGGCTGTAGGCACTTATTATCTAAGACAGCTGGGGCAAAAGACTATTTTAAAATTCAGTCAGTCACTGTGCTTGAATTATGCCTGGCTTATTTATTCAATGGATTACATAATGCATACTTTATCTGCTTAAGAAACTACACCGAGTGGGTGTAATCCCTTCGCTGCTTAACAGACCCAGGCCACTTCCCTGAGATGGTACCACAAACCCACATTTTTCCTCACAGAACTGGATTTTGTTGCCATACAAAGGCACATTTAGACAGCGAACTCTCAAAACTACTAATCTGGCAAGGCTCAGGGGTGTTGCTGAGTTCAGCAAGTGCATGCAATATGTTGTACTCAGTTCACTGCTAACTGAAAGTACCAGATGTGAGTAATTACTGTTGGGGGTGGGGAAGGGGAGAGGACAATCTGGAGGGGGAAGTCTAAAGCCTCCTACTCTTCATCAAACAAAATCCAGTTTGTTGTGGAGTGGGCCTCAACTCCCTGCATGCTTTTAAAACTCCAGAGGCCCTCTCAGAAGGAAAGAGCTAGATTGTACAAAATGGGAAGTAAATAAGGATGAAAGACATGTCAGCAGAAACAAGGGTCAAGGGAAGGACCGAGGGTTGTGGGGAGAAAGAAGGTTCACGGTGGAGGACAGTACCACCAATGCTTTAGGGACAGAGTTAAGTACAGAACTGGTAGACCTGGAGATAAGACAGAACTTTATTTAACAACCCCGCCCCATTCTCTTCCAGAAAGAAACCCTCTGTAAATTTGGGCTGTTGATTTATCACAGTTAATTCATGTGATGAACTCAAACATGAATTGTGAGTAATTGCACTGCTAAACAATAGAATACCAATTGAAATTTATTATATATTGGCCGTGTCTACACTAGCACAAATCTTCAAAATGGCCATGCAAATGGCCAGTGAGAAGATTGCTAATGAGGCGCTGAAATGCATATTCAGCGCCTCATTAGCATGCCTCTGGCCATGTCTCTTCCAAATTGCCGCATTTCACTGCCACGCGGCACATCCAGGCAGCGGTCCTTTTCGAAAGGGCCCCGGGAACTTCGAAATCCCCTTATTACTATCTGCTCATAATCTGCTGATAGGAATAAGGGGATTTTGAAGTTCCCAGCATCCTTTCAAAAAGGACCCCAGTCTGGACAAGCCATGTGGCAGCAAAATGCAGCAATTTCAAAGAGCCGTGGCTGGTGGCATGCTAATGAGGCACTGAATATGCATTTCAGTACCTCATTAGTGATCTTCAAAATGGCCATTTGCATGGCCATTTCGAAGATTTGTGCTAGTGTAGACGTAGGCATTTTGGATGGATTTCTGCAGTTTCAATTCTCACTTTCAGGTGACGTTACAAACAAGAATTGTGCAGCATTCAGTGACTGGCTGAACAAGAAGCAGGACTGAGTGGACTTACAGGCTTTAATGTTTTACACTATTTTGTTTTGAATTCACTTATTTTTGTATGTAATTTTACATTTGTAAATTCGACTTTCATGACAAAGAAATTGCACCCAGTACTTGTATTAGGTTAATTGAAAAATATTTCTTTTGTTTTTACAGTGCAAATATTTGTAATCAAAAATAAACATAAAGCGAGCACTGTACACTTTGTAGTTTCTGATGTAATTGAAACCAACATATTTGAAAAAATAGAAAATTTTAAAATAATTAAATAAATGATATTCTTTTGTTAATAGCTCAAGTAATCATGCAATTAATCACAATTACTTTTAATCTCTTAACAGCCTTACTATAAATCTATCCTGGTTACAGAAGAAATGAATCTGTTTAATCCAGTGCATTGTGTTAACAGAGCAGATCACCTAAATAAGTTTATTTTCTAGGTTCTAAACCATATTTCTTATGTAATTTAATGAAAGCCCCCTAAAGGAATATCCATCTTATTAAGGGAATAGCTTGTCTGTTGTCTGGCTGGTTAACAAGTCTTGGCCTTATTCAGTCCAACAAGAAAGAGAAAGTTTGCTTAGACCTGGGGTCTTGGCTGTGCAAACTGCTCACAGGTCCTTCTCTGATGGGGAGGACTTGAACTGGTTGATGTAACCCCATATGTATGGTGCTAGGAGGGTGTGCAGCCACTGCCTCTCAGGTTACGCATCATTTCAGTGCCACCCTCAGACAACCTTTGTCAGTGGGATTCCTATGAAGGCTCAACAGCAAGATAAAGCTTCATTCCCCTAAGGCAGGGGTCTGCAACCTGCACCTCCCAAGCCATATGCCGCACTTTCAGGACTTCTTTGTGGCTCCCAATGCTATAACTGAAAAGTAAAAAAAAAAAAACCTTTCTGATTATTTTTGACAAATGGTGAATGTTTAAAAGCCCAATGGTGAGAAACTGGTAACTAAATAGCTAAAGATATGTGATCTTGGAACATTGGATAATTCTCCCTTTAATATGTACAATGCACTGTGGGATATGATATGTATCACTATTTGGTCATGTTGCTAATAAAGTCTTATTCACATGCATGGCAGCTCTTGAATAGTTGAGGTTTTTTAACTGAATTCGAAAAAAAAAATGGCTCTTCTAGTTGCTGGCCCTTGCCATAAGGGAAACAGTTCCCTGTGGTGCATTAAGGGCTACCCCCTACACTACGTCGGTCCTTCGGAAGTTCTTCTGGGAGAGCTCCGCTGAAAAACTTCTGTCAAAAGAGTACATCTGCACACGAAAAAGCAGATTGAAAAAGTCAATCCGCTCCTTCAGTAGAGAGCATCCACGTGTACTTCCCAAAGAATGGGCCAGGAATCGAAAACTCCAGCACCATGAGAACTGCTCTTTCAGAAAAAGGGCGCTCGGGGCGTCCTCACACATTTTTTCCGAAAGAAAAGAGGAGAGGAAGAGGGACACTGGAAGAAGTGCTGAGTTCTTCCAATTTAATATAGAAAGAATGCATTTTGTCTGCAGATTCTCTGCAGGATTATTCGAAAGAGCCCTGGCTTTTTTGAAAAAACTTGCTAGTGCAGGCATAGCCTAGTAGAAACTGTACCTCCCTGTCCGTCAGGGCTCAGATAGAAGAGGATGTACTAGAAAGTGTACAAGAACCAAGCCTTGGGATATTTGCTGACACAGCAACAACTTAAGTTTGCACAGTCTAGAAATGACTAACATGCCACTGCATACATGCTGCAGTTCATCACATCCTTTGAGTGTATCCACAGTGTCACTCTAGAAGCCACAAGTCATTGTTCTTAATTTATTGTGGTAGAGTGCTTTTTCTGCTTCTCCACCAGCATCTTGCAGTCTGAATTTCTGAGATTTCAAGTTGGTGGTAAGCTGCTGATAACCCTGTGTCCTATTTGCAGTTCATTAGAAGTTCAGCAGGAGAAGGGTGCCCTTATGTACTGGATGAGCTGCTGAGCAGACGTGTGTGATCTGAGTTGTGTCTCTGCCAGACTGTTTAGAGTACACTAATCCTCATTAGTCAGTTTGATGTTAATGTTGCTATTTTGGTGGCCAACTCACATCTCAGCGGCAAAGACCACACTGACATGCCAAAAACCAAAGCTCTCTCCTGTACGCATGAACTTTTTAAATTAAATTTGGTTCCTGTGAAAGGTGATGAGGTGACCAAAATAAGTACAGTGCAGTGACAGGGCCTCTTCTCAGGGATTACCAGTTGTAAACTGGCCTCTTGCCAGGAGTCCTGGGTGGCTTAGTCAACACTCCAGCCTCTGCTTCTGGGGCAGTCAGGCCTTGTGGCCCAGACAATAACCCTGTCTCTCAGGGTCATGGGGCTCTGCAGATCACTCCCTCAGGCAGGTCCCCCAACCCCGGCCTACTCACTCTCCATCAGGCTTGGTGGCCTACAGTGGCTTAGTCACCCCCAAAGAGGACTGGAAGCCTAGTTACCCCCAGTCAGGCTCAGTGCCCATGTCCATGGGGGAGTTGGTACTTCCCACTTCCTTGGGATCACAGGGGTGATGGGGCCAGGCCTGCCCTCTCCAGCAGGCCCCAGCCCAGGGCCACCAGCTCAGTGGGGAATCTCTCCAGAACAGCACCATGCTGCCTTCCTACTCCTGTCTGCATGTGTTGACTTGGGCTCTGGCTGCTGCTCCTGAGTTAGGGCAGGAGTTCCTTCTCTGCTGGTGGCCAGCTTCTCTGGCCTTTATACTAGGGCATGACCAGTGGGGCTGTCCCCACCCAATGGCTACGTCTACACGTGAAGCCAACATCGAAATAGCTTATTTCAATGTAGCAACATCGAAATAGGCTATTTCGATGAATAACGTCTACACGTCCTCCAGGGCTGGCAACGTCGATGTTCAACTTCGACGTTGCGCGGCACCACATCGAAATAGGCGCTGCGAGGGTACGTCTACACGCCAAAGTAGCACACATCGAAATAAGGGTGCCAGGCACAGCTGCAGACAGGGTCACAGGGCAGACTCAACAGCAAGCTGCTCCCTTAAAGGGCCCCTCCCAGACACAGTTGCACTAAACAACACAAGATACACAGAGCTGACAACTGGTTGCAGACCCTGTGCCTGCAGCATGGATCCCCAGCTGCCGCAGAAGCAGCCAGAAGCCCTGGGCTAAGGGCTGCTGCCCACGGTGACCATAGAGCCCCGCAGGGGCTGGAGAGAGAGCATCTCTCAACCCCCCAACTGATGGCCGCCATGGAGGACCCAGCAATTTCGACGTTGCAGGACGCGGATTGTCTACACAGTCCCTACTTCGACGTTGAACGTCGAAGTAGGGCACTATTCCTATCTCCTCATGAGGTTAGCGACTTCGACGTCTCGCCGCCTAACGTTGAAGTTAACTTCGAAATAGCGCCCGACGCGTGTAGCCACGACGGGCGCTATTTCGAAGTTAGTGCCGCTACTTCGAAGTAGCGTGCACGTGTAGACACAGCTAATAAGTCTAGCCCACTGCCCTCAACAATGGAAATACATACAAGTATGCTTATTGGAGATACACATCTCCTAGAACTGGAAGGGACCTTGGGAGGTCATCTAATCCAGTCCCTTACCCTCTTGGCAGGGCCAAGCACTATCCTTGACATCTATTTACCCCCATCCCTAAATAGCCCCCTTAAGGATTGAACTCACAATGCTGGCTTTAGTAGGCCGATGCTCAAACCACTGAGCTACCCCTCCCACAAACCTTTCTGGTAGCACCTGCATTCCCTAAGCTGAACCCTCTGAGGTTTGGCCGACTGCTATCCTTGCCCCAGCAATGTACTTCACCTCTGACTTTAGGGTTGCCAGGTGTCTGGTATTGAACTGTACAGTCCAGTATTTGGGCTCTCTGTCCAGTTAAAAAAAATCAAAGGATACCAGACACATAAATGTCCAGTATTTTTGTGGAGGACATCTGGCAACCCTACCTGACAGCCCCTCTCCTCGCCATGCACGGCAGCCCAGCCACCACCTGGGCCAAGATCAGCCGAGCCTGGTGCACTTCCTGATTGTCGTGCTAGCTACTCATTCAGCCAATCCACTGGGCAAAAACCAGAATTCACACATTTTTTTCTTGATTTGCCCACTAAGCGTTTTGACCAACCAGCATGCGGAATAGGTATCCCCCGCAATGCCATTAACCAATGGGAAACATGGTTGCCCCAGCTTCAGGGTAGAACTATTGGCCCGTGGCAAAAGCTGCTGTCGGTTGTGTGCCCTCTGCCTTTTTTCTGTCAGGACCCTGTAGGATGGTGAAGAGGGGAGAGCTGGGCAGTCCGGCCGAGGACACAGCCCAGAGTGGCTCAGGCAAGGCCAGCTCCTTGAGGGACCAGCCGCAGTGCATTGCAACAGCAGGAGACATATGTCATCCCTACACCCACTGTGGCACAGCTGGGCAGGGTGCACACCACCCTGGGTAAGCAGCCCAGAGGCCCAAGGAAGGGGTAGGTCCAGATTAGGATGGCAGGTTCAAATCTCCTAGTTGCGTCCTTGTCTGTGCTGCAGTGGCGCTTTACTTGGGGTAAAGAAGTGTCCTAGATGTCAGGCCAGCCTCTTCTGCACAGAGCCACAGTAGACAGGACTCCTGGAAGAGAGAGGCAGTGCAGACAAGACACCTTTGCCCAGTTCATGGGCAAGCAATTGAGAGAGAGCTTTCCTCTTCTGGGCTTAATGCCTGGATATAAGCCTCCGAACATTTTTGCTCTGAGAGGCGGTATCAGGTGAAATGCCTCCTGTGCCTCAACACCACCTGAAATCCTCAAGACGGAAATCATTCTTTTAAAACAACTTTGATTCCTTTGGCATTGTTTACGGAGTTGACCTCCTTCTTGCTTTTCCCTTGATTTGGCTAATGCAAACAGATCGGTCACCTTCCCATTCTGATGAAGAAGTTTGCTGAGTCTGGTTTCCAACCCAATTTAAGTCCAGAAACACATTATATGAAGATTTAAGGGGGAAAAAAAGTCATTTTATAAAAGTGCCTAGTAATAGAGGATGGAAAAAAACCATGTTTTAAGAGAAACCCTAAATTTTTGGCTTGATCCCCTGAAATTGTCCTAGCCTGTTCCACATGGACTGTTACATGTGTTCCAAGGTCTGTTTCGGGAGCTTTTTAGTTGGATTCTTACCCATTTGTTTCTGCTGCATATTCCAAGCCTGGTCCCAAAGGAGGGCTCTTTCCAGGTGGTTTGTGTTAATGCTTTGTTCTTAATGCCTGTCTGAAATTTTATGCTGACACCATGTATTTAGTCTCGGTTTATGTAAAAATAAAATATTAATAAAAATGAAATTATCAGTTTCAGCAGGGGAGTAACAGTTTTCTCTCCTGTCTATATTTATTTTTAGAATGCATCTGTCAGTGAGTCCATCCATCCATGTGTCTCTGAGTCCATTTGTTGAAGAACTCCTCCTAAACTGACATAGCTAGGACCACCAAATTTGGTATGCAGCTTCCTCTTACTCCAAGAAAGCATGGTCATGGTTTGGTTGTGCCAGGAAAATGGGAAGTGTCTGGAATAGGAATGTCTTCCAGAAAGCAGAAATGGAGGGTGCAGAGAGAGAAGAGATGATATAATGCAAAGTGGCCACTAGGTGCAGTGAGAGCAAGGGACAGCTATACTACACAGAGTGGCCACTGGGCAGTCACATCACCAGGACAGTGGCCAGCTGGGGACAGCAGTCCACAGGGCCATCCCATGGAACTGGTAAGTGGCCTGCCCCAAATAGTGCTGGACTGGGGGGAGCCACCATGCACCAGCCCTGCCATTCTACACCCTCCAGGACCACCTCCAGGGACAGGCAGTGCAGACCTGCCCCCCCCACCCAGAAACTCCAACCCCAAATAAGCTGCACTTTGGGGTGTGCAGCTAGAGGCTGGGGCCAGCTCCCACAGTCTCACCTTCCTGCTGCACAGGCTTCAGACTTTGCAGGTGGGGGGCTGGAGGCTGAGGCTGTGCCCAGCGCCTCCCCCACTCCCCAGACCCAATGTAGGCCAGGGGAAACCACTGGAGGCCAGGGCTGGCCCCGGGAGCCTGGCCCCACCTGACTACTTGCAGGCTAAGGGAGGGAGGGGTGGAAGCAGCTGGAGGCTGGTTCTGCCCATGGAGTGACCCAAGCCCTGGACAAGCTGGAGGCAGAGGGGGCAGTGGGAGTCCAGGGTCAGCCCGCAGAGCCCCAGGCCTCACCCCAGACAAGGTGGAGTTCAGGCATGGCCTGCACAGCCCTGGGCCCCTGGTAAGAGCTGCCATCTGGGAAGTGAAGTGCTGCCCCCCACCCCATGAGGAGACATTGGCCACAGAGCACAGCCCCAGCGCCCAAAAGGAGACACTGCTGCAGCAGAGCCACTCTTGCCACTTTAGTAAGCTCCACCACTGGCCTCCTAGCACCCTGCCCTGACTCCTGCACCTCTCTCCCACTGCCCTGAGCGTCTTGGATACCAAAACCTATGGCCTGAACCTCCCACCCCCACCTTCAGCCTCGCTCCAGTGTCCCCCATCTCCACCCTAAGAACCCCAACCCTTCCGTCCCCCTACCCATGCTCCTTCACCCTCACCCCGTACCCTGAGCCCCCCCCACCCCTGCCCTCACTCCAGGCCCCCTAATCCCAAAACCCTGCCCTGACTTCTGAGCTCCCACCCTCTTCCCTGAGCACTCCCCACACCAAACCCTGTGCCCTCAGCTCATCATCCCATGCCCTCACTGCAGCATCCTATGCCATCTGCCCTGAGCCCTCTCCAGCCCTCACACCCCCGGCTTCACTCCTGCACTTCCACCCTTACCCTGAGCCCCCCATACTGCCCACCCCCCAGTCCTGTTTCCTATGCCCCCCACCCCCTGCCCTGAGCCCCCACAAGGACCTGAAGACTGTTGGGCACATCTGCTAGTAGGTTCATATAAAGCTCTATCAAGCAGAAAGTCTGTTCAGCTAGTAAAGCAAAGTGAGGCTCTTTTCAGCTGCTTGTGGTCTTTTGTCTTCATGATCATTTCTCCTTTCTCCTCTAATCTTCCAGATGTGGGTAATGAAGCCTTTAAGTACTATGCGTAAACCTATATATCCTGGCTGAGTGGGTAAAGTTACTGCAGAGCTGTCTGCAGACTTATTGCAGAGCTGGGCTGTCTGTAATCAGCTCTATCTGTGGATGGGTCCATGTGTAGCCAAATGGATTCCATATGCAAGACTGTCTGGCAGAAGGAGCTGTCACTAGGGTTGCTTCACTTCACTTCATACAAAATCATCTTGTTCTTCTGGAGTAAGTAAATTGCCACTCACGGTAATTTTGCCACCGTGCTGTCAGCAGGGAGATTCTTTGCCTCTTTTGTTGTCTGTATCCAGTATTACTGTATCCATGTTCAGTTCTTCCTCAGTCCTTAGCCTTTGTCAGAGGTTATCGTGGCATCCTGCACATTTAAGCAGCACAGCTTTGAGTGCTGAAAGTAGACTAAAATAAAGATATGGCCTCTCTGTGTGAGAGCAGTTTATCCCTTTCAGAGGCTCCATGGCCCTATCTGTAAAACTACTGGCACTGCATCTCAGATCGGAAGTACTAGAAGTGCATATGAAGCATATTTCTAATACTCAAATCTCGCCCTCCTGTTCTTTGTCTCTTCCTAATAAGGTGTGTCCCCTCGCCCAGACAGTGCCACCATCATGTTAGGGTGTCCAGCCATGCAGGAGGATGTTATAACATCATCTGGAAGGAGGGTCCCAACATTTCTCTCTCTTGTCCCACAAGATTTTCATCCTCCTCAACAGCACAGAGGCTGTGGGACTGTGTCATGGAAAGTCTCCTCTGGGTACCTGTGCACCTCTCTGTCTCCCTTTTCTTCTGCAGGTCAGCCCCTCTGGCCTCAAGAGCTCATGCTCAGTCTCAGAAGGGACATGAGCTGCTTCTACTGAATGCACATGTCACCTGCTTACAAGGCAGGTGATTATATATGCTGCATTAGTGCAATAAATCAGACATCCTCCGCTTTGCTACTGGTCTTCTGACTGCACTTTTTTAGAAAGAGAATGCAAGTGAGGTAATATCATGTATTGGACCAACAAAAGAGGTCAAGTGCTTACTCCAGTTGAAGGTCAAAGTAAGGTATGCAATTCCCACTATGCTAATCCCATAGCTAGAGTCCACTTACCTTAATTTGGGATTCTGCGCCATCTCCACTAAAGGAGGTCAATGGGAGCATCCACTCTTATCAACTTCCCTCACTCCTAACAAGGGGGCAGAAGAAACAGTGCTGACGCATGCACCCTGTAAGTTCAATTTAGCACATTCCAAGCAGATGCACTAAATCAAACTCTGGAAGATCGACTGCAGCAGGGTCGATCTTCCTGGTAGTGAAGATGTACCATAAAAGATATTACCTCATCCCTTTTGTAGCCCTAATATCCTGGTACCAACACGACTACACTTCAAAATCACTGCATGCAATATTTTTACAGTTGAAGGAATTTTGGTTTGTTCTTTGGGGTTTTTTTTGGGGGGGGGCGGGTTGGGTGTTGCTAGACTAAGTTTAGAGCATGTTTCTGAGGTGTATTTAGCTCTGATGCTTCCTTTTCCTAAACTCTCTAAAAAAATTCTTTTGTTTTCAGCTCAACATGCAGACTCCCCACAAGCAACCACATTATACAAATAGGCATGCAGCAAAGGAAACAAGCACAATAGTGGATAATACACTCACTCCAAGGATCAGATAGTTGCTCTTCCTTCACTTGGAGAACTCCCTCACAAAACTCTCCTGTATGCTGCTCCTATACAGGAGCTT
Source organism: Carettochelys insculpta (assembly GCF_033958435.1). Lineage (NCBI taxonomy): Eukaryota > Metazoa > Chordata > Testudines > Carettochelyidae > Carettochelys > Carettochelys insculpta. Next base: position 12,337,362 of record NC_134138.1, read on the forward strand.
GGAATTTGAAGAGTAACTAGCATAAGATACAAAAACTAACAGCAAAAATTTTAAGTACATCAGAAGTAGCAAGCCTGCCAAACGACGAGTGGGACCATTGGACAATAAAGGTGCTAAAGGAGCACTTAACGAAGACAAAGCCATTTTGGAGAAGCTAAATGAATTCTCTGCATTGGTCTTCACTGCAGAGGGTGTGAGAGAGGACATCCCCACACCTGAGCCATTCTTTTTAGGTGACAAATCTGAAGAACTGTCCCAGATTGAGGTGACAGTAGAGGGGGTTTTGGAACATAATAATAAATCAAAGAGTAATAAGCATCCAGGATCAGATGACATTAATTCTGAAGGAACTCAAAAATGAAATTTCTGAATAACTATGATATGTAACCTATTGCTTAAATGAGCTTCTGTACCAGATGACTGGAGGATAGCTAAAGTAATGCTGGTATCTCCAGAGTCAACCCTGACAATTACAGGCTAGTAAGCCTGACTTCAGTAACAGGTAAATTGATCGACACTATAGTAAAATGGATTTTGAAGAAAATACATTGGGAAAGAGTCAGTGTGGCTTTTGTGAAGGGAAATCATGACTTGCCAATCTATTAGACTTTTTAAGGGTGCCACTAAATATGTGGCCAAGGATGATCCAGTTGAAATAATGTACAGAGACTTTCACAAAGCTTTTGATAAGGTCCCTGGCTAAAGGCTGACCCTCTAATCTTAAACAAATTAAGCATTCATGAGAAAAGTGGGAAGGTCTGCTCATGAATTAGTAAGTGGTTAAAAGACAGGAAACAAAAGATAAGAGTAAAAATTTTAGGGTTTTTTTTTTTGTTTTTTTAAACTTTGGAGATTAGTAAATAGCAAAATCCACCAAGGATCAGTACTAGGACTAATGCTATCTGACATATTCATTAACCATCTGGAAAAAAAGGATGAACAGTTATACGGCAAATTTTGCAGGAAATGCAAAATACTCAAGATAGTTAAGTCCAAAGCTGACTGTGACAAGTTACAAAGGAATCTAACAAAAAAACTAGGTAGCTGGGCAACAAAAGTGCAGATGAACGATGAATGCAAAGTAATGCAATACTGGAAGAAATAATCCCAACTACATATACAAAATAATGGGGTCTAAACTGGCAGTTACCACTCAAGAAAAACTGCCATGAAGACTCTAGGGGTTCTATACCAGTCCCAAGCCTGGGAGAAGGAAGAGGGTTGATCAGATGAGTCACAATGCACTAATTGTAAAACAACAATACAAATGAAATCTGATGCCAGTATGACTAACTGATAAAAGATGCCAGCTCAGATGTCGCCCAGATAAACAAGGTCCATGATACCAACCTAGTGATAGTGGGTTGGGTAGATAAGTTAGCTACTGAAGATACAGTAGATTGGTGAAGAGCTAATCTACAAAAACTAAGACACTCTGCACTGGACAAGGAGAGATGGAAGGAAATAGTGAGGGAGCCATTGGACACCAATGGGCGCTGAGCCCATGGTTGTTGGTGGTGATGATGACTAAAGAAAGATCTTGATGTTATTGTGAATAGTTCTCAACATGCAGCAGCAATCAAAAAAGCTAACAGAATGTTAGGAACCATCAGGGAAGAGATAGATAGTAAGAAGGAACATATCATAATGTCACTATATAATTCCATGGTACATCCAGACCTGCAACACTGCATACAGAGCTGGTCTTATCTCAAATATATATATATATATATACATACATTAGAATTGGAAAAAGAAAAAACTGGCAAAGAAAATGATTAAGGGATATGGAACAGCTTCCCTATAAGGAGATATTAAAAAGACTGAGACTGCTCATCTTAAGACAAGAGACAACTAAGGAAGGATATCAGACCGGTCTATAAAAGCATGAATTGTGTGCAGAAAGTAAATAAGGAAGTGTTATTTACCTGTTCACATACCCCATGAACCTGGAGTCACCCAATGAAATTGATAGCAGCTTTAAAACAAACATAAGGACGTACTTTTTCTCACAGTGCAGAGTCAAGTATGGAACTCTTAGTCAGAGGATATTGTGAAGGCCAAAAGAATAAATGGGTTCAAACAATAATTAGATAAGTTCATAGTAAGTCCATAAGTGGTTCTTAGCCAAGTTGGTCAAGACTGCAACCTCATTCTCTGGGTGTCCATAATGGGAACTCTTGTCCCACCCCTTTTTCAAGAGGTCTTTTGCCCCTTAGCTGCTCTCCCCTGTTAGTAGCACCACATGGCTTAGTAACCCTGCTAGTCAGGTACAGCGTCTTAGTCACCCACTGCATCAGATGCACCTGCCCATGAAAGTTTATGCTCCAATAAATTTTTTAGTCTATAAGGTGCCACGGGACTTCTCATTGTTTTCACAAATAGGAGGGTGACATGAAGACGTCCCATGCTATTGAGTGACCGCCAAGACTAGAAACCAAATCTTTTCCACAGTTAACCATTTTTATTGGATATTTGCCAAAACCAGATAAAATGGAGACTGAACCTAAAGCACCTCTGGATTTGCAAAACACAATCCAACCTGTTTTTAACCATCTCTTGTTTTTATGAACCAAGTCTCTTATTCAAGTCACCAGAAGTTACTCATTATAGAAGGCAAAGCACAATATAAGTGCAAAATATTGTCAAAGAGGTAGCTTTGCACATGATGAGGACAGATCATTCTCTCTCTCTCTGTCTCAATAAATAAAATATGCGTGCTGCTTCAGTGCTTTTTTCAAAAAAAAAGAAAAAGTTCCAGAATGCAAACCACAAACTGTAATCCCCCGCAACCCCGCCCGCCACAGATACGCACGCGCGCGCGCGCGCACACACACACACACACACACACCTCCAGGCTTAACCCTCTGCAGCCCAAAACCACCCCCAGGCTTAACTAAGCAGCTAAATCGAGAGGACAGTGTAGGAAGACACACATCAATATCTGCCATCTGCTGTTATTCATTTTTACCTAATGAATTTTTCAGAGAATCGGTTCATTATTTCCCTTCCAACAAACACAGCCCCAAAGCCTGAGAACAAACACCCCAAACAAGAGGCAAAGTTTGATTCTTACAGCAGTTGCTCAAAACGTGTAAACCTTCTGGACCCAGGAGACTGCCATGTTACCCTCAGTGTCACAGTTCACACTCAGGCTCACAATTACAATGAGGTGCTGAACAACAGGAAGCCCTGTGGCACCTTATAGACTAACAGATATTTTGGAGCGTAAGCTTTCGTGGGCAAAGACCCACTTCATCAGATGCATGAGTTGCGGGGGAGGTTCAGAGAAGTATTAAAGAGTATTTAAGGAGTATTTAATGAGGTTCTGAGTTGCTTCACTCACAGCCCTGGGGGCGTGGCCCCAAACCACCCCCAGGCTTAACACCTTACCCTGTGTGGCCCCAAAATGCCCCCAGGCTTACCCCCCACACACCCCACATGGTCCCAAACCACCCCCAGGCCTAATCCCCATGCCCCAAACCATTCCCAGGCTTAACCCCCCCATCCCCACACAGCTCCAAACCACCCCCAGGCTTAACTCCCTCCATGCACTCCAAACCGTCCCCAGGCGTAACCCCCAGGTGCGGCCCCAAACTGCCCCCAGGCTTAACCTCTCCCTGCCCACAGCCCCAAACCACCCCCACCCCCAACCCAGGATTCACTTACCTTGCACAGGAACTCCACATACTGCTGCTCTTTCACCAGCCACATCTTCTGTTCACTGCAGCTGGGCAGCTCCCCCGACCCCTCCAGCTCCCCGACACACTGAAAGAATAGGCTCAATTTAATTGGTTTAATGGCCAAATCACTCCTACCAGCTGTTTAACCAATTAAATCGAGTGCGAGTCTTTCAGCATGGCAGGCAGGGCAGGAGCTGGAAGAGTGAGAGCTGGCAGCGGCAGGAGATGCAAATGGCCCCTCAAAGAGCCACACACAGCTCAGAGCCAGCCAGCTTCCAAAATGGGAGCACCGGGAAAAAAGGTGGTGGAACATAGTTCTGCTGCATTCCGCTGGGAAAAAAATCCCTATGCTGCTTTAATATGTTAGGTGTGGTCATGAAAATTTTAAGTAATGTGTGTTAAATCCATGACTTGGCAAGAATTCTTAGAACTGCAGATTTTGGGTCTGTAATCAGCTCTGAAATCCGAGGAAGTTGGTCTTACCCATAGAAGCTCATTACTTTATAAATAAATTTGTTAGTCTATAAGGTACCACAGGACTGCTTGTTATTTGTGAAGCTACAGGCTAACATGGATACCCCTCAGAGCCTAATCAGATGATTGGTGAACAGCACCCATATTTCCTGTGGCAGACAATGGATTATTCATATAAAATATGCAACATAACTGAGTTAAGGTTGCTAGAGTAACTCTTATCTTAAGGGATTTTCCTGATTTTTGAGTCATTAAGTTTGCAAAAATAAAGCTGCATTAATACTAGGGGGTTTTGCTGTGGGCAGCCTGACTAGCCAGATTTTGCAGATCTGTGTGTGGTAATGAAATAGCAGACTGGAATGATGAGTTACAATGCTCTGATACAGGAAGTCTTGAATTGTTCCAGAACCTGGACTACTAATTCAGTAGTTGGGATATTTCAGTTAAAAAGCTCTATTTCTGGAAAATCCATGAGGGATTTCAGCAAGACATCAGCTGCAAGGTATAAAGACAAACAGGATGCTGAATTCTATTACCAGAGGAACAACAAACAAATAAAGGGCTGGTAATTTAGTTAAATATAACCCTTGAAATAATGTGCCAAAAAGACGTGTTTTGATTGTGACCAACATACCTTTTTATAGAACAGACAGAAGGACATTCTCCATCCTGATGAACACTATATGAGCAGTATATTCTATGGAACAATGGACTCATGGTAGCAAAAGAGATACTAGTGACAAACTGAAGACCAGAAGAGAACACAGGCCTATAAAGAAAAGGTAATCAAATAAAGCAATTGAATACTGAAGACCCATTGTGTTATTAATATTAATTATTTTCTTAAACCAGGACCACATCATATTATGTGCTATACAAATACAGAACAAAAGGGCAGTCCTGGCCTGGAGGGAGAACACCAATCTACATTTCTAGACCAGACAATCTGTGAGTACTTCTAAAATTCAGAGCAGATGTTGGAAATAGTAAGCACAGCTGGTGTGAAAGCTTCCACTCACATTGCCATTGTCCTGATTCAGGTCAGTGTGTTCCCCCACTACCATACTGTGTTCAAACAGCATCAGGCCTGGTCCATAATGGTCATAAGGAGACAAACAATAGTCTACTACCAGCACAGCAGTGTTGCACCCCAAACACTGCTCCCTTTCAGTAACTTTTCCCCGCTACAAGGGCGGAAAGCAGGTACATGGCATGTAATCTCCTAAATCGTGACTGCTGTTCTGTTTTGTTAGAATACAGACTAACACGGCGACCACTTTGTTACTAGGAACCCTGAGGTGATTCTCCCTCAGTCACTTACTCAGCACTGCACCCTGAATACACTGGCAATATTTCACAGAGAGGGCGCGATGCAGGTAAAGATCTAACCCTACATTCAGACTTCAGCATACAATGAGAGGAGCCCATCCAGGCTAGGGGTGTGAAAGATGACAGTGAGATGGAACACTTGTCCACATTTCGTTTCTTTTCTGTATATAACTTTTAAAGAGAGAAGGATGGTCATTAGCCTGACTGCCTGCAGTTAGTTCCATAAACCCTGAACAGGGCATTTGTGCTGCTGGAGGGACAGGAGATTGAACGTCATAGTTTCCTCTTTGGTTTTTTTTGTTTGTTTGTTTGTTTGTTTTTTAATTAGATGCAGTTGGGAGATGTAGGACACATAGCAAGAAACTGTTGATTTGTTCTGCTCTATCAGTGATGAATTCTGGGCATTATTCACTGCACCTGTCAGTCCTATTTGCATTGCTCTGACACCACAAAGGCTAAGATTCCGTTTCCCACCTGAGTCCCCAGAGGATGTGGAGTTGGCAGTCTGCCTCTACACCACACTCCCCTACAACCCTCAGGGAATTGCTGAGGGTACCGTGTCCTCTGGAGCTCAGCTGCCAACAGTCCCTTGGTGACCGGTCTTAGGTGGCACAGATTAAAGCAGCCCTTAGGCTGACAATTAAGGCTCCCTGCCAGCTTACATATCCCCCTTAAACTTGAAACTAAGTGCAGCACAAAATCCTGCTTCCTCTGTGTGAATTCCTTCCTATTTATTTCTTTAGTGACTATTTTCACCTCAAATGTTCAGAGGAGTTCAGTCTGACATCTGAAGAGTACTATTTGCAGCAACAAAAAAGTTCAGAGTTCTGTTCTCTCTGGAACTCACTGATGTGCTATTTTCAATTAAAGAAAAATGAAAAAGACAAAGGACAGATCATGGAAAAACAGTGCAGGTTTCAGCTATCCAGTAGCTGTTTCCGCCACAAGAATATACCTAAAAGGAAGCAAGTCTCCTTTGTTTAAATACATGCTTATTGAATTCTCGGTAAGACCTTAATGTCTATTTTGAATAAATCACAATGGAGACAAGTGTCTATTAGTTCCCCAGTAAATATATCAAAGGTACAATGTGAGTGAGGTAATATCTTTTATTAGACCCACTTGTGTCAGGGAAAGAGAGAAGCTTTCAAGCTACACAGAGCTCCTCATGCTGACTTGTGTGGGATTCTTGGAAGAGTCCTCCTGAACTGTCCCATTAGGGACACATTTGGCTGAACTTGTTTATAAGGAAAAGCCCAATTCTTTGCTGTCCAGAGTACATACCTGAACTATGACCCGAAGTCACGTATTTTGAGCATGACAGAGGGGCAGCAGCAGGGCTACCCTTACATTTCAAGGGACCGTAATCAAATGAGGCCAGTCTCCCACCCTGCCCAGCTTCTGCTTTTGGGGCTTCCCTTCACACACACACATCCTGTGGATGTGGCTTATGATGGGGGCCTGGGGCTTGTACTCCCCCAACTTGCCTCCCCGCCCACACACACTCCTCATGACTTCTGCTAGAGCTTTGGGATTTCCCTGGGGCTGGAGCAGAGCTGCAGAGGCAGCCCTTACTAGTGGCTGGCTGCTGGCCAAGAGGATGATGTGGGGGAGGAAGGCCAAAGCACCCAGGGGTGGGGGACAGGGAGGAACCAGGCAGGCTGACAGACAAGCACATGCAGCTGCATAGAGGCACCCTTTTTTTTTTTTCACGTGGCCTCTGGCTGATTTTTCTGTGAGCCACTGGCCCCCAACCAGGAAGAGGTTCCTCACCCCTGCAGTAAGGTATATGAATGCCTCTTCACATGCTTATATGTTACAAGTACATTATGCCCCCTGCCCACTCCCCACAAATGCCCTTCCCTATCTATCCAGGCCTGGTTTCTTACTGCATTGCTCCCCACCAGTGTTCCCTGTAAGCTGAGTGCTTGGGCAGCGTCCCAGCAAGTTTCAGGTGTCACCCAGAAAATTAGGACAGCCAGCAGGATATGTTTCTACTGATGCTGCATATCTGAATATGTCTTGGTGTGCATAACAAAATTTATTCTGCACATGGATGGAAAAAATTAGAAGGTACCCGGCTCCCAACCTTCCCCACTTCCATTCCAGCATCGATACCCCTTTTTTCCACTTTTCTCTTGGGCAGCAATGTGTTTTCTTCAGTGCCTCCCATTTTCTTAATGCCTTCCACTTTCTCCAAGGCATCAAATCACTACACCCACTTTTTAGAGCCTTCCTTTTCTCCCCACTGCTCACTAAACATGGACCAATATATTAACTATTTTTTAAATATCCTGGGCCAGACACTCAGATGACATAAATGGAGCTATGGTGATTTCTATCAGAAGAGGATCTAGTCCCTGTTGATTGAACCAGCAGGATGTATCCATGACTAAACTGGAGAATCATGTCATTGCTTGTTGCACTGATGTGTTTATCCCACCCTCTTCCTACTTTTGATTACCTCCAGTCGTGGCACATCTAATTTGAGATTGCAAGCTCCTCTGGGCAGAGACTGCCTCTTTCTGTCCGCACTGGAAGTCACACAGCACACTTTTAGGTCCAAGTGTCCCAGAGAGCCTGATCGAAGAACTGAAAGAGATATCTCCACTGAACATCAAAAGTGAGACCAATATTTGAAGGAGGAAGTTGAAAGAGCAATGAAACCACTAAAGAGCAGCAAGAGCCCTGGGAATGATAAGATCACAGAACAGATGAGCAAATATGGCGGAGAAAGTATGATTCAGGAAACACACCTGTAGGAGGGTGAGAGGGAGGCCAGGCAAGGCAGGGGTTAAATAAGGCCTGTTAGCCCAATCAGCCCCACCCCGGCTCAGCTGGGGCCAGTGTCAGGCCTGGAGGGGTATAAAGGAAAGGAAGCCAGCTCAGTTTGGGGACTGACCAGCAAAGAGGCAGGAGCTGGTTCTGAGGCAGGAGGCCCCAGGCCAGAGCTGCCACCCAGTTAGCTGCCAGAGGGTGCAGCCCAGGACCCTCCCCCAGGTACTGAGGGGAGCCCCTCCCCAAGCAACCCCTCTCCTGCCAAAAGGGGGAACTAGATTCTCAGGGCCATGCCCCAAACTCAACCCAACAGGCCCTGACCAGGGGGCCTAGCCACTAGGCCACCCAGGCCCAGGTGCAAACCACTCACAACACCAACTATGTAGTATAGCATGGAAAGAAGGGAAGGCACCTAAGGAATGGACAATATCCATGATAGTGACAATACACAAGAAAGGAAGTACATTGTAATGCAAGAACTACAGAATGATGGACCTAACAAGTCATCTAGGCAAGGTGCTGATGATGTTAATGACAGAGAGACTAAGATCACAAATTGAAGAATATCTAGTGCGTGAGGTGGGGGTTCAGAAAAGATAGAAGTACCAGATAGCAGATATCAGCACTAAGATTGATAGTGAAGAAAGCTCGACGAAAGAACGAGAACATATACACTTGCTGCATTGATTTTCAGAAGGCATTTGACAGTATAGATCAGAAAGTAAGTTGGGCAGTGTTGGAGTCATACAGAGTGGATAGCAGACTGATTCAGATGTTGAAGGATATCAGTAACAGTGAGGAGGCATCAGTGAGAATGTGCAGAGTGCTGGGAAGTGGTTTAAAACAAACAGACGTACAAGATCTGATATTGCTGAGTATCTTCATCATGCATCTAGAGAAAGTGATGGACAAGATAAAGGAAGAGGTAGAAGAGATATCTGTGCACAGGATAAGAATTAACAACTTGAGATTTGTGGATGATACAGTTATCATTGAGGAAGATGAGGAGAAACTAGCGAAAATGGAGCAGGTGTTAACCTAGGAAAGGAAGAGGTACAGACTGATTATGAACATCAATAAAACAAAAACAATGGTATTTGGAGATAAGAAAATAGGAAGGAAGATCAATATAGATGGGATTGAACTAGAGAATGCAGAGAAGTTCACGTATCTGGGGATCAACATAACGTATGATCTAGACTGTAAGAAGGAAATAGCAACTAGAACAGTGAAAGCAAGAGCAAGTTTGAAAGCAATAGATAAGATATGGAAAAGCAAAATGATTATCTTACGAACGAAACTGAATATCTTGACAATGTGTGTATTCAGCACTATGTTGTATGGATGTGAGATATGGGTGATAACGGAAGATTTGAAGAGAAAAATATTGGTGTTTGAGAGGAGTCATAGAAAGATCCTGAGAACAGGATAGATGCAGAAGGTCACCAACAAGGAATTATATAGGTAGATACAGCTGAAAGAGAACCTACTGCAGAAGGTTATACAATGTAAGTTACAGCTATTCAGGCATACTGCCGAATGAATGATGAATGAAAAATCAAGACCCTGGTATTTGGCATAATGGACAGTTCGAATAGGAGAGGCAGATCCCACAGATAATGGGCAGATGATATAGTAGATTGGTGTGGAGCTGGTCTACAGAAACTAAGCCACTCCACACTGGACAGGCAAAGATGGAAGGAAATAGTAAAAGAGAGATAGCCGTGTTAGTCTATATTCTATCAAAACAAAAAAGCAGTCCAGCAGCACTTTAAAGAGTCTTTAAAGTAGTGAGAGGCATCAGACACCAAAAGGCGCTGAGTCCATGGTTGTTGTTGATGATGATGATAATGACTAAATACCATTGGCCAAGGGTTCGCAAACATTTCTCAGCCTGGGCTACATTTTAACACAGAGATGGACTGTGTTAGAGGGCTTCGCCCTTCACCCTTCCACTTCTCTTGTCCTCCTCATGTGAACAGGGAACAGTAATACCCAAAGTCTGGAGATGCAAACAATTTAGGTTTTTGGGGTTTGCTTCCAGCCAGCATGAATGGATCTTCCCTTCATGCTCAATTACATTTGTTCTGTGCCAACTATGGCAAATGTCTACTTGTAATTGGGAAGGAAACACTGGAAGACTATTCAGTGGTTTTTGCCTGTCTTTTGCAGTGCAGTCGGGAGAAGGAGCCTTCCCCATCTAACTAGTTAGCTTGCCGTGGACTTTCAGGAAGTGCACTTTGGACCACAGTCAAAAGATGCCATTTAGGGAGAGTGGGGGCAGTAGCTGTGTGTACCAGGGCACTGCTTGCTCTTCTTCCCATTCCCCTAACTATCAGGGCATGAGGGGAAAGTACATCGCTTGCTTGAATTACTCCTCTGACCCCTCCCCAAACAGCCAAGAGTGAGAGGCATGCACACATGCTGTACATTTTTTCCTGGCTCCCGGCCAGACAGGAGAATGGGAAGAAGAGCAAGCTACGTCCTGGGATACATGGCTGCTGCCCCCTCGCCCTCCTGAAACGGTGCCCTCGTCCACAGTTCAACAGCAGCACTAACAACAGAAGAAGAGCGCTTCTGTTCCCCTGACTGCACCAAGTCCTGCTATTACCTTTTAAAATTAGGCTAAGTCAGCTATGTAAGATTCAGCAGCTGCCTGCAACCAGGCCACCTTAAGAGAGAAGCCAGGCTGCAGAGTCAGGGCTGGTCTCTACTTGTCTAGGAAATGACTGAGGAAAAGCAGGGGTGTACAGAAAAGTGGTCTGAGTGGTGCACGAAGTGGCACTCCATCTCTCTGAGTCAGCACTGATCCCACGCCCCGGTGGAGTGTTAGGAGAACTCCATTGTTGACAGGGCCGGTTTTAGGATGAGATGGAAAACTTGTGGTCATGAGAGATCCCACAGCCTTTTCTCAAGCAGGGAGTGTTAGCTTCAGGGTGCAATTTGGATAATTATGTTCTGACTTCCTCAGATGAGTCCTGCAATTTCAAGTCAGGTCAGACCACATGGTCACAGTGGCCTTAGAATCTCTGAATTGGATAGAACACAGGGACGTGGTTCTCATTTCTCATCTCCTTAAGCATAATAGAATTAGCCCTGATTCACACCTAAGCCAGCCATGTAAAACTGTATAAATAAGAGGAGAATTGGACCCTATTTTCCCACTTACTGGTGTCAAATAAATGCATTGTTTCCCAAGAGGTGAGTCCTGAACCCACCACTGGATTGTAGGAAGGTTCCAGGTGGGTTACATATTCCCCAGAGGCGTTCTCTCTCCCCCATGACATCCTGCAGCAGCCTGGAAAGCAGGATGTGGGCAGCAGCACACAGGAAACAGCTGGCACCTGTGACCAAACAATCGGGGGCCAGTCCCTGCCAAGTCTGTGCTGCAAAACTCTTCCCCCCGCCCCCACCGCATTCCCACTTCTCCAGGGCAACAGCAGCAGCAGGAGGAGCACTGGCATCTGCAGTGCAGAAGAAGTGGCTGGAGACAGTGAGCAGGCAGCCTGTTAGCCATCACAGCCCAACCACAGGCGGAAAGGGAAGCCAGGGACCCAGGGAGGGCCAGGCAGAGGTGACCAATGCAGGGATTCCGGGGGGGGGGGGGACACCAGTCATGTGCTCCTGCCCTGTTCCCTCCCCGTCCCTGCTCCACAAGGGTCCCTCCCTCTCCTGCCTTTGCTCTGCCCATGCCCTGCCCCTGCTCTGTCCCCACCCGCCTCTTCCTGTGGAAGTTCCAAGCCACTTCTGGTGAGTGCAGGGCAGCCTCCCCCCAGGTCCCTGGAGCAGCACAGCCTGAGAGTAGCCCAAGCGAGGAAGCTCATGCTGCTCTTGTGCTGCGCCACTCCAGGGGAGAGGCAGGACTGCACCCCCTCCACACACACACACACACACACACACACACACACACACACACACACACACACACACACACACACACACACACACTCATTGGAATTAGTGCAGTGCTGACTGTGAGTGTGGGGGAGGGGCAAAGCTAGGGGCACTTGTGACCACCTGTGCACACCCACACATTGCCTATGAGAGCAGAGCTAGGAGAACAAGAGCAAGGAGGGTGAGGGGAGCTGAGCAGGGACTTGGGAACTGTGCCTGGCTAGGGAGGAAGAGCCAGAGGCTTAGGGCAGGATGCAGCAGAGGTAAGAAGGCCAAAGAGGGGAGAGAGGAGAACAGAGCAGTGCTGGTGCCAGCTAGGGCTTAGAATATGTGTAGCCCATGATGATGGGATCCCTGGGGTGCAGTCTGGGATCATGGGACCACTGGGTTCTCTCAACTCTCTCCAGCCAGGGAGGGCTGCCTCTCACCATGCCTTCTAGTGACCAGCAGGAACTCCTCCAGGTGCTGTTATCGTTCAACACAATCACATGTGGCGACCCCACACCCAGTTCAATTGCACGAATGCTTCCAGATGCTCATAAATAGGGTCCTGCCAAATGCATGACCACAGGGTCTTAAAACTGGTGAGTTTCACAATTACAGATGTTTACCTTTGAAACATCAGAGTGCTGTAACCATGGGTGTCCTGATCCAAAAGGGTTGAGGAAGGATCCCCAAGCTATAGTAGGGGGCTGGTAGGACTGCCACACTTTTTTGTTGCCTGCAGATATGTTGCCTGTACAGGTAGCAGCTGTAGAGTTTTCTGAAGTGGGAGGAGGCTCCTAGAGGTGGTGAGAGGTCCCATCTCTCCCTTGCTGCTGACAGGACCTGCAGGCAGTGAAAGTCCTGAGCCCAGGAAGGAGCCAAGGTGGCGGGGGCAAGCAGAAGCTGTGAGCCCAGGCAGGAACCACAGGTTGGGGACATCCCTAAGCCTGAAAGGTGCTGTGGGGACTGGAGCTGAAGCGGTTGACAACCCCGAGTCCCAGCTGAAGCAGGAGCACTTGCAATCCTAAACAGAGTGGCTGGGAGCAGAGGGGGGCAGCAGCCCTGAGCCTGGGTCCAGAGCCCAGGCAGAAGCGATGGGGGCAAGGTGGCAGGGGTGGAAGCAGTCCTGGAGCTGCAGCGTCCTGAGCTTGGGAAAGGAGCTCCGGGTGGGGAGCAGGGCAGGGAAGGGGAAGGAAGGGTGGTGGCAGCCCTGGAACTCAGGCATCTGGAGCTGGGGAGAATCCATAGGGGGGAGGCAGCCCGGTGGCCCCCAGTCCCAGAAGGAGCTGCAAGGTAGGGGGAGCAGCTGCCCAGAGCCACTCCTGGAAAGGCCTCTGTGCTGCCAGTGGAGGTGGGTCAGTCTGATCACCCTAACAGCCAAGCTAGAGCTGCACAAGTCCTGTTCCTCCCCAGCATTGCTGGTTTCAGGGAGATCACGTTTCCCAGAGCAGGGCCGATTCAGGGTCTGTGATATGTTTTTCACGGCTGTGAAATCGATAGGGCCCTATTCATGAATCACACAGAGAAAGGCACCAGTGCCAGATCCCCCCAGCTCTCAGTGCTGTACCTCAGGAATCTACCATCAAATAGTGCACCACTTCATCAACGGAGAGTGGATATACACAGCCCTTGCAAAACCTGAGCACATTTACCACACCCATCACACAAACTCACTGATAAAACAGTAAAGCAAGTGTATTGACTATCAAAGATGACTTTAAGTAATACTACGTGGTAGGCAAAAAGTCAGAGTAGTTACCAAAGGAAAATATAAGCATGCAGTCTAAACTCTGAGCCCTATTCAGACTGGGCAACAACTAGATCAAGCAGGTTTTCTGACCCCACTGGGTACTGCAGTCCATAGCAGACAGATTTCAGCCTTGAAATCTGTCTAGTTCCCTTGGTTGGAACTTTTAGTCTTCTCAAGGTGTGTCTATTGGGCTGCTATTTTGAAATAACTTTGTGAGCATCTATACAACACAACCATTATTTTGACATAATTGAAAATAGTGGCAGGCCCATTTCAAAATTGGTAAATAGGTATTCCAAATTAGTGTCTGTGTAGACAGGAAATAGGGGCTATTTTGAAATAAGATATTCTGGAATATCTTATTTTGAAATAAAACTTCTGTGTAGACGTAGTATTTTGGATTAGAGCCCCTGAAAGTGGTGCTTCCAGGGGCTCCAATCCAAAATAGGCTCTAAAGTGTGTGGACATGTTATTCCAGAATAAGTACTGTTTATTTTGGAGGTTCCCTGTACCGCAGATGCATTATTCCAGAATAGCTTATTTTGGAATAACTCAGGAATAAGCTATTCTGGAACTACTCTGTGGTGGAGGCATACTCTCAGTGTCCTGATTGCTCGCAGTGCAATTGGGTGAAGAAGAAAGGCCTGGCATGGGTCCTATGTTTGGTTTTTAATGCTTCTATCCATGTGCTTGGAGAATACAAGTCCAAGCAAACCTGATGGGCATTGCTGAGTCTTCAGACAAAGTTCAGAAAGTCCCTTGGTTTGGCCTCATCCAAGTGAACCACTGTGTTGTAGCTCCCTTGTTGGACAATGGCTGATTATATCTGTTCAACAGCATCTGCCCAAGTACAAGTTAATTCTCTTGTCATTGTCTCTGTAAAGTTAATATCTGGGTGCCTCCCAAACCCACAACATATTTTAGTGAAAACCATACAATACAGATCTTGTAAATCCATATGCATTGATGATATACCTTTTTGGATACAAATTTATTCTCAGCAGCTCACACCATTTCCCCTGCTATCTCACATTGCATTCTTCATATGCAATAACGTATTTATATATAGATGAGGAAATATCACGCCCTTATTGTTAGGTATTATTTGAGCAATTGTATAGTGAGCCCCTGTGATTATGTAAATTACAAGACAGGAGACGCACATTGCTGTGACATGTGGATATGCAACAGAAGGTATTATAAGAACAACAAGAAGTCTTGTGGCACCTTATAGACTAACAGATATTTTGGAGCATAAGCTTTCATGGGCAAAGACCTGCTTCATCAGATGCATGAATTGGGGGTAGTTTCAGAGGGGTATTTAAAGAGTGGGGTCCCAGTAAGAGGAAGGGCCAGAGCTGACAAGGTCTATTCAGCAAGGTGGAAATGGCCCAGTTTCAACAGCACTTATCAAAAGAGTTAAAAACAAGTCAGATCAGACAGGGGGATGTGAGCTATTGTCAGCGTCTAATGGGGAGATATTAGCACCCAGATATTAGCACCTTTGTGACAGTCTCTTGTGCCAAGAATCACCAGGCTACTCCCAGTCCCAGAGGGCGAGTCATTCTATGCTCCAAAATATCTGTTAGTCTATAAGGTGCCACCAGACTTCTTGTTGTTCTCGAAGCCACAGACTAACACGGCTACCTCTTTGATACTTGTCACCATAGAAGATAGTATGTTCTCCCCAACAGGAAAGGTCCTATCCATTCAGATGGACTATTGTGGGATGTTGAAGAGGACAAAAGGCATTTGTTGTTCTGCTCTTCCAATACAAGTCCATGAAGATGTGTCATGAACATGTATTCCTATGTGTGCAGCCCAGCATACATAGCAGCAAGGCGATAACAACCCTTAGCAAGAACAAACTCATTATCACTGTACTGCTTGAACTCTGGGGGACAAGGGTTTCCTAAGCATAAGCAAGAGATTCCCAGCTACTTAACCAGTGTTATTGCTAAAGGATGTATTCAGATTGCCTATTATACAAGTTTCTCTTAGGTTTTGAAATTTAAGGTTGTAACACATTTGTGTATATATGATTACCTACTCTAATCTTGTAAATAACTCTCTTGATTCCTTTTCCTACTTAATAAATCCACATATAGTTTCTTAAAGAGTGGATTATACATGTCATTTCTGGTGTGAGATCTAAGGTGTATTTGATCTGATGTAGACTAACTCGTCCTCTGGGACTGGGAGTAGCATGAACATGGTGATTCTTGGCACAAGGGACTGTCACAAAGGTACATTCACCTGAGTGGCAAGGAAGATCAGAATACCCAAATCTTTGACTTCATGTTTAGGCTGCTGTAGTATGTAGGAAGTTTATACTTAATAATGTGCTAGAGAAATCTAACTATAGAATTCACAGCAAATTTGGGGCTTGCGTCCTGGTTCCTAACAGTCTGCCATGAGGCTGGCCCTCATCATTAGAGATGGGTCTTATAAAAGAGATAAAATGCAGCTGGTGAATCACTGTAGTAAAAACTTTGGAAACCACTGAACTAGTGGGTCATGCCCTTTTTGCCCCCTTAGACAGCAACTGCATTCAGCCCTGGGACTTGCTCCACATCCGTGGTGAGTTCTGTATAAATATAGCTTTTTAAGTATCTTGACATCCTTGTGAATGCAAGGTACTGTTATTATGTCTCATTTATTCTGCTTTGTTTAACAACAGCAATATTTCTTCTTAATTTGCCATCTGTGCCTCCCCGCATAGCAGGATCAATGGCATTTGTACACTGGTAGCACTAGGCGCCAGCTGGAGACAGACTGTCAGCAACATGGAGGTTAAGTGTCTGTCTCTTTCTTCAGGGCTCTGTGGTAAGGAAGCAAAGCAAAAGCAAAGCAAAGCAAAACAACAGTTTAGTTAGGAGTTCACAACAGGATCCACAGGCCTCTGGTAGCTCCCAACACTGAGGCGTTCCACAGTGCCCACCCACCCGTGCTTCATGGAGCTGAGCTCTCCTTCATATTGTCTAGCTGAGAGGGTGGATGAGCATGTATCTGCTGGGCTTCTCCTTGGGGTAAAGTCAGCAGTTTCCCTTCCCACTCCCAGTCTACTGAAGGGGTAGATGGCTCTGATATTGGGTTATGTTGCATCAAGCACTCATCCATAAAAGACTAAGCAGTACAAATATAGATTTACACTTAACCCATCCCACTAAAGAACAAGGTTCCTTGTAATTTCTTTACTTGAAATTGAAGCTCAGTTTAAACTCACCGGCTGTGTCTTCACTAGCGTCCTGCTTCGAAGGGAGGATGATAAGAAGGGTGTCAGGAGATTATTAATGAAGTGCTGCACTGCATAAGCAGCACTTCTTTAGGCTAATTCTCCCCTGTGGCAACTTCGAAGTGTTAAACTACCAAGTGTCGGCTTGCGTGTAGCCGCGGCTCACCTGCTGGTACTTTGAAGTGCCTGGGCAACTTCAAAGTCCCTTACTCCTCAAATTTAACCCTTCAAAGTTGCCATGGGGAAGAATTAGCTTAATGAAGTGCTGCATATGCGGCGCAGCACTTCATTAATCATCTCCCAACACCTTACTTACCATCCTCCCTTTGAAGTAGGGAGGTAGTGTGGACAAGCCCACTATGTTGTCTACACATCAAGAGAAACCACGCTTTTCCCCTTCTCTAAGAGCAGAAACCAACTTCAGGTGTAATAAATAGTCTTAAGAGTAACTACAGCAACGGCGAGATAGCCATGTTAGTCTGTATTCTAACAAAACAAACAAGCAGTCATGTAGCACCTTACAGACTAACAAAATAAATTATTTTCTTAGGTGCTACATGACTTCTTTTAAGTGCAACTGTATCTCTTAACTTATGCAGCATCCATCCTACAGGAACACTTGTTTCTGGCAGGGATTCATTCTGTGTCCAGCCTTTTTTATCTTACATAAACTGTTACATATGAGTTCTTCTAAACTGAAGTCATAAATGGATCCAGGGCTGAAAAAGACACTACCAGATGGTAGCAATATGTGACTCGGAAGCATTCTCTTCTTCAAGCAACACCAAATGTGGCTGAAAAATTGAGTGTTTGCAGAATATATATCTGCATATTCAAATAATCTCTGAGAGTCTTTGAAACCCTGTTTAGTTTTGCCGTACCAAGGAATATGGATAGTAAGCTCAATGCATTACCGTAAAACTGTAACTAAAGATTATGTATGGCTAACAAACAGCCCGGGCTTTCCAAAAGGCACCAGAAGGAGTCAGTCACTTAAGTCCCATCATTCAATGGGAGCTGGGTAGCCAACGCCATAAGGCTTGTTTAAAAATCTCAGCTATGATGGGCTAAGTTTTCAAAAGTGTCCAGCTATTTGTGTGCCCAACAGGAGATACCCTGGAAGGGCTTGATTTTCAGAAGATGGGAGCTCACCAACTTCTGAAAATCAGGCGTGTTTACAGAGTTATAGACTAGGTACCCAAAAATGGAGGCCCGCTCAAGCACAGCCACTATTTTTCTTTTTATTAGGGCAAAAAATCATAGTTCTCTCCATGTCAGATTTTGCTTTTAAATATAAACTTAATTTCTTCCCTCTTTCACAACTATTTTGCAGCTCCTTAAAGAGGAAATTACTTTACCTGTCCATGTTTGTGTTTTTCGATTACTTTTGTATTTCATACAGCTTGGACAGTGAAATTAGACTGATCCGTCTCTGTTTCTAGTCAGTTTCCTTTTCTGGATATAGTTGACTAAACCAGTTCAACTGCATTTATCTTCCTAAACCTCTGATCTTATTTTCTATTGCAAAATAATGGAAATGCTTCTATTAGTATTAGGTTTTGAAAATTCTTTTTCATGAAATCTAATGGTGGGTGTTACTCTGCCTGCCTGAGTGCCCTTTTTTAGTACTTCACACCATAAAATCCATTGAAGTATAATGAAATTAATTTGAAAGTTAGAGCTTCACATTATTGTTCCAAGGGGGCGTTTTCTGCATCGCTAGGAACCCAAATGACTGAAATTCATCATTCTTGTGTGTGTGTGTGTGTGTAATGGGCATTTAGCATAACATGTAACCCGTTTAACCACTCATTTATCACCACAGGTCAGAGAGCACAAGACTCCAACAAATCTTATTACTAATCTTAACCATGCCCTGTGAAGCAGACTCAATCTATTGTTTAATTGACTTAGGGTCTCACCATTCAGTTAATTCATAATTTGGCTATGTCTCCAAGTCACTTAAATGTCATAGTGACTAATTCCTTGGAGCTTGGGTTCTGGAATGATGAATTCATTTCAGGCTGACTCATAGCTTTTTTTGCCCGTGTACTTAAATGGGACTTCTCTGTGAACTTCCTTGTTTAATTAGACTTACCCTTGATTTATGGTGTGTTAAAATGATTAACAGCAGGCAAAGTTCAACTCTGTTTCTCACTTTGAGGGATCCAGCCTCTGCTGCTCAGACCATTTTGCCCCAATTTGTCTGTACATACAGCCACACGTTAGATGCCTGCAGTCTTAAAGAATGTGACCCATTATTGTTTCTTTTCATATTCTGACCACTGTCTGAGCAAGAGAAATTCACTGTAGAGACACCGCTAAACTCTAAAAGAGGTGCTGTAAGAAATTCATCCACAAGTTACGGAGATCACTGCAGAAATTCTTGTCTCAAAGTCCAAGGCCTGGAGTATGAAGGTGGTCAGATTAGATGATCAGAATCATAGGCATTGACCGTGTGGGTGCTCTGGGACTGTACCATCCATGGGGAAAAAGTAGTGGGTGTTCAACACCCACCAGCCACCTGTTAATCAGCTATTTGGTGGCCCCTGCTGTTCAGTAGCAGGGGAGGGGGCAAAGTAGGGTGGGAAGAGGCGGAGTGAGGGCAGAGTACTGGAAAGGGGTGGAGTGGAGGCAGGAAAAGGCAGGGCAAGCTTGGGGAAGAAGAAGAATAATGAAGATAGAGCCTTGAGGGAAAGATGGCACAGGGGCAGGGCCTCAGGGTGGAGCAGGGGTGGAGCAGGAACCCAGAAGGATGGAAGATGGAGCCTGTGATCAGAGAGACTTTAAAGCAAGGAAGGATCAATCAGGGCAGCCTATATTCACCCAGCTAAGAACAGCTGAGATGGAAGCCCTCTGCTCACCAACAGAAAAGGCAATCTACTGGCTGCAGCACTGCAAGCTTCCCTGTCAATGTGCCTTGCTCTAGACCTGACTGGAAGGATCAAAAGGTAAGTTGTGGTCCATGTCCATTCAGTTTTTGGCAGTCACTGCGCTGCTCTGATCTCTGCTGCAGACAGCTGTGCTGACTTTGTTCAAAAAACACTTTCAGTCCCTATTACTATGTACTGCAGGGGTAAGCAACCCCCAGCACGCATGCCAAAAGTGGTGCACAAGACAATTTTCATCGGCACGTGAGGCGGGAGCTCAGCTCTGCCCCTTCTCCCCCGTGCAGCTGTGAGCTTGCCCAAAGCCTGTGGATCAACAAAGGACCAGCTAATGCTACCAACCTCCATCTACACGGTGAAGCCTTGCGTCTTTATTTATTGATGAAACTGTTGCAAGGAGGACTATTAATAACTTTAAAAATTATAACTGGCAAGGAGGGCGAGGGGGCACTTGGGGCTTCGCCAGGTGGGGGCACTTGTGGCGCCAGCCAAGGGAGAGCATTAATTTCTGCCCTGGGGCCCAGAATAGCTCTTGGTAGGTCTGTGTACCAGGTGCTTTATAGATACATAAAATAACTGGATATTCCCCTCCTCCCCCCACCCCAGAGCTTGCAACTTGATTTAGATCAAAACCACTGTTAAGAACAATCGCAGTGAGTGGAATAGGTAACTAGACAATTGTATTAAACCTTTTCCTGCCGCATACTTCTTGCTGTACTCCAGTAAAAGCCTCCAATTTTTCGTATTTTACACACACACGCACTCATACCCTTATGGCAGAGAAACTGCCTGTATTATAGACGCTAAAAATGGCATTTGGGACCTAACCATACTGCTCACAAAACTGACACCTCATGATAGCTGACATATTTCAGAGTTCAAATATATTCTAGGTATGGAGAGGGAATGATACGCTTGTCACTAAGGTATTATTTGGATTCTTGTTATATATTTCTAAATTATTACAGTGTTAACAAACATGAACATAGAAGAGGTGACTCCAATCTTCAATAAAGAAACAAAAATAAAATCAGTATAATTACAAAGAAATAAAATATGGAATGTTGCATAGACAAGATTGAATTGATTCTGTGTATGAGATGCAAACAGCTAACTATCAGCCAGCACTGAACTAACAGAAATATGTAAATGTTACATGGACATTTATAGCAACTATTTGTCTCTGCTCATAAGTGCAGTCACATGCCCCTTCCCCCACACGCCAAATGAATGATCACGTAACTTCTCACACACTAAAGACTGGGCTTAGTTAGTACTTGATCCTTCAAAGAAACGCTCAGGATACCATAGGAAATGCTGACTGTGATTCAGTCATTAACCCTCTTTCCTGAGGGGAGGTCTGATTGCAATGCACATAAACACACTTGAACTGGTTTTGATAGAGCTGGCTCAAACAACAACATTAGTGAAGGCATAAGTAACACACTAACAGCATAGCTGTCAGTAGGAGCTAGCCACTTTATGTACTCATGATCCTGGTAGGCTTTTTTCAATCCATCCTGCTGTACATGTTGTCATGGCTTCAGTGCTGTTGTTACTCAACCTCACTAGATCAAAGCTAGCTCAGACATGTCTACCCGTGCTGCACTGACACCTCTGACTGAGCTCTAGGCATATCCTGACTTAACACCTAAATAGTGCACCAGCTCAATGTCAGGGGTGTGGCATCTTATCTTTCAGATGAATCTTAGAATCATAGAATGCTAGGACTAGAAGGGACCTTGAGAGGTCATTGAGTCCAGCCCCCTGCCCTCATGGTAGGACCAAGTACTGTCTAGACCATCCCTGACAGACACTTGTCTAACCTGTTGTTAAATATCTCCAGAGATGGAGATTCCACAACCTCCCTAGGCAATTTATTCCAGTGTTTGACCACCCTGACAGTTAGGAACTTTTTCCTAATGTCCAACCTAAACCTCCCATGCTGCAGTTTAAGAGAAACTAAACTATTTTTCTGACCAGTCCAGAGCCCATGACTTCTCACAAGAGTACAGGTGTTCACTCTGGTATAGTGGTTATATTTCATCTTAGGTAATTACATTCTGCCTCAATTATTTTTTCCCATTGCTCTACCTGGATGTAGTATTTTTTATATCAGGGGCTTCAAACTCAATTTATCTTAGTGCCAGTCCTCACATCCTCCTGGTGGGCCAGGAGCAACCCCTCTCTGGAAAGTGTAGCCTGTGCTAGCTTAATTGTAGTTTAAAATGTAGTTTGCGTAAGGCTTTATGTTATTATAGCCATATATTAAGAAGCCATCATAGTATAGCTAACTTAGGTCCAGAGAGGTCTACCTCCTCTTATTTTTCCTGTCAGTAGTAAAGCAAGCAGCCTGCAAGTGAAATACATAATGAGAGGCTTTTTGCAAAATATTTTTCTTTCACCCTGTTTACAAGAAAAGTTGAAGTCAGACAGATCATATTAGTAATGTTGAGACATATGAAAATCTTCGCTACCTGTGACACATTTCTGATGCCAACTGGTGTTCAAGCTTCCCCCACCTACCCTGGCTGGAAAGGTGTCCTGGTACCAGTTGAATTCAAGTAAAGGTCACCTCATGGTGTTTTTCTCTTGACCTTTCATCAGAAATTGGTCTTGGGAAACTGACTATAGAACACGCACATGTTGAAGTCACCAGGAAACATAGGGTATTGTTGATTGTTAAAGATTCTATGAAATCAGAGCTTAATTTAGCATCAGTATTTAGACAGCTAGCAGAGGAGAAGCGAGTGCACAGAAAACACAATAAGGACTTGCCAGACACCCACTACATCTGCAAGAGATGCAGCAAGGACTGTCACTCTCGTGTGGGTTTTCATAGTCACAATAGACGCTGTAAATGAAGTCCTCAATTGAAACTTTAAAGGGCGCTATCCATAGTCTATGCAGACTGAAGGATGCCTACTACTACTTAAGTACTATAAGGTAAAATGGGTATAAGAGCCCCTCGCTGCACCAGAGGTGTATCTTCTGCCTCCATAGGCTCTCTCTCTCTCTCTATTTATCTCTGCTATCTCTGTTATCTTTGCTACCACTATTCTTAAAACAACCTTTTGTTTTATCTCTTTAACTTGAATTCTACCCACTGCAGTAACACCTTCCTCACCGATCAAAGCGAGTAGGCCTCGGCATCTAGAAGGTTCAGAGGAATCAGTGAGTATTGCACACTGCTTGCATAGCATAGGTTTAAACCATAAGTGCATTAATTAAGTGACTTGTATTAGTTCTTATAATATTGTTTAAGTAAAATTGCTGTTTGTAACCAAATTTTTACTGTATTTAACATCTTCAGCTTGTATCTGTTAGTAGGTAGTAGTAGGCATCCTTCAGTCTGCATAGACTATGGATTGCGCCCTTTAAAGTTTCAATTGAGGACTTCATTTACAGCGATTATGAAGACCCACAAGAGAGTGACAGTCCTTGCTGCATCTCTTGCAGATGTAGTGGGTGTCTGGCAAGTCCTTATTGTGCTTTCTGTGCGCTCGCTTCTCCTCTGCTAGCTGTCTGATCTTCATCTCGCCCTTCTGAAGGCCCTTGTGTAACCCCTGCCTCCATCTGCTGCGGTCGTCTGCTAGTTCTTCCCAGTTGTCCAGCTCGATGTCTACCTCTCTGAGGTCTCTCTTGCAGACATCTTTGTAGCGCAACTGGGGGCATCTGGGAGGTCTTTTGCCAGAGGCTAGCTCACCATACAGGATGTCTTTTGGAATCCTTCCGTCACTCATCCTGTGGACGTGGCCAAGCCAGCGGAGCCGACGCTGCCTGAGGAGGGTGTGCATAGTTGGGATTCCAGCTTGCTCGAGGACAGCAGTGTTGGTCACTCTGTCCTTCCATGATATTCCAAGGATGTGCCTGAGGCAGCGCAAGTGGAAGACGTTCAACCTCTTTTCCTGGCGGGCATACAGGGTCCAAGTCTCGCTGCCACTGCTTTAATACCATTGTTCTGATAAAATAAATAAGCCCTAAGTGCTGCTAAAAGTAATGTCTGTGTAATCACTAGAAATCCCAAAAGTTTACCTCTTGATTGAGACACACACTTTCTCTTTCTCTTCACGTTAACTCAGGAGAGGTGCAAACCTTAATCTTTAAACTTTTTCAGATTGGCAAGACTTCCCAAATCCACAAATCCTACTACATTTCCCCCAGACTCAACAAAAGAGATGGGGGGTCTCCACATGTTCCCTCCCTGCCATGTGCTTCCTAGCTCTACATGCCAGCCTGCATTCCCTCCCATACATCTCCCAGACCTGCCCACCACCCACTGGCAATTTGCCCCTTCTCCCCCACCTCCAGATCCCAGGAATGCTAACACCGGTAATGCAGCAGGGTCAGAGAGCCTTCGAGGTGCTATTCTGTGCCACTGATGGCACTTTTCTGTGGCCCAGAGGAGGTGTGCACAAAGCCATCCTGTCCTTAGGGTAGCCTGGCATGGCCACCCTGACCCTCATGCTTTGGAGGGCCCTGCAGCAGCCTCCCCAGCTGTCTTATGGATGGGATGGTCCTCCATAATCAGGTTAGCCTATGGGCTCCTGGATGGGCTGAGATAGGTAGCAGGAATTGGACCTGCCCCCACCTCACTCACCATGGTAGCAGGAGTCACACAGAAGTGAAGCCTACTAAGCAGCCTGCTCCACTCTGCCACCATGTCCCAATTTCGGGGGAAGAGGGCTTGAGGAAAGGAGTGCAATGGGGCAGAGAGGACAGAACATGGGTGGGAAGAAATAGGACAGGGACAGAGCAGGGGTGGACTTGGGAAAGGGTATGGACTCTCATAGAGAGCTGCAGTAATTCATGTGCCAACAGCCATGTGTAGGCTAGACTGTGGAACTGCTCAGGCTGCAGGTGGCCCGCAGGCTGTGTGTTTGAGACCCTGGCTTATATTCTGCCAACGGCTCCATTGCTCTTCAAAAAACATGGAGTATGTGCTCATGCATTTTTTGATGGCTGCTGAGTCCAACGCATCAGTGACAGCCCCACCTACAAATAGGATGCACCCATGTGCTAGCAATTCTCTAAATCAAGCAGCAGATTCTTTCCTCTTTTGGATTTGAGGGAAATGGCTGTGTTGAGCTCCAGGCCTGCATGTTTCAGAACTGATATTGCAACTCTCAAACACAGGCTTCAAAGGGGAGAAGCACTATATCATTTTGGGGTCCCAACTTACAGCTTGAGAAATGGTGTTCTAAGCTACAAATGCCTGAGATGGGTTTAGATAAGCAACCTACCTAGTACAAATAAGACTATTCTTGGGGAAGTCTGTACTGCATTGCATTTGACAGGAAAAACCAGGCCCAGAAGCCCCCTGCTGGAAGCTTCAAGTTCCTGCCACACCCATCCAATGAAAGGAGCAATGGAGCTAAGACCTCCAGGTGACCTAGAAAGACTACACAGAAAACAACTGATCTGAAGGAGGCTGCCAAGGGCTTGGGATTCAGAAACTCTACAGGGAGCAGCCAAGAAGGGCCCAGAAGGCAACAACTAGCAACAGGCAGTTTCTTCCTGGAGCCAGAGGACCACAGATGGTATTTGGCCAGTTGGCCAAATAGAACATAGCACCATGGACAGCTCAGTGCTGACATGGATTGTGGGGGGCAAGAAAGATCTCCAAGCTAGCTGTTGGGCCAGATACAGAAGAACCTTGAGCACCAGTGAAGGCTGGGACTGCAGGAAATGGAAGGCAGTTTCATTAAAGGGACAGGGCTGTGCATGGCTGCTATTCTTAGGGTCCCTAGGCTGGGACTCAGCAGCGGGCAGGCCCAGCTTCCACCCTTAAACCATTTAAGTGGCCTACAATCAAACAGAGATAAACCACCAGAAGGGGATCTGAATCATTTAGTGGCCCAGATGGCACCAAAGAGCCAGAGATGGCAAAGTCATTGCCTCCAGGGAGGAAGTCCTAGAGGTATGGCCTGATGCCAGGGCTATTTAAAGATTGCAGACACCTGGCCAGAAGGCATTCTCACAAGAGGTAGGTGCCATGCCATTGCATACAGAATGAGCAAATTTCATTAATTTCTTTACATTACATCAGTGCCACGTTTAGCCCCGTAAAAGAAATGAACTGTTTGAAGAAGACAGAGAGAATAGATGATTTTGCAATCTATGCCTCAAACATCTAAGACAGGCGTGTCCAACCTGCAGCCCGCAGGCCGCATGTGGCCCTGGACAGCTAGTAATGCGGCCCTACATGATCATAAACTTTTAACATTATTATGTGATTTATATACATTAACTATATTATATATTTTATATGCGGCCCAAGACAATTCCTCTTCACTCAATGCGGCCCAGGCAAGCCAAAAGGTTGGACACCCATGATCTAAGAAGTCAAAAGTAAGCGATGTGACTGCTTGCAGCCAAAGGTAAGAAATATCAGTGATAGAGAAGTGAAGGCATCAGTTCTCTGTAACATGAGTTCTGCCCTCAGACTATGAAATGGTCATATCACCTAAAGGAACACTATCCCAGCTGCTCACTATATGGATGGGCCAAAAGTCAAACTACAATTCTGAACATGCCAAATTATTTACTCAAGTTTCTGCTGCACTCATGTAAAGCCCAAGGCTAATCTGCATGTAGAGCTCAAAGAATTGCCTAGCGCATATCACTGGGAGAGTAAAAATACAAGTGAGATCTTAGCTCAGCCTGTTTATGGACTGACAGAACATACAATGATCCTCATGAGCCATAATTCAGAAATACCTAAGTGTGAGAAAAAGCATGAGCAAGAATTCTGTACGCTGTTCAGATATTAGCACCTATCCCAGAAAGCCAATCCATCAGTCCTCTGTAAGTTCACTTGAGTAGCATGCCCTAACAGAGATTTGCAGTTGTGAACATTGACTATCTGCTAGTAATAAGCGATGTTGTCAATATCCAGAGCCTTTTGAGTTCCGCAGAAGAGTTTTTGTTCCAATCATTTTTTTTTACTCTGATACAAGAAAATGAACTCTTGATCACAGTGGTGAACTCATTAAAGTTAGATCAATAAAGATTTAATCTAATTCTAAGTGTTATTTCAAATGGAATGTTAAATGTGGGGGAAAAAAACCAAAACATCAAATTAAGCTGCCAGTGAATTCTAATTACTTCATTTGTAATTGAGTCTAATAACTAGTAGAGTTGATAAGCTAAGATAAAGCAGTGAAAAATGGCTGGTGAGGCAGCAATCAATAAAGAGATGGTAAAAGTGATCACCTCATTCAAAATTTTGTAGTGAGTTTTCATATTGCACTTCATTTAAGCTGATGTCAGTTAATTGCTACAATTGTCTGATGATATTTTTGTATGATACACTTCAGTACCTGTAAGAATATTATAAAAATAGTCTGGTGAGATATCTGAGAAAAAGCACATATAGGATTTACTATGGCTTTATAAAATCTGTAGAGAATTAGGTCTGGCCTACACTATAAAGCTTTACCCACAAAACTTGCCTTCTATCAGAACAGCCTATTTTGACTCCTGACAACAAAACCCTGAACTTTTTCTGGTGACCCAGTTACCAAGTGACATGAACACTTAGTGGTAGTGTTCTACAGTCACAATGCCTGTAGATGCAGAACATCTTTCACTAGCACAACCGGACCTGCAGCAGCAAGCCAACAATACAACGGTCCATGCAGCAGTGATAACTCTGGTCAAATGTTTGAACTCAGTGATCGGCTGTTTCCCCTTCCCTCATCCTATTTAAAATCTCCAGCCCTTGTGCTCCTACCTGATGTAAGAGAGAGGCCCTATATTTCTTTGATCCGTAGGTGAAAAGAACAGGTGCAGGCTCAGCTGCAAAATTCCTACAGGGATAAAGATGCACACCTGCAAATGTCAAAGCGCAAGGAGGCTTAGAGATACAGCAGGGAATGCCAGGCAAAGGTAAAAGAATGTAGAAGGCCTAACAGAAGACAAAGACCCAACAAATTTTAAATAAATAGCTCCAGATAAATTGTATCCTAGAGTTTTAAAAGAGTCAGCTGAGAAACTTACTGGATTATTAACATTGATTTTAAATAAACCTTGGAGCATTGGGAAGTTCCAGAAACTGGAAGAACGTGAAAGTCGTACCAGTTTTTAAAAAAGGTACATGAAATTGCCTGGGCAGTTATAGGCCTATCATACTGACACCGATGAACTTGATGAATAAAGAAGTAAAGGGAGATAATGTGATAATGCAAATCAACATGGATTTAAGGAAAATAGATCCTGTCAAACTAACTTGATTTTTTAATGAGAATGCACATTTGGTTGATCAATTAATAGTGCTCACATAGTATACTTAGACTGCTGTAAGATGTTTTACTTAGTACCACGTAACTTTTTAATGAAAAAACTAGGACAATAAAAATTAATATGGTACACAATAAATTCATTTAAAACTTGCTAACTTATAGGTCTGAAAATGTAACTGTAAAGAGAACCATCACTGAGACTCTATGGTTATACTCAACCAAACTGCCAGCAGCAGTATGCAAATAGATGGTCTCAATAACACAAAGGGCCACTCATTTGCATATTCACTAGCCAGCCAAGGCTGCTGCCAGCAGAAGAAAAATCAGTGTAAATGTGGTTCTGCCAGTGAAACCCCCACTTTGTCAGCAGCCTGTTATGCCTGGAAAAAAATCAGACATAAAGGCTGCTGACAAAGTGCGGTTTTTGCCAGCAGAGCCACGCTTACACTGCTTTTCTTCTGCCGGCAGCAGCCTCTGCCAGGGAGCAAATATGCAAATGAGCAGCTGTTTGCCTTTTCAAGACGGCCCATTTGTTTACTGCTGCCAGGACTTCAGGTCAGTATAACTGTAGCCAGTGTATATGTTTCAACTGCAGACACATGAAGAGCCTAAAGGGATCACCAGTTCCTGGCTCTATGCTATTGCTTTACACTCCTTGATGACAACAACCCCCACAGTAGATTTTCCTTACTAACCAGGATTGGTAGTACTCTGGGTGGTCAAGCTTCCAAACAGCAATCTGTTACCCACTTCTCCACTGCCAGAGCAACTCTTCTTTTGGTGTCTCTGTGCATTCTGGGACTGGGGTGAGTTCAACAGCCAACTCCAGGAATGTGACCTTTCGCTTCTGAAAGTTCTGGCACCCAGGCCGTCATGATAAATTCACATTATGATCCAAACCTACCATTCTGTGCTCATAGTATAGGACCAAAACCACTTCTCCATCCTCTATAATTGGTCAGTAAATACCTACAAGTATTATAGCTGTTTATTCTCTCTCTTGCAGTGTTCCTGAGTACTGCTGTGGTGGTAAAACAAATCCTAAAGAATGACTTGTCCTAAACATAAAAGGCAGCAGTGATGGTATCCCACAATGAAAAGTGGCAGCCCCACAACACACTACCAAAAAAATTCTACAAGGTAGCATATTAGACAGTGGCACAGGGTACAGAGGGATGGATGCCTTCTCATGAGGTGTTATGTCTTTTGCCACTACAGCCTACTTCTGTGAGGATGCAGCCTAAAGCATCAACAGTAGCCAAATCTGAAGACACTTTGCTAAAAGAGCATCAAAATCCCAGTAAAACTTCTGCCATTCCAACTTTCTAGTATAGACATGGCTTTCATATCCTCTTAACACATGAACTAAAAGCTTTCATGAAGAATGGAACTTAAAAACAAAACCCCCATGCTCACATTCTGGAGTCTAAATTACCTGACACAACCCAGGACATGCTATGGTAATGCTAACAGTGGAGACGGTATTGTGACATGAACACTTATACTACAAGTGTTTGATAGAAGCCACCAAGGACTGTGATGGACTTTACTACTGTTAGATAGGTGTATAGAAGGTGGAAGGTAAATGGACTTTTTTAAATTGCTTGTGCCCCAGGGCCATGTCTGGGAGCCCTACTGGGGGCCAGAGCCCTCTGCCTGGCCAAGGCCACATCTGGCAGCCCAGCTGGAATGGCATTGGGTAGCCTGACCAGAGCTCAGAGTCCACAGCCTGTTGGAGTCAGTGCATGCAGCCTGACTGGGTCCAGAGCTGGTGGTAAGGGGCAGCATCATCCCAGCCAGGGACAGGCCAGTAACAGCCTGGTCAGAGCTGGAGGTCAGGGGGCTGCCAGGGATGGAGGTAAGGAGGGGGCTTGAGGTAGAGGGACCAGCAGGGGCAGAAGCAAAGCTGATGGTGGGGGGTGGGGGTGACAAGCTGCAGGGCTAGAGGCATAGGACTTCCCCGATCTGGCAAATTCCCTCATTTCAGACCATTCAGGTCCCATGGGTGCCAAACCAGGGAGGTGTAACCTGTACTGCAAAACTAGACAAGCATTTTTTTAAAAAAAACCTAGAGTAGTTAGCTCTACTATTAATTCTAGTCTTCAGTGCTCTTCAGCAGAATTATTACATTATGAAGATAATCCCCCAATTCACGGTCTGTTAAGTATTACTGAAAGTCCACATTTTTAAATGTAGACTCTCATTGAATTACATGACTGAAAAAGGAACATTAGAAACTCTCCATCTATGAAAACTGGAAGAGAAGTGTCAGTTTATTCATTCTGTCATGCACTAATTATCTCTGAAAAGAGTACAGTAAAGCCTTGATTTAATGGACCAATGGGGGGAAGGGGTGTCTATAAAACCCGAAATTCCATTAAATTGGAGAGTTTACATAATGCCCCACAGTGCTTCTCCACAGCCAGGTTCCCCCAGCCTCCCCCACTCCCCCCAGATAAATGCTGGTGAATCCCCAGGGCCACCGGAGCTGGCATCGCACCTGTCACCAGTGCCACCACGTGCTCCTCCCACCTGGGGTGGGACACATACACAAGTGCCGTCTGCCCGTGTACATGCCCCATCCTGGTGGGAGAAGCATGTGGATGGTCCAGCGGTGGTCCAGGCCACAGACAAGACTCCAGCCATGGCAGGTCCTCCAGCTGTGGCAGAGGTTCCAGCTGTGGTGGCTGGAAGTGATGGCCCTTCCAGCTGTGGTAGCTTCTCCACCTGTGGTGAAGGCTCTAGCCATGGTGGTAGCTCTGGTAAGTCACCTTCCGCACTTTCTTTGGGCAGGGGTGGATTTAGTGGACTTTGGGAACAATGGGAGAAGGGTTGGCAGGTGTCCATTGTTCCCAAAGTCAGCTAAATGGGAGTCCATAAAATCGAGGGTTTACTGTACTGCAAACTTCCATGAAGTCTTTCTTTAAGCACTGATATCAAATAACAGGTGCTGGGGTGGGGAGGGACTACATTTTAGCTTTTGTTTTGTAAAAGGACAAAAGTCACACAAGCTGGTTTCATTTTCCTTCTGTACTTTTCCATATCCTTCTCTGTTGGAGTGAACTTTGGTTTTTGATCGGGTGCTGAGTTCATTAGCACTGATTCAAGGTGAATGCCTGATTTGCTATGGGCAACTGCAGGCTTCCTCCCATCACCCCCGCCTGCCTTCTCTCTTTTCTGCTGCTTGCAATAATTACCATGACCAAAGTACATCTGTGCCTTTTTGACATTATGATAATAATGCATAGTTTTATATCCTGCTGAAAGGAATTTGTTTACAGCCTATCTGCTATTTTCAAATTATTTGCACAAGTAATTAGTATACAGAGCACTTTATGGTGGCATCTGTCTTTCAGGCTGTGCTCCGTTTAGATGCTTCCAGATGGCTATATTAGAAATTTGACCTGCAACATGCATTTCATATTCACAATACTATAACAATAGTTTTCATTCTGGTTTGCCAGCATTTGTCTTGGAAAAGACAGGCTTGTGCCACTCCCATTCCTTGGCCTCATTCTTCTGAAATCAGTGTAGCCAGTCTGATGGAAATGGTGTAAATGAGACTCTCTCCATACACTTTCAACTGGTCTTTCCAAAATGTCAAAAGTACTTCACATACCAACCTGTCCAATGCAGTGGCTTCTCTAACAAAGCACTGTGAGAACTGGAGCAAAGGATTCAGGATCCCTTCTGAGCCGAACAATTTAGAAAGGCTGAATATAGGGTCAGTATGAAAGAACATGAAAAACCTTTGATTTTCCTATAACCACTGGCTTTGAACATTTCTTTTTTCTTCTTTACATTGTGTGAGGAAGGGAACTGTTCTGATCACTTGCTGAAACCCCACAGATTCCTCCCTTTTCTTTCTCTCTCAGCATTTCCGAGCAACCTTCAATCCTGGTGGAATTCTTCAACTTCTACTATGGCTCCAAATGCAACAATTACAGAATTCCCCCAGGACTAGGTCACCTAACGCTTTAATATCAAGTCATTTTGTTCCACTAAGATGCCACAAGCTTTTGACTGGGTTTCTAACCAGTGTAAGCATATTATCTTTTGCTCACTTTCTGGACTGCATGAACTTCATTTTTGTATTTATTCAGTATCTAGAGAACTATTACCTTCCCCAGGCAATATTGTCATACACCTGACTCTAACATAGCCCTTTTTTAATCACTAGCTCTTAAAGCACTTTACAATGGAGGACAGTATCATTATACCACTTTATTGACAGGAAAACTAAGTTGCAAATGACTTCCCCAGGGTCACCCAGATGAGAACTGATAATGTTGGGAATAGAACCCAGGTCTCTTAGACCTGGTCCAGTGTTCTAGCCATGAAATAACATTGCCTCCCTCAGAATTCCTTTTTCATGAGAATGAGGGACAAAGCTATACCGTCAGCATTGATATCGCCTTTCCCAGCCACTAACTCTCTGAGGTGACCTTGCTTCTGAATTGTTTCCTTTTACATTAAAAAACACCTGTTATTTTGACTCTTGCTTCCCTTCGCCTACAAATCTCCCCCCTTATTTCACTGTCATGCCCAGCATTTTCATTACCTCAGGCTGAGCAAAGTGATATGCGAACAAGGGAAGCAATCGTCCAATGGATTTGCTAAACAAGAGAGGAAGCATGCTGGTGTTGCTGCCAATGATGTAGTAATGGGTGTAACAAAAATTAATTTGGCTACATCCCAAAACAGAGGTCTTTTTAAAAGGGATCAAATTGGAGAGTCCAAATTTGAATTAAGCCGTCAGCTGCCCTGAAGTGTTTATTGTGAGGTTAAAATAAAGTCAAAAGACACATTCTTTCTTCTTCAGTAGAGCATGACAATTCAAACTTTCCTTAGACCCGTTTGCTCGTGCTATGCTCAGTGCGGTTCATTTCTATGCTATCTTTGTCAAAGCTCTGAGGCTTTGTCTCCAATGTGAAAGACTTTGGAAGAATTGGCCATTGTTTTTAATGATACTGCACTTCCTGCCAGGATACTTCTGTGTCCTCCTGTTAGTGGGATACATTCAGCATTGCTGCCAATGTCTGGGAATATGTTTCACAAAGAAACATTCAACCTCTGTTGGACTTGGCTGGAAACAACAGATTTATCCCTTGAAAGTTTAAGAGAAAATGCTCTGCTTTCTTGATTATATTATGCCAGCAATGGGCAACCCAGGCCAGTGAGCAGACTGCATGAGTAGTCCTCCTTCATATCAGTAGGCTGCAAGATTGTTGTGACCTAACTGCAGCTGCATACCTAAAATTTGTGGGGTGTGCTGACTGAACCATAGCAGCACGCTGATCGGCTGGGGAGGGAGTGCACAGCTCTCATCGTCAATGTTGTATGCAATCAGCATGCACCTCACTTCACATGACTTGCATTATATGTGTGTCCCTTTAGTAACACTAGTAGGAAAAAAAACTAAGTGTCTGGAAACCAGCAGAATCTGTCAGCCCTGTGTGTGGGCAACAGTAGACCAAAATTCAGTATTCTCTGTTGTAATGGGGTAAAACAAACCCTTCCATAAGCTCTGGTACAAATAGGATCATGATGTCTCTAACAACCACCCACCTATGTCAACTGCAAACCCAGAGGGTGTATCTCAAGGAATGCTGACAAGGCTCACTGCCAGCAGATCATCTGAGGAAGCATGAGAAGTGGGAGAGAACTGGAGCTGAGACAACAATAGGCTTTGCTTTCTCTGTGGAACCTGGCTGAAGCATGTCTTACATTATTTACTTTAACTCCTACTCAGAAAAGCACTTTTGCCTTTGTTTGGGCCCAATCAGGACAGGATGTTTATTGCTTTTGATATTCTCTTTAACTGCATGGAACCTCGTGGATTCTGAATGAAACAGCTTCTCCTGTTGACTTACCTACCATCAGTTGTTGTGAAGGATTAAGTAAATCAATGGGAGAGATTTCTCCTGTTTGCTTACAGAGACTACACTAGAGAATTTAGAATGGCATAGATGTACCAGTGTAAGCGCTCTAGCATGGCCATAGTCAATTCCTAATTTTCCTACCTGTTGAAGGTTGAACCTACCACAGCAGATCTCTCTGGGTTCTATGTTTTTAGGCCTCTTCTCAGGCTGTTCTGCTAACTCTACCAATTGGCCTAAAGGGCTGATTTGTCTGCTTTCATTTTCCTGAATGGATACCCTGTGATCCACTGGATGTTTGATAATCCCATTCTGACACCTTGCAGAGATTGTACGAACCCAGCACACCACAATGCCAATGAATGAAAAACAGACTTTACGTCCTATTCAGCCAGACTCTTTCCTCTGTTCTATAACCCTGCTGGCCACTCTTAACTTTCACAAACACACACCACAATTACTTAGCCCTTGAACTGTATCTGGATACAAACAGGAAGAATCTCTCTCCCTGTCCTGCCCCACCCTGCCCTTTGTTTGTCTTGTCTAGTCTATAAGATTACAACACCTATCTTTTTATAGCAACTAACACAACAGAACCCCATTCCCATCTAATAAAACAAGATAGACATGAGTCCAAACCCAGCAAGGCTGGTCACAGCTTTTTAAGTACACAGGAATTACAAGTCAGTGAAGCCAAATACCAATTACTGCAAAAGTATGAAACATATAAAACAGCAACAGAGATAGGTGAAATGGTTCGGGTAAAATAAAACAGGATTCAAAATCCTAACCAAAGTTAGTTACTGCTTTTGAAAAGTATTTTGTTCTTTTGAGTTATTTCTTAGCGGGAGGATTATAAACATACCTTTAAATATACAAATTCCAGAGAGAAGCAGAAGTGAAAATGCCAAAAGCCATAAAGCTGTTCTTGAATAATCCTGAGCCAAGACAACACAGGAAGTGGTGGAAATCTCACAATGAAATGTGTTTGCATATGATTTCTAGCCCTGTGTTGCACACTCAGACAGTTTGGATGATTTGGCTAAGCATCAGAACCAAATCTGTTGCAGCTACTAATAAGCAAGGTGTGCTTTTGTTAATGATAGCAATAATCCTGGAAATTAGGTCCAATATCAGAAGTTATAAGGGGTATCTTGATTATTTTTTAAAAATCCTTAGAATAAGGAATTTAAATCATAACCTAGCCCTGTTGGGATTGGAGCACTCTAAGCACACACTCTTGTAAGTAAATCCCTCACTTAAACAGGGTATATTTTTGAACATAGAACTTTTTAATTCAGTTAGTTTAAAAAATAAAATAGTCTTCACAGCACACAAATTGTAACATTGTCCTATTGGAACAAATGTTTTGTTTAGGCTTTTGATTGTCCTCATTTCCAAAACACTGCAATTAATTCAGGCCCAGTTTTTCCAATGACTTCACTCAGGTTGTATCCATTTACATGCATGGTTCACCTAACCTGGTATAGTTAGCTATATTCCCCAAGGCTGTTAGGACCACCTTCTCACGTACAGTCCATTAAGCCACTTGGATGGATTTTGCCGTTTATGCAAAGGAAGGGAAGGTGTTGGGAGTCCAGTTGTTCCTCAGGTGGCAGGACAGAGTCAGCAAGCACATGTAGCCCAGGAGCAGCAGATAAAAAAATCCCACATTTCTCTCAAACATATCCTGAGCCGGGTGCAATGAGAAGTACTAAACCTGTACAGGGACTGTTCCATCCTTCAGTACAAGACAGCTTGCTGGAACACGTCCAAGGGAATGGAGAGTAAACATGGAGAGACTTGAGCTTGAAAAACTCTGGTGAAGTGAAGAAAAGACAAAGAAAGCACTTCATATTGTACACCATCTTCCCCTCCCTCAACTTTCATCTGTTTCATGCCGTCTGTTAGATTATAAAACCTATGTTTGTATAATAGCTAGTACAATGGCCACCCCATTCTCATTGGACTGTTAGGCATTGCCACACTAAGTAGACATAGAACTCTTCTGGTAGTATTTTAAAGGAATGGCACAGTTAATTCATTATGAATAACGATGTTTTATTTATAGCACATCTTTCATTGTGAAGTGCTTTGCAAATTACAAATACACACCACTACTATCACAAAGAGCAAACAAAATTCTGAGCTTCAAAGTTTTCATGTGCAAAAAGTCCAGATGCAATAAAGTACATGGAACAACATCTTGCATACCTCAAAGGTTAAAAGGGTGAGCAGATCCTATTGGGATAGGAATGTTTGGTATGAGAGTGTCATGACATCTCAAACCTGCAGGTTAGGTAATTTGCTTATCTTTCTTCTTCTAGGTGAAAATATTTTGATGCTCATATCTTGGACTCCTATACATTAGAGGTCATCCACGAGTTCGTTTACCTTGGGTCCACCATCACTGACACCCTGTCGTTGGACACTGAGCTAAATAGGAGGATCGGAAAAGCAGCCACAACTCTGTCCAGACTCAGCAAGAGAGTGTGGAATAACAACAAGCTGTACACTCACACCAAAATGCAAGTCTACAGAGCCTGCATCCTCAGCACCCTCCTTTATGGCAGCGAGACTTGGACCCTGTATGCCCGCCAGGAAAAGAGGCTGAACGTCTTCCACCTGTGCTGCCTCAGGCGCATCCTTGGAATATCATGGAAAGACAGAGTGACCAACACCGCCATCCTTGAGCAAGCTGGAATCCCAACCATGCACACCCTCCTCAGCCAGCGTCGACTCCGCTGGCTTGGCCACTGTGAGCCGATGCCTAGGTGCCAGCTAAGGGTCTGGTGGGGCAAAGGGCGTGATGCCACACCAGCAGCCACACTAAGCAGCCAGGGCAGGCTGGGTTCTTTGGTTTGTGTTTAGTTCGGGTACAGCAGCAAGAAGAAAATTACACATAGAGAGGCTTTAACAGTTACTTTTTATTTATACAAAGATAGAAACAATTTAACTAAGACAAATGATTAAAGTACAAGTTAGTACTCGCAGTTTTTAAAGGGGAAACAACACAATTTAACTTAAGAAAAGTTTTAGACAAACTAGCTAGCTTAAACTAATACAAGTAATGTGTACACAAGAAAGGCAAGTTGCAGGTGTGATTTTCACCCCTGCCCCTTAGACCTGGTGGAACCAGAGTCTTTCCCTCAATTCCTATAAGAAAGAAGTTTAGTACAGGTGTAATTCTTACCCCTGCCTCCTAGATCCAGTGTGACCCAGATTCTCTCAATCCCTCGGGAAGAAGCAGATACGAACCAGGCTTCCCCAGTCTCGGGAGTTAATTCCAGACCTGACCAGCAGGTGTAGGTGATTGAAAACTCAAAGAGGGGGTGGTTTCCCAAGCCCCTTTATACCCGTTGTGGCATGTAGGCTTCTTCCTGGTCTCAAGTGGCCAATTGGGAGGAGAGTGTTTGAACCCCAGGTTTCCCAGGGAAGATGCAAGGCTCAATTTGCACCTGTGAATTGTGGACAATTGGGCACCTTTGGAGGTGATGGGCGGGGTTCCCCAATCTTCCTGGGGAAGTGATCAAGGCTGGGGAAGTGATCAAGGCGTGTCAATTACTGAGATCAGCCAGAAGGGCGGCCATTAGCTAGCCCATCCACTGTCTGGTTTTTGTGTATAGTAGAGAGGCTGGGGGAGACAGCACACCTGCATTCCCAGGACATCAAAGGCTACCTGTCTCCCCTGCTTATTTCTCTCTCTGTCTCTCCCAGTGGGGGGGAGAGGAAGAAAAGGCCAAATGGGGGGTTCATGTCTGGCTACAGCCACGTCCACAGGATGAATGATGGAAGGATTCCAAAAGACATCCTGTACGGTGAGCTAGCCTCTGGCAGAAGACCTCCCGGACGCCCCCAGTTGCGCTACAAAGATGTCTGCAAGAGAGACCTCAGAGAGGTAGACAGCGAGCTGGACAACTGGGAAGAACTAGCAGACGACCGCAGCAGATGGAGGCAGGGGTTACACAAGGGCCTTCAGAAGGGCGAGTTGAAGATCAGACAGCTAGCAGAGGAGAAGTGAGCGCACAGAAAGCACAATAAGAACTTGCCAGACACCCACCACATCTGCAAGAGATGCAGCAAGGACTGTCACTCTCGTGTGGGTCTTCAAAGTCACAATAGACGCTGTAAATGAAGTCCTCAATTGAAACTTTAAAGGGCGCGATCCATAGTCTATGCAGACTGAAGGATGTCTACTACCTTGGACTCATTAAAACAGATGTAGTTCTATCACATTTAAGGGGCCCTGGACACTGAGACCACTCACTTTTTATTGTGCTCCCATGTGTTTGTAATGTCTGTGGAATTCTCTGTATGTTTATTTTCACTGAAAACAAGTTTTTCATCTTAGTTTCCTAAATATAAAGTGACACCAGTCACCTGCACCTGGCGTGAGCCATCTTGCAATAGCAAACCAGTGTGAATGTGGGAAGAGAAACAAGTTCAGAACCAAAAATAATCTGAGTTTCAGGATTTTGAGATGCTTGTATAAAACTGATTTTTAAACAATTCCCAAACACACATATTATAAAAAGAATTATATCCAAAAGTATCTTTCAGGGAAGTCCAGCTAATAAATAGCCATTTACTTTACAAAACTTCTAGAATATTTAGAAAACTCATATTAAAAAGCCTGAAAATGCATTCTTAAGTGATCCAGCCAGTTCCCATTGCCATATAATTCCTCATCACTCATTGCCACCCTCCCCACAACTTCAACTTTGCTGCCTTGTTTTGTTCTGTAATAGAAATGTGCTTTTGGATGCACAGTTATACCCCGAGATACGCCCATTCGAGTTACGAGAATTCAACTTTATGAGGAGTTTCATTTAATACCCCGACTTCAGCTTACGAGGCATTTCTTCACATTTACATGGACCAATTTGGAGGCTGGTGGCTCTGGTAGGCAAGCACCGAGGGGATGGAGTCGACCGCGTTTGTCTTGACGAAGAGGCCGTGCAGGGGGGTGGCGGTGCCCCGCGAGAGGGCAGCAGTCTGGTGCAGGGAGGTAGACTCGTCCAGGTCCTGGCAGTAGATCATGCCGCTCTGTGAGACATGGATCCTGGGCGCACAGCCCATCCCGGCCCCGCTGCTGCCGCTCACCCCCCGGGTGGCACGGGGGCCACCGCCACTCTCCCTGCGCAGCTGTGCCTCAGGGGCCGCTCGCTGTCTGCGGCACTCCCTCCCATTTAGTGCCTGGCTCGCCCGCTGCTGCTGCCTCGGCTGGTACCGGCGGGGCCTCTCCACCGCACAGCCCCGCATGAGCGAGGCATCGCCCCTCACCAACCGGGGGCCCCCTGTGCCTGCCTAGCTCCCTGCACGGCCAGCCCCTGGCAGCGCCCCCACTCCGCTTAACCTAAGCTGCACTCAGGCCGGGCTGCCTCCCCGTGCCCTGCTCTGCCCTGCCCGCCCCCTTGCACTGGATTTAATGGGATTTGGTGGTGTTTTAGCATAAATGGGTGTAAATTTTGGGGCTCAGGAATGCGTAAAATTTTTTCCCATTGAAATTAATGGTAATTACTCTTTCAACTTACAAGAATTCACCCTAAGAGGGGTTTTTCAGGAATGAATTACCCTCGTAAGGCAGGGGAAGACTGTAGTCTGTTGATTTCATAGTTTGGGTCTGATTCGCACACACATCAAGGCCATTTTACTGTAAATATTGAGGCTGCTTCGTAATGGAGTACACGAAGTTCCTAGCAGTGCCAGGAGCATGCAAGTTCAGCAGGAAGCTCTGGAGGTACTCCAGTGATAAGTTTATGTAGGCACTAGCCACGGTGAGTCCCAGTAATCACTCAGAGAGAAGACCAAAAGAAATGGTATTTCTGTAGGGTTGACAGCAAAGTAGAAGGTTGGGAACACCCTAGGTACACAGGTTTATCGGGTACACTTTAAAGAAGGGGTCAGCAACCCCGGCACAAGTGTCACGGGAGCAAGTTCTGGATGACATGCCAGCAGGAGTTCAGCCCTGCCCCTCCTCTCCACCATGCAGCAGAGGAGGGGGCCAGAGCCCCTCCCAGTGCACGGGTCCGAGCTGGATCCCCAGCTGCAGGGCCCCCTCAGACCCCCAGCCAAAGGGCCCCTGCAGCAGTGCAGGGCCAAGGCAGGAGCCCCAATGTCGGGGCCCCACAGCAGCACAGGGCCAGGGATGGAGCCCCACCTGCAGGGCCACCCACAGCAGCCCCACTATGGACAAAGTGAGTGTGGAGTGAGGCCAGACAGGCTGAGCCCCTGCCAAGAGGGGGGAATGTGCCCTTGGGGCTCAAGTTGGCAGGGCACTAGGGGATGTGGGGCCCTGCTTGGTGGCTGAGGGTCCACAGCTGGTTATAGATCCAGGAGGTGATGAGGCCTGCCCAACACTTTCCACATGCCACCCATTGCCTCAGCCCTGTGGCCTGCTACTCTCAGGGGAAGGGTCACAGCCAGCTCTGCTGGGAGGGAGGGAGGCTTTGCCTGCCCTAGTGGTGGGGGCCTTGCCTGGAGGGGGCAAACCGAGCTCTGCAGTGGGGCTGGGAGTGGGGAGTGGTGGGACTTCAGTCCCCAAGGAGTGGGGGGGCAGTGGAGGAGGGAGGTTCACCAAGGTAAAACTCACCGAGGCAAAGCAAGGCCAAGGATCATATTAAACAGATGTGCTACCGCTTAATTTATTCATTAATGAAGTTGTTTTAAGTAGAACTACCAGTGACTTTAAAAAGTATTACAGGCACTCAGACCATACATGGAGGTTAAAAGGTCAAATTTCAGCACTGACCCTCAGAAAGGTTGCTGATCCCCGCTTTATAGTGAGCAAATTCAGTAAATGTTTGGGTCCCTGAGACAATCTGTTCAAGAGCCAGTGAACCAATCTGCTCACTGGCTCCCTGCCCAGCCTCTGCTGTTCCCCATAAATCATAGAATACTGGAACTAGAGGAACCTAGAGAGGTTATTGAATCCAGTCCTCTGCATTCACAGCAAGAACAAGCACCTTCTAGACCATCTCCAGCAGGTATTTGTTTAACCTAGTCTTAAAAATCTCCGATGATGGAGATTCTACAGCCTTCCTGAAAGTTAGAAAGTGTTTCCTAATGTCCAACCTAAATCTCCTTTGTGGCAATTTAAGCACATTGCTTCTTTTCCTGTCTTTAAAGATTAAGGAGAAAACTTTATCTCCATCCTTCTTGTGACAACCTTTAAGGTACTTGAAAGTTATGTCCCCTCTCAGTCTTCTCTTTTCTAGATTAAACAAACCCAATTCTTTCAATCTTCCTTCATGGGTCACATTTTCCAGATCTTTAAT
This sequence comes from Carettochelys insculpta, assembly GCF_033958435.1. NCBI lineage: Eukaryota > Metazoa > Chordata > Testudines > Carettochelyidae > Carettochelys > Carettochelys insculpta. Next base: position 12,378,777 of record NC_134138.1, read on the forward strand.
CATTTTTGTTGCTCTTCTCTGGACTATCTCCAATGTCTCCACATCTTTCCTGAAATGTAGTGCTCAGAACTGGACACGGTTCTCCACCTGAGACCTAATCAGTGTATGGTAAAGCAAAAGCATTTCTTCTACTCTCTTGCTTGCAACACTCCTGGTGATAGAGACCTGAACGATATTTTCTTTTTTTTGCAACAGCATCAAACTCTTGACTCATATTTATGTTATGGTCCACTATGACCCCTACATCCCTTTCTGCAGTGCTCCTTCCTAGACAGTAGTTGCCCATTTTGTATGTGTGAAACGGACTATTCCTTCCTAAGTGGAGTACTTGGCATTTGTCCTTTTGAATTTCATCCCATTTACCTCAGACCATTTCTTCTGTTTTCCATGTTGTTTTGAATTTTAATCCTATCCTCCTAAGCACTTGCAACTTCTCCCAGTTTGGTATCATCTGCAAAATTTCTAAGTGTACTTTCTACGACACTGTCTAAATCATTGATGAAGATATGAAACAAAACCAGTCCCAAAACCAATCCTTGTGGAGCCCCACTATTGTTGCCCTTCCAGCATGACTGATAAGTACTCTCTGGGAATGGTTATCCAACCAGTTATGAACCCACATCATGGTACCCTTTATACTGAAATCCCCCAGACAGGAATCAGGTATGTCTGATGGCCACAGCCTTCGCCACATGCAGCCCTGCATACCATTCTTGGAGAAATCTTTCTGCTTCCAGATTCTATTCAGCACCTTGCTTGACATGCAGCTTCTGCATTTAGAATCTTTGCATCTCCTGGCTAGTGGCTGGCCATGTGGCTCCACCTCCAAGTCCCAAATAGAACTCTGCCACCCATATACATCAACTCCATGAGTGTTCCAGGACTGAAACACTCATGGGGACATATTGGTGGTGGCTGAAGCTCCCATTGGCAGCTCCCCTGTTAGGTTCCCCCACATCTCAGCATCATCTGCCTTGTGAATCAGCACTTCCCCCTTCCTCCCGTAGACCCCTTGCCCTGCCATGATTAGTGGTTTGGTGGTATTTGGGAGGCTGGAGAGGAGAGGTATGAGAACATAGCACATGCAGAGGAGGGGGCAGAACTGGGTGGAAAGAGGTGGGGTGAAGGTGGAATGGGGGCAGAAGAGATAGGGTAGGGCATTGGTGGAAGGGATGGAATGGGGGCACAGCCTGGGGCAGAGCCTGGGGTCAAGTACCCCTTGGCACTTTTGAAAGTGGGCATCTGTGTAGCCACCTCCTGGTTCAGGATATTTTCCCACACCTGGCCAAGAGGAAGAGGATGTGTAGTAAGGAGAGGACTGATGGGATACGTAGACCTCTGCTGAGCAGACCCACCATGTTATACACTGGAGGCAGCATAGTATGGTCCAATCACATTTATATTGAAAGGCAGCATTGTACTGCCAAAGCTGCCTTAATGTAAATGAGAATCAGGTTCATTTTTTATTAAATGTGTAGTAAAGCTTTCAAACAGAATATTCCTGAACACATTAAATTACTCCAGAATACTCCTGAATACATTAAATAACTGTCCCACAGGCTCTCAAAATATGTCTTTATTAGTGGTGTTGAACAACCCCTGCTCCCAGTGATCAAATCACTTCTATTTAGATGCCTGAATATGGATCTAGGAGCCTAACACTAGGTTCTTAGGTATGTAAATTTTGTTCTCGTTATACCAATTATGCTATTTAACAAGGTGACTCAAAGAAAAATGTCTGGACTCTATGAATACAAAAGTAGCCCCTAACATACAGCAATTTACCTATAACAAGAGATCTATATTACAGTTAATTGCAAATACAGTAAAACTCTTGTTTACCCATATTTGATAAACCAGCACACTTGAATAACTGGCATGACTCAGAGCCAGGTAGATCTAATCAGCAGACTCCGGGCAGGAGCACAGAAAAGCCACATCAAGATGGGGTTTGTACACAGATATGTGGGGGCAAGCCCTCTCAGTGCAGCCCTGCAACTCTCCGTGTTGCCTTTTAGTGCAACAGGCAGGAGAAGTGGCATCCCTCCGTGCTGCATCTGAGTGTGCCCGGCAGGATCCTCTCCACTCTCACCCAGAATGAATAGTCTTAATTATCCAGAATATTTGATTATCCAGCAACCTCCCGGTTCTGTGGATGCTGGATATCAAAGAGTTTACTGTAAATTGTTTAAAGTATTCCAAGAGAAACAAATAAAAGTTCTGGGATGAAAGCAAGCAAAGGATAACTCAGGCTGAAAGTCAGAAAAACCTTCCCAACAGTGAAATTAAACCAAAATAATTTCCCATATTCAGCACTGGAAGCCCCAAAACATAAGGGCTGTGGCCACACTAGCCCCTCCTTTTGGAGGGGGTATGGTAATGTGGCACTTTGGGACATGCTAATGAGGTGCTGCTATGAATATATTAGCATAATGGTGGCCACAAGCACTTCGAAACTGCCGGTTTTGAAACGCACACCACCCATGTAGCTGGGGGCCTTTTGAAACAACCCCCTGATTTCAAAAGCCCCTTGTTCCCATTGGCTGTGGCCACACTAGCCCCTCCTTTTGGATAATGGGGGTAATGTGGCACTTTCGAAACACGCACTGCCCGTGTAACCAGGGTCCATTTTGAAAGGCCCCCAGCTACGTGGGTGGCTGCATTTCGAAACCAGCAGTTTTGAAGTGAGCATGGCTGCCATTATGCTAATGAGGCGCTGCATATTCAAGGTATTGCCTCATTAGCATATCTCGAAGTGTCACATTGCCATAGCGCCTCCGAAAGGAGGGGCTAGCGTGGCCACAGCCATTTGGTTTTGGGAATAAGGGGCTTTCGAAATCAGGGGTCTGTTTTGAAAGGCCCCCTGGCTACATGGGTGGCATGCAGTTCAAAACCAGCAGTTTCGAAGTGTGCACAGCAGCTATTATGCTAATGAGGTGCTGCATACTCATGATAGTGCCTCATTAGCACATCCTGAAGTGCCACATTACCATAGCCCCTCTGAAAGGAGGGGCTAATGTGGCCACAGCCATGGGCTATGTCTAGACTAGCCCCCGCCTCTGAAAGAGGGATGCTAATGAGACACTTTGGGATATGCTAATGAGGCACTTCCATGAATATGCAGTACCTTGTTAGCATAATCGTAGCCACGGTGATTCAAAAGTGCCGCTTTCGAATTGTGCACCGCCCAGGTAGACGGGGGCCTTTCCGAAAGAAACCCCCCAGTCTTTGAGGCCCTTATTCCTATTTGGTTTTAGGAATAAGGGGGCTTTCGAAGACCTGGGGGGGGGGTCCTTTTGAAAGGCCCCCGTCTACACAGGTGGCACGTGATTCAAAAATGGCACTTTCGAATCGCCGTGGCTGCCATTATGCTAATGAGGTGCTGCATATTCATGGCGCTGTCTCATTAGCTTATCCCAAAGTGTGTCATTAGCAGCCCCCTTTCAAAAGGCGGGGGCTAGCATAGACATAACCAAGATGTTTAAACTAGAATGGACATTGCAGTGGAGAATCTACTTTGCAGAATAATACCGCATAGCTAGAAGATGGGCTAAACAGTTTAATAGATCCTTTCCACCTATAATTTCCCTAATGTTATGATTGCTCAATTAGCTCCACAAGGCCAATTTTGCTCTCAGTTTAACTATTAGCAGTAACAACACATTTTATTCTTTTTGCAGATCAAGGGATGAAAAAAAATACAGAGAAGACAGAATTTTCCTACTTCCTGATTACAGCAGATCTGAAATTGCCAAGCTCTGGGGCAACCTACAGATAGCCATGGAGTTGCTGCTGCTGCCTTCCAAGAGCCACAGAAGAACAATAATAATTGACTTACTCACTCTTCCTTTTAAAACCAATATTCTTTTTCCTACTTGTGCTCACTAATACCACCCCACATAGTTTAATCTGTTATCCAGTACAACAATAATGTTAGCTAGCATGTGCAGAGGCTGACCCTGGGCTAAAATTTGCATATATCAAGTATGCATTCCAGCAAATCAAATATCTACCACAATTTCATTCTAGTGCATATTAGCATGAATAAACCTACGTTTCAGAGATCTAAGCCTTTCTATTTTGTTTTTTTAATGGGCTTTGTTCTAGCTGTTGCTGCTGAATAACTTTTCCTTTGGCAACAAAACTGAACCTGAGAATGTTATTGGACTGCATAGCAGACTGGCCCAGTTTAGATAGTACAGGTTGAACCTCCCTAATCCAAAACACTCTCATCCCGCAACATCCATAATCCAGCATGATATTTGGCCATTCAGTATGGCACCACTACCTGAACTTTGGGGGAGGTGAGGATACTCAAAAACAAATTTATAAAGCCCAGCATTATAACATCAAATTTAAGAAAACTGAATGTATCTGGTAGTGTAAATTTAGCCTTATTTATGTTTTGTTTTTTGAATCTTCCTCAGCAAAAGGATTGGAAGCAAACAGAATAGGGTTTGGGGACAAGTAAATATGTATGAGGAACGATTTGTTCTTGCATTTGGGATGCTCTATGGACAACATGTAAGCAGAAACATTAGACTAACCTCACCTCCCAAGATAAGTAACAATTAATGTATGGATACGATGTACAGGAAGTAGGTGTGTGTGAGCTTGGCCCTAAAGTAGAACTTCAGAGCTATGAACACCAGTTACAAATGAACCAGGCAGCCACACCTCTCATTTGCAACTGAAAAGACTATCAGGCAGCAGCAAATGCCAATAACAAAACAAAACAAAACAAAAAACCCCACAGTACATTACTATGTTAAACTACGAAAAAGGGAAGGTAGCATTTTTATTTTGCATTATGCAGCTTTGAAAATTTAGGAAGTCGATGTTCAGTGAACTCTGTGGTGTTATGAACAACCTCTGTTCCCAATGTGTTCATAACTCTGATGTTTTACTGTGTTTGAGAATAGCCTGAATCTGCAGAGATGCCTTGTGTCAGAGAGGTAGCTGAGTTAGTCTGTATCTTCAAAAACAACAAGTCCTGTGGCACCTTATGGATCAACAGATATTTTGGAGCATAAGCTTTCGTGGGCAAAGACCCGCTTCATTGGATGCATCTGATGAAACGGGTCTTTGCCCACAAAAGAGATATCTTATTGTAGGACAATGAATGAGTTGCTCAGGAAGTGTGATGCGGAACCAGCAAAATGGTTGACACACATTTTAGATATGCTGGTAGGCGGCTTATGGGTCTTAAAATATATTTTCCTAACTTTCTAACTATAGGGGTACTAGTTTGGCATTTCTGATTGCAGCAAATTAATACAATGAGAACTGTTGAAAATGAAGCGGCTGAAGTTGAAAATAATTGATGGATCCATTATTATGTCTGCATACAGATGATTAAATGAATGCTATTTTATATAAATCTTGTAACATACTGTTTCTACCTTAGGTTCATTGTAACATTTAGTAAATAAAATTACTTGAACTTTTTTACAACTGTATCTCTTGAGGCCAAAGGTAGATGCAATCTTCACCTTTGTGTCCTTTTTAGTTATAACTACTGCACAGTTCAGTTTTACAAAATTCATAAATATCAGTGGACGAAACCTGAACAAAATCTGAATTATTTGTTTTCTCTTCTAGGAGGAAAAAAAAGTTCTACTCAGCTTCAAACAGCTGAAATGTATTCATTGTTACAACAGTAAAACAAGTATTTGTATTCCTTTTAATAGCACACATTTTGTTCCCTTTTCTATGTGGTTGCTATGACATTTGTGGATAACATTTCATATGATAGGCAATTCTTGGCATAAATTCAAACCCCTTTGCTAATATATGTAATACTGTAGTGACCAGATATTAATTCTGTGGTTTCTCTTGTATCGTCTCTACTTCCTCTTTAAAAATGGGTCTGAAATTAAAAACCGCGGTACACCACTCATAATGAAACAAGCGAATCATATAATAGAAGCTTTATAAGTTTAGCTATATATATGACTAAGCTTTTTCAAATACAAGTGAAGAGAAAGGAAGTGGGAGTAACCTAATATTCTGCGCTAAAAGGATTGGCTGGCCATCTACTCATGAAGCTTGGGAACTCATCTGTATCAGTTAATCTGTGTTAGTTGCTGGGATCATATGTTTACAGGAAGATTCCACCGACATCCTCTAATTAGAGATATCAAACAACTCAATGAGATATCACAAGCCTGTAAGACGGGGAAGGGGATAGATATGTTTTAGTTTTACAAATCAGTCACTGAGCCTGATAGTCTACATCTGACAGTGGCGGGTGCCTTATGTTCAGAGGAAGATGAATCCCCTCCCCTTCATGCACAAAGAGCAAGGTCAAATTTTCCTAAGTGTCCTAGATGCTCAGTTTAAGACACATTGGGTATCTAAATATCAGTGGCCACATTAGAAATTAGCTATAGGCTTTTGTGGAATCCTGTCTAATTTAGAGAATTTCTTCCTGATCCTTATGGTCATCAGATTAGGATCTAGACAAATGGAGTGTTGCAAGGTGTACAGTTTTCAACTAGACACTTTGTCAAAAAGGGACCTTTCCTTGGTCAGTGAAAATTGGTGAGGGAGGGTAGGGGAGAGTGACGGATGGAGAGAGGGAAGATGGAATGTGAGGGGCAGGGCCTCAGAGAACAGGTGGGGCAAGGGTGTTGGTGTTGTTCAGTCTGAAAGTTGGGCATGAAAAAGCCATTCAGACCTGCATTAAAAATAACAACAGCTATAGTATTTGTGTGACCTCCCAAAGCAGTGAATTCAACAGGCAGACAGACTACATCTATGAAACTGCTACTTATTTAATCTCATACTCCCCTGATCTCATATAATGGAGCTGCATAACAAGAAGAGATTTACCTTTCACTACTATCCATAACAATAATTGTTCCATTCAATTTTCCCTTTGGAATGATTTGCTGAATACAAGTCATGTGGTACTTTAATTAGATCCCTAACTATCATTCTTCAAAGCAAAGTGCCTGATTCTGCCTTAAAATTGTGAAGCCTGTCGTAGCTTTAGTAGGCTTCTATGTGCTGTGGAAGGTGGTGACTGACCCCATTGCCTGCAGAGTGCTAAGGCAGGCAAAATGCGGATGCAGGGTACTGGAGGATAAAAGCTTAGGAGAGGCTCCTACCCATGGTTTGAGGTGTCATTGGTTGCACTTCTGTCTTCCTCAGTTCCCACCTCAGCTTTCTAACTGGTAGCTGAGGTAACAAAATTCTAACGTTGTGCCCACTTCCCCCAGCATCTTGGCTGATTATGTGTATAGCACACTCTAAGCCTGGGCTTTGACCAGGTTTACACCCAAGCTGTTCTTCCATCCATACACAGACCAGTCTGACTTGGGTCAGCAAGCACTTGGGACAAGTACTAGGCACAAGTTTCAGAGACTGAGTTCTGCTATGACCAAGCTCTGTCATTATGTAGTGTGGATGCAGACCCAAGTCAGAAGGCCAGCATAGTGCAGAAGGGATGCATTAACAGAGTTCTGAGAACTGGATCCAGCAAGTGCAAATCCAAATTTACAATGCAATGTGGATGCTTAAGGATAGGCTTGGAAAACAGCAAGTCCACAGACCTGGGTCCCACACATTCAGGTTTAGTAAAGACATATCACTGGGGGTCTACAATAAAACTTACATTGTATTAAGAGCCCAGAGCACCAAGTCTCAGAGACTAGGTCACCAGGCTTCAACTCACAGGGCTTGGGCTAGCGAACTGCAGTGTGACTGTTCGGGTCTGAGCTGCAGCTCAACCTTTGAGACCCTGAAAAAAGGTTGGTCTCAGAGCCCGGGCCCCAGCATAAGCATCTAAATTGCAGTTTCATAGCCCCATGCTCTGCAAGCCCAAGTCCTCTAACCTGGAGTTTGAGACATAGTGCTGTGAGGCTTTATCGCAATATACATATCTGTAGAGACCAGGAGCAAACAATTCTAGTGATCCTGCTTGAAGCAGTGGGCTGGACTAGATGACCTCCTGAGGTTCCTTCCAGCCCTATGATTCTAGGATTCTATGATAATCTACAACCGGCAGGAATATTTTTTTCCCCAACCTTACACACCGGGCATGAGAATTTGTCCTAGTTCTTTTGTATGTGGAGTTCAGCTCATCCATTATTGTTCATTCATGGCATTAATCCACAATATAATAGCTAACTTGTATATTCACCTGAATTTTTAGTTAGTTACATGCATATAAGTACAAACAGTCTCTTCTTGATGCCCCTTGATACATATTTAATAACTCCACTCAGTGTTAGTGGGATTTACATGTTTATTAAGGGCAAGCAAAACCTAAGCATCAACTACTGCTAACATTTTCTCCCTCACAACACACAGAAAAACACAATGTCCATGCTAAAAGAAAATAAATCTTTGAGGTTAGCATGAAGATTTATTAGTGTAGTTGTTTGAACCATATTACAGTCATACACATTTCATTCTTCTAAAGTAATAGGAGAAGTGAAACTGTCGTATTGGCCCAATAGTGATATTATTAACTTCAGTAAATGGAACTTCTACGAAATAGAAAGTGCTGAGAATTGATCACTCCCACTAAATTTTAGCCATGGTAGTTACCAGTGTTTCAGTTATAGCCCAGTAAAGCCAAAAACCTGGTGAAATGTTCACATGCTTTTCTTCCTTTTACTTGTGATGGAAATAATATAACAGCAGTGATTTTTTTAAAAAATCCTCTATAGTAGAGAAGTTGTTGTGCACAGAGAAATCTCATGCAATCTTAAGTGCATGCCAGCATTGTCAGAGGCACCCACACAAATTCCAGCATATACAGAGGAGCCATACAAGATACACAGATATCCTTGAAATCCTAAATATTGAGAAAATCCATTAGGTTCCAGTGGGAAACAAGTAGCCCACCCATTCTGAGGCAGTTGCAGGATGACAGACTTAATTACTATTGAAATACTCTTTGCAGTTTTTGCAACCCAAACACTCTAGCTAGGAGGGAAGAACCAAAAAGAACTTACTATAAACAAACTAGTACTTTTTAATTTCCAAGGTGAGTGAAATTACTCAATAAAGATATTAAACAGAATAAGTAAATTAAATTTTAAAAAATTTTTAGTTTTCAGAAACTAAGCTGTAACTAATATAACATAATAACATAAGAAAAGAAAATTGAACAAGAAATAACTTTTAACCCAAGAGTGTCTTTTTAATATTGAAGAGAAGAAACTTAAGATCAAAAGATCTTAGGTGTCAAAAATCAGGTGTCATCTACTCTCCTTACTGCTTTTAAATTGTAACCATACATGTAGTGACTATATTACCTACCAGTCTTGGGCAGAAACTGGGTTTCAGATTTTGGTTTTAAGAAATATAAAGTTCTTAACATCTTAGATGTCAATGGCATTTATCTATCCTAGGGACTGGAGCATTTCAAATGTTTCAAACACGTCTCTGAACTTCTTACAATTTCCATACTATTTTTATTTTGGTGGTTTGTCTTTTTTTCCCCCAACCTGGTCTGATTTCTTTTTTTTTTCAGAAAGGCTTTTCAATTCTCCCCTTTCAGTTAGCATACAAAATAATTTTATGCAGCCCTCAGCATGGCACAGCAATTTCACTTTAAATATTAAGGTTCCTTTTTCCTCTTTTTCTTGTTAGAATTGAGTTTTATTGCTGTGTTTGTGATATTATGAAGTACCTAGAATATTAAAACCAGATAGGCACTCACCATATAATCAAAATAAACCATAGGTGTGGAAAAGCCCCCGAAGGAAGTTTCATGAGACCTGCATATATATGCATTAACAAAAGGCACTGGCAAATAAATCTGTATGTAACGAAAGTTTTGCTGGGGCAGGGGGGATGTCCACCAATGATCCAAGAAGAGCCTCACCACTTTGCTGCATGGTAATTACTGCCTTCATTACGTTGTGACAACCTAGCATTATAGAATCCATTTCTCTTAACTGATAAACGAGTTGGTTGTATGTGACATTTAGAGAAGTTCACTCGTATTAACAAGCATAAGATCAAGGTTTGTAGAACACCACTGCAACTAGACAGCTGGCTGCTGTCAGAACTTATCAGCATTTGCCTCCTTGTAATATGGGAAGGAGCAGTTCTGTTCTTGGTTCTAATACTGACTCACTGTGTAACCTCAAGCAAAACACTTCCCTTTTTATGTATTACTTCAGTCACCTGCAAATGGATATAATTTCTTGTCTCCCAGAGGTACTGTAAAGCTGAATTCATGTCTATAAATTGTTATGTAATAGTCAGATGAAACAATACATGAGGTAAGGCATTACTGCACATTATTTATATATGGATGCTGTGTAGAAACAAGCCTAAATACACAATGTATGTCCTAGATACATATTAGACACAAATATATTTTTTTCTGATGCAACATACCATAAGTAAAAGATACACTATGATAGAGTTTTAAAATATTTTAATTAAATTGGCATTTGTATGTACTGCAGGCAGATCATTTGGAGTAAGAGAAAAGCAGAAGGCAATGTGTTCATGACAAGATGAGAGTGCAATCTCTATTATGCAAAATCAACTTACACATGTAGAATTTTTTTTAACTAACTGGTTAAGCTTTAGAGCCTACCAGGAAAAGCACAAAGGGGCATATGAATGTTCAGCATATCTGGCATGTAAGTACCTTGAAATATTAGGTAAAACAGTGCCATGCAAACACCTATTCTTGCTTTCAGTTGCATTGCAAATAACAAGGGACAGAATTATATTCCATAAACGCAAACAAACTTGTTTTTCTTAATGATTGGCTGAACAAGAAGTAGGGCATACTGGATCTGTATGAGGTGATTAAAGATACTATTCATTTATCTTTTTTACTGTGCAAATATTTGTAATCAAAAATCACATAAACTGGGCATGGTACACTTTGTATTTGTATTACATATGGATTTCAATTGCTTGAAAATGAAGAAAACATCCAAAAATATATATAATACATTTAAATTAGTATTCTATTAATTGTTTAACAGAGCAATTAAAACTGCAGTTAATCACAGTTTTTTTTAATCTAGCTGATTTGTTTTAAGTTAATTGCATGCATTAACTGTAATTATTTGACAACCCTACTGTTTTGTATAATAACCAGCACAATAATGCTCCAGTCTTAATTGAAGCCTTTGGCTATTATTGTAAATATTTGTTACTAATAGTAATCACAACATACAGTGAATGCTTTACTTCATAGGTCATTAATGAGGTCTGAAAGTGTACCTCAACAAATTCAAACAGATTTTTTATATGTCTTCCTCTTTACTAGTTTTCCCAGGTTTTTTGCTGACTTTTTAAATTGTTATAACAACTAGAGGCTCAGTTGCAGCTCCACTTGCAAGTGGAAGTTGGGCTGGAAGAAAGTTCTAGACAGAGACCCATAATACACATCCAAAGTGCCTGGGCCAGGCCCCACGCTGGCTGGGGAAAGGGTGGCGAGATCCGTTATGGGGGCTGGCCCCGTGCTGGCTGGGGCTGGCAAGTTGGGGGGAACATGGTGGAACCTTGTCTAAGAGACAGATGGACACAGCACAAATAATCTGTGTGATCTGGAGCTATAGACAACCTTGGAGACTACAAAATCTTTGGATTACCGAATGAATGGTTCCATTGTCTTATGTGGTTCAAGTTAGAAATATGCTTAAGCACCTTGTTAAACCCAGGACTTATTAATGTTATCCTGATTTCTACCCCTTTCCCCACTTTCTCTGATTGTTTGCTACTCACTTGTTATGTGTTATCAGAAATTAGATTTTAAACTCTTTACCGTATGGACACGCTCTACCTATATGTTTGTATGATGCCAGGTACAACAGAGCCCAAATTTGATTGGGTCATTAGGTGCTAATATAAATAAGAAACTTGACCAAAGAAGTATCAAAAACAAAGGAATAGATTCTCAGAATGCATAAACATTAAAGTTCTGTTTAAAGTGGAGCTATGCCAATTAAAAGCAGCAGTTGAGGAGCTTGACCAGAAGAAAATTAACAGCCAAAAACAGGTTTGCTGTTCTGGATATGAAAGATAGCTGAAAAGCAATATAGTTGGCTACTTATTCAGTCTTTCAGAGTACTTACTGCTCAGCACAAGAGAAAGAAGTATGAATCATTGCAAAGCTGCAAATATTTGGCTTGGCAGGTAACATACACGCTCCTACAGTAATCTCTAAAAGTTCAGGTTGCACCTCCAAAAACTGGCATTCTTTCATCTCATCTCCTGGAACAGCAGGACAGGGCAGGAGGGCACCTAAGCTGATCTCTCGCTAGCCCTTCAGGAGGCAGCGGTTCCAGCCCAAAGGTAGCGTCCTCCAGCAGCCCCGATTGGAGCTATGTTTGGGGAGCCAGCGGCTCTCAGCAGTCTGGCAGCCTTGCTCATGGCTGTGGTTGGAGAGTTGACAGCTACCAGCAGTCTGGAGCAGAGCCAGCAGCCCACTGTTGCACTGTGGTTGGAGAGCCAGCATCCCCCAGTGCGGAGCCAGAGTTAGGGAGCCTGCAGCCCCCAGCAACACAGCACAGAGCCAGCAGGCCCCGGCAGCCCTGCTCAGAGCCATGGTCGGGGAGCCAGAAGCCTCCGGTGCAGAACCTGGCCTGGAAAGCCCACCACAGCAGGCCAGCAGGGGTGACCAGGGGCCAGGGGGCATTCACCTCCCCTCATCTGGCAAAATCCCTCCACTGAGGTCCCAAGGGTGCGGGATGAGGGATGTGCAACCTGTATTTCAATTTAGGAAGGAAAAATCAAATGTACAACCACAAAATGAGCTATGTTATAGTAATGCTGGATATTGTAGTATCTGGGTGTTAGAGTGGATCACTGATTGAATATGAATCAACAAAGTGATGCAGTTGTAAAAAACAGCTAATAGTCTGTGATGTAACAACATATCTATTAAATATAAGGCACCAGAGGTCATTAGGGTGGCCACTGATGTGTTCCCAGAATACCAGACTTTCAGGTTGGCTTGATCCCACCCCGCCAGCGTGACCTGGTAATCACCATGCACATGAGATTACACTTCATGGACAATGCCATTCTGAAGACAATGCCATGTGATGTTGCATGCCCAGTCTCTGTGAGGTCAAGATGTGGAAAGAATCCTGAGGAGTGCAGAAAAACAATACAAGATTTAGAAAACTTGACCTATGAGGTTAAAAAACTGGGCATATTTAGTCTTAAAAAAAGAAGATGGCCATGGGGACTTGACAATAGTCTTCAAATAGGTTAAGGGCTCTTATAAAAAGGATGGTGATCATTTGTTCACCAAATCCACTGAAGACAAAACAAGAAGGAAAGGGATTTTAATCTGCAGCAAGGATAACGTAGGTTAGATATTAGGGAGAAATTATATTTAAGCACTGAAACAGGTTACTAAGGGGCTTGTGGAAGCCCCATCATTGGAGGCTTTTAAGTACAGACTCGATTAATATGTCAGGCATGGTCTAGATCAGTGGTTTGTACACCCAGAGGACGTCACCTCTGTAGGTCAGAAGGGATAGCTCAGTGGTTTGAGCTCCATGAGATAGCTAAATAAATACAAAGATGTACCTATGTGAGCTGAGTAGGCCACAGCTTGAGAACCACTAGTTTACATAGACTTGTTCTAGCATCAGCACTAGGGCTAGAGCTACACTCACCCCAGCGCAGGCAGCTTGATGCAAATAAGCAGTCTAGAAAATGGCTGCTCATTTGCATATTCACAGGAGGAAACAAGCACTGAAGATGTGGTTCAATTGGCAAAAGCCCTCTTTGTTGGCAGCCCCTTATCCCTGATTTTTTCCAGCAGTTAAGCCATATATAAATTCAAAATCCCAAGCAAACTGTCTACAAAACTTATAGGACATTTTATCCTTAACTGAGAACTTTTCCCCCATCTCATATCCCATAACTTAATGGTTAAAGGCACTCAGATACCATAAGAAGATAAAAACACCCATTAACAATTCCATGTAACATTCAGAATTGAGCTCTTGTCACAAAACTAAATTAAGGTAAATTTAAATAAATAGCGCATTTGGAAATTTCAACCAGAAAAATACTTTAAGATGTAAGAAGACTGAACACAACTGTCTGTCAAAATCAAAACAATAGTCTAAAAATAACAGTACCTGGGTGTGTCAAAGTCTGCATGACAGATGCTTTCTCAACACTACAAAATCTGTGGTTTCTGTCCTCAAACACATAACAGGCTAAATTGGACCAGGTGTGATATAGTGGACTGAGAAAGGAACTCGTATGAGGCTTTTGGTAAGTTATTTATGTCTCGTTTTCCATAAAATTTGGATTATAATACTTACCTACAGTATGTTTTAAGTCGTGTTTTTAGGATTAAAGATCTGATCAAAAGCCCACTGAAATAAATGGGAATCTTTCCATTGACTTAAGTCAGTTTTGGATCAGACCCTAAATAATGTTCATGAAGCATGTTAAAAATGTAAAATATTGTATCAAGTATTGATGTCAATAACTGCATGAAACTCCTCCTACTGAATGGGTTCTGAACCAGTATTCCACCATGATATTGCAATTCACTTTTATGTTGGAGGTGCAATGTTTCAGATGTGTTGTAACACTGAGGTGCTGCCCCCCTGTTATCATTATAGATCCCATAAGTCTTTAATTGAAAAGGTTATTTTTATATGTCAGGTATCACCCAAAGGCAAACTAGTTTTATTTTTACAAATCTATCAGATGACTCTTTTCTTCAGCATTTTTCAAATTTTTAAACTCAAAATTTGTTTAAAATATAGTAGATTTAGAACAATGCAGTTTCTTGCTTATTTTAAAACAATAAAGTTCCTGCAGCTCAGTAAAATAATATCCTGCATTTAACATTACGCCCCTGTATACAAGTGGACTTTCCTCTTCTGAAATGTACTAGCAAGTAATACCAAGTATCCCAGGGTCTTTCTTTTTCCCCCACTGGTTCCAAAAACTTAATACAACTTTGTGGTAACCTCAAGGCCTTCTTTCATCGTCTCTGTCTAAGGGAATACTGCCAACACACCAATGAGCATCAGTCTGACTCACTCAATGCCCCCACCAACAACAAAAGAAGAAGAATTGTATGTGGATTCCCCCTAACGTTTGTAGTGACAGTCTTGATTTCTATATACAATGCTTCTGCAACCATGCACAGACTGAAATTATATGCAAACACCACCAAATGAAACACAATCTCAACTATACAGAATGCTATCCAGAGTCTCAAAAATAACTCAGACATTATAATCAAGTCGGCTGATGAAGGGGGTGCTGTCATCATCATGAATAAGTCAGACTATGGACAGAAGGCAGCCAGATAACTCTCTAACACCACATTTTACAGACCTCTTTCCTCAGATCCCACTTTAGAATTCCAAAAGAAACTACACCACCTCCAGCAGCCAGGCCATGTCCTGGGCTTCCTCAGAGCTGGGTCCCTATGGTGAGTATTCCACATGCTACACACCCCAGGGTGTGGGGGTGGACACAGATAGGGCATGCTGTGAGCATCATTTGGCCAGTACAGGTCAGACCTTCTGGATACCTCTTTGTTTTAACTATTTTCTAAGTGGAGTTTTTAAATACTGTATCATGTCATTTTATGTATCATTGCTTTAAGCCCTGTTATATAGAAATTTAGTATCTATTCATTTAGAACATAGAAACTTTGTATTGTCTGTTCACATGGGACTTTTGTATCTTTTCATATAGACTGTAGAAACTTTGTATTAAGTATTTTTACATAGAAATTTTGTATTTTGTAGAATAGTTCCTAGAAGTAGCTAAGGTAAAGAAAAACCTCTTTGTACCCTTTATTTTTGGATTGCTTAATTGATTGCCCTGTTGAGTGACTGAGGTGTGAATGGTTAAGGCATGGAAGACAAGCATCTCTACATATTGCCAGGGTTGGAGAAGGGATAGAAGTTAGATCCAAGACCGATGAGAAGAACAATGGAACCTGTGAAGTGGGCCCATTGAAAGGTCAACATATATGGACCCCTTGGGAGTCACCAGCAAGTGCCTGCTTTTGGAATCACCACCCAGAAGAAGGTGCCACAGATGTCTAAATACATATTCATAAGATTACTCTACTGGATTATGCATATGCATGAGATGGCTAACTGGTGGCAACCTGCATGGAAGAGAGGATACTAAATGGAAGGCATCATACACAGGGACCCTGGGTTTGTCTTTTCAGCACTGGAGCACAGATTCGGATCAGCAGAAGCCCAGTTCCACCCCTCCCACCTCTAACTCACCTGGCCAGTGCAGTTCGGGGAGCAACTATGGGTAACAGCAACAAGACAGGAGTGTGCTTGCATATGTGTGAGTGTAATATATCATATGCATATGATAAGTGTTGATTGTTATATGTGTATTACCAACAAATGTGGCAGTTTGCCTTTTCCCCCAAAAACATCCCATGCAGTACTTTTCAGTACAACAACCTCATGCTGTGGTCCCAGCATATGCAATCCCATGCAGCAGTAGTGCATACCACTCAAACCCAGCAGACATCCTCCCACCATGGGCAACATCCTGCTGCCAGACTCGTGGGATCCCAGACAAGCCCCAGGCCTGGGGGGCTCCCAGTACCTGCCATGGCTGGAAGCAGGCTAGCCACAAGGGCGATGGCCTGACCCCAGACACACTGAGGAGTGTAGCACCCAGCAAACGGACATGCCCACAGGCAAGAGGTGGCACCCAATCCCATGGGCAGCGCTGAGAGCTGCAGGTGGGTCTGGGGGCCAGGGGAAGGGCTAGGCTGTTCCTGGCTCACCCACCAGCCATCAGGGGACACCTCTGTGGCTGGACACCCCATTTGGTCTCTAGCCCCTTCAGTAGAGAAGAGGGTGCCTGCAGTGGTCAGCATGGTCCTGGGAGCAATGTGGAGCCCCTGTGCAGCAGGCCTGCTGTGCAGGCCACACATGGCTTTGCTCCCCAGACATCCCCGTCCCTTGGTCCCAGGGTAGCTAGTTACTGCTCACGGG
This sequence comes from Carettochelys insculpta, assembly GCF_033958435.1. Taxonomy (NCBI): domain Eukaryota; kingdom Metazoa; phylum Chordata; order Testudines; family Carettochelyidae; genus Carettochelys; species Carettochelys insculpta. Next base: position 12,395,732 of record NC_134138.1, read on the forward strand.
GTGGCAGCGGGGGCCTTAGGGGCTGCATTGCATGAATTACTCTGTCTCTCCTCATCTTCCTTGCAGTTGGACCCACACCGTCTGAGGGCTGGCCACTCCCACCTCACCACCAGCCTGGTGGCGGGGCATGAGGAGCTGATGCGGGATCACAATGCCACCCTGTGGGCCATCAAATGCACCACAGAGCACTGTCTCAGGGCCAATACAGAGAGGTGGTCATAGGCCTGGGACCAACTGAACTCCCGCTTTGATGCTGTCACTAGCATCTGGCAGGACATGCTGTCCCAACCATCCATGGATGCCCCACCACCCTGCACCCACTGGCCCTCCTGCCTGGGAACCTGAGCCCCTGCCAGATTCACAGAGCGATGGCCATGGCCTCCCCTGCTGGACACTCACCCCTGCCACAACCCCTCCTCACCTGTACCTCCCCTAGTCCCAACCCTAGCCCAGACCCAATGGCAGTACAGAACCCACAGCAGGGCAGGGTCCCCAAGGCCGATGCCACTCGGGGTCCTGGTTCCCCTTGGGTTTGCGGCCCCCCACCTCGTCCATGTTCTGAGGTCCCCCCGCCCCATGTCCCAAGCCCCCCAAATTTTAAGGCCCACCACCACTCCACATTCCCAGCCACTCTACCCCCCACACATGTTGTAAATAGTTCAATAAACCAATTTTTCGTGTGACACACAAACGAGTGGCTTTATTATTAAGGGCTCGGGGATGGATGGTGCTGGGGACATGTAGGTCTGTGAGCCCAAGGCCCCCACTGGAGTGGTAGTTGGGGGGCTACAGTGGTCCTGAGAGATGCTCTCTCTCAGGGCATTTCAGATCCACAGCCCATGCTGATGGGCCAGGCAGATGGCAGCTGTACCCATTTGCTCATAGGCACGCCCCTCACAGCCAGCAGCCACCCTCCATCCTAGGAGGAAGGCCTTTCCCTTCCCCTCCACAATGCTGTGCAGGGCACAAGAAGCCCTCACAACCTGGTGGATGTTGCACTCCCTCCACATTGAGATGGTTAACCAGGCACCTGAACTGTGCCTTGAGAAGGCCAAAGGCACACTCATACTACATCCTGGCATGGTTCAGGTGGGTGTTGAATAGTTCCCAGCTGGGGTCCAGCTGGTCAGTACTGGCTTCATCAGCCACAGCATGAGGGGGTAGGCTGTGTTCCCCCATGATGCAGAGTGGCATCTGCATGTTCCCAGCCACCAGTTCCTGGCAGAGGATGAATGTGCCTGCCTCCAGCCTCTGGCACAGGCCAGAGTTGCAGAACATATAGGCTTCATGTGCCAGGCCTGACCACCTGATGTAAATGTCTGTGAACTGTCCACAGTAGTCAACAAGGGCCTGCAGTACTATGGAGAAGTAGCCTTTGTGGTTGATACACTCGACTGCACTGTGCTCTGGGGCACAGCTCAGCACGTGGGTCCCATCTATGGCCCCAGTGCAGTTTGGGAATCCCAGGGCCACGAATTCAGCCACAATTTCATCAAGGTTTCCCAGATGGGTGATCCGTCACAGCAGGATTGTGTCAATCGGCATCACAACCTGCAGAGGAAGGCGACCAAATACAAATGACAGGGACTAAGGGAGGGAATCCCTGAGACCTGGATGGGTCCCTGGCCCCCTGCTGTTCCATCCTCCCGAGTTCTCCAGGAGGTCCCCCTCTGAGGCTGCCCCCCAGCAGCAGGGCTGTGTGAGGGTGGGACAGTATGGTCCCCCGGGGATTGGGCTTCCCCCCTACCCCAACCCCACCACTCATACTCCTGACCTTGCTTCCCAAGGGTCCCCCTTTGGCAGGACACCCTGCCCCCATAGGCAGAGACTGCAAGCTGAGTGTGTTACCTCCATGAAGAGGGTCCCAATGGTGGACTTCCCCACACCAAACTAGTTGTCCACTGAGTGGTAGCTGTTGGGGATGATGAGCTTCCACAGGGCAATTGTGACCCGTTTCTCCACAGGGATGGCAGGCCACAGCTGGGTGTTGTGTCTTCAGAGGGCAGGGGCGAGCCAGGCACAGAGCTCCAGGAAAGTTCTGGAGCCACTGCTTGTTGTCCCACCACTCCATGATCAGTTGGTCCCACCAGTCCAAACTGGTGCTGTGCCTCCAGAACCACTTGTGCACTGTAGGGGAGGGAGGATGGTGTGCAGGTGTGAAAGTCATGCAGTCAGGGCACCATCCCCAAAGGTGGTCTCGGGCTTGCCCTCAGTGAGGAACAGGAGGATGGCTGTTAGAAAGTTCAGCAGCAGCTGCAGCATGTCAGTATGGGTCTACCACAAGCCCAGGGGCAGCTCCAGCAGCAAAGCTGCCAGGGGCCAGCTATGCTGCCCACAAAGACACTAAGTCTTGTGCTAGTTGTGCTGTCCCTTGAGGAAGTAGGCATGCCCACAGCAGAGGCAGGAAATGGGTGTCAGGGGTGTGTGTCCCCTTTAAGTGCATGCCTCAGCGGGGCTCCCAGAGGGAACTGGTGATCCAAAACCCTGTCTGATGTGGTCCCAGGTGGCCATTTTGCTGGTAGAGCAGCCAGGCATACTGGCTGTTCTCTGTCAACAGGGCAGATCACTCTTTCAGTATGCCTTGCTGTCTGGACACAGTCTGCCAAGAGACATTTTCTCATAAGATATCTTCTGACCTGAAATTCTGCTGACCAATCCCTTAAATCTAGACACACACATCTCATAGAAGGAAACACTCAAGTGTATTTGGAGGGTGAGTGAAACTGCAGTGGACACACGCAGCAAAAAGCCTTCTATGGCCTGCTACTTCTAAATCAAGGGAAGAACTGCACAATATCCTTTCTCACACATCATAGGTAGTATGGGAGAAAGGATGCAGGGTCTCAAACTAACATTGAAATCTCAGGAAGTGAAAGACATATACAGTGCTAGCAACGAAGGGTCCTGTGGCACCTTATAGACTAACAGAAAAGTTTAGAGCATGAGCTTTCATGAGTTAACTCACTTCTTCAGATGCTGGTCCTGGAAAAGTGAGTTAACTTCTGAAGAAGTGAGTTAACTCACGAAAGCTCATGCTCTAAACTTTTCTGTTTCAATGTCAGGCCTGGAGAGGTATAAAGGGAGGGAAGCCAGCTCAGTTAGAGGCTGACCAGCCAAGAGGTGGGAGGCCCCAGGCCAGAGCTGCCACCCTGTTAGCTGTGGGAGGATGCAGCCCAGGACCCTCCCCCAGGTACTGAGGGGAGTGGGAGCCCCTCCCCAGGGAACCCTGCTCCTGCCAAAAGGGGGAACTAGATTCTTGAGGCCATGCCCCAAACTCAACCCATAGACACTTGGGTGGGGGCTGTGGACCCACCCAATAGGCCCTGGCCTGGGAGCCTAGCCACTAGGCCACCCAGGCCCAGGAGCAACCCATTCACACTGCACATCTACATATCTCATTGAGGTTTTCTTCATCCTTTTTCCTTTTCTTTGGCCTTAACGTTTACTATCTTGCTTCACTCAAATCCATTCCAGATCATGCCTCAGAGAACACTCTTCCAAACCTTCTCTTTTACTGTCATGTCAATCCTCTCTTTAGATCCATCTGCCGACTCCTCCTTTCTATTGCATCAAACATAAACTGTTTGTTTTAATTTTCGACGCCCGTTGAGGTTTATCCCCAGCTCCACCTACCATCTCCAATTCACTAACAAGCTGTTGACTCTTGTCTCTAGTTGGCCCATGCTACCAGTCTCCATCAGCCACTTGTTTAATTTTCAAACAAGCATCTACCTGCTTTCTCTTATACTGCTTCCCACACTTGGGAAAAGTTTCCTGTAAACTTTCATAAAGCTGCATAATGTTTTTCTTTCAAATCCCTCCTTAAAATCCTTTGCCAGATGCTTGCAAAAACCATAACCATGGGTAGATTGCTGGTATGCTGAAACCATTGCCTATTATGTTGTCTCATTGTTTACTTTTACTTCCCATCTGTCTGTATTTATTTGTTGTCTCTTGTTCTATACTTAAATTGTAGGCTTTATGGGCAAAAGACCATGGTTTTGTTCTGTATTTGTACAGTACCTAACAAAAGAGGATCCAGCTCCACGACTTGGGCTTCTAGGTGCTAAAGTGATAAAAATAAATACAAACATTTAGTGCCTAATTAGTCCACATATAATAAGGTTACATGGATTAGATTGTTTCAGTAGAGTAATTATACAAAACACCTTTATTTGTCCAGGATTTTATACCAATCCTCTCACAATGGTCCCTGCTCAAAAAGTATGAGTTTGCAACACAAATAAATCTTTGTGAGGTATGGCTGGATACATAAGGCCTGTCTTACCTTATTGTGCAGCTGTTCATTAGCTGGTGCACAAAGGAACAGTGATCCAAAAGAAAAGATTATACTGATCTCCATGAAACAGAGGTTAATTATTCTACTCTGTCATGACTTCTTGTGTGATGTTAAGCAAGTCTTTATGTCTGTGTCCCAGTTCCCCACACATAAAATGGAGATTATAATATTCTCATACTTTATAGGGAGGTTCTTGTACGGCTATGGTCTGAAGAAGTGGGTCTATCCCACGAAAGCTCACCACCTAATAAATTATTTTGTTAGTCTTTAAAGTGCTACTGGATGGCTTTTTTGTTTTGACAGTATATAGACTAACACGGCTCGCTCCCTGTTACTTTTACGGAGGTTGTGAGAGAAACAATACTTTAAAAATTGTGAGCAGGGGTGACAGGCTTGCAGAAATTTTGGAGGTGTTCAGAATGCCTACAGCCTGCACCCCCACCATGACCCAAACTCCCCCTCCGCAGAGTGGCTGGTTTGAGCAGGCAGTTCACTTGAGCCTGGGAGTTGATCCGTAGGGCTGCTTCCTTCCTGAGGCTGGGAGGGCTGGTTCCAATGGTGGCATGGTTTTGAGGCTGGGAGAGAGAGTCCCCTTGTGGCTGTGAGTGAGGTAGCAAGGCTGTGGCTGGGAGGGCTGCTGGGGTGACATGGCTGAGACTGAGAGGACTAGTCCCCCTGCAGATGTGAGGGATGGCACAACTGAAGCTGGGAGGGCTGGTCCCCCTACAGAGGTGAGGGGGTGGCACAGCGGAGGCTGGCAGGGCTGGTCCCCCTACAGAGGTGATGGGGTAGCACAGCGGAGGCTGGCAGGGCTGGTCCCCCTACAGGTGTGAGGGTGTGGCACAGCTGAGGCTGGGAGGGCTGGTTCCCCCCTCCAGAGGTAAGGGGTGGCACAGCTGAGGCTGGCAGGGCTGGTCCCCCTGCAGAGGTGAGGGGGTGGCACGGCTGAGGTTGGCAGGGCTGGTCCCCCTCCAGAGGTGAGGGGGTGGCACAGCCGAGGCTGGCAGGGCTGGTCCCCCTGCAGAGGTGAGGGGGTGGCACGGCTGAGGTTGGCAGGGCTGGTCCCCCTACGGAGGTGAGGGGTGGCACAGCCGAGGCAGGCAGGGCTGGTCCCCCTGCAGAGGCGAGGGGGTGGCACAGCCGAGGCTGGCAGGGCTGGTCCCCCTGCAGAGGCGAGGGGGTGGCAGAGCCGAGGCAGGGAGGGCTGGTCCCCCTGCAGAGGTCAGGGGGTGGCAGAGCCGAGGCAGGGAGGGCTGGTCCCCCTGCAGAGGTCAGGGGGTGGCACAGCCGAGGCTGGGAGGGCTGGTCCCCCTGCAGAGGCGAGGGGGCGGCACAGCCGAGGCTGGGAGGGCTGGTCCCCCTGCAGAGGTCAGGGGGTGGCACAGCCGAGGCAGGGAGGGCTGGTCCCCCTGCAGAGGTCAGGGGGTGGCAGAGCCGAGGCAGGGAGGGCTGGTCCCCCTGCAGAGGTCAGGGGGTGGCACAGCCGAGGCTGGGAGGGCTGGTCCCCCTGCAGAGGCGAGGGGGCGGCACAGCCGAGGCTGGGAGGGCTGGTCCCCCTGCAGAGGCGAGGGGGTGTGACGAGGGAGGCTGGGGGGCGGGTTCCCTCAGGGGGTGGCACGGCTCAGGCGCGGGGGCTGGTGGCACGGCTCGGGCTCTTCGCGGGAGGACCTGCGGGGATACTCCGCCCCCGAGGCCGGGCGGGCAGAGCGGTCCCCTTCCCCTCGCAGCCATTGGAGCGGGGAGCGAAAGCAGCAGGCGGCCAGAGGGGGCAGCGGCGTATCCCATGGTGCAGCGCGCCGGGAGGGAGGGGGAGCGGCCTGGAGTGGCCGGGATAGACACAGGCAGCGGGTAGGGACGGGAGCCGGTCTGGGCCCTGGGAGCGGGGCGGACGGAGGCGATTCAACTTCTCGGCGTCCCTGCCCGTCTCCCCGCCCCCACTCCGACCTCGCGCGCCGCCGGGCTCGGAGCCGCTCCGCTCAGGCCGGTGAGTCCCAACGGCTGGATGGGGGGCAGGGAAAGTGAGGCAGAAATGGCCCCAACTTATGTAATGGGAAGGGGGGAGGCTCCCCTGGCGAGCGGCACCGCCGCGCCCGCCTCGTTTCCCCGCCCCCGGCGAGGTGAGGCATCCACACCCCGGGGGGCGGGGGGGGACACCCCTGTCGCGTGGGGGACGAGCCCTTCCCGCGTGGCTGTGGCAGAGGGCACCGCGGCAGCTCGGCACACGGACGCTGGGGGTGGGGAGGTGGGCGGCCTCCGCGTGCCGCGGTCTGTCAGTGGCCTTCTGGGAGGGGGCGTCGAGCTGCGGGGTTCCCCCCGCTGCCAGGGAGGCCCGGTCGCTCTCGGACCGCGCCCGCCCCCTCCGGCCAGCCGCGGCGAGGTGGGATTCGTCACCGCGCCGGATGTGGCGGGACGGGGCGAGGTGCTGGCGCGTTCCCTAGGGGGTGGCAGCCCACCGAGTAAACAAAGGGAAGGGGCAGGAGCGGGGGCCACCCGGGCTCCAGCCCCGCCATGGCGAGAGCGGGGCCGCCCCTCCCGCAGGGCCGCGGGTGAAGCTGTGGTTTTCTCCGCCAACCTGTGGGGGGGGGGCGGGGTCCGCGGAGGTGGCTGAGGTTTCTTTTTTGTGTGGTGCTCGGTGAGGAGCCGGCGGTTGCTCTGAGAGGAGGCAGAAGAGGCAGACGCCCGAGTAGATGGTTAAGTACAAGGCGAGGAAGAGGATTTGTGCGTTGGTTGAGGGGGCTCTGCATAAGCCACCGAGCATCTGGAGACCATGCCATGAAGGGCTCTCCTCAGCTTCCCGGGACCTGAAGACAGGGTACAGTCTTAGAAATGCACAATTGTAATAATGCCCTTTTTTTCTTGCATTCCCAGGGGTCTCATTTTAAAGCACAAATCTGCCCATCGCCAACTCTTGCCTCCTTTCTGGTTTCCAAACTTTGCAGTGTGGTTTTATATACTTTGCTTTATTCCTTTGCTAGCTTCCCTGCTCCCTACTAAGTGAAAGACTGTGTCACTCCATAGGCGTGTACCTTTATGTATTAGCTAGTTGCCGTGTTTCTTATTTAAATGTTTGAAAGCAGAACATACCCTGTGGGTCTTAATGCCAGTGTCTAAGTCTTGCAGAGTCAGCCTGAAGCTGTGGTTTTTTGGCAATGTAATAGCAATGCTGTAGTAAATTAGTTGAAATAATAAGTTCAGAAGGCAAACTGTTTGGGGCTTTATATTTTTCATTAATGGGACTAATATTTAACTATTAACTTAGTTTTAAAAGTAAACTTGTGCTATGGTGTCTCTTAATTTGCATTCTTTCACCCATTTGCTGCTTGCATGGTGTTCTCTGTGTACAGCATACTAAACAATACAGCTCTTAATCCTGTAAAGCTGAACCATTACTTCAAGGCTCCATTCTGTGACTCCATTGTCTCTCACTGAGATCAAGGTACACTTATGTGAATCATTTTGCAGAAGCAGGGCCTTTAAGATATTAAGCTGAACATAGTACACCAAATAACTTTAATTATATTAAAGTTGTTTGCTCTGTCCATCCTTCTTCAAATCTCTTCTTACATCTTTATTTCCCCTTTGCTTCATGTCTGAAAATAAGCTCTGATCTTGCATTGCATTTATGGTTTTGAACCTGTGTCACATTGATTCAGGTGCAGGACTAGGGCTACATTATGTAATTTTTGCAGCCAATATTATGGCTCTGATCCTGCCTGATGTATGCATGTGTTTAATTTAAAGCACTTTGGTTAGTTCCACTGAAGTTTGCAGAATGGGGGCCAAAGTCATTATCCATGTTGTCTGGCAAATATGTACAACAATAGAAGAAACTATTCTCTCTAATTTATATGGTTGCGAACTGTATGGGTAGTTTAAAGAATGAAAATGTGGAACACTGGAAAAACTAGTGTCTCTTTAAAAATAAATCTTTAAATGGAAGCAAACGTTTTTTAAATCCTATCTTGGTAGAACATAGCCTTGGATTGTTCTTTCTTCACACTTTTTGGGAAAGAAAATGCATACAAAGAATTGCAAGTAAAATGGCATAATACTTCTTTTGGAAAGCTGTGAGCTTTATTAAGCCCTAGGTATCTTTAAAAGTATTGAACGTGTGTGATTGATTATATTAGTCTATAAACTATTTGAAATGTATACTATTTCAGAATGAAAGGTTCTTATATAGGGATACTGTAACGTTGAATATATACAAAACAGCAGAAATGTAGCACTTTAAAGACTAACAAGGTAGTTGTAAGTCGGTTTCAAGAGTATCTGTCAAATAGTATTAAAAGCTCTTTTTTAGTGGTAAACCATTATATTCCCAATGACTAATGCTTGAACAGTTGATTCTTTTAGCTTGGTAGAAATTACAGATTTATTGAAGTGAAAGTGTTATTTTGGGAACTATGCAAAAACTAGGTCTTTGGAGCTAGTAATGGACTGTGGTATGACAGTTTGGCTGTGTCTACACTTGCATTCCTCTTTTGAAAGAGGCATGCAAATGAGGTAAATAGAGGATGCAAATAAGGTACAGATTTGCATATCCAATGCCTCACTTACATATTTAGAAATAGCTTCTTTCGAAAGAAGAAAACCAGTGTAGACACTGCTCTTTCAAAAGCAAACCCCATCTTTGAAAGAATCCTTCCCATAAAAAAGGGGAAGAAGGATTCTTTCAAAGACAGGGTTTGCTTTGAAAGAGCGGTGTCGACACTGGTTTTCTTCTTTCAAAAGAAGCTATTTCAAAATAAGAATATGCAAATGAGACATCATATGCAAATTTGTATGCCATTTGCCTTTTTTATTTACCTCACTTGCATACATCTTTCAAAAGAGGAATGCAAGTGTAGACACAGCCTTTCTGTTTGATTGGAAGCTATTTTTGTTCTGGATGCTACTGTGTCTAGATATTGTGCATCTTGTCAAAACAAACTAAAATAAGTATTTTCTAGCCTATTGCAAAAACAACATAGAAATCCAAGTAGCTTTTCCTAGTTTTCCAGTTGCTGCTTTGTATGGCAGAACAAAATCTGGTATGGGGTTGCATATGGATTGAGCATTTTACATCTCCAAACTCCTATCATGTTCCTTAGAATTCATGGAAACACATTGTCTCAGTGATAGCAAACCTTCTATATCTTCCAAATATTTTTAAAGGTAAATTGTTCATTTTCAGTGAAAGCTGTTGGACATATTCTTTAAATATTAAAATTATGTATATTTCACAATGTTATTTACTGTAAATAGGCTAATAATTTGTTCTCAGAACTGAATAGTCAAGCCTTGTAAATTTGTAACTCTACAATCAGAATATCTCGTTTCAAACTTAAAGTGTTGACACTTAAAAAGACATGGAATATTTCTTATAGAAGTGTTATGTCATATTCCAGAAGATATCCAGAATGTCAAAAAAAGGAAAAGTTTTGCAGATTTTTTCAAAATGTCAGAAGGATGTTGCTAAGTACTTAAACTTCTAAATTTTAATATTGAAATGTTATTTGTAATAAAGGTAAAAAATTCAGTTTTAATTTTTTCATCATTTATAGCAGTTGCTTGTTTTTTGCATTTCATGTAGAAAGGACAATGAAAATCAAACATTTGCACTTTTCCGTATGGGCAGTTTTTAGTCTGTATCAATTTTTGATTATTTTGAACTACTGTGCAGCTGATGTTTGTGTTTCAAATGATGCAGGGGCATATTATCACATTTTAGAAATTTTAAGATTTTTTTAACCTAAGAAAACCAAAAAAAAATTGTGTAACAGTTCCTGATTGCTCACTTCTACTGAGCAGCCCTTTTAGTCTGAAAGCTATCTTAGGAATGGATTCAAATATTTCAGGTGTGGGTTCTGCATCGCTAAAATTTGTAAAAATACTGATTTCAGGTCAATGTTTTTTGGATGTCCCTCTGGTTAAAAGCTGGTATAGCGTAGTGGGTTTGTCAGACACCAAACATTTTCATAGAACACGGATAACTATTAATTAGAAAAACAGATATTAGAGGCCTGAGTAGGGGAAGAGGAGTTGATCAGTTAGAAAAACCTACCTGGTGAGGTGAGCAGGTTTGTGGGCTGTCTGCTTCTGTTTTGTTTTTTGAGGGCTGGAGGCTTTTGTTGTTGTTGTTGTTGTTTTTGTTTTGTTTTTCCTCCTGTCAAATTCTTCTAAAGGTGCTGTTGTCATGTAATTCTACAATGCATTTTCCAAGAAATTAGGCAAAGTGTAAGAGCTAGGCAAATGGTACAAAATTTCAAAAGTACTTATTTAAAAAACTAAAAAAAATTCTTAAAATACCCCAGTGATTTAAATTTATATATTATTTGATTTTTCCTCTTATTGCTTTTACATTCCTCTCCTAAATGGTAAACCTGTTGGGACAGGAACAGCCTATTGGTACAACACCTAGCATAATTGGAACTTTGATGTAGAGACTTAAAAATACCAAACACATAAGTGAAATAATATATGATGTTATCTCATGCAGATTTCAGGCAACTTGGATTTTAAGCATTTCTGATGCTGTGTCCCTGTTGTTTGTTATGATAGGGCCAAAAAGCTACAATCTGGACTTCCCTTCCCCCCACCTTGTGCTAAAATAAATTAAATTTAAATTGACAATGAATACAGCCTTATTTAATCCAACATGTTGTGGTTCCAGAGCAGTAGGCTTCCACTGTAGTTTTGTCAGCCCCAGGGAGCAGGGTTTGCTCAGGGCTCACAGTGTGAAATCTGGATATCAGCCCTGGGCTGTAGACAGCTAGGGGTCCTAATGGCAACCCCAGGCATAACTGACTGTAATACATGTGCAGCAAAATGCCTGGTTGTCACAAAAACTTAGCGGGTATAATATGAGTATTTATATGGTTTCAGTACATTTTCCATTTAACTAGGCTTTTCTTGCAAATGCTGTATTTCTGCTGTTTTGTTTTGTTGGAGTACAGACTAACATGGCTATCTCTTTGTTACTAGTCTTCTTGTTTTTCCAAATTACTGCAATTAATTACCTTTTAGTTAATTAGTCCATTAATACTTTTCTGTGATTGTGCATGTTCAGTTCACAACACATGTGAAATTATTTTACTCCATTATTCCAGAGGTGATGCTAAAGAGAGTGGCTGAGATTAGGGATTAGCTGGAGGGAGACAGGTCAGAGAGCTCAAAGCTGAAGCTATATGGATGGAGGAGGAGTGAATTTGGAGATCCACCAGAAGAGTTATTTCTGGTTTAAAAAGAGAATTAGTAGAAGAACCAAGTGAAGGAATTATTCTTTCTTGGTTTTCACAACTCTTTAGGTTAGAGGCATTGGTCGAAGGAGTCTTAAAGCGAATGAGAGATTGAGATGGATGAGGATGGAATATAGTCTTTTAAAAAATTTAGCGGTTGTGAAGAGCAGCTTCGTCGGGGGAGAGAGAAGATCCCAGATTGGCAGGTGTTTTTGTGGGAATCAGCTACAGAGATGGAAGAAAATAATTTGAGGCAATATGGTGGTTTGAGCGGTGAAGAATTTAGAGCTGAAGGCTCTGTATAGTAAGTTAATATTATGTTTAATGTTCATTTTTTCCTATAGGGTTACAAAGTTTTGTGCATATCTCAGTTTTCTCAAATCTCAGAATAGTTCAAGGGTGTAAGGTTCTATCAGACCCAGAACTTCGTCACATTCTTTTTTCTGTTTTCCATAGCTTTCTTCATTCTATTTTATTCCCTTTTTATTTATTTGCCTTCTTTTCCTTTTAGCCTGTCTTGCTTCTATGCCTCTCTCATTTTTACCAGGTTCAGTAATTGAAAGTTTGCACAGAGAACCTGAACAGAAGTTATTCAGTTTCCTTTTGGCATCAAACTATTTCCTCATCCTTTGGTTAGAAAAGAGAATAGTAATCTAGCCAGTTTCCTTGTGCCGCAAGGCTCCACCTTTATACAAATGTAAGTCAATTTACAGTTTTAACTCTTTCCTCCTGCCCACCTTCAAAGCCCACAGTCATGAACACATAATTGAACTGTAATTTATATAATTTGGAGACCTGTTCTCAGACTAACTTTTTTTTCCTTTTGCTTTAAACTTCTCGTTTTTTCTGAAATAACATATGGGGGTGGGAGGGAAGAGTACAGCATTTTGCTGTAACCCCGACGCATGGATATGCTCAGCTCTTCCACCATGCTAACTTTCCCAGCCCTTTTCTCAGATGCAGTGAAGGGTAATAAATGATGTGCAAGGAGCTGAAAGTAGCACAGGATTTGCCATGCCATATAAGACCTCTGGTTCATCTGCTATGATATCCTGTTTCCTACAGATGCTTCAGAGGAAAGTCAAGGAATACCTGTAATGTGTTACTTTACAATAACTTGCACATGTTAACCTTAACTTTGCCCTCCTTCGGTAAGGCCCCAGTATGCCTTGTTAACACACAAACGTTAATTTTGGCAACACAACTGTTGCTGAAATTTACAAACTTTTCACCTTTTACTGCCCATTCCTGCTCACCGACAGGATTGCAGTGAACACTATTAAAGGGCAAAAAGGATGGAGACTCATTGTACTTCTGTTTAACATTACAAGGTGGGAAAAGAAAACCAGGTGTTTTGGGGGGGAGGAAAGGGCCTAGAACGTTTGGAATGCTTCAGTCAAGTGATCACTTACTCTGTTGCCTCTAGGAGACACACGATTTCAAAGCAGTGTGATTAACTGTTTGGATTTTAAAGCATTTATGATAGTTGAGACTGCATATACAAATTAGAGGCTGAATGAGAAGTGATGAAAAGAACACCAAGTGTAATATGTACCTTGGTAGTTCAGTTACTTATATATTGACTTTATGTTAGAAATAAAGATTCCTTGGTGGTTTCATTTGAGCAGCAGTAGCAGTAAGGACTATGTATGCTTAATTACTGTTATTTAGGGTCCTACCAAAGTTATGGTCCATTTTCAGTCAATTTCACAGTCATAGGTATTTAAAAACTGCACATTTCTTGAGTTTGACCATAGAAATCTCATGATGTTGGTTCCTGACCCAAAAGGAAGCTGGGGGAGGGTGTTGCAAGGCTATTTTACAGAAGATTGTGGTGCTGCTACACTCACTTCTCTGCTGTTGGAAGCAGTCCTGTCATAAGAGGTGGGCAGCTGGAGAGTAGTAGCTGCTGGCTAGGATCCTAGCTCTCAAAGGAAGCTGCCACCACAGTAGCACAGGAGTAATGATGGCATGCTATGATGTTGCCACCCTCACTTCTGCACTGCTGCTGGTGGATCTGGCAGCTGCTGAGGGCCCAATGTCCTTCTGCCCAGCTCTAAAGGCAGCAGTGAAGAAGTAAGGGTAGCTATACTGTGACCCCTCCATAAAACAACTGTGTGATTCCCCTCTTTAGCTCCCTTTTTGGTCAGGACACCAATTTGAGAAATGCTGGTCTGCTCTGTGAAGCCTTTATAACATAGGGTGAAAGCACACAGGAGACCCAATTTCATTGTCCGTGACATGTTTTTCAGGGCTGTGAATTTGGTAGGGCTGTACTTATAGTCCACTAGTACTACTAGTGTCCAATATCTAATAAAATTTCCTGCATCCAAGGTCTATAGGTTTACTGCTTGTTGCTTACAAAGATGAGAATCATAGAATCAAAGTGCTGGAAGGGACCTCAGGAGGTCATCAAGTTCAGCCCCCTTCTTCAAGCAAGATCAACCCCAACTTAAGTCATCCCAGCCAGGAGTTTGTCAAGCTGGGACTTAAAAACCTCTGGGGATGGGGATTCAACCACCTCTCTAGGCTACACAGTCCAGTGCTTCATCACCCTCCTGGTAAAGTACTTTTTCCTAGTATCCAACCTAGTCCTCTCCTTCTGTAACTTCAGACCGTTGTTCCTTGTTCTGTCATTTGTCACTACAGAGAACAGATTTTCTCCATCCACTTTAGAGCTCCCCTTCAGGAAGTTGAAGGCTGCTATTAAATCACCCCTCAGTCTCCTCTTCTGCAAACTAAATACAAATCCCTCAGCCTCTTTTCATGGGTCATGTTCTCCAGCCCTTTAATCGTTTTTGTTGCCCTCCGCTGAACCTGCTCCAGCACATCCACATCCTTTCTATACTGGGGGGCCCAAAACTAGACAGTATTCCATATGCGGCCTCACCAGTGCCAAATAGAGGGGAACAACAGCTTCTCTAGATCTGCTTGAAATGCTCCTCTTAATGTACCCCAATATGCCGTTAGACTTCTTGGCTACAAGGGCACACTGTTTACATCCAGCCTTTCATCCAGCATATCCCCTAGGTCCCTTTCTGATGTATTGCTGCTTAGCCAGTTGGTCCCCAGCCTATAAAAATGCTTAGGTTTTTTTCCATCCCAAGTGCAGGACTCTACACTTCTCCTTGTTGAACTGCTTCAGATTTATTTTGGCCCAATCATCCAGTTTATCCAGGTAACTCTGGAATCTATCTCTGATGAGCTTAAGCAAAGGACAGGATTTCAGGAAGCTGGAGTTTTACTTCTGTCTCTTTTGTAGATCTGAATTATCTTGGGCAAGTCAGTTTAATCTCTCTGTTAATTCTCAGTTTAATTCTCCTGTCTGTAAAGTGGTGGACATAACATCTAGCTCAGGCTTAATTCACTAGTGTCTAAAGGATTTTGAGATTCTCCCTGGAAGGTACTAAAACTACTGCTAAACTATTCATGCTCCAAGGGATAAAATAAAAATTGAACAATGTTGGGTCAGAATTGCTCATTCAAGGTGTCTGGAATGGTTCGTGAAGCAGCCGTTTTAAATGATTCACACTTGACAGTGTCCTTGTTAACCTTTCATTGCGTCTGAATAAGGATTTACTTTTGCATGCGCTAAATAAAATTGGAGTAGATGAGGGGAAATGCACCTCTGAAAGCAAATCTGTCCCTTTGAGGTAATGCACAACTTGGAGGAGAGCTCTAAAATTGTGCCTTTTATTTTTATATAAACAACTCTTTAATTTCTTTGTTTCTCTTCCATTGGCCTATGTTAGTGAGTTCCATCCAGGGAAACAACATTTTTCGGGGTTCAAAGTGTGAGGTTTTCTCCTATTTTCTAGATAGTTCTTTGCTGTGGCTGTTGGAAAGAATTAGCTGTAGCTCCTGTTCCTAGTCCTCTCTTTACAGTGCCAGTATGGAAGTGCTGTAGCTTCTTACCACATAAAGTGGGTCATTCTGTATTTTGATCATTCCATCATCTTCCATATCAAATTTAAGCTCCTTATTCAAGCCTTCAAGGCCCCATCCAGTTTAGTATGTGCCTTGACTACTGTTTCTTTGCCTTTTTAAAAATTTTTACTTCACCCAAACTGCAGCACTGACCACCCTTTTCTCACTTGCACTTCCATGTCTTCTTCCATGCAGACTGAATGCCTGCATCCCTTTTTCTGATCCCAGTCTACCAGGTCTACCTATGTTATTGTCAAGTCTCTTTCCAAACATATGTTTTTGCAAGGCCTACAAACCCTTTTAGTAACTTCATATGCAAGCATGACTACGCACATCTGTGCACGTGCATGATGTAGGAAGATGAGGTACAGGAAGGCCTCACTATTTGTGGGGATTACGTTCCAGAGGAAGCCACAAATGGCAAATACTGGAAAATGGAGGGGAGGGAGGTGTTTGTGACACAGAAGCAACACATCTTCTGCAAAGAATGTTTTATTGCCTGCCATTTAACAGTCAACAAGCAAGTTTAACTTAAAAACAGTAAATTAACAGCCATACTGGAACACAAAGATAATGCAATTAACTTCCACTTTAATCACCCCACCAGTTCTTTGAACTGGCTGCCTGGGAATCTTATTGTCCCTCTGGAATAGGGTTAGTAGAGATGGGTTCCCAAAGGAACATTGTGATAGGAAGCTGTTTAGTCTTGCCATACAGTCTAGCTACTGAGGCTGCAGTGTGACCACTTGCCAGTTTATGCAGTAATCTTACTTTTTTCCCTTCTTAGCCTGTTGACAACTGTCTGCATCACTCACTTTTCTTTTTGGTGATATAATTAAGGCTGGATGTTCCTGTGACAGCCTTAACATGGTTGTGAGGGGGCTGAGAGAAGGCATGAGCACACAGAATCGTGTGATCAGGATGGTGCAGGACAGTGCAGCCTGGTGTGGCGCAGCACAGCAGGGCGTGATGAACTGCGAGTAAGTGAAACTGTGAGTCCACAAATGGCAAGGCCTTTCTGTATACTTTTAAAAATGTTAATTTTCATGATGCAGATATCAGTAACTACAAATGTATATCTCTTAGTGCTAGTCCTCTCATTCCTTTCCTTAGCCAACTCTGTTATCTAGCATTTGACATCAGTTCTGTCCTCATTGAGGCATGGACATCTTTCGTTTGCATTTTTGGCTGAAGAGAGCAAATGGGGAGTATTTCTTCTTAAATGATTTTTATATTTTTTTTATCTGCAGATAGTCTCTGGTTTTCAGTGTTCTATAGGCCTGTTGTTTCTGAGTATCTTGTTTTTTTAAAAGATGGAATTAATGCTCACATTTCTGCAAATAACTAGATTAGCCAATGTTTTATAGTCTTGTATATTTCTCTCCTTGAAGAAGGAAATGTAGAAGCCACCTATTGATGTAATTAATATTGTTTTAATGTAATTGTTAGCTTTGCTTTCAAAATAATTGGCTGCAAATCTTGATGGGAATGTCTTTCCTTGATACGCATTGATTCTGTGCCACTGCTTTTCACTCTTAAAACATGCTAGCTGTCTCTTGAAGTATCATCGGAGGCTCCTGCTCAAAGGCATTTGGAGGTGGTTCTGTTCTACAGCTGTTCTAGTATTAAGTCATATGGGGGACTGAACTCACTAATGAGATTATATCAGTTTTTCAGTGTCTGGGTAATTGAGTCTAGGCTCAGTTTAAAGTCTGGTCTGTGACTTTTTTTCTACTTTTGTAAAGTTTATCCTATTGTGGCCTCTACTGGAAACTAATAATGATGCATCTTCTATTTAAGAGAATTCCTACCAAAATTATAGGGCAAGAGACTTATTGATCTAACAGTTTTTTTCTTTATTTCACATGAATTAACTAAATTCAAACTTTTAAGAGCATGGCTGCACTAGAAAGTTTCCAGTTACGTTGTTGTCTCTCCCCAGTGAAGTGAGTTATGCTGAAATGAGATGTATAGACATAGTTTAAATCTCAGTAGAGGCATAAGTCTCTTGAGTGAATGCCATTGGGTATTGTCAGCTAAACATACACTTCACAGAGAGGGTAGAGACAGACACAGAACCTCAATTCATGCAACACAGTAAAAATAGCAGTGTGGCTGTGGTGACATGGGCTATGTGTTGGCCTGCTGCTTGAGTACAAAAGCTATGAGGTTCAGGGGGATTGTGTTCAGGTGGCTAGCCTGAGCCACTGTGTATACCATCATGGCTACACTATTTTTAGCACACAGCTTGAGCAGAACTAAAATGCATCTGTCTACCCATTCTGGGAAGCACATTTCAGCAGATGTGTAGAGGTATCACTAGTGATAACTTGGGCTTCAGGCAGAATTAGAAGAGAGATGCAAAAGTAACTGCAGGGTATACAGAGCTGCCTTCACACCAGAAGGTTGAGCTAAGAGGTAAGTTTATGAAATTGATGTAAGCCTTCAAGGTCTGGCAAATTGCATGGTGCTTCGAAAACAAATCCCCAGAACATTTCTTCCACGTGGTTTGCATGACCTGATGGCAACTGTTGAATAAGTTGCTGAAAGTGTCTTGTCAAAATAGCTACCAAATCTTAAATCTCAATGTGTTTAATGAAGTATTGTATTTATTTCTTGTGCACCTTATGAAATTCAGAATTTTACCTTGTGATTTGAGATTTAAAAATTGATTAATCAAAAAGGAAGGTTGATTAAAAATAGTATCCATAAATATATTTAGCAAGGTTTGTGTATGTGTGTATACAAGTATACATGCAAATGATGGGCTGTCGGCCAAGTGCCCCTTCTGGCCTCAAATCTTAACTGCAAAAGCTCTAGCTCAGTTTCTCCACTTTTCCAGGACTCTTTTAGTCTAATTACTAATACGAAACTCCTAAATCCAGCCCCAGAGAGAAGCTGCAGAATTAATTAACACAGCCATGCTTGTCTCACTGATAATTGGATTTAAGGTAACAGGCTTAGTTTGCAGCAAGGAAGATGAAAATTGGATATTCAGGAAAATGTTCTATCTATAATGTGTAAAGTTCAGTTCAGGGAAAGGCTTCCAAGGGAGGTTGCGGAATCCCTATCATTGGAGATTAAGAAAAAGATGGATAAATACATGCCAGAAATTGTCTGTTTATATTGTCCTGCAACAGTTCATGATGCTTCACTGATGAATTGTTGAGATCCCTTCCAGTCCTACCTTTCTCTGACTCTTTAAGGGTGTGTCTACACTAGGGATTAACTTCGAAGTTAAGCAGTACATGGAAGTAGCGAGCAGAGAGTCTACACACATTTTCCCTTACTTCGAAGTTAAATTTGAAGCAGGGAGCCCAACTTTGGAGTTCTTACTCCATTCCCAGGAATGGAGTAGTGCCCTACTTCGAAGCAGGGTGTGTGTAGACACTCTTCTTTGAAGTTGTACTTCAAAGTAAGCAACTTTGAAATTATTTTTGTAGTGTAGACACAGCCTTTGACATTCAAAATAAAATTCTCAAATCCCCGTCAGGTCCACGCTACCAGATTGCCTGCTGGGAGTTTCCCACACCTTTCCAGCCTGAAGTCCTTTTCTTTATTTAAAAAAAAAAACAAAACAAACCTGTCAGTATTCCCTGTTGGACTCTTCTCACTCCCAACAGACTCTTAGTGCTGCTTCCTGCTGCTCTTTATAGGAGAATCAGTACCTCCATAGTCCTCTGATTCTGTTAAGTAAACCTCATCCCAAGTGTGGCAGACTGCTAATTTGTATGCATCTATCTAGCTCCATGCCTTTGGTTCTTAAAGAGCCACGTCACCCTTTTTCAGAAATATGACTACAACATAACTCTAAAAAAATCATGTACTTAAAAGGCAGAAGTTCCAAAAATGAAAACTTTTCCTGCCATATTATGGGTCTGGTGTATTTTATAATATGGATTAAGGACTGCATTTAAGAAAAATGGGAATAAGAAATAATTCATGTGCATGTATTTGTGCGAATGTCCTGAGTTTTAAGTGGTTGAAATTTTCAAACTTTAAAACTGCATGAACACTAGATACTGAGTGTTATTTTTTATTGATTCAGGAAGTTTTAGTATATGTACAAATCATTCAGTTGTAAATTGGAGGCAAATGAATTATAACATTAAATTTTTGTTTAGAGAAACGTTATCTACTATATATTTGAGAGTTTGTGTGTCCATCTGAGTTTTTGTTTAAGAACTCCTCCTAAACAGTAAGAACTATTACCACCAAATTTGGTGGTACGCAGCTTCATGTTACCATACCTTAAAATCAAGGTAAAGGTTTAGCTTGTCAAACACTTGGACAATGAGGTATGCCTGGAATCTGATTTTTTTTCTTCCCCTCATGAAACAGAAAGGAAGGGCTCTGATAACAGATACATTATTATTGCAGAATGACCACGGGGGGGGGGGGGGGGCGCAGCAGGCATGCTGGCCCTTGGTAGCTGCCTCCAGCTGGCCAGTAGAGGCCCCACCACCTCAGCTGTCTCCCAAGAGTGGCCTCTGGAGGGCAACACAGTTCTGGCTGCTCATTGTGCCCCCCCCATACCTCCCCCTGCCTCGATTCCTGCACCTCCAACACTTTGCAACCTCTTGCCATGGCTCCAGTGCTGTCCTAAGCCTGACTCCTGTGCCCCCCAGCCCATGCCCTGAGCCTTTCCTCACCCCCAACCCCTGACTTCTGCACTCTACACAACTTGCAAATGAGGAGGTGAGGCTGCAGCATGTTTACAGATTTGCATATTTCTAGGTATCATGTGCAACCATTCTGTCTGATGAGCAGTTCAGTGGGGCTAAAATACAAGGAGGTGCTGGGTTGAGCACATTGTGTGTCTGTGTGAGTCTTCATGGCTGGTCAGTGAAGGGGCAGGTGTTGAGTGCGTCAGGTGCTGAGTGGGGACAGGATAGTGGCCAAAATGTGTTGGCGGTGAGAGCAGGGTACATGCAACGAGTTTTGGGACATCAGCTGCAGAGAGCGGGAGTCCTCACAGAGCCACTCCATCTGCAGTGCTAGCAGGACCTAGAGTGTGTCAGCTTTGCACTCCATAAGGTTTAAGAGCCATGTTACCCTTGGTGGGACAGTGAACACAACAGCTCTGCCACGGAACCTGTGAAGTGAATAGCCGAGCATTTCCAAGACCCTTCCCATGAGATCTGTGAGGCCAATTACAGTGAAGTGTGAGAGTTCATCAACAGTTGTTTCAAGTCTGACTAGCCCTGTGTCAGGACTAGCAGCACACAGGCCCACACCTGATCTCTGTGACCCTGCTTCTCCCAGCAACTTGCTTCAGTGCACATTCAGAAATTAAATCCACTTATCAGGTGCATCCTCTGCTGTTTGCTCTTTGTGCTTCCCCAGCCTTCAACTGTTGTGACTGGCTAACCTTCTCGGGGTAGAAAATAGCTGTTGTCTGAATGCGTCTGTGAATGCCAAGCTGGCCTCTAGATCTAAGTCCCCCTCCTCTTGGCACCCTCCTCTAGGATTCCTTCCTCCTAGTTTGGTCCATTCAGGGGTGGCCTCTGAGTTTCAGAAGTATCCACGGAGGTTTTTGAAGCAGAGCTGGGATTGCCCCCAAGTATTTCATTCAGCTCTTTGTAGAACTGGTAGCTCATGGGTGCAGCATTGGAGCAGTGATTTACCGCCCACACCTTGTGGTAGGAGTTTCACAGCTCCTTGATTTTGACATGCACTGCAGTGTGTCCTGGTCATGGTCCCTTTCATTCATGCCTCTTGATATCTGCCTATAGGTATCATAATTGATACAGCTGCACGCAGTTAAATCTGGACAGCCTCCTCTCCCCAAATGCTGATGAAGTCCAGTAACTTGGCATGGCTGCAAGTAGGTGATTTCATAGTGCATGGAACAGGCATCATCAGCTGGAAGGATGCTTTGAGAGCATGTCACACATCCCAGAGCAAACAGGAAGAGGATTTTCAAAATTCCAAAGGAATATAAAAGGCATGTCTGAGGGCTGGTCACCTGAGGGGAGGGCAGCAGAAGTAAAACTGATGACCAGAGACGCAAGAACAATGGGGATGGTTTAGCTACAGCACATCAGCTGTGGAGCTTATGTGCGCTACATGCCTTTTCAGTGTTGACACTTTGGTAGCTACAGTGCTGTGTTTTAAAGGAAGACAGAGGAACCATCTAACAACAATGAAAGTAACTTTAAATACAGCTGGAAAAAATGTTCATATTTATCCTCAGACCTGGTCTCCCACTGCTCTCTCCCCTACTCCTCGAGCACTATTAAATGAGTCAAGTTTAGTTTTCTATAGCAGAGTACATGTGTGTGGCTCTTTGCAGATAAATGAGAGGTTTGTACGTGAGCCTTTTGAACCTAAGGTCCCCATCTTGTTCTCTTTGAAGTATGTGGTTTTAAAAAAAACCCTTCACCTGAGTGAAGTAAGAGCAGAACCATTAGACATATGATACAACAGCAAATTATAAGGATCAAGGCACCTGGGGAATATGGATTACAACAATAAAAGATCATAGTGTTCAATTTAAAGACACAATGTTTGTTTTTTTGAATTATAGCTCATTTCTTCTGAGGTTTACAATATTGATAGCTATAGAGATCAAAGTCTGATAAGAGGGTAGAATAGGTTGCATGGAGGTCATTGTTGGATGGCTACCTGAATCCTTTCATGACAAAATATTTTGGAGTGTAGTCAGTATGAGGGGAGAGACCTGGGGGGAGAGTGGCGTGCATGTTCGTATGCAGGTTGAGCCTCTCTCGTCCAGCACCCTCAGGACCTGACCAGTGCTGAAAGAGAAAATTTGCCAGACAATGGGAGGTCACTATCGTCTTCCCAAACTGGGGGGGGGGGCGTGAAGAAATTCCAAGGGGGCATGAGGCAACCCAGCCCCTCCATCATTCCCCCCACGTGAAGAAAGATCCAGTGTTTTGCTTCCGGCTCTGAGCCCCTGCCATTTTACATGGGTGACCCAGCGCAGCCGTTACAGAAAGCAGGCAGTTGGCAAAGACCCACATTGAGCTGGCTGCCTTCTGCAAATGAGAGTGAGTCGGGGTTGGAGGAGAGGAGAAGGAGGATGGGGTTAGCTGGGGGTTGGGGGTGTCTGGCTTTCAGGGAGGGCAGGGGAGGGGCTTGGGTGGATGGTTTGCAGGGCTTGGGCAGCTGGCCAGCTTGCGGGACTCATGGGGCTCAGGCAGCTGGTCCTGGCAGAACAGGGCTTGGGCAGCTGGCCCCAGCGTGGGTGGGTGGGTGGCTGGCCCACGCCTGGGGTGGGTGGCTGGTGGGCAGGCAGCTGGTCCCGGCAGCGCAGGGCTTGGGCGGCCAGTGGGCCGTGGCTGGCCCCGGCAGCTGGTGGGCAAGTGGGTGACTGGCTGGCCCTGGCGGAGTGGTGCTCACATGGGCGGCTCTGGCAGCGTGGGTCTCAGACGGGCGGGCAGCTGGTGCAGGCAGCTCTGGAGGCTGGCATGGGGCTCAGGCAGCTAGCTAGCTGGGGCTGCAACAGGCAGCCACAAGAGCCCAAGAAAAATTTTGTGCTTATTTTAAATTTTAAATAACATTTTTATATCAAGCTTTTGCATTTATTTCAAATTATGAATTGAATTTTTTGTTGAAGGTGGGGATTGGTTGATGGTAAAGAAGAGGTCAGGGGCATGAGGGTTTCTCAAAAATCAGAAGAGAGGCATGATGCTGAAAATCTGGGAACCACTGGTTTAACACATTACCAACACTTCCACTGCTTACTGGGCTCTTAAAAGACACTTAGGAGAAAATTACAGCTAAATAACAGCACAGAACACTGGCAGCCAGGACTGGTGGCTGTAAACAAACTTTATGGGATCACAGGAAACTTGGCCACAACCATGATAAATGTTTGTCTGGTTAGCTAAAATCGTGCCGGATTACAGATGTTGCTGATGAGAGGTTCAACCTGTCGTACATTCTGTAGATGATTAAGTATTTAATTGTTTTATTTCAAAATTATTAACTTATGTTACTGTGTGTCTTATATTTTCAGGGCTTAATTTAAATGTGATTATAGGCAAAGAATGAGAATTTGATTGTTACTTTCAAGAAATCAAAAATTATTTTTCATTTATCTCTTGTTCCTATGTGCTGGACAACAGAGTGCCAGACTAGAGAGGTTCAACCTATCTTTTCTTCATTTTAATTTATGCAGCTAGTTCAGTACAGTGACTTTTTTGTTCAAAGGTGAGAAACCATTGGGAGTTCAAAAGGCAGGAGTTCATACTTTCCTCTTTCAATTAATATTTAAAAACAAGGTGTGAGTGGAGGAGATCTATTTACTCTAGAGTCTTAAAGGGCAACCTGAATAGAAACACTTACTGAATTTTATAATACAGTAATACTGGATATAATCTGTTTCTGTTATCACTTGAGCTTCAAACCCCTGATCTTTATAGACCAGTAAACCTTTGAAATGAATTTTTCTGAGGATTGCCCCTTGAGTGAAGTTTATACAAACTGTGAGGCAGGTGACATGGAGTCTGATGGTGAAGGAACCCTCCTACTGGCTCTTCCCCCACTTGTTAGCAGTTTTAACTATTATGTAAAAACTGGATCTTGATTGCCTTTGCCTGAGAACTAGACTGGTCAGAGGATCTAACCACACAGATGTCAACACCCTCCTACCACTTTTCTCCCCTACCTATGCTTGTGGAATCTGCTCCCACTGGCCACAGAACAGCTGGGGGCTGCATGAGAGTCCTGCCTCTGAGAGCGCTGGCAGCTAGCTACAGCCCGTCTGGGAGTCAAATGACATACCACAAACAAACTTCCATAACCACCACCTCACCAATGCCAGCATTCAACCACCTCCTATTCCCCTACCTACTGCAGGCAGCTCAGGAGACAGTTCTGGGTTTCCTAACAGGCAGCTAAGCTGCTGTAATTGGATTAGTTTGTCTCTTTTCCTCTCCTAGCTGCTGCAGCCCAGCTGGGAGACATAGTCCCCAAACTCCTTATCCTGTCCACTGACCCTCCTCCTCATGTTGCCTCCCTACTGGCTAGGAGAGGCATGCTCTTGTTCTCCCAGGTGCAGCAGGGAGCTGCTGCTGTAGCTGAGGGAGAGTGCCCTTCCCCAGCCAGGCAGCTCCATGTGTGGCAGCCCTGAGCTCCCAGGAAGCTTACAGGAAAAGCTGGGGTAGGGGTGTCACCCAATGAAATTACACTGTCACCTTGTTTTGTGAGATTCTTTTGAAACTCTTTTTGCAATTAGCTTTGTACTTAACTATCTAGAGTAAGTAAGTGTCATCTATATCATTTGCTACTTCAGCTCTTCACCTCTGTCGTCATTCTTCAGTAAGTTGGCCTACCATCTGTGTAACACTCCTGCACTTTGTTGATGGAAACATTCTTTTTCTTACAAGGATGAGAAAGTTTGTTGAATCATATGCAATCTTAGTCAATTTCCCCTCTCACCTTTCTCTACCAATTCAACTTTGGCAGCTCCTTGTTGAGGGCATGTACAGGCAAATGTCAGTAAAAGCCAGCAGAAAGCATGGTAGTTTGCCATCACTACAGTAAACTCTCTCGCGTGCAGCAGCCCTGGGACCCCCGTATAGTCAAATATTTTGGAGAATAGAGAGGTATACCTAGCAATGCCCAACACTAAAAAAAACAAGATTAAATATTAAGAAATAAACAAATGCATATAGAGACCTTTATTTACCAGTAACAGTAGTATTGTACACTAAACTTATACTGTATTTTCTTTACTTATGGAAAACATAATTAAAATTTACTTACGGCAGAAATGCCAGTTATTTCAGAGTTCCAGATGATAGAATGCTGGATATGAAAGAGTTTACTTTATGTGGAGTACTTGTCACATACGTATTTGTGGAAACACTGAGATGTGCTCAAAACTCCTGAGATCTCAGTAGTTATTCAGAGTGTGTTATTTCTCTTTTTACAGTGCTTTGAAAGAAGAGAATGGTATTTAGTTTAGCTAACGTTTCAGGAGACGTACTCTGTGCAAAATGTTTTTAAAGTATGCTTATGCCTTGATATGAGGGGAGGAGAGTGCATACATGTATGGCTTTCTGTGACCTCAAAGATAAACGTTCAGGCTGTTTAATTTTGGTAGATATTTCATGTGTGGATTGTGACTGTGTGGTTTTCTCTTTCACTCTTTGTTCTTTTTATAGTTTTTATGAATATTTGCAATACAGTTTAGTATTCTGTTACATTTAAGATATTTTTCTCTCTCTATTTTTAAATCTTGTATCTGCATTTTTTTCTCTCTGTGCTGTCTTCTGTAGACATACATTTTCTTTCCTCTCCTGTTGTGTATCTCCTTTTACCTCCATGCTTCAGGTTTTCTCTCTGCTTTTTTGTTTCTTGGTCCTCTTGTGAATTCTCCCGCTAGTTTCCTTTCTCCTTTTTTTGAACTCCCCACTTCAGATATTAACCACCCCTTTTTCCCCACACATGCACGCACGCACGCACTTTCTCTTGAGCACTGTGTGAGTTCCTTGCCTTAATTGTTCTCTCTAAATGGCAAAGGTTTCTGTGTTGCACTGCCTTAGCAACGACAGACGGGACTTGACAGAGTATACTGTAGAAGACAAGACCAACTAGCTACATCTGCGCTAGTGAGTGTTTTTGAAAAAGTCAGGGCTCTTTTGAAAAATCCCACACAGAGTCTACACATAAAATGCATTCTTTAAGTATTAAATTGGAAGAAAGCAGCACTTTTTCTGGAGGCACTTTTTCTCTCCTAGATGAGGAAGAGCTCCTTTTTCCAAAAAATTTTCCTTTTCCCAATAGATTCTTTCAGAAAAAAGTGTGTAGACACCCTGGGGACCCTTTCTTTTGAAAGAGTAGTCCTCATGGCACTGGATTTTTCCATCCCTGACCCATAATTTTGAAAGAACAGGGACTGTGTGGACAATCTGTATTGAAATAGTGGATCGATTTTTTTTTTTTTTTTTTTTTTTTTTTTTTTTCCAGTCCACTTTTTTTGAGTATGGATGTGCTGTTTCAAAATAAGTCTTTTCACAAGAGATCTTCTGGAAGAACTTCTTTTGAGGGCTTGCTGTAGTGTAGATGTAGCGGCTGAGTTTTATCAGTGTGAATCTCAAGAGGTAGGAGGAGTTTCCCATCGATACCATGTGACCAGACAGAGAGGCTGCAAAAAAGATGAATATCCAGCAGTTGCCACGCTGTGTGTTCCTTGTTCAGCATATTTCAGTGTTTCAGGACTTTAACATTTATCCCTGTCCTGCTTTATGAATAATAATTTTAGCAGATTTGGGGTACTGTGAATAGAGGTGGGTGGTCTCAAGCTTTGTATTTGGTTACCTGACTGTCCAGAAACTGAAATTAAAGTAAAAGAAGTCCCCCTTTTAGCTACAGGTCAAGCAATATTTGTGGTCTACAGGGCTGTCCTACTTAAAGTGAATAAAAGTTCACTGGGCAGTTTTGAAAAGTTCATAATTTCTTTCTCTCACAATTGTGCACTAAATGAAACGTTAAAACACTGTATTACCGAATGGAGTTCTACTAATTTGCTTGGCAGGGTTGTGCTACCTTCAGCAATCATAGAAAATGTTGTTTAGCATGGAAAAAATATCAGCAGTTGCTTGTTTTAAAGGTGAAGTATAGTCATGTCACACTAATTACCTTGTGGCTTATGGGTGATAAGCCACTCTCATTTCACAGTGCTACAATCACTTCCTGAAAAAAGAACTACCCTTTTGGACTGAAATCTCCTGTGCTTATTATGAGTTTTATTTATGCATATTTGTAAAAAATAGCTAAAATGTCATTTGTTTCTGCTCATACATGTACCTTGAGGAAACAAATCCTTCTCCATCTTTTGAGTAGTGTCCCTATGAATATAATATGAGGGTACCATCCACACTAAAGAGCAGCTGAATCACCCCAATCTCTAACCTGAGGTAACCTTTACGAATCTTTGTTGATATTGCCTCCATTCTCCACTGCTTACAAACAGCATCCAGCATATAGGCCACCCCCAGCAATGTCTGTTTGCTGCAACCTGGAAGCAAGAGTTTGGCTCTTGCTAATCTTGGTTATGCTACATTATAACCCTAACATATTCCCAGTCTTAGATTTTTCACAGGCATGTGCACTCCACTGCCTAGCCCTCTCCTGGATAATACAAGTTTACATAAGGTCCATAATTTCAGTAACAGAAAATAAAGTGCATTGCTATTCCAAATGCAGTTTCCCAAATGCTTCAGTGTAAACATACTGGATTAGACAAAACAATAAAACAAGTTTATTAACTACAGCGAGAGATTGACTACAAGCACAGCACTAATGAACAGGAGCAGCTAACTGGAGTTCTGAGAGGGAGCTCCCCAGGTGAAGGAGAATCGATAATGTGGCTCTTGGGATTAGTTTGTAGTGTATTTATCTGTACTTGTGGTATATTTGCTGCTTGGCAGAAATATACTGTGTAGTCAGTTTGTTTGGGGGGCCAGTCAGTTTTTGTGGAGAGGGATAGCTCAGTTGTTTGAGTACTGGCTTGCTAAACCCAGGGTTGTGAGTTCAGTCTTTGAGGAGGCCATTTAGAGGTCTGTGGCAAATCAATGAAAAAACAAATCTGTCCAGGATGGTGATAGGTTCTGCTGAGAGGACAGGGAACTGGACTTAATGACCTCTGAAGGTCCCTTCCCTTTTTATAATATAGTATACCATATGCTGACACTGTGTGTGCTGAGCTAAGGGGCCTTGAAGTCAAGGCTGAGAGCTTCTTAACAAGGCTTTAATTCTTAATCCTTTTAGCACCCATCAACCCTAATCACAGGGCTACTCATGAAGACCAAGTCTTTTAAAAAAAAAAAATTACTCCTGATCCACTAGAGGAGGAGTTGAACAGGAGCTGCAGGGTCTTAATGTGTGGATGGGAGAAAGGAGTTAGATTTATTAGGAACTGGGGAAATATATGGGAAGGGGAAGCTTATACTCGAAATATGGGCTCCATCTAAACCCAAATGGAACCAGATTGCTGGCACTTAAAATTAAAAAGATTGTAGAGCAGGTTTTAAACTAAGGGCTGGGGAAAGTCAACAGATGTGGAAGACCACGTGACTTGGACAGACACATCCCCAAAGGGAGGATTTATTAATGGAGATTCTCTCTATGCTAGTAAGAATGGGAGGATGGAAAATGTTAAAATACAGGTAGGATCTGATCAGAAACTCAGATGAAAGAGACACATTGAGTTACATCACCTAATGATAGCTTAAAAAGTGAGAAGTTGATCAAGTGCTTATATACTAATGCCAGAAGTGTAAATAACAAGAGGTTGAGCTACTGTACTTTGGATAAAATTAGGGTATTGGTATAATAGGCATCAATGAAACTTGGTTGGAATGAGGAGAATCAATGGGACACACAGTAACACATGGTTACAAAATATATCAGAAGGACAGAAAAGGTTACGCTGGTGGGGGAGTTTCATAGAATCAAAGGAGGTAAAAATCTTAACTCAATCAAACTGAACTATGGACTTCCTATGGATCGTAGTGCCATACTCTTAACAACAAGACAACACAAGTAGATGGAGATTTCTGAATGCCTGACCAGGATGATGATAGTGACTGAAATGCACAGGGAGGTTAGAGAAGATATTAAAATAAAAAGGCACTCTAAATAATGAGGGATTTAAACTATCCATGTATTGACTGGATACATGTCTCCTCAGGGTGGGTGCACAGATAGTCATTTAAGGTGTCAAAAAACTGCTTTTTGGAGTAACTGGTCTAGTAACCCACGAAAGAGGCAATTCTCGATAGATCCAAAGTAGAGCATAGGATCTGGTCCAAGAGATGAATATAGCTGGACTGCTTGGTAAGTGAGCAAACTATAATTAAATTTAAACATCCCTGAGCCAGGAAAAACACCACAGCAGTCCAACACTGTAGCATTTAATTTCAGAAAGTGGAACAATACATACAGGAGTGTGTTAGTTAAATAGAAATTAAAATGTACAGTGCCAAAAGTGAAATCCCTGCAAGATTCATGTACATTTTAAAAACATGATAATAGAGGTTTGACTTGAATGTGTACCCCATATTTAAAAACATACAAGAAAACAAACAGAAAAACACCCCTGCCACTGTGGTGAAACAAAACAGTAAAAGAAGCAGTGAGAGGCAAAAAAGGCATTGTTTAGAAAGTGAAAGTTAAATCCTTGTGAGGAAAACAGAAAGGAGCGTAACCTTTGGCAAATAAAGCATAAAAATATAAATAGGAAAGGCAAAAAAGAATTTGAAGAACAGTTAGCCAAAGACTGAAAAGTAATAGCAAAAACATTTTAAAATACGTTGAGGGGTTGAATCATAGGGGTTGCTCTGAGGTTCTCACGCAGTGTGCTGATGAAGCCACTGATGCTCACCTTTACTGCTCTCTCTAGCACCCTCCTGCTGTGCTACTCCTACTGATATCCCCCAGCCAAGGCACAGAGTTGGGGTTACTGCCCACCTGCAGCGAAGCACAGTTGATGACCCGGCTCAGCTCCGGTATAGATCAGGTATAAGGCCATTTACTGCATCCAGGAACTCAACCCCCCAAAGGGGATTTTAACCCCCAATAACTGTCTTGTCATGTGTAAATGATTGACACTGCAAAAGTTTATAAAGATGTACACTCTGTTTATCAGTGAAAGAAATATGCACGGTGGTTGCTCCCCCCTAGGTAACAATTGTTTACACCGGGCTTGATAATAAACAAAAGTGGTCTTTTCATGTGTAAAAATTAGGATTTAAGTGACTGCAGGTGAAAACAGATCAAAGTCAGTTACTAAGCCAAAATAATCAAATGACACCTGCTAATTCCCTGTACGTTAAGAAATTTGTTAACATGCAAATTCTTACTCTAAAATTTTCTCATCTCAGGCCAGAGTTGGTCTTTTTCTGAGATATGCCCAGCAGCTTTTCCTTCACCCTTTCTGCTGCAGTACTTTGTTTCTAGGCCTCTTCATGTGTATTCTTTTAGTGTGGGGAGGCAGTTTCAAAAGCCAGCTGAAGACTCTAATAACCTGATTGCTTTCCATTCCTTAAACAGTTTTCCCCCAAGGTAGGAACCCTTTATTCAGTGTCCACACTCTCCTGGTAAAGATCCAGCAGACTGTGACTTTAAAAATGTTATGTGACCTATTTTGCGTAGATGATCTTCAAGTTATGCATATTCATAGGCCAGTTTCCATAAAACGTGGGATCCTGTGATATACATTAGAAGCAAGAAGCCTTTGAAAAAAGCAGTGGAGCCACTGGGCAATCAAGATACTAAAGGAGCACTCAAGGATAAGTCCATTTTGGAGAAACTGAATGAATTATTTACATTCCTCTTCCTGGCTGAGGATGTGAGGGAGATTCCCAAACCTGAGCCATTCTTTTTAGGTGACAGATCCGAGGAACTGTTCTTGATTGTGGTGTCATTAGAGGAAATTTTGGAACCAACTGATAAACAGTAATAAGTCATCAGGACCAGGTGGTATTCACACAAGAGTTCTGAAGCAATTCACATCTGAAATTTCAGAACTACTAACTGTAGTCTGTAACTTATTTAAATCAACTTTTGTGTGAAGTGATTGGAAGATGGTTAATGTGATACCAGTTTTTAAAAAAGCCCACAGGGGATCCTGACAATCACAGGCCAGTAAGCCTTACTTCAGTAAGTCTTACTGAAGTACCAAGCAAACTAGTTGAAACTGTAGCAAAGAGCAATGTTTTCAAACACATAGGTGAACAAAGTTTGTTAGGGCAGAGTCTTTTTTGTAAATGGAAACCATGTTTCACCAATCCATTAGAACTCTTTGTGGGGGAGGTGGGGGGTGTCAAAAAGCATATATTTCCAGAAAGCCTTTAACAAGGCCCTTTACCAAAGTCTCTTAAGCAACCCATGGCAGCTGACTTAAGAGGGAAAGTTCTCTCTAATGGATTGGTAACTGGTTAAAAGATAGGGAACAAAGGGTAAATGTCAGTGATCAGTCTTCAGCGTGGAGGTAACTAGTGGTGTCCCCTTGATGCTGGTTCTTGGACCAGTCCTGTTCAACATTTTCATAAATTACCTTGAAAAGGGTATATGCAGTGAGATGGTGAAATTTGCAGATGATACAAAATTAGTCAAGCTAGTTAAGTCCCAGGCAGACTATTAAGAGCTGAAAAAAGATCTCTCGCAACTGGGTGAGTGGGCAAAAAAAAGCAGATGAAATTTAATGTTGATAAATGCAAAGTAATGAATATTGGAAAATGTAAACACAATGCTTCATATAAAACAATGAGGTCTAAATTAGCTGTTACCGCTCAAGAAAGAGACCTTTCAGTCCTTCTGGCTAATTCTCTGAAAACATCCACTCATTATGCAGCGACAGTCAAAAAGGTGAACGATATGTTGAGAATCAATAAGAAAGGAATATATAGTAACATAAAATATCATATTGCCCCTCTCTCTATATCCATGGTGAAATGATAATTTTTTTCCACTGGTTGAAAAGAATTGGTACTCGGATCTTAACCTCAAGATGCATATTTTCACATTGCTCTCCACCTATCTCAAGCAATTCCCGCATTTTACTGTTGGCCAAAACCACTCTGAGAGTAAGGTGCTGCCTTTCAGCCTCATCTGCTGCCCCTCCCCCACAGTTCTGTTAGAAAGTCATGTCAGCACTAGCAGCATGGATCTGCAGGAAAGATACTTAATATTCTTTCTTTTACCAGAATAAGTTTCTGCTGACAGAGCTAGACCACGGAGCTGACTTTATGGCAACTTCTAAAGTCAAAGGTCTCTTCCTAAATTTGGACCTGCAATTGAGCATTCAGAAATCCGTTTTGATCCCTGGGCAAGACTTAGAATTCAAAAGTGGTTTTCTTAATTCAGTAGCAGCAAGGTATGTGGCCAATTTCATCATGTACAATAATATCCAGATCAGGCCCCAAACACCAGTCAAGAACTGTGTTCAATTGTTGGGGCACATGGCATCTAGTACCTTTGTCACAGATCACACAGGACTCTGAATACGCTGCCTTTAGGGTTGGCTTAGGACTGTTCCTTTACCAAACACAGTTTAAACTTATGTGCCATGCCCACTTGTGTAAAGAAAGCCTTTAGTTAGTGGAAAGTTCATCGTACTGTGCCCCACATCAATTTCCTGGAACTCAGAGCAGTCTGATGTTACTGTCTTCAGTTTCTACTACCATCAGGGGCAAGCCCCAACCCTGTACGCCGCACCGGAAGTAAAAGACAAGCTTTATGACGTGCTTAGTGCTGCCATAGCGCAAATACCTGCTCGCGAACAACTGTACGTTCTGGGTGACTTCAGTGCAAGAGTTGGAGCCGATCGTGACTCGTGGCCTTCCTGCTTAGGCCACTTTGGTGTGGCAAGAATGAATGAAAATGGTCAGCGTCTTCTCGAACTTTGCACATACCACAATCTGTGCGTCACAAACACATTTTTCCAAACCAGCCTACAGCACAGAGTGTCATGGAGACACCCACGCTCAAAACACTGGCATCAACTAGACGTGGTCATCGCTAGACGTGATAACCTCAAAAGTGTCCTTCTGACACGCAGCTGTCATAGTGCTGACTGGGATACGGATCACTCGTTAGTTTGCTCCAAACTCAAGGTGATTCCCAAGAAGCTGCACTGCTCTAAACCAACTGCAGGGCCCCGCATCAATGCCAGAAAGATGGCTAACTCAGAGAGAGCTGAAAAGTTCAGAGAGACCCTGGAGGAGAATCTGCACAGCAACCCTGAGGGTGCCGATGTGACATCCAGATGGCAGCATCTGAGGGATATAATGTACAACACGGCCTTGTCGGTGTTTGGAAGAAGAGCTAGAAACACAAATGACTGGTACGAAGCTAACTCCGATGAGATGATTCCACCTATCGAAAATAAGCGTGCTGCGCTCCTGGAGTACAAACGTTCTCCAAGCCAGAATACCCTGCAAGCACTCAGAGCAGCCATAAAAACAGTACAGCCGACGGCCAGGCGCTGTGCCAACAACTACTGGCTCAAGCTATGCAGCAGCATCCAGACCAGTGCTGACTTCGGTAACCTCAGGGGAATGTACGAGAGCATCAGGAAGGCATTAGGACGCACCCAGAAGAAGATGACACCTCTGAAATCCAAATCTGGTGAAGTAATCACTAACAAAGCCAAACAGATGGAGTGCTGGGTTGAGCACTACTCTGAGCTGTACTCATGCGAGAACATTGTGGTCGACTCAGCCCTCAATGCCATCGAAGTCTTACCAGTAATGGACGAACTGGACCAGGAACCAACTGTGGATGAACTGAAGAAAGCCATTGACAACATTGCAGTAGGAAAGGCCCCTGGCCAGGATGGTATACCACCAGAGGTAATCAGGTGTACCACGGACACTCTCCTGGACCCCCTACATGAGCTACTGTGCCTGTGCTGGAGAGAGGGAGAGGTTCCACAGGACATGCGCAATGCTAACATCATAACCTTGTATAAGAACAAAGGAGACAGAAGCGACTGCAACAATTACCGTGGAATCTCCCTCCTAAGCATCACTGGTAAACTGTTCACTCGCGTCATCCTCGGCAGACTCCAGAAGATTGCTGAGAGGGTGTATCCTGAATCACGTGCAGAGAGATCTACCGTTGACATGGTCTTCTCTCTGAGGCAGCTGCAGCAGACATGCAGGGAGCAGAGGAAGCCACTCTATATTGCCTTCATCGACCTAACAAAGGCCTTCGACTTGGTCAGCAGGGATGGACTGTTCAAATTGCTCCACAAGATAGGATGTCCGCCACGGTTACTCCAGATGATCCAGTCTTTCCACGAAGACATGAGGAACCGTCCAACACGATGGCACATTATCGGATGCTTTCAGCATCAGGAGCAGCGTCAAACAAGGATGTGTCCTTGCTGCGACACTGTTCGGGATCTTCTTCGCACTCCTCCTTAAACACGCCGTTGGATCGTCAACAGAGGGCATCTTTTTGCACACAAGATCTGACGGGAAACTGTTTAATCTTGCAAGGCTGAAAGCTAAATCTAAGGTGCGGGAAGTCCTCATCAGAGAGATGCTGTTCACGGATGACGCTGCTCTCGTGTCACACACAGAAGACCAGCTTCAGAAGCTGCTGGATCAGTTGGTCAAAGCGTGCAAGGACTTTGAGCTCTCCATCAGCCTAAAGAAGACAAATGTACTCGCTCAGGACGTTGCTGTTTCTCCATCAATCAGCATTGACAACTATACGTTAGAGGTTGTCCACGAGTTCGTTTACCTTGGGTCCACTGTCACTGACACCCTGTCCTTGGAGACTGAGCTAAATAGGAGGATCGGTAAAGCAGCCACAACTCTGTCCAGACTCAGCAAGAGAGTGTGGAATAATAACAAGCTGTACACTCACACCAAAATGCAAGTCTACAGAGCCTGCATCCTCAGCACCCTCCTTTATGGCAGCGAGACTTGGACCCTGTACGCCCGCCAGGAAAAGAGGCTGAATGTCTTCCACTTGCGCTGCCTCAGGCGCATCCTTGGAATATCATGGAAGGACAGAGTGACCAACACTACCGTCCTTGAGCAAGCTGGAATCCCAGCTATGCACACCCTCCTCAGGCAGCGTCGGCTCCGCTGGCTTGGCCACGTCCACAGGATGAACAATGGAAGGATCCCAAAAGACATCCTGTATGGTGAGCTAGCCTCTGGCAAAAGACCTCCCGGACGCCCCCAGCTGCGCTTCAGAGATGTTTGCAAGAGAGACCTCAGGGAAGTAGACATCAAGCAGACAGCTGGGAGCAGCTGGCAGACGATCGCAGCAGATGGAGGCAGGAACTATACAAGGGCCTTCAGAAGGGTGAGTTGAGGATCACACAGCTAGCAAAGGAGAAGCGAGCCCATGGAAAGCACAGCAAGGACCTGCCAGACACCCATTACATATGCAACAGATGCAGCAAGGACTGTCACTCTCGTGTGGGTCTTCACAGTCACAGCCGACGCTGCAAATGAGGATGCCAAATGGAACTGTGAAGGGCGCGATCCATAGTCTACGTAGACTGAAGGATGCTACTATTACTATAATAAATATTGTATGTCAACAGGCAAGAGTTGATGTTAAACCAGGGGCTGCGCTGAGATTCTCAAGCTTTAGAATTGGTGCATACACAATCAGATCTTCATTGCAAAAATCTGTCTTCCGGGATTTCAGAAGTGATTGCACATACACTCAGCAGTCACTTCTTCCAAGATCACAAGTAGGAAATAGGCTCTAGCGTATTATACCACATATTTTAGCAACAGAGTACGCCCAAGATAAACAAGATAATGTACTCACTTTTGGGTCAGCACCACACTGTTTCACTGAGCCCTGGGGGAATGTCTTTCAGCTTCATTGGTTGCTGGGTCTATTGTATACCTGCCTACCAACTCCTCTATTATACAAAATTCTGGTCAAAATGAAAAAGGGACATCAACAGTGTGGTTCCTCAGGGGTCTTGGAAATTTGTTTTCCAGGAAAGCGTCCTATTCCATTTTGACCTCAGTCTAGTACTTTATTGCCTTATGAGAGTGGATCTCAACTCTTACAGATTATACCTGTTTCAGGAGGCTGATTTATCTGTCATGCCTCCAAATTTCACCTCACTTACAAACTGCATGCTTACAAAATGCAACAAAAAATGCAAAAGTCTCATAGCAGAGTATTACTGGAAAAATGCTTATTTTCTCATTTGTATCACATAATTATGAATCAGTTGGAATATAACTGTTGTACTTATGTTTCAGTGGATAGTACATAGAGCAGTGTAAATTAGTCATTGGATGAAATTTTAGTTTGTGCTGACTTTGCTAGTATGTGTTATGTAGTTTATTATAAAATTAAGAAAATGCCTACATGAGTTGATGTATCTCTTGGTTTGGGTACCTCCAGGGCCGTATGTACCACTGTCTTACAAAAGCACCATTTGAGCTGAGGGCTCCCTGCTTGCTGCTCTGTGAATGAAAACGCCATTCCTTATAGCCATGTCAGTGTGACGGATTGGGGAAAAAGGGGGCCCCATGGCATGACCCCCCCCCCCTTCACAGTATTTTTTATGGGGCTCCAGGTAATTTCCCTGCTTGCTACCTTGTAATGCTGGCTGTGGAGTTCTTATATCATGTTGGGGAGGGCTCAGAAGGAGAGAGGTTTAGAACCTCTGCTTTTGATCGTTTAGGTTTCATCAGGACCCATCTATCCAAAATCTCA
Organism: Carettochelys insculpta; assembly: GCF_033958435.1. NCBI lineage: Eukaryota > Metazoa > Chordata > Testudines > Carettochelyidae > Carettochelys > Carettochelys insculpta. The sequence continues at coordinate 12,432,365 of NC_134138.1, forward strand.
CATGTGAAAATAAAGGGAAAATCTCCAGCATTCTTTTTTACCACCTTTGCGTCAGCTACAGTACCGTCAACAGCACACTCCACCATTCTATAAAGGATGCACTTCCATCACGAGTCAGCATAATACAAGATAATAATGTCCAATTGTTTGGAAAATTATTGTGAATTAAGGTTGCTGGGGTCACTGTTAAACTACTGTATTTGCTTTTCTTGTATTTCAAGTATGTGACTAATCTTAATGTTTGTATGTCAAAAAAGGATCCTAATCAATCTAAATTATCATTGCAGACTTTCCATCTCATCCTTAGCAAGTACCTACTACTGAGAGCTGGAACATCTGCATAAGGTATGAGGAATGTCCATTTCTTTACTGGGTTTTACGAATGTTGGGTAAAACTGTTTAGGCTGAGAGATTCTAAAGCACCCGAGGGCCTCAAGAGAACACAAGTTCCATTGATTTTTTTTTTTTTTTTTAGTCAGATTTGCGCTGCTTAACGCTGCTAGATGGCTTTTGAGATCCTAGTGGTAAGCAATTAATGTTAATCTGTAGCAAGAATCATTCCAGATTCCCTTTGACATAAATCTAGTTTAGATAAGAATGAGCTCATGTATCCTTTCATTATGTTGTTATAAAGCAAATTTTATAGCTATAAATAAATGCAACTGTCTATTCATGACCCTTGTGTTCATTCACTCACTTCTCTGAAAAGTGGCGTTGGTGGGAAATCTTATTTGGATTATTCTCTGTATTTGGGCTTAGTTGAAGAGGTTTTTTTAGTTGAGGAAAATTTATTAAGCCATTTTAGAGTGATGCAACACACTTGGAGAAAAATATACATCCCTTAAGGTTAAGAGATGCAGTGTTTCCTAATGGTTTCTAGCCTAGCAAATAGAACACTGGAATGGGACCTGGGAGAGCAGGATTCTATTCCTGGCTCAACCACTGATCTGCTGGGTGACTGTGGGGAAAGTCATTTCACCTCCTGGGCACCTGTATTTCTCCTTCTCCAAGAGCGAGGTAATAATGCTAACCTCCTCTGTAAAAGGCATTTGAGATCTACTGATGACAAAGCAGTATAAGGGCTAAGTGGTTTTAATAGTAGTAGTAGCACTACTGTTGCTTTAGTGAAATTGACTATACTTGCTGACCTTTTAACTAGGAATGGAAATCGTGTGCTTTGAGGCTATTTTCTTCATAGTAGTATCTGTGTTGCTCATACTGTGCCCTAAAATTATAAATGATCTCCATCAAAGTTTTTTATTTTTAACAGGGACCTGTAAAGAGGTGGCACCTTTGTGACATTACTATTGCAGTCTTGCTGCCAGTGTTATGGGCACACAGATTGCTAAACTCAATCTGTTGCATGGACAGCATGTGTGAGGGGGTATTTGTAAGATCTTATCTTACCTACAATGCTTTGTAGCTGCTTCTATTCCGAGCTGCTGAGCTGAACACTGTATAATCAGAATGACACTGTGCTAACAGAGAATTTAAAAAACCCTCTGTAGACATATTGTGCTTTCTGTGGTCTCAGAAAAAACTGTAGTTGCTCTACATTCACTCTACCAAATCACAAACATTCAGGATGTGTATAGTCTGTGTTCAGCTCCTCTACTGCTCTTTATGCCATGAGGCCTGTTTGGTCACATTTTTAGTCCATCTGGGCTTTCTGTAAGAGCTTTAATCCATCACTGCATGGTTATATTTTGACTGATATTTTTCTGACTTCTGTTTCCTTTACTGACTTGTTTGTTTCAAATTAATTTTTGTTACATGAGCATTACTTTGGCTGTTGCATCTCTAGTTTCAATCTCAACAAAGTGAAACTCCCCTATGCTAATTTCTTCAGATTTAGGCTCTCTAGGACCACATAAAGACCCAAATAGAGTGAGCACATGCACTTAGAAGTAGAAGGGCCAGTCTGTTTTGCAAATTTTATTAAATTTACAATTAAAGTTTATGCTTACCCAAGCATATAGAAATTCTGTAAAGACTTACATGCAAGTTTCAAATAGTTATATTCACATCTTTAACAATATTAGCAAAGTCTGATGATCTGCCTTGCCATTTGATCACCAATAGAAGGATGGTTCTTGCTGGAATTTCCAGTAGGGAGTTCAGTTTTCCCATTCTACTCACACTTTTTTTTTTTAATAATATGATTCTGTCTGTACCTCATACCCTGCAGGTGGTAGTGCATGTGTTACAGTGATTTTTAAAACAAAAAGCTGTCAAGTAGCACTTTAAAGACTAGCAAAATAGTTCCTTACTAACAGCCACAGTCTATACCCCAGGAACACCAGTCCTGGAACCTTTCCCTGCAGCAAAGCCCGCCGCCAGCTTTGTCCACATATCTTCTCTGGAAATACCATCACTGGACCTAACCAGGTTACTCACAGAATCATGGGCACTTTCTCATGCTCCTCTACTAACATCATATATGCCATCATGTGCCAACAATGCCCAGATGCTTTGTATATTGGACAGACTTCTAACTCCCTTAGACAAAGGGTCAACGGGCACAAAACAGACATTAAAACACTCCAGATCGACAAACCAGTTAGCCAACATTTTAATGGAATGGGCCATTCTGTCAATGACCTCAAGGTATGTGTGTTACTGAAAAGAAATTATTGCTCCTTTGTAGAAAGGGAAACGGACAGATTGACATTTATATTCAAATTCAGAACATTAACACATGGTTTAAATCGGGGTGTGAACTTTGAGTCACTATAGGGGCTCGTCTGCATACTTAACTCAATCTAATTCTTGATCTTTCCCCCCCACCCCTCCACTCTCTGATTTGCTCACCTTGATTATCTTTTTCTGATTTGTCCTCCTTGCTTACTGTTTTTGGTTCTCTGTGTCTTAAATATTGAGTCTGTTCTGGTCTGGCTATGGTCTGAAGAAGTGGGTCTGTCCCACGAAAGCTCACCTAATAAACTATTTTGCTAGTCTTTAAAGTGCTACTTGACTGCTTTTTGTTTTGATAGTGTATAGACTAGCACGGCTCACTCTGTTACTATTCAGTGATTTTTAAACTGTGATTTGGGACCCCAGAGTAGATAATGGAGTTGCCAGGACTGACTTAGGTTTGTTGGGGCTCAGAGCTGAAGCTGAAGTCTGAGAGCTTCAGACCTAGGTGGCAGTTCCTGCAATATCACCTGGCTTGAAGTGGTTTCTATCATATAAAAGGTTGACAGTTTGGTTCAGGGGCTTTCAGCATCCTCATTATACAAATTTTGTTCTAACAATCCTGACCACTGTTCTCTGTAAGCTGAACACTTGCGTGGCCACTTGGGAGAGATTCAAATGCCACACAGCGGAGTGCTTACAGCTAGGCTTTTTGTTTCTACTCATGGTGCACATTTGCACATGACTCAGTGCACATAAAAACTGTGTTCCACTCACAGATGTTAAAGATTATAGGTAGTGTTGCCCAGACCACAGCATAGGGCCTGAAGTCCTTGGGGTTCCACTCCCGCTCCACCTTCTGCACGTGTGGTTTGGTGGACTCAAATTTCAGTCCTCCCGTACCACCCCCTTCGGTCATATAGTAACTTTTGTAGTCTGAAGGGTTTCTGGTGCAATGAAATTTGAGAACCCACATGTTGGAATAATGTGACTACTGAGTATGTTATAAGCAAAAAGATTACTGTTTGTTTCTCACAGTATCACCACTTAGTACATCTTTCCTATAATCTTATGCCATAGAGTTAACTATTTCAAGCATTTGTCATATAGTTAAATTAAAATCTTACAGATCTCAGCCTGCAGGCCTTGGGTGTCAGCCCTCCTTACTTAGTTACCTAATGGATACTTATTGCATCTGACTACTGATTAATTTTACACTTCTGTCATTCTACAAATGAACTCTGTTTAGCATATGATTACATGTAATAGGTCAGTTAAGCAGCCAAGGCTATGATTTTGACAGAGGTCACAGACTGTGATTTCCAAAAACCTCTAACTTCTACCCGCAGTGACTGGGGGCTTCAGGGTCCCACTGCTTCCTGTGAGGGCAGGGAGCTGCAGGTAGGTAGCAGGGCCCCTGAGCTTCCATGTGCAGCAGGAAGCTCTTGCAGTCCCTAACTGCAGCAAGTGGCAGGGGGACTCCCACAGCCTCTGGCTCCCATGGGCAGTTCCAATTTGGGGTGGAGGGGGACCCTCAAGCACTAAGCTGATCCTTCAGCTGTCCAGCAACTCCCTATTTTGTCATGGATAGTTGTAGTAAAACGTAAGGGCAGGTCATGGGCTTTAGTGATTTTTTTTTTTTTCTTTATTGCTTATTATCAGTCCATGACTTTTTACTAAAAATACCTGTGACAAAATTTTAACCTTAATTATAACATCACACAATAAATGAGCAATATTCTAAAATCACTGGCTACTGTTACACTTGGATGTTTGGGATTTTTGTTCAGTTGATTATATTCAAAGCAGAACTATGGGAAGTACTCATTTTTGTTGCCCACATCTTAATGCTCTGTCATAGGATCATAGAATACTAGAACTTGGAGGGGACCTCAAGAAGTCATCAAGTCCAGCCCCCAGCTGTCATGGCTATGTGAGTTTTTGTTACAGTATCTTTGGAGATCAGATTCCAGCAAGGTTCACATCACTCATGCTTTGAACTGTAAAAAAATCTTTCTGCGGACAGTTTAGGAATCCTGCCAGAGCACTTCTTCTTCACCTCTCTTGCTGATGCAATACATGCCATTATTTTGGCAGTTTAGACTGCTGTACTTTTCTCCTTGCAGCAGTCTTGCTTAATACACATCAGCAGGTACAAAATACTCCTGTTAGCATTCTGGATGTAGCAGAAATGTAACTGCATCTCTGTCTCTGAAACACTGCAAGTTACTTTTCAGATGAAGCTCAAAGTATCCTCTTTCATCTTGTAAAGCCCTTCAGAATGTATCTGTGGTACTGTTGGACTGTAAACCTTTACTTGCCAGTAAAGGTCACCTAACGTTGGTTCACGTCTCATCACTACCCAAATAAGTTGCACTGTTTGACTGTTTTCTTTTGCACACTAACTTTTTTAAAAATTTCTTCCCTAAGGATTTTAGGGATGCTCATTAGTCACTTTTTACTTCTAAACTCTAAGTTGAATACTTACTTTCCCTTTTTTCCCACTCACTCTTTTCCTTACTTCCAGTGTGCTGTTTTTATCTGTACAATAGACCCCTGAGTTATGTGAGGGTTGTGCTCCTGTGCACCCTTACGTAACTCAAATTTTGTACAAGTTTGGGGGGGAAACCCAAGAACCAGGCTGCCCTGGGTTCCTGCCTCCCCTGGGCTTGCAGGAGTCGGGAAACTGACCAGCACACCAATGCTGGTCAGTGTCCTGGCTTCCAGAGTGGCAGGGAGCTGGGAACCAAGTGGCAGCCTGGCTCCTGGGAGCCAGAAAACTGACCAGCATTGGCTTCAGCCTGGTTCCCAGCTCCCCGCCACTCTGGGAGCTAAGCGCGGCTTCTCGTGGCTTCCCCCAGCTGCGGGAAGCCAGGCGGGCAGACAGCCACAGCAGTGCAGCTTCCACCAGCTGAGAGAAACCAGAGAGAAACCATGGTGGCTCAGCTGTCTGTCCACCTGGCTTTCCCCAACTGGGGGAGCTGCGTGGGCAGACAGCCACAGCAGAGCAGCTTCTCCCAGGTTTCCCCCAGCTGGGGGAGATTAAGCACAAGTAAAAATCATGAATATCAGGGATTTACTGTACTAACCTGTTGCATAGCTATGAATAGATTAATGGCTTGGTATGATTACAGTTGGTTTTACTAATTTTTTTTTCATGCAAGTTAAAGATTGTAAAGTTCAAGTTTTATAGCAATCTTCAGTTTTATCATTTTATTCAAGAACCTGAAGCTTTGTAATTGGTTCAAACAATAAAACACTAAAGTGCCATCCTGGCTGCTTGAAACCAAGTTTCAGTCTCCTGTGCAGTATTTGAGTCCTGAATTAAGTAGCTTGCACCCCAAGGTTACATAATATGGCCTCCAATATCCTCTTTCTTCTTCACTGTCCTTCCTTCCTTAGGTCAGATCTGATCAATGCAATGTTAAAGTATTATTTATTTGTATTATGGATCAGGATCATATTGTGTTTACATTTTCGTAGTAAACTTTGTTTATTTGACCATGCCTCAGATTTTCAGTCTGTCTTAAATTTTTATATTCACAGTGAGGAGAAATTGTTGGCAGGTGTATATTAAAGATTCTTTTAGCTGCTTAAGAGCTGAGTCATTGTCAGCTGGCAAGGCTTGGGAATTCAAGGCTTGGGGTTTCAAGATGGTAATTGATACTTCTGGTAATTGGCATACCTCCATTTTTTTTGAAAAGTTTGCATTGTTTTTATAACATCAGTGATCCCTTACCTGCCAGAACTTGAGTTCAGGCCCATGTCTTTCATGTTTCACTTGATATCCCTGACATCGACAATCATGAAGATAATGCAATTCCTGCTGCTCATTGGGGGTTTACATTGTCTTCAGCAGTAGCATGGAAAACCCAGAAAAGTCAGAACCTGAAATTGTCTGTCTCAATAGAAAGACAACCAGTTGATCTCAAAATTTGCTTATCACATGTAAAAAGCATAGATGGGAACTGTCTGCATTTAGGTTGATTTGATTGTTTCCTTTAATTTCAGATGACATTTTAAAATTAAGAGCTGTTGATGTCATGTACAAGTGTGCTTTTTGGTCTGCAGCCATCTGTACTTTGTATATAAGACACTGAAGTGAGTCATATCCTGGCAAAACCATGACAACTATATATTTATTAGTTTGGTGAATATTTTGCAGTTCAGTGCACCTTCTTGGATAAGACTTTAACATAAAGTTTCATTCAGCTGCATTATTGACAACATTGTAAAGTATAGCACCATGACAAATAAGAAAAGACAGTCATAGATTCCCAGTCCAGAATGAACCATTGGAATCATCTAGTATGGTCTCCTGTAAAACACAGGCAACAGAACTTTCTCGAGGCAATTCTTATCTAGCCACAGTATATTTTTTAAATATGTTTATCATCTGGAAGTAGGACTGGAAGTAGATTTGGTCAGTTAGCAATTTGGGGGAATGGAGTGTGAATTTAATTACTGCCCAACTTTTTGCACCTTCCCATTTTTATTTGTGCTTTATACCCAGATATCAGGTGATACAATATATGTGATGGATTTAACATGCTGTACTGCTTTACTACACACACAAAACTACATTAAAAGAATACTATTAAGATTGCAAAATTAAGCTCTCAAATGTTAGGAAGTGCCAGAATTGGTTGCACATTACAGCCTTAATTTACCTCCTGGTGCATAAGCATTATGAGACTGTGTGTTTAATTATATGAGCACATGGTATCTTTTCCCCATGATTACTGTTGTTTGTGTGCACAGGACAGACATACTTGCTTGGGGGATAGAGTAGGACTGTGTAGTGAATGGTATGTCTTCTGGTCCCCTGTATCATTTGTTGCACAATTTGGAAAGTGTGTAATGAACAGGGCAGGGGATTGCAGAAAGAGCATGGACAGCCTCATGAGTAAAGCAGGTGAATTCTTCTTCAGAGAACTGGATTTCATCCCTTCCTCTGTAACAGAATTCCTATGTGATGCTAGGCAAATCACTTAGGCTGTGTCTACACTACAAGATAAATTTGACTTTTAATAAATACAATTTTTAACCTTGTTCTTATGAAGGACAATCCAGAGAATTATAGACCTGTCAGCCTTACCTCAATCCCTGGGAAAATAATGGAGGGGCTCCTCAAGGAATCTATTTTGGAGCACTTGGAAGAGGGGAAGGTGATCAAAAGTAGTCAGCATGGATTTACCCAGGGCAAGTCGTGCCTGACCAATCTGATTAGCTTCTATGATGATGTAACAGGCTCTGTGGACGTGGGGAAGTCAGTGGATGTGATATACCTTGACTTCAGCAAAGCTTTTGATACAGTCTCCCGCAACATTCTTGCCCATAAGTTGAGGAAATGTGGATTGGGTCCATGGACTATATGATGGATGGAAAGCTGGCTTGAAGATCGGGCCCAATGAGTAGTGGTTAATGGCTCAATAACTGGATGGCGGTCAGTTTCAAGTGGAGTGCTGCAAGGCTCGGTTCTGGGGTGGGCGTTGTTCAACATCTTTATTAATGAGCTGGATGAAGGACTGAATTGCACCCTCAGGAAGTTTGCAGGTGACACTAGGCTAGGGGGAGAGGTAGATAGGATCTAGAGTGACTTGAATAAATTGGAGGATTGGGCCAAAGAAATCTGATGCAATTCAACAAGTATAGAGTCCTGCACTTGGGATGGAAGAATTCCAAGCATTGTTATAGGCTGGGGACTGTCAGGCTAAGCAGCAGTGTAGCAGAAAGGGACCTAGGGGTTATGGTAGATGAAAGGTTGGGTATGAGTAAACAGTGTGTCCTTGTAGCCAAGAAGGATAACGGCATATTAGAGTGTACTAAGAGGAGCATTTCAAGCAGATCTAGAGAAGTGGTTGTTCCCCTCTATTCGGCACTGGTGAGGCCACATCTGGAATATTGTGTCCAGCTTTGGGCCCCCCAGCATAAAAAGGACGTGGATATGCTGGATAATGTTCAGCGGAGGGCAACAAAAATGATTAAGGGGCTGGAGCACATGACCTATGAGGAGAGGCTGATGGATTTGGGCTTAGTTAGCTTACAGAAGAGAAGACTGAGGGGTGAATTAATAGCAGCCTTCAGCTTCCTGAAGGGGGGTAATCTAAAGGGGATGGAGAGAAACTGTTGTCAGTGGTGACAGATGGTAGAGCAAGAAGCAATAGTCTGAAGTTACAAAAGCAGAGGGATAGGTTAGATATTAGGAAAAACTATTTCACCAGGAGGGTGGTGAAGCACTGGAATGTGTTGCCTAGAGAGTTGGTAGGTTCTCCATCCCTAGAGGTTTTTAAGTCCCGGCCTGACAAAGTCCTGGCTGGGATGACTTAGATGGGGTTGATCCTGCTTGAAGCAGCGCGCTGGCCTAGGTGACCTCCTGAGATTGTTTCCAGCCCTGTGATTCTATGATAATTCAAATTTGTGTTCACAAATGTTCTATACAATTCGACCCTCCATTTCTCTGTCAAGTTTTTGCATCCCCATTGCCTTATCCAAGATTGACTGTGTGAGCAATGCACTGTGGGTACCTATCTCACAGTGCTTATCCCCAGTTACTCATGGGTGTTTGATGTCACTATCCCAGAATGTAAAACACTGTCCCAGAATTCAGAGTACCCAGTAACTGCGCAAAACGAATGGGATATTGTGCCATTTTTTCCATCACAACATTAGCGCAATCATGGATCTTCAAATTGTTCAAGTCATTCGCACACCATTAGGGCAACTTCATGGACTGTGGTGCAATTGTTCTGTTTGTTAGAAAGTGCAATGATGGTTGAATATGATTATAATGAAGGTTTTGAAGATGAAATCTTTCTATTGCGGTCTAAGAACTCTCAGCTACTGGTTGCCCTGAATGCATTGTTGACTATGGTGTGGTGGTTTTGGATTCATGAGACCAGCGCACACTGGTGGGACCACATTGTTTTGGAGTTCTGGGATGAGGAGCAGTAGCTGCAGAACTTTTGAGTGTGCAAGTCCACTTTTATGGAACTTTGTGATGTGCTGGCACGTGCTCTGAAGCGCAGCAACACAAGACCGTGGTTGACTTTAGTAGTTAAGAAGTGAGTGGCAATTCGTCGGTGGAAGTATGCAATGCCCGACAGTTACTGGCCGTACTTTCAAAATGGAAGCCGTTCATGGAATCCATATGGAAAGTAGAGACAAAATGGAGCCTATCTAAAAACAAAATAGAAGTCATAAAACATCAATTTAACTCTGACAAGGAGGTGGTCTAAGAGAAGGAGGGGAGTGCAGTATTTTGCCTTCGGTGAAACTGAAAGGAAATCTCCTTTCCGGACTTTGGACAATAGCCACAAAAACTCTGAGATCTTGACCTGGTCTCTCTCTCCAGCACCCCTTTCCTCTCTCCATGCTTCCTCTGTACAGGAGAAAATATGTTGGATTGTGATGTCTTCTATGGCGCGGGGAAAGGGGTATCTCTAACTTCCATTTATGGGGAGAGGCTGCGCTTGGGGCAGCAGAAGGGTTTCACTGTGTTTTACCCACCCTGTGTAAAAGTGAGAGGGAAATACATAAAATCAACTAAAGCATCATTCAAACTTGGTCACAATGATTGACACAGCAGACCCTGTACAATGGAAATATTCTGACTTAAGTACACTCTTCGTGACAACTTTGGGGCATTCCACCAGCGAGCTTGTGGTGAGCGGTTTCTCTCAGTCCTAATCTTTGTTCTTTGAGTGTGTGTAGCTCCATTCCCCTCGGATACTGCTTCTTTAAGTTCACTCTTGCTGTTGAGATTTGTGGCTGGAAAGAACAAAGCCCATTCATTCATGATGGCAACTCATGACTTTACTGCATGATAGGTTCTCATTTTTAGAGATGATGGAACTGGCAATACAGAGTGCAGAGCTAACCATAGAATACAGGTGTCCTGACACCTGGCTTTGCATGTTCACTGGAAAACCATCGGTCCCTTCTTTTTCAGAGCTGATTTGGCTTTTCTCCCTAGTTTGCTTTTTATCATCAGTGTTTTCTCTCTCCACTCACTGCTACGTGTGTCTTTTCTATAGATTTTTGGGCTATAACAATAAAAAAAAAAAAATGAAAAACTGGAATCAGAAAAGCAGTGTCAGCTCTCTTGAAAGGATACTCAGGACAGTAATGCTGCAGGTGTTAATTTTTAAAGTTTCATGCTATTATATTTTGTTCATATGCTACTCTTGTATTTGCTTCTTGATGCTGAATAGTATAACAAAAAAAAAAGCATGGGGGACAGAACAGTCATATAGCATATGAAATCACTGCTGCTTGGTATCGGAAAAGGATATTGCTGGCTGCTCCTCAGCATTTAAAGAGAGAAGCAAAACAGGTACCAAGGCAGGTTGATCCAAGTGTGAAGTATTGCAGAATGGGATATTAGTTGAAAGGCTGCCAGCAGCACAGTCATTAGGATTCTGTCCACGCAAAGCTTACTACAAACGAGCTATCCTTCCCGGGAGGATTATTTACTCTGTCCTGAGACACCGAATAAACCACTTTTGAAAACTGGCTTGTATGGCCACAAAGCATTTTAAAGGTGAATGAGTTACAGTTAGTATGATGTAACAGGCTCGGGTAGACCACAAGACCTTAAGACAAGAAAAACAATCACTGAAATGTCATGTTTTTCATATTGGAACCAATGTTTTGCCTTGTATGTTACAATGATAGGGATCCTCCAAACTTTCATCCCCTTGCTACACCAGCTTGCATTGGACTTCAAGTGAACACCCCCAAACTACATGGTTGCCCTTGAACCCCTCCTATATTTGCAAAAACAGCTCTGGAGAGCAAATTCCAAAGGCAGTGGAAAATGCCAAGTTTCAAAGATTTTCAGATGGCCTGGCTGGAGTTTCAGCTTGACATTCTAGACTTCCTCTCAGATTTCTTTGTTTAGATCTCTATTTTCTGAAACTGTCAGTGTTTCTAGTAGCTATAGTATGAGCCAGCAAGGTTTCAGAACTGGGAGAACTTTAGTAATGCACCTCTTAAGTGGCTAAGTACTTATAGCACTTAAGAAATACAGTTTACCACAGTATGGTAAATACCAGGTAGTCGTAAAATAGTATTTGCATGCTCATGTTCACTTTTAGTCAGTTCTTGTCTAACTGAAACAATGATAAAAAACCAAGACAATTATGGATGTTTTTTCAAAGTGAATTAAAATATGCAGCAATAAGTAGAAAGTACTTGTATTACAAATATGAGCAAAACCATTCCGTCAGTGGGAAGATTGTTGTAACTCTCACTTCAGTTTAGGCTCCTGGCTTTTTGTGTTCAGCCATCTCTATTGAGAGTTCCAGCCAAGCTGTAAGAGTCTTGAGTATTAAAAATGTTGCTGGACCTTTACCCGCTGGAGTGTGAAGGATGGCATTAAAGGATGCATTTTCATGTGTCCGGAGTTAGCTTCAGAAGTCCTGCTAACAATAGCAGAAGATAAGGAGTGCTGCACTGATTATGTTTCTACCTCCCCCAGTTCAATAAATCATAAATAGTAATATGTAATATCTTTTAAAAGTATCTCGGTATCCTAGCGTGACTGAAAATCCATGTCTATATTGTTTCCTTTTTGCTTCCTGTTCTCTAACAGCCATCAACTGGTGCTATTTTGAGTCATAATGGTTAAGGAAACACTAGATCAGCACTTCTTAGTTCTCTTGAATGAAAAGTACCATAGAGATGCAACTTATTTATTATTAACTTATTAAGATGGAAGGCAGACAGGATGAAAGTGTTTGTTTTGCACAGGTCCCATCCATTTGTCAATAATAATAATTTATCTGGGACCACATTTATGTAACACCTTTTTCCCAAGAGGGATGCCAGATCACTTCACAAATATTTATAACTGTTTCCCTGTCTGTTGAAATGTAGCCACCTTTGGGACAGAACATCAGTTTTTTGCAGACATCTGTACTAGAGAACTACTTAGGACAGATGACACTGTGACTGCACAGAGCAAGGGTGGGAAACCTTTTTTGGTTAGGCGACACTGAGCTGTAGACAAATCAGTCAGAGGGCCACAGAAGTGGGAAGTGCAAAAAAAACAAACAAAACTGCACAGCTGTGGTCCGAGTGTATGGGGGTCAGGGCAATGGGGTCTGGGCAGGAGGAAGGGTGCAGGAGCCGACTAGGAATGGGTGATCTGGGCAGGAGTGGGATGCAGGAGGAAGCTGAGGGTGAGGGGGTCTGGGCAGAAGCAGGGGTACAGGAGCAGGTTGTGGGTGGGGGATCTGGGCAGGAGGAGGTGTAAGGGGATACAGGAGCAGGCTGGAGGTGTGAATCTAGGTGAGAAAAAGGTGCAGCAAGGGTTGCTGGAGAGAGGTTTGGGGTCTGGGCAGGAGGGGGTAGAGGGTTTGGAGTTCGGGGTCTTGGGCAGGAGCAGGGAGCGGTTGGGGAGTCTGGGTGGGAGGGTGCGAATGAACAGTTGAGGGGCACAGAGTCTGGGTGATGGGGTGCACTTACCTGCTCACGGCTGCATATACGTGACTCTGCACCCCCTCCCTCCCTCCCTCTGCTTCCAGCCACCACGGTTCGCTGTTCTTACTGACTGTAATTCTGCTGCAGAATGAAGCCTTCAGGCAGTGCTGCAGAGACTGTTGCTGCTCACACTTCCCCTAGCTGGGGGAACAGCAGTGATCAGCAGTGGCACCTGGAGCTGCTTTCTGACCCCCCCCAGGCTTTATAGGCAAAACATTGACATTCGTATGGTGTTACATATAACAGCTGACCTTTTGAGATCTGTGGGGAGAATAGTTGAGATGGTTTTGCACTACTGGTGTTATTGGAGCTTGAGTCAATTTATTTTAAGATAAAACAAGACAAACACACAAAAGGGAGACAACAGCAAAGAAAAATAGTTAGATTTTCTGTTGCTGGCTTTCACTTCCTTCCTCACTGTTAGAGAAACACAGGCATAGTACATATTTAGAAGATCCATTGTGAGACCTGGTAAACTTGTACCAGTCTCAGCCTGCTTAGGGCATTGCTTTTAGCCTCATCTCTGGTCATAAGCTCACAACAGAGTTAGAGAGGAAGTTTTTGCTGGCTAAATGAGACTGTTTTTAAACAGATGGCAAAAGAGAAGATAGGAAAATAAAGGAATAAGGTGGGAAAGGAAAGTGACACATCAGGAGGAAGTGACAGCAGGAATTAAGTCTCACAGTCGAGGTGGTGTTCATGATTTTGCTAAAACAGAGGACGCCATAAGTGATGTCATGTTTCCTCTCTCTATTTCTTTCTGAAGTAATAAATGTGAGCTTTGTGAGGGCATTCTTCAGGTGGAGGAGGAGCAACTATGTGAACTTTGGGGTGAGTTTATCTATTTGTCGTATGCTTCCTTGCCATGCACAGATTTATAGTATGGTCTGTATGGGGGCTGTATGGCGAACCTTGTGACCTGCTAAGCAGGGCTGAGGGCTCCCTAGCAAACGCTTAACCTACCATCCTTTGGTCCCTAATCATTTTAGGATACTGTGACAGAGGGACAGGCTACTTTATTGTGAAAAATGGTTTAAAAAGTCAGCTTCCAGCTGACTAGGAACAGCAAACAGGAGTTTTGCTTTCCAAGGCCGTGTCTACACTAGCCAAAAACTTCGAAATGGACATGCAAATGGCCATTTCAAAGTTTACTAATGAAGCGCTGAAATACATATTCAGCGCCTCATTAGCACGTGGGTGGCCGCAGCACTTCGAAATTGATGCAGTTCGTCCAGACGGGGCACCTTTTCGAAAGGACCCCAGCTACTTCGAAGTCCCCTTATTCCCATCTACTCATAGGAATAAGGGGACTTCAGAGTAGCCGGGGTCCTTTTGAAAAGGAGCCCCGTCTGGACGAGCCATGCAGCGGCGAGCTGCATCAATTTCAAAGTGCCGCAGCAGCCCGCATGCTAATGAGGCGCTGAATATGTATTTCAGCGCTTTGTTAGTAAACTTCGAAATGGCCATTTGCATGGCCATGTCGAAGTTTTTGGCTAGTGTAGACGTAGCCCAAGTGAATTTAGAGCAGAGGTTCCCACACTTTTCAGCATGATGCCCCCTTTTTGATTTTTGAGGAAACCCTCACACCTCCAACGTCTTTACCATCATCCAATCCACTCTTTTAACAAAAAAAATTAATTTGTAATTTAAAATAAACACAAATTTGATATAAAAATTTTATTTGAAATTGAAAATAAACACAGATATTTTTTCTTGTCCCCCTTGTGGGTGCCTGGTGCAGCCCCAGCTGGCCAGCTGCCTGAATCCTTTGCCATTCACCAGAGATGCCAGCTGCCCAAGGCCAACACCACCAGGGCTTGCCAGTTGCCCAAGCCTCGTGCTGCCGGGACCAGCCACCTGCCCACCAGCCTGTGGTCTGTGAGCTGCTGGGGCTAGCTGCCCAAGCCCCGCAAGGTGTGAGCCGCCTGCCTGAGCCCCTCCCCACACCCAAAGCCAGGCACCACCAGCTCCCCTCTCTTATCCCATTCCCATCCTTTTCTCCCCAGAGCCAAACACCCCCAGTCCCCCATCTAACCCCATCCTCCTCCTCCCCACACAACCTACTCTCTCACCTTTGCAGGAAGCAGCTAGCTGCATGTGGAACTTTGCTGGCTGCCTGCATTTTATAGCAGTTGTACAGGGTCGCCCACATAAAATCATAGGGGCTGAGAGCCAGAAACAATGGCTAGCTCTTTCTTGTAAAAGGGTAAGTGATGGGGGGTGGGCCTGGATCACTTCATGCCCCCCCAGGAATTTCTTCACATCCCCCAGTTTGGGAAACCATGATTTAGAGAGAGCATGTGAGCCAGACAAACTTCATAAACTTAGGCCACTACCCTCCCTGCTCTCACACAACAGAAAACCCTGCAAGAGTTAAAATATAATGCAGGCAGAAGTCCAGCAGAGTGGGAACTCTGTGATTTATTGCAGTAATGCATGTATGATTACCTGCCTTATGGGAGAGTGGCATATGTGGGCACTTAGTACAAACAACTCATGTCCCTTTGAAACTAAGCGTGGGCTCTTGAGACCCAAGCTACTGAACTGGAGGAGAAAAGGGAGACGTACACACAGGAGACTTTTAAGGATACAGTAGAGTGGTCACATTCCCAGTCTGACTGCTTCTGTGCATTGAGGAGGAATGTTTTGGGGAAGGAGAACTTCAAGTTTTAGCTGAAAGAAACAATCCCATAGTTGGGATCTTCCTTCCAGATCAGGCCATGCCTCTCAGAAGAAGGGGAACCCTGTTAGGCAGAAATAGGTAATATGTATGGTCAGCTTTTGGAGTGTTGGTTAACCCGCTGATTAGTAATGGAGAATTCAATTATTAGAATATAGATAGTTGCATTTGTGATTACTAGGAGAATTGTCGTGAGCTGCCTGCCAGGTGCAAAGGTTGTGGAAGGCTGATGACAATCTAGATAGACTTATGTGCAGTATTAGGAAGCATCTGATGATTGTGGTATATGTAGGTGTCAATAATATTGGGAAAGAGAGGA
Source organism: Carettochelys insculpta (assembly GCF_033958435.1). Taxonomy (NCBI): domain Eukaryota; kingdom Metazoa; phylum Chordata; order Testudines; family Carettochelyidae; genus Carettochelys; species Carettochelys insculpta. Next base: position 12,448,483 of record NC_134138.1, read on the forward strand.
GAGAAGGCAAATTCAAACAATGCAAGAAATTGATGTATAAAATCTCCATGGCAGCATTCTCTGAAAAGCTTTCAGTTTCATGCAGATGGCCAATTAGGCAAACAGAATGTCAGGAACTCAAATGTGTGGATGAGACCATGATGTGTGGAGAAGGGGTTTAGCTTTATTAGGTACTAGAGAAATTTTTGGGAAAGGAGGAGGTTGGACAGGAAGGATGGGGTTCACTGAACCAAAACAGACCCAGCTTGCTGGAATATACAACTGAAAAGGTTGTAGAGGAATTTTTAAACTAAGATCTGGTTAGAAGCCAGCAGGGTTAGAGGAGCATATGATTAGGGCAGGATTTATTAAAGAGGGCACTCAGTATCTTAGGAAAGAGGAGAAGTTTGACGTGGATAAATTACAGATAGGAACTAAAGAGAGTCAAATGAAAGCATATCATTCAGTTACATCACATGAAGGCAGACAAATATTGATGATGAATTTTGAAACTGTTACTTCCCATCTCTGTGACAAAACTGACCAATTAAACTGACCAATTAAACACTAAGATATCACTAGAGCCAGGTATTTACCCAAAAAGTTCTGAAGGAGCTTCTGTAGGGTTGTGTCATGTTTGTCTCTCTAAACCCAAACTACTTCACAACTGAACTGGTTGTGTGTTAATTACTTAGGTTCTTGTAATGCCCTCTGCTGCTTGGGAATTGAAATGTGTGGGTGGGTGGGGGGGAATGAGGATTAGAAGTGCTATGGAGAAATATTTTATCCATCAGCACCTGCACATAAACCCTTCTTTGTTGCAAGGGAAAATGTGACAAAAGTTTAACTTCTTTATTGAGCAGGTTGGTGGGATTGGGTTCACATAAAATCAACTTGAATGCATTGCCTCTCTGTTGCCCTGCCTATCAGACTTCTGTGTATCCAGCACTTATCAACCAGTCAGGCTTAATTTTAATTGTACATGTTATCAAATGCCCCTGTCTCCCATATCAGTGTATTCAGCATCTGTGTCCTACCTGCACCCCAAAACCTCACCAGTTAGGTTTGTGTGCACAGCACATACATTTTCAGCTGCATCTTGCATACTGATCAGAAATGATTCTAAAGGAAGAGAACTTCCAATTGCACCAGTCTGAAAGTTTCTGGGGCATCCAGGGTTGTGAGTTGCCTTGTTTCCACCTGCCTCCAGTGTGTAGGTGCCATGTTTATGCTAGCTGGGGTTTCCTAATACAACCAGCTTGTCACCCACTCAAGCACTCTTCTCTGGGTTAAGTAGCACTGTTTTTGCCTGGCAGGTTGACAACAGATGCAACCATAACTTTGAGTCCCTTCAAAGCAGTTTCTGTGGTAGCTAGTTCCTAATTACTGGATATCTACAAATATCCCATTTCCTCTGCTCCTAAAGGAGCAGTGTACTGCAGTTAACTAGTTTCATATTAGACCACAGCTATAGCAGTGTTCCCTCTAATGTTTCCCACCATTGAGAAGAATGTATTGTTAGATACACCAATATGGAGGTGATGTGTGACACATCACCTTCATGCTTAACAAAATTATCATAGGGTGGGGCTGAGGTGTTCATAGTGTGGGACAAGCGTTCAGGCTTTCAGCAGAGGTTTGGGATTCAAGGCTTTCAGGATCTGGGGATATGGGCTCTGGATTGGGGTTATGGATGGGGAGCTCAGAGCTGGGACAAGAGTTGGTGTGCAAAGGCGTGGGTGTGAGCTCTGGGGTGGGGCCAGGGATGAGGGGCTCAGGGCCAGAGCAGACAGGGTGCAGGGGTGTTAAGGCTCCAGCTGGGCATACAAACTTTGGGTCTGGAAAAGGCTTGAGGTGAAGGAGGATGCTCCAGAGCTACTGTAAGAAAAGAGATCTCCCCCTAGCTCTTTTTTCCTCACAGCAGCATCTATTCCCTCCCTTCTGACCCTCTGCTCTCTGATTTGCTCACCTTGATAATATATGTCTGATTTGTCAACCTTGATTACTATTTTTGTTCTCTGTGCCTTAAATATTGAGTCTGTTCTGGTATGGCTATGATCTGAAGAAAGGGGTCTGTCCCATGAAAGCTCATCACCTAATAAATTATGTTGTTAGTTTTTAGAGTGCTACTGGACTGCTTTTTTTTTTTTTTTTTTTTTAAGCAGCATCTGGGTGTAAGGGAAAATCTAGGAGCTGGATGGGGTGGGCCTTTGGGGTCAAATGGATGCTGTGGCTGGGTAGGAGCCTGGATTGGGACTGAGGCCAGGCTGCCAGGGCTGGACCACCAGAACTAGGTGTGGGACAGAGATGGGGGCTGTGGCTAACACTGGCTGCCGTGCCCAGATGGGTGGTGAGGCCAGGTCTGAGCTGGAGCCCTGTGGGAGGCTTGGGGCTGCGGCCAGGCTTGGGAACCAATGTCTCTGCATGGGGCCCACAGTTGGATGGGATCTGGGAATGGGCCAATGCATCAAGAGCCAGACTGGGGATGGAATGCCTGTGTCAGGTTCTGGACTGAAGACCAGTGGCCCTGGCCAGTTGGAGCGTGGAACAACCCTCCCTTGTCTGCCACAGGTTCATGGCATGTGTGGGTTCATTGAGTGCCTGCGCAGTGCTAAATATGCACCTGCTCAGCCATGCAGTTTATGGGGAATTTAGTACTACATTTTTATGCTTATGTGGGGAGGGATAGCTCAGTCATTTGAGCATTGGCCTGCTAAACCTGGGGTTGTGAGTTCAGTCCTTGAGGAGGCCATTTCGGTATTGGGGCAAATAGATGTCAGGGATGGTGCTTGGTCCTGCCGAGAGGGCAAGGGACAGGACTAGATGATATCCCAAGGTCCCTTCCAGTTCTAGGAGATGTGTATCTCCAATTATCTTTCTAACTTCAGTTACAAAATAAGAAAGAATAGAGATTCAAGTAAAAGGTAGTGTGAGTTGTGATCAAGTGGTTATGTATGAAGCAACATCATAACACACATTCTAAAGCCTAAACTGACAAGTCATCCTTACCCAAAGTCTCATCAGTATTTCATCCAAGCCTGGGTAAGGACCCTTTTTTTATGAAGCAAACTTTGTCAGTTTGCTTCCTATGCAAGGACAGACAGGTTGTCTCTTGTTGCCCCCAAATATTGGAACAGACTACTGATGTTCAAAAAAGATTCCCCCTGCCTGCTGTTCACTTCAGAAGAAAATTAACAGGAAATCTCTGCCAGCTCTTAGCTTAGAATGTGTGTAAGGTATAGGCCTTTTCTGTGTTGTCACAGGACATGGACCTAAGTTATGCAGCTTCATTTATATGAATGATGTAGCAGAAGTTGACATACTTTGGTCTACTTACTGCAGAATCTTCACAGTGGTAAGTCAACAGCTTATGCTCTCCTGTCAACTCTGCTTACTTCTTGCATTTTGGTGGAGTGCTGGAATGGACAGGAAGCACTTCCTGGTCAGTTTCACATCTATACCATAGGTGATAAATTGTTCCCCTCCCCGCTGGATCATCACTGCCCTTTGGTCCAGCCTATGGTGAAGATATGCCTTTTAAATGCTAATAGACTCTGTGACATAAAATACACAATAGTCTGTCCTAAAGATAAGTGTCTCCCAACCCATCAGGAGGAGTTATTCTCAAGACATGCTGCCTTTGAATCATCTCTTTTATAATTATAGACTTAAATAACATTTTTTAGTATTTATACATAACTCCTTTCATGTTCTGTGTATATTGGTAAGGAAATGGTTACCATGTGACACAAGGTTTCATTAGAGACATGAATTACATTACATACCTTTGCTGAATTTAGGGGATTCCTCCATGCCTATGTCTCATTGCTGTCCACAAGTTGGCATCTGGTTTTTGGGTCACAACCATTTCTCCTTTAGGTCCACCTCTCTCTATTAAATTTTATGTAGGTGTCAGCTAACAATTAAAATGAGTCTGCCAAGGAGAATTTTAATCTGGGCTCAAGTTCAGAAATTTCCTGTTAACTTACCACGAAAAGAAACAGCACAAAAATTACACAGCAAATTCAAAGGGCATAAAACTTTTGTTGTGAAACTTCACACCAGTTAATCACCTGCTTTTAGAGGAAAAAGAGGGAATTATACTCCACTTTCAGGCCATTTTAGAACACAGCCCAGACTATGAAATTTCATGACTCAAACATCACTCCTTTCCAATTCAAATACAAGGAGGGCACAATTCTTTGACTTTGCTTTCAATAGCAAACGTATGTAGCATAGTTGGCCTAAAATAAATAAATAAAATGCAATTAAAATCCCCCAAACTTCCCATAACACATTCAAAAAGCAGCATAGGATTGGAAATATGCAAAAGGACTAAGCGTAGTTACTATGAGAATGTCTCTTCTGTTTTTTGACTTCCAGTATTCATACTTTAATACAAGTTTTGGATGTTTAGTATTTTTAAAAGTGTTGGGAATATACAGAAGTGTTAGGTTTGAATTTGACAGCTAGTATCAAAGAGAGTGCCATTATTAAGGGTTAAGAAATAGCTAACATGACAATTGCACATTATCAAAGTTAACCTGTTATGTGAGCAAAAGAGAATATCTGATACTTTATTTTGACCTAAATAGCGAAAGGATGGTGGTGTGGGAGGCTTCACTCTGGCATCCTTAGTTAAATCTTTTCAGTATTTTTCTGAAACCTAAAAATCACATGTCAACTGAGACTTCTTTCTCCCATAGGAAATCACCCTCACAAAAATGAGATGAGGTGCCCAGGTGTCACAGTTAAATACATAGTAAGAAAGATTTCCAGGCAAATAAAAATTGATGTTTAAAAAAAATTAAAAACCAATTTTTTAATTTAAATATTTTTGTTGATTTTAAAGAAACAAAATGACATTTCTTATTTAAAAATAAGAGTTATGATTCAGTCTTCTCACAAACATACTACATGTACACTTAGTCTCATAGAAATGAATTAAGGTGTCTAGTCTGTCCAGCATAATTATCAGTTCCTGCTTCTAGAAAATTCTGGACTTTCAATTTCTGTTTCTCAGCAGACTAAAAAGTAACATGTGAGAAGAAATCCAGAAACTGGATAAGACTACTTCTGGGGTGGCCAGAGCACAGCAGAGGAATTAGTTAAGAAGTTGTCTTAAGAAAAAGAGACAATGTATAGAAAAGGACAGAGGCAGCATAAAGAAAGAACAGTGAAGTGCGCAACAAAGAACCAGGGTAGACACAACTCAGCACACACAAAGCTTCCTCCATTCTCCTCCCCCACCCCACTTGACTCACAGGAAGAACTGTCATGGCATCTGTGCATGAGAGAGAGCCTATCAGGGAATATTTTAAAGAAAGCTGTTCCCTGGATGAAAAAGGAAAATGTCAAGTGTAAGCCATGCAAGTAGAAAATGGAGGACTTAGTTGCAAGAATGTAACATCATAAGGCAAATGATGTGGATGAAGATGTGGATATGGCTGAATGGATCAACTGGTTAGAAACTTATATGATTCACTTTCACATGCATCATTCTTCAAGCCACTCTCTCACTCTTTCTCTATGGCTTTCAGTGTTAAGTGTAATTTGACAAGTAAGTTCCCAAACTGTACGTTGTGTTGGAAGCTGCTGGGGAAAAAACTTCATCTTAGCTAATCCTTACAGCTTGTTTAGTTAACAAGGTTTTGAATCTATCACTCAAGTATACAACACAAAAGCTGCAGTAAGAGACAATTAGATTGCCAGATTCTCCCAGTGTGATTTTCTTACTTCATTTTACATAATACCTGTCCTTTATTTTGGGACATCATTGCCACAGGTCATAATGGTGATGCCATAAGTCTATTCCCTGTTTTACTTCAGCATAACTCTGCTTTTCCAGGGGAACCCCATTATGTACTTGTTTTTCTTAGAAAACAGCAATGCTAGTGAGTTGAGTGCAGCTGATGCCAAAATTAGATGCACTTTAAGCATGGTCACTTAGCTTTGTTTTTTTTTTGTAAATTGGGGTGGGGAAGCTATTGTCCAGAACCAGCCTGTAGCTTGCCTGGATCCAGCACCTGAGACTCAAGGCTCCCCTGTGCAGCATCTGTCCCAGTGTGGGGTTTTGGAGCCCTGAGCTTATGGGCCAGAGTCAGGCAAGCAGCTGCCAGATTTGGTCTATGGTCTCCAGGCCCTGTACTCTGCCACTGCTCCCATTCACCCTGCTGGAGGAGCAGCTGCTTAGTGCTGCCTGGAGAGGCTTTTCCTCCTGCTCTGACTCCCTACCCCTAGCATGCTCCTGCAAAGGTCCCTCCCACACCCCCTCCAACCTGCCCCACTGCCCTGCTTCCTCTGTTCCATGCAGACCCCTCTCCACCCTGTTTGTGCACTTACCCTCCTATCCAGGCCCCACACCTGCTCTCCAGCTCCCCCTTCCCATACAACAAGTCTTCCAGAAGGGTTAATCTGGCCCTGGGGAACCTGAGCCTTCCCTCCTTCCCCCCACATGGGGCTGGAGTGTGAGAGGAGAGGTGAGCTGTATATGTGAGGGTGGGTTTTTGTTGTGGCCCTGAAAGGGAATTCACACACACCCCTTCTCCTTACAACTGGAAGGGACCTCATGAGGTCATCTAGTCCAGCCCCCTGCCCTCTTAGCAGGGCCAAGCATCATCCCTGACATCTATTTGCACAAATCCCTAAATGGCCCCCTTAAGGTTTGAACTCAAAACCCTGGGTTTAGGAGGCCCATGCTCAAAGCACTGAGCTAGCTCTCTCCAGAGCCATTCTGGCAGCACCTGCATTTAAGTCACTTAAATTAAATCCAACCTGGATGACTGTTTAACACAGTAGTTAACACAGCTTGGTTATAACAACACTGTAAATAAAAATGAAAGATTACAAAGATGAAAATTTCATAAACTTGTATGTGAAAATAGAGTTATAATGAAAGTCCTGAATTAACCTTAATTATAGTTTTTATTTCAGTGAAAACGAAAATAGGCATTCTGCAAACTTCAGGAAATAGACTAAGCATGAACTAGACAGGTTTTCAACCTTTCCAGACTCTTGTTGCCCCTTTGAGGAGTCTGATTTGTCTTGCATATGCCAAGTTTCACTTCACTTATAAACAGCTTGTTTACAAAATCAGAAGTAAAAATACAAAAGCGTCCCAGCATACTATTATTGAAATACTGCTTATGTTCTCACTTTATCTGTGTGAAATTTTAGTTTGTACTGACTTCGCTAGTGCTTTTTATGTAGCCTGTAGTATAACTAGGCAGATATCTGCATGAATTGATGTACCCCCTGGAAGACCTCTGCATACCTGTGGGGTACTCATATCTCTGGGTGAGAACCCCTGAGCTAGAGACATAAATTGTTGCTACTGCAGATGATATTAAATCCTAATTTTTTTGCCAGAATGACACCTGAAATGCAGTGATGCAGGAGTCTAACAAACTTCAACTTTTAAATTAATCTTTTTTTTTTTAAATGTCTGGTGGTTTGGTGTCTTGAGAAAAAGTAGGCTGTTACTGAAACCTTAAAACAGTTCTGTTAGTAACTTTTTGAAGATTCATCCTATTTCTTCTCGTGATTCAAGTTATGTAAAAAGCTTTTTGGCGTGAGGACGTGTTTTGATTTGCCTGGTAAGAAATTTGAGAGTACTCTACTTTCTCAATTCTCTAAACTCTAGAGTCAGAGACTCTAGAACCACCCAGGGACAAGAAAACCAAACCAAATGTATTTTTCTTTCAGGGGGTTCTTTTTTTCACTTTGGAAAAATGCAGGTTTTTGGACTTTTGAATTGTGCAAATAGTGGTGTGTATTAGTATGTATTTTGAACATATAGGTACCTTACATATTTAATTAAATTAATATATGTAAAATACCTTTAGAATACATGTGTGTTCATAGCCCATGAATACTAGAAGATTTCTGGAGGAATAAATATGTGTAACTCGCAATACATCTTTGTCTCAGTGGTTTACTGTAGTGTAGCTCATTTTACAAAATATTTCTGTTAAATTCTAATGACCCCCTGACCAGGCTAGAAGAATATATATAGACTGCAAATTAGACATTGATTTGCATATTGATATTTACATTTTCTGTTTTAAAATCTGAAGCTAATGTAGGCAATTACAATATAAATTGTTTCCTGATTTGATCCTGAAAATGTACTAGGTTGCAGTGATAGAGAATGAGGTTTAGATTTTGAATTAATGTTTTTTTATTTTAATTATCTAAATATAGTAGTCTTTGTTAACGAACTTTACAAATTGAAAATAAGGTTGTAGCATAGATGCCTAATGCCTTTTATTATTTTTTTAGTATTTTTCTGTGCAAATATAAGGGGGAAAAATAAGCATAAGATGGTGCCTCTAACACTGGAACTAGTTGATGGCAGGAGGTCAGTGAGAGTAAACTCCTATACACTGACATTTTAAAATGTTAAGAAGTTCTCCTTTGTGTCTGTCAACAACTGTAGCACTCTCTTAATAACATCAGTGATTGGACTTCAGTTTATTGAAGCATTTTCCTGAAATTATCACTGCACCTCTGTTAATCAAGATGCTTCTGAATGGCAATAATGATTTGAAAGGCATTAATTAGTTCAGTTTTGTATAATTTTTGTCACCCGAGTCAAGTAAATTTTTTGAGTGGGTAGAATTTTATTATTCCATTATTTGGTAGGAGTGGATGTCATGATTTTTATGCTTGAGATAAAAAAATGTTCATGAGTGCAGTTTTCTAAGGCTGAATTAGTCAATGTTTTAAAATTGTTTGGAAGATGAACATATCTGCCTATGTGCTAAGTGTTCTCTCAACCGGGGTACCTGTACCCTTGGGGGTACAATGAGGTCTTCCAGGGGGTACATCAACTCACTTGGATATTGCCTAGTTTAACAACAGGCTACATAAAAACAGTGGTAAGGTCAGTACAATGTAAAAGTTCATTCAGAAAATGACTTGTTTCTGCTGCTTCATATGCTTTATGCTGAAATATAAGTACAATAGTTCTGTTCCAATTCATTTATTTGATAATAAAGGTGCTAGAAAGAGAGCAAGTTTTCAGTAGTAGTCTTCTGTGATATACTGAACTAAATGGTCTTTTGGTCTGACCCAGGATGGCCATTCTTATGTTTTTATGAGTTTTCACTACCCTAAAGCTCTGAGACTTTCAGTTGGATATTACTAATTGGTCTGATACCATATGGCTGCTCTTATGCCAGAGGACATACCTTTATAGCCGTGCAGGGAGGAAAATATGGTCTGGCAGGAAGTCAGTTCTGGGAGGTGGCAGGTGCAGGATTTTCTTATCAGTCCCTCTTATGGCTGTGAAGAAGTGAGAGAGAACCAGGCCACTGATGCTCTTTAGTCTCGTAGACTATTGGGAGCCTCAATCCAGGGTATGACTCAGAGCATGAAGGAATGAAATGGCATGCTAGAAAAATCTTGCTGTTTTGGGGGAAGAAGGGTAGGTAAGAGAAGTTAATGGCATTTAAGAAGTGTACATACTTCCTTTTGTTCTGTGAACTTCTTCCAGTTTGGTATACTAGCAAATTTACCTGGAATTGTTTGGGTCCTTAAGTATGTCCTTAATGGTGGTGTGTTTTTGTTTTTGTTTTTTTTTTTGGGGGGGGGGCGCAAATGAAAGGAAGAAGTACATGCTTAATATAAATAATTGTATTTTTCAAAACCCACCCCACCACAATCCCAGCTTCCTAACTTGAGCCTCTCCTCACCCCCCATCTCTGACTCCTGCACCCCTTACGTGTTACCTATGAGCTCTGTTTTTGGGGAACCAGTGCATGACCACCTGTCAGCCCTGTGCTCTCAGGGAGTCAGGGAGTGAAACTCATGGAAGACAAATCCCCTTCCTCCCAGGCCTCTGCTAGGATCAAAGACAAAGCACTGAAACTGGCAGGGGTGGACACACCTAAATCCTACCAACAAGGGTGATTGGATTTAAGGAAATATCCGTGGCCTCATCTGCATTGAAGATGGAACAGAAAGACCTCTACATTACCATAATGAATGGAGAACATCTCTTCCAAGTCAGGAACCCCACTGAACTATGGGATATCAAAAGCAGAGAAGTACTGTCTGATGGGAAATCTCTGCTCCAGATGCAGATGAGCCTGGGCCTGCTCATAACCAGATTAGTCACTATCAGACCAATTCTGGTAATTGATCCTATTGATACCCAAAATACTGAAACTGCCTAGTTGCGTTGTATCGGAGGGGTAGCCGTGTTAGTCTGGATCTGTAACAGCAACGAAGGGTCCTGTGGGCACCTTATAGACTAACAGAAAAGTTTTGAGCATGAGCTTTCTTGAGCACAGACTCTCTTCATCAGATGCTGATGAAGAGAGTCTGTGCTCACGAAAGCTCATGCTCAAAACTTTTCTGTTAGTCTATAAGGTGCCACAGGACCCTTCGTTGTAGTTGCATTGTGAGCTCCTTCAAGGAACATCACCCATTGCCAGGCATGATCTGTCTCTTTTGTTTTGCCTCTGTTTACCCATGATCAAATCCAGTGTTCTTCTTGAACAATTGTTCTGTCTCTACAAAAACATTTATCCATACTCGAGAAAATGTTCTGATGCCTGGATGTAAACTCTGCATCAGTTCCACTGAGACCTCATCTTCTCCTGCCTGATTGTGCTGGGGGCTCTGCTTGTCTCCTGGTTTCTAGATCCCTAACTACATCTGGGACCCCAGATGAGTGCAAGCCCCACAGAGTGGTGAGATCTCTCTTTCTCTTTCTCTGTCTTGACATAGCCTCCTAACCTTGCCTTATGTAATTAGTTCTATGGTTGCTAGCCCTAACGTCTGTAATCAGTTTATTTACTATTGGCTACATCTACACTAGCCCAAAACTTCTGAATGGCCATGCAAATGGCCATTTCGAAGTTTACTAATGAAGCACTGAAATACATATTCAGCGCCTCATGAGAATGCCGGCAGCCGCGGCACTTTGAAATTGACGCAGCTCGCCGCCATGCAGCTTGTCCAGATGGGGCTCCTTTTCGAATGGACCCTGGCAACTTCGAAATCCCCTTATTCCTAACAGGAGATAGGAATAAGGGGATTTCGAAGTTGCCAGGGTCCTTTTGAAAAGGACCCCTGTCTGGATGAGCCGCATCAATTTCAAAGTGCTGTAGCTGCCGGCATTCTCCTGACGCATTGAATATGTATTTCAGCGCTTCTTTGGGCTAGTGTAGACACGGCCATTGTAACTTAAATATATATTCACTGCCCAGAAATAAATAACTTTCATTGTTAAACTGGTTGCTTCTCTCTCTTTTTCTTCTTCTCTGGCTTACTCTCCTCCGGGTCTTGTTTTGGCTTCCCCGTTCACTCTGCAACAATGCTTCTTGTACCTAAGCTAAAAGACCTGTGGGGTGCCCAGAATTCCTCTGGGGTTTGCCCGTCAAGTGGGTTACTAGTAGAATGGTTGTACTATGAAACTGCGGATTGGGAGAGGGTGCTGAACTGGGGTGGCATAAGAGGGTGGCAGCTGAGAGTGCTGTTTAACCCAGCCACTTAGTCCAGGGACACACAAAGGCCAAAGCTTGGCAGTGCCGTGCAGCCCAGCCCACTGAGTACAGGGCCATATAGGGCATCAGCTTGTAAGTGCTGAGTAACTGGTCCTCTCAGACGAGCTCTGGCAATGAGACAGACAGAGAGAGAGAGTGTTTACTTGAGCCTGGTGGGGGGAGAACTGAATCCAGTGGACCCTGAGTCAGGCAAAATAGCTCCATTGGGAGGGAATTAGTGGAAGGGAGAAGTAAAGCTCCTTAGGAACACTAGTGTTACAAGTAGCACTCATCTGTCTCCCTGCAACTCCAGATAAATGAGCATACCCCACAATAATGGGCAAATCTGGTAAAAGGAGAATTAAACAAGGGATAAGGTAGTAAGTATAACTGATTCTGGATAGTAATATTTGTGCACACCTTCTAGCATAATGCTATTAAAACTTCTGCTGTAATCAAAGCAATATATGTTAGAGCAGAGTTGGATCTTATAATAGGCAGTTTCATCCTTTTTAAATTGCCTTAGGCCTGGTCTACAGAAGGAGGTTAGGTTGAGCTTAGATGCATTAGGTCAATTTTTCTTAACAATGAGTCCACACCAGCAAGCCAATTCTACTGACTTTAAGGGCTGTTAATGTCAATTTTGGTACTCTTGCTTTTCACAAGGAGTAACACTAAATTCATCCTTGCATGATTGACTTTAGGACAGTACAGATGCAGCACTGTGAAAGTTGATATTCTCTGCCTCCTGGAGGGTGTCCCACAGTGTCCAAATGTGACTGCTCTGGCCAATGCTTTCAGCTCTGCTGCTGTCCAGGACACAGGAAAGTGTGTGGGAAAGTTCCAATTTCATTTCCTGTTTGGCCAGTGTGATGAGCCAAGCAGACACCACACCTGACCCTGAATGCCTAGGGTCACAGCCAAGCTGCAGCATGGTGTGTGCAGGTCATGGGTCTGATTGCTCTAAGCGGGGGGCGGGGTGAATCTGTTGACAGAACTATGAAGCAGCAAAAGAAATGCTGATATCTATGCAAAGATTGCACAGAGCATGGTGGAAAAAGGATATGCCAGGACTCCCAGCAGTGTCACGTGAAAGTAAAGGAGCTCAGGAAAGCATACCAGAAGACAAAGGCAAATGGATGGACTGAATCATCTCCACAAATGTGCTGCTTCTGTGAGCAGCTGTGTGGGCTTGTAGATGGGGACCTGATCACTGTTCCAAAGCTGTCTGTGGATACCTCCCAAGAGATTCTTCAGGAAGCTTTGGGCAACAGTCATAGATGATGAGGAAGAAGAAGAGAACAGTCAACAGGTGAATGGAGAAGCCAATTTCACTGACAGCCAGGATCTTTTATTATCTTTGGAGCCATTCCCCTCCTCTTAGGATGTATTGTTGCCAGACCCTGATGTCAGTGAGGGTATTTCTGGTGTGTTCACATTTTGAGGCAATTGGGAATGATCTTTGATGGCCACTCTACCTGCACAGCAAGGACTCCCCAGAACGGTTTGTTAATGTGGTGATGGAGTGGGATTCCTCCCTGCACATCTTCATCAAGCTCTCCTAGAGGTACTTTTTCATCCTTCTCCCAAGGTTTCTGCAGAGGCTAGCCTTATTCCTTCATCCATAGTAGGATACCTTTCCATGCCAAGCCAGCAGTAAGTGATCTGGCATCATTTCAGCACAGTATTGCAGCATAAAGTCCAGGTTTCTGGCCACATTCAGTCAACATGCCTTCCTTAACAATTCAGTGTGATTCAGAGAAGACTGATAATGTGTATGGCAATCTGGGTGAAGCAGGGGGAAGCTGTGTAACTGATACCACTGATGCAATCCACCTCCATGCGCTCATTCTCAGCGGGGTATGGAGTGAGGTCCTGCCCTGTTGCATAGGGGCCTTTCTAACTCTCCCTTCCACAGGCTTCTTTGGGAATGGAAAGTTGCACTCTCTCAGCAAAGGGTGGGTGCCAAACACACAGCTACTGTCAGAGACCCAGTCCTGATGCTTCATCTGACCCCCCCACCCCTCCGCTCTGCAGGCTGCCGTGGGAAAGGAAAGTTGCACTTTCCTGGAAAAGTGGGTGTGCCAAACACATGTTGATTGTGAGAGGTCCTGCCAGCACACTACCATGGTCCCTCCTTGCAAACACAGAAGCTTGCGTGGCTTGAGGAGCTACTGTGTGCAGCTACTGTCTCACACACAGTTTCAGAGCAGAAGGAAAATAGTGAGCCCCAATTGTTCCTTACCATGGCTACCAACAAACCAAGTGTGGCTGCTCCCTTAAGACCTCTTTGTTGTACCTGTTGCATAGGGGCCATTTAAAAGCATAACTTTGGCTTTGTACGTAACATCACTGTTGTTTTTGACAGACATTCTTCCATGAGATTTACCTTGTACATTCTACAGTGTATCCTCTAAAATCTGGTCTTCCCTTTTTTGTTACAGTAGATGCAACTGCAAGCTCTTTGTTCCCCTGGCTCCTGCAGCTGTTTGGCTAACAGTTCTGAAGGTGAAAATGGACTTGGGATGTCATGTTTCTTGAGCAAATACAATCCCCCCATATGGACAGAATGCGGTTAAATGCATGGGGGAGACCAATACTGCAGGGCAGGGGGGTGGAATGTGAGGAGAGGCAAATGAAATGTGTGGAGAGGAGAGTGTTAGCAAATGTGAAGCCAAGAGTGAGGATGAGATATTGAGGCTTGTGGGGCTGCAAACAGAGCTGCTCAGGCACCTGGTAGAGGCACTCGAGAAGCAGATGAAGCACAGAGACCCCCTTCAGCCCATGCTGAGCCACTTGTCCTCACCATGGTTCGTAGTCTCCTCTGTGAGGTGTCGTAGAGTATGGGGTTGGGGGATCATGGCTGGCCTTCCACTCAGCCCTGAGGGATGGCTCCCAAAACAGAAGGCTGGCATTCCCACTTTTGCAATTGCAGAACAAGGGGATTGCAAAACACCGCTTGCTCTTGCTCAGTCCATCTCACTCATCTCCACCCGTCTGAAGCAAATGCCCTGATCTCCTTTACTGTCTCCGCTTTCTTGTGTTCTCTAAATAAAATGTATGATTTCTCAGCAATAATATCTCCATTGCTTGTGGTGCATGGAGCGGGGTGGGGGAGAGTTACAGGGTTTACAGGCTGTTTATAATACAGGAGGTACCTCATTAACAGCAACATACATGACTGTCTTTTTCCTATCTCGTCATTCACAAAGCTGTTTTTCAAAGTCTCTGTGATTAGCAGTGCTCTTCAGTATGCTTTCCTTATTGCTCTGGTGTCTGGCTGCTCATAAGTAGTGGCCAGGTGATCTACCTTGATCCTCCAACCTGGCATTAAATTTTCCCCCTTACATATTATGGAGTGCCCAGCAGGCTGCCACAATGATGGGAACACTACTTTCTCTGAAGTCTGTGTCAATAAAGTTTAAAACATTGTCTTTAAATGGTCAAAAGCACATTCTGCCACTATTCTGCACTTTCTCAGCCTATAGTTGAACTGCTCCTCACTGTGGTTCAGGCTGCCCAGGTATGACTTCATAAGCTAGGGGAGCAAGGAGTAGCCTTTGCATCTCTGTCTCCAATGGTGATTTTCTGGTCTGGGAAAAAAGTTCCATCCTGCAACTTTCTGAATAGACCAGGATTCTTAAGATGTTAACATCATGCACCTTTCCCAACCATTCCATGTTGATATCATGAAACAGCCCTTGTGATCCACCAGCACTTGCAACACCATGAAGTACCCCGGCAGTTTATGTACTCTGTGGCAAGGTGGGCAGGCACCGAGATAGGGATGTGCATTCCATCTGTTGCCCCACTACACTTAGGAAATCCCATTGCAGCAAAACCATCCACTATTTCCTGCACATTTTCCAGAGTCACTGCCATTTGTAGCCGACGGGTGCTGAATGCCTTGTCTGCCCAGATAACAGCAGCCCCCACTGTAGATTTATCCATTCCAAATTGATTCCCAACTGACCAGTAGCTGTCTGGCATTGCAAATGTCCACAGAGCTATTGCCGTTTGCTTCTCAGCTCAGAGCTGGTCTCATTCTGGTGTTTCTGTGCTTCAAGGTTGGGGCCGGGGGGAGGGGGAAGCAGTTTGTGAAGTTCAATGGAAGTGGCTTTGTGCATGTGAAAGTGTTCCAGTCGCTGTTGATCGTTTGATAGCCACATAGCTCTGCATTCCCTCTAGTCTGTGCTTGTTTCAGGGACTGGAACTGGCATTCCACCATGTGAACAAGATCAACTGCTGCCAGCATCTGTCAGTTGTTCCACTTCAATGTTTCATATATTTTGGCGTCCCTGTCTCATTCGTCCTTGCTCCCGCAGCTCTGGGCTAGGCTCTGCACATACAGCAGCATAATGCATGAGGTGTTCACAGTGCTTTCCACAACAGTTTAACTCAAATGGAGTCAGTCTGTTTGCCTTGCTTTGGCATCTGCATGGAGAAGTAGTGAAAAATAGGTGAGAAATTGTTCTTTGCTGTTGCTTTGAAGTAGGATGAAAGGAGATAAGTGCACTATGGGAGACTGACTACACCTACCCAGAACCACCCGCAGCACTGTTTTTTCTCCTGTCAGGCACTGGGAGCGTAACCCAGAATGCAGGAGGAGAAAATAGCTGTCCACAATGCATCGCTGTCAAAGTCGACGCTGCCCATCCTAATGGGGGCCCATTCTGCTGAGCTCTTGTGCACAGGTACTTTACAAAATTGGGAGCTAAACAGAGACCTTAATAAATTTGACCTTATAGTGTAAACACACCCTTGCATATCTTCATTATCAGTGTCTTAACAGTGGTGTACTTTGTTTCTAAATTGTTCATGTTGCTCTTCTTCATTATCAATGTCACTCAGTTTTTCTCTCTTTTTTTTGGTTTTGTTTTTCACAGGCTAAGATTCAGTAAAAAATGGAGATTGATAGTCTCCTGAAAAATAGATTTCTTATGTGTCACTTCTTTTTGCCATGTCCCAAAATTGAAAGGCGAAGGAAAAGCTGTGTTGGTGGTATTTGCTATACATTCTGTCGTGATAAAATAGTGAATGAAGTGAATGGGGTGTTGGTATTTCAAACAAATAGAATAGTGAGATAACTTGCTCGCTAAAATATTTGAGTAAACAATTCAAAAAAGCTGATCACAATGACTGTTCCTCCTGCAATATTTATTGTTGCTGTTGCCAGATTTAGCAAAATACGTTTGCCCATCTGGCGACCTAGAATTCTCTTGTCAGCTGAAGCTAAAGGATTTAATGATGGATGCCTTTTGTTTGCTGTGCCTGACTTTGAGTGAAAGGAGACAAAAGAGACTCCACAGACTTCAGTATAGATCATGACACGCTCATGAAGAAAGGATACCACACTATTTGCTTTATAAATCCTGAAAAATATTAAACACCTACTAATCTCTTGGATGTTGAGGATTACAAAACCATATTAAATACTATATTCCAGAGAAAATAATTTGTGCTAGAGAATCTATATGGAAAGATTATACTGTGGTAAGTAAGATTTATGGTAACATTGTCATTCGGCAGTTTAGTGCCGAAGGTGGGAGATTATTCATTTGCTATCTTAAACTAATCTTTAATGTATTCAAATCCTTATGTTTGTGCAAATGAGTTATTTTTTCCTTGCATTTAAACTAAAATGATTCTATCAAATAGGATAATATTAAAATCTTCATTGTAGTCCTTCTGTACTAACCATTATGAATGTCCTTGGTGGGCTGTTTCTTGTTTATTCCCATGCATGAGTTATGGCTATTTTGATTCTGAATCAGAGTGAATATGTGGATATTTTAATACTGGGCGTATATTTAATGCGTAAGCAGGATACTTCAATAGGACTGACTCAGACTATAATCAGGTGTTCACACTTGAAAAATCTGTTTACAAGAGGCTTCCATCTAGACACTAGGATTAGTAAAACAAAGCTTTTTCTGAAATACTTGATTTTCCAATGTTTTCCAACATAATACTTCATCCAGAATAAGTTTCTCAAACATTAGCAGGGAAGAAATAGCACAAATCTATTTGATTTTCAAATGAAGAAATTTATAGAGATGTGGTATGTAAAATTGATAGTTATTTTCACTATATAATCTCATGTAATCACAAGGTTTTTATAGTAGAATTTAAAAATTGACAAAAAAAAGGGCTTGAGAATAGATTCTGATCTTTGTTATACTGGCATAAGTCATGAAGTCAGTGAAGTTACTGAAGAATTTGTCATATAATAGAGAAAAATCTGTCACATTTTCTCAGGTGACAATATGCAGATTTTCACACTTATCTGAAAAAAAAGTTTGTTTTTGTGAATGTGTTCATGAAATACATGAGACTGACAGCTCTTTAGGCTGAAATCTTCTGTTTATTCAGATGTCAGATATAGAATGGGAAGTAGCGGTTCATACTTTCCTCCAAACACTGCTAGAGTCCTGCAGGGGAGGAGGCCCATTGATTGCAGTGAAAAGGGAGTTCCAGGGCTTTTCAAAACTGCAGTGTACTTACTAGTTAGCATCAGTCAAGGTGATGGTGGCTTTCATGTTATGTTTACATGGCTTCCAGGAACTACACTGACAACATGAAATGTATTTCACGTACACCACCAGACAGCTATCAGGAGGCAAGTTTTGCAACCTAGAAGTATACATTTTGTGTATCTGACAGTCTTCCAATCCATTCAGTCTCTTATCTTGCTTTCTCCATCCCTTCTGCCAGTGCTCATAAAACGTGTTACGTGTTCTGTGTCATAATCGTATAATTACTAGATGAAACTTTTTTGTTAAAAGCTTTTTTGTTCTGGGCATGCTGGATAAATGCATTCCAGAGAGAGGCTGTGTCTATACTATGAGATAAATTCAATTTTTAATAAATTTTATTTTTAACCTTTTTCTTATAAATTCAAATGTGTTCACAAACCTTATTGAAACTGAACCCATCACTTTTTCATGTTGAGATTCTGCATGCCCATTACCCAGCACAAGTTCGACAGTGTGAGCAGTGCATTGTGGGTACCTATCCCACAGTGTCTTAGCCCCGGTTGCCTGTAGGTGTTTCATGTTAGAATCCCAGAATGCAAAACACTGTCCCAGAATTCAGAACACTGAGTAATCATATGAAAATGAGCTGAAGATGGCACCGTTTCCTGTGGCATTTTCTCTGCCAGCACAAGCATGGGTCCCCAAATTCTTCAGCTCATAGCGCACACAGTTTGATCAGCCACACTGGCTCTCACTCAATTCTGCTTTCAGTTACAAAGCTCAGTGATGGTTCAGTACGGTGGTGCTGCTGCTGCTGCTGCTGCTGCTGGTTTTGCAAAGCAAATGTTTGTACTGTGGTCCAGGAACTCTCAATTGCTGGCTGCCCTGGATGCATTGCTGACAATGGATTCAGTCAAAAATTCATGGGCTTCCTGTGACTTTCTTCCTGTGCACCTGGATGGAGAGCAGTGGAGAAGGAACTGGCCATACATGGGTGGTCACCGTGTTGCTTTGTGGGAGACATATGGGACACTTCCGGAGGCTAATGAATTTGAATTATAGACATGGTACTTTGCACACTAGCCTTTATTAGAAATTTTTAAATTAGAAATTGGCACTATACCCATCCAGTAATATTGACATTTTGTTATTGGTATTAGGGCTCACTAATTTGAGCTAATAGTATTTATGGTGAAGACACTGACGTTTTAATAGCTAGCTAATGCTTTTAAATTTGATTTTATCTTGTAGTATACATGCAGCCAGAGAGGATTTTTGTAGGCAATTTGGACAGGTATATACAACTCAAAGTTAAGTTACAAGAACCAACCTTTATACATTCTGTATCAAAGATGCATATTTTATTTATTTTTATATATAATGTTGTTGACTAAAATACGCACATCTTCCTGTATAAATTTTTTTGTAAGTATTTGTCATGTTATGCTAGAGGCAGAGGGAAATAAATAATTCACTTACGTCAAATTAAGCTTTTACTGTGTATAAATTGATAAACACTATAGGAGATTAAGTAAAAAATACTTTCTTAAATAACATTTAAGACTGATAAAGTCTTAATTATATCAAACCAAAAATTTTAATTCGCTCTGTGGACATGAGAAAACATTGGTTATGTATATTAAATCTCTGATACCAGTGTAATAGGGAACAGAAGTCAAATATGTATACTTACAGTAACAAAAGAGATGGACATGTTTGGAATTCACTGTGGGCAAACAGCAGAACAAGCAATCTGTACATAACTTGCCACCAGGAACTTCTCTTTGATCATAGTCTTTCAGAGAATAGAAATACGTGTAGTCCTTCTCTTGTGTGAAAAGTGAGGCGTACCTCTTAGAAGGTCCTCATCATCAACAATTATGGGCTCAGTGCCCATTCGATGCCTCTCTGTTTCCTTCCATCTTTCCCTGTCCAGTGCATAGTGGCTTAGTTTCTGTAGACTAGCTCGACACCAATTTACTAGATCATCTCTTAGAATGTGCCAGCAGGTATATGACAGTATCAGTTAGGAGAATAGAGTCTGTTTTCTGTTAGTATTACATAATGAACATTTATTTTCTACATTATCTGCCCTGCCCTCATTTTGTTGCTGTTTTTTTTTTTTGACACTCACTATACACTCTACCCTATTCCCATCTGCAGCCTCTTTGCCTGCTTTACTGTCCTATCACAATTTTTCCCTTTCCCACTGTGTCTAGCATCGTCCTTGCCCTCTTTGCTTTTGTCCTCTTCCTTCCTGGCCATCTTAGTCTTTTCTTTCCTGTTTTACTCTGCTATCCCTACTTCCTTTGCAGTCATTTCTTGTTCACCACAACACCTGTTTCTCCATCAACTTCCCTTTGGAAATAATTCCATTGGCTGCAACTTGAAATTCATACAATAGATATATTGAACAGGTTAAGGTGTTGGTAACTAATCAAAGCAATCACATGGGTTTTGTTGTAGCCCTTTTATTGTCCACCAATTTCTTGTTTTCTTCTCTTTAATATTACACCTAAATTAAAATTCAAGTTCTTCAGGTGGGATCCATGTATTTTGGCATTAAAATACCACATATGTCTGTGGTGTAATAAAAATAATATTCTTTTTAGATTACATCTCTTATTTTCTTCTTTCTCTATATATCTCCTCCACTGTTTAGATCATTTTTAAACAACTCTTTTCCCCCATGCCCCAGATTTTGAAACATTTTTAAAAAGGAACTTTAGTGACAATGGAACCACATGTGCTGTTTAATCTTTCCTTCCTCCTACCTTTTCTTTGAGAATACTGCAGAAGGTGGTGCCTTTTACCAAGGACGTAGTTGCTTAAACTGCTGTATTGTATTAGAGTCTGACTTATGTTTACAAAAGCAAAGGCATTGAGAGTTATGGCTGCTAGACTCTCCTCTACTCACTGTTGTGACTCCTATAGCTGTTGTTAATAGGATCCAGAACTGTAATGTGTTTACAGTGGGGCAATCTAAAGACTTTGTCTGCCTTCATCCCACTGTGCTTTCTGTCCTTGTTTGTCCTTGTTTTAGTTTTGCGGTTCTAAGTTAGATGCTTGTAACACTGCAAGCTCTCTGTAGACTATACTGGGACTTGATGTTCTGAAAATAAAAGGTAACAGCAGCTATATCTTTGTGCATCCATCCAGTATTTTCCTGCACGTACCGATAGCCAATAAGATCTAATTAGCATCTCTTGTGCAGGAGTGTTTACTGCCTACTGATTTCTATGTAGTGAAGAAGTGTAGGCTCAAAATTAGCAAAAAACGCTAACACTGTGTACCACATTGCATAAGGCCCACATCAGTTCCCAGTCAGAATCTTTCTGTTAACTTCTGTGAGAGTTGGATCAGGGCAGTAATACCTTTTATCAGAGGAAATCCAAATGCTTTATTAACTAAGCCTCTCAATCTCCTTGTTCAATAAGTAAGTATTTGAGTAGAGATGATAGGAATTATGTAGTTGAAACTTTTCTCCCCAACAATCTGTTTGGACCAAAAACTTTTTAATAGAAAGCTTTTAAGGTAGTTGGGTATTTTTTTTAGATTTTTTGTTTTATTTTTCAATACTTTTGATTCTTTAAATTTTTTTTCTTAATTTTGAATTCCCCTAATATCTTACCTCTGTTGCCTTTAATCTTTTTTGTCACTGACTGTAATGATGTCTAGAATTTCTTCACTTGGTTTTTTTTTTAAAAGTATTTTGTGATAGCATCCCAGCCAAGCTGATATGGGTGCTGGTATGTTGGTATATGTATACTGTCATGTATATGTAGCTAGTATATGATATTGTTGATGTTTAAACAGATGTTCTGTTTTAATTTGTTTGGCAAAGAAAAGCCTTATTTTTTAATTACCTCAGTTTAAAAAAATCAGCAATGTACACATTTTTGGCTGTCCCTGAGGTTGATTGGTAGCTTACTAAAGTCATTACAAAGTTAAGATCATTCCTGGTAATCCTAGCAAAAACTCTAGATTTGTTTGTTTGTTTGTTTGTTTGATCATTTTTATAGCTCTTGATGGATTGTCTCAAAAACTTTTGTATAAATGTGGAGGGAAGACACCCAATACACAGCAGTCATGGGAGATTTCATGTATTCGTGTGAGGAACAATGGCTACATGCCTAATACATTCATGCACTTTCAAGACCCAAAAAGCAGAAAGAGTGGTGTGTTACAGATTGGAATGCTTTTGGACAGGAAAACAGTTTCTTGAGCAGAGTGGGACTTTAAAGCCGTGTCTGAATGGGGACACTCAGGAAGTTGATCTAAAATAATTAAAAATGAATTAAGTCATGATTAAAAATGGCTTAAGTAAATGGCATTAATTGCTATGTGAACATTTTTATTCAGAATCTAAGTGTCTGTAATACCCGTTTTTGGTAACAATGCGTGAAATCAATCTCTCCGGGATCGCAGTTGACCCCTGTACTCCTCATGAGACACACGGGGTAAGGGAGGTCAACAGGAGATACTCTTCCTCCTTCAGTGAGGATGGCTAGGTAAGCTGAGTGCAGATATATCAGTTCTAGCTATGTAATTGCCACCTGCTAGAATTGTGCATCTGTAGTTAACTGACTTACAAGTATTGTGGTTCTAAGCTCAAAATTGAGCATTGAGAAATTTAGAATTTAATTTTATTTTGTCATCTGTGTACTTATTATAATTGCCAGATATGGATTTCTTGTTTGTCAACACTTTTTCTTAATGGCTATGGCTACACTAGAAGCATCTGTTGTCAGAAGTTACTGGCGACAGAACCTATGTCAACAGATTACATCTGCGCACACCTTGCTCTGTCGACAGGGAACTGCAAGGCTGCACTGCCCTCTGGTGCCAGAAACTGGAATGGCAGCTCTGCAAAGATGGCTGCCCAGAAACTGGAAGCCCTCTCTGCTGACAGAAGTGTACACTGTACGCTGCACTTTTGTTGACAGTACTTTATCCAGAGATTATGCCTCAAATTTTTGAGGGATAACACTGTCAAGGAAAATGCAGAGTTCCGTCAACAGAATGCTTAAGTCTGTGGATGCTCCCTGAGTTATCTCGAAAGAAGGCCCCTTCTGTCGACAAAACTCTCAAGTGTAGACCCTTTGCATGATGGGTGAAACTTAATCTCCGTTACGAGTGAAACATTGAGATGTAAACGTGTATTCCTGTGTATCAAGAATAGTTTATTGAATTTTAGGAAGAATTTACTGAGGCTGGGTCTACACATGCCCCCAGCTTCGAAGGGGGCATGGTAATCAGGGTGATGGGAAATTACTAATGAAGTGCTTCAGTGAGTATGCAGTACTTAATTAGGCTAATTCTCGCCCACAACAACTTTGAAGTGTCAAACATCAAAGTGCCGACGTGTGTAGGGGAATAAAGGCACTTTGAAGTAGCACGCATACTTCGAAGTGCCTTTGGCTACACACATGCTGGCACTTCGAAGTTGCCACGGGGGAGAATTAGCCTAATGAAGTGCTGCATATGCACCACAGCACTTCATTAGTAATCTCCCATTACCTTGGTTACCATGCCTCCTTCAAAGTTGGGGACAAGTGTGGACAAGCTCTGATGCTTTTATTTGTATTATAATGTAGATTATTCCAGGTTGAGTTCTTTTGTTGTTGTTGTGGTAGCTCAATTTAGAGGTTAATTTGCATAGTGACATATGAATATGCTGGTGAAATACAATAATTACACACGCACTTATTACACACAGCACTGGATTACAGCAGGGGGATTGGGTGCTTGGCTCTGGAGGTGGGGGTTGGGTTAAAGTTGGGGGTAAGGATGGCTTATATCACTTTATTTACTAGTGCTTTGTGGATTAACCTTAGATATTTTACTAATATGCTGCAATCCAATGAGACTATTTGAATCATAAAATCCTAGGTCTGGAAAGGACCTCAGGAGGCCTTTGAGTCCAGACCCTTGCCTAAAGCAGGATCAACCCCAACTAAATCATCCCAGCCAGGACTTTGTCAAGCTGGGACTTAAAAACCTCTAGGGATGGAGATTCCACCACCCCTCTAGGTAATGCATTCCAGTGCTTCACCACCCTCCTGGTAAAACAGTTTTTCCTTATAGCCAACCTATATCTCCCCCTCTGTAACTTGAGACCATTGCTCCTTGTTCTGCCATCTGTCACTACTGAGAAGAGACTCTTTCTACCCTCTTCAGAAAAGCCCCTTCAGGAGGTCAAAGGCCGCTATCAAATCTCCTGCTTACTCTTCTCTTCTGCAAACTAAGTGTGCTGAAATCCCTCAGCTTCTCCTCATAGGTCATGTGTCCCAGCCTTCTAATCGCTTTCGTTGCCCTCCACTAGACCCTCTCCAATGCACCACATCGTTTCTATACGAAGGGACCTAGAATTGGATGGAATACTCCAGATGTGGCCTCACCAGTGCTGAATAGAGGAGAATAATAACTTCTCCAGATCTGCTGGAAATGCTCCTCCTAATGCACCCCAATATGCCATTAGCCTTTCTGGCTACAAGAGCACACTTGACTCACATCCAGCTTCTCATCCACCATAATCCCCAGGTCTTTTCCTGATGTACTGCTACTTAGCTATTCATTTCCTATCCTTTAACGATGCTTGGGATTCTTCCATTCCAAGTGCAGGACTCTGCACTTGTCCTTTATGAACCTCATCAGATTTCTTTTGGCCCAATCCCCCAATTTATCTCGGTCACTCTGGACTCTGTCCCTACCTGCCAAGGTATCTACCTGTCCCCCTAGCTTAGGGTCAGCCATGGATTTGCTGGGAGTGCAATCCATTCCCTCATCCAGGTTTATTAATAAAGATGTCGAACAATACACGCCTTAGGACCGATCCTTGTGGCACTCAACTTGAAACTGTTCACCAGCCAGACCTTGAGCCATTGCTTACTACCTGTTGGGCCTGACCATCTAGCCAGCTTTCTATCCATTGTACAGTCCATTTATCCAATTCATGTTTATTAATTTATGGACAAGAATATTGTGGGAGACTGTATCAAAAGCTTTGCTGAAGTCAAGATATATCATGTCTATTGACTTGCCCAGGTCCACAGAGCCAGTTACTTCATCATTTGTTCTGGTGCTTTCTCAGACTGTTCCTTTTCTTGCTAACTTGGAGAGAGTCCACTTCATCCACAATAAATTTGCTCACGCTTTATTAGTCTTTGCCAACTAGCTAATTTGCTGACTAGCTTTACTTCTTCTCTTTGGTCATAGTCAGTTCACTCCTCAGCAACAAAGGCAAGATAAAACTTTTGTGGGGCTCTGGGCTCCATTAGTTGGCAGCCTCTTACCATGCTTTCTGTCTGCAGTCTGTCTCCACCTTTCTTCCTCAATCTCTTGATGGGAAAATGGTCAGGCACAGGGATGTGTCCCATCTCACTTACCCCATTCCTTCTGGGGAACAGAGTTGGAGCATAGGGGTTTTCCCTGGCCACACTACACTTTCTTCCACCAACAAACTGTACAACTATGTCTCTCTCCTCTCCTCTTCTCTTCAGATCACCCCTCCTCTTCTGCCATCAGTCCCATCCTCTAGCAACCTGATATCTCTTGCTTCTCCCTTCCTGATTTTTCCTATCCCATTCCTTCTGTCTGCTTTCCTCTCTTCTCAAAAACTCTCTTGATCCTTGAAGCCTCAGTCAGATCAGGTTTCTAATGAGCTTACAAATTAAGGTGACAGGCTGAGGAGAGAAATACAAGAAGATCATGCTATAATGGCTTTATGATCTAGCTATCTATAATGCACCCAGCATATAATTGGTAGTAATAGTAACAGACACAGACATAGTAACAGAGAGGAAGCCGTGCTAGTCTATACACTATCAAAACAAAAAGCAGTCAAGTAGCACTTTAAAGACTAGCAAAATAGTTTATTAGGTGAGCTTTCGTGGGACAGACCCGCTTCTTCAGACCATGGACAGACCCAAGTCTGGCTATTGAGTCTGTTCTGGTCTGACTATGGTCTGAAGAAGTGGGTTTGTCCCATGAAAGCTCACCTAATAAACTATTTTGCTAGTCTTTAAAGTGCTACTTGACTGCTTTTTGTTTTAGACATAGACATAGTTTGTCTTTGTAAATTTGACTGAGACTAGAGACTCTTCATTTTCTTTGAGTGTAATTTTATTTCTACTCCCGTTTGGCCTTTTTAGTTCATTGTATTTCAAACAAAATTTTGAATAGTGTGTGTCTAAGCTTTAAAAACAAACCATCAAACAAAACCCTGTTCTTCAGAGATAAGTTGAACCTAAAAAATTTCATCCCAGATAGACTGAATGGTTAAGAAAAAAGTGAGTAAAACCAGTGGGTCTGATGGCATCAGTAAAATGCTTAGTGACTGTCATCCTGCTGTGGTGATTATGCACATCACCTAATAGTATAACATCTTCTCTGTAAACTAGTTAATATATTTTCCTTCACTCTCCTCTTTGAAGGATAACTTTGTGAATGAGCTGTGCGTGGAAAAGGATTGGTGATTTTTGCTTTGTATGCAACGTCTGTCAGCTAGACACCTATTTCAGACCACATGTGCTACCAAACAGTGCAGTAATTTTGCAGCAGATAGGTGGTTAGGCTAATATGACTGTTGAAATATTGACGTATCCTAATTATGCTAACAAATCATCTTCTTTTTTCAGATTTTTCAAGACTTTCCTTTTCAAAAGGTAAGTGCTATTCTCTCATTTATTTTTCAGTGTGACATACAGCAACTTTCAGTAGTTTTATTGCAATATCATAGTATTGTGATCTGGGGAGGAGTTGTTTTCTGTTTGTATTATGTTAGATTCTGGAAGTTTCAGTCAGGATATGTCACTATGGCTAGGGACATAAACTCAAGGAAGACTCAGAGTTCACAGTCTCATAAGTGACATTTTAACACGAGTACAGGAAATGAGATGGAATGGCTTTACATTTCAGTATATTTACTCTTTTTAAAATGTTGAGAGATAACAGCATAGAAAAGTGCAGAGAGAGCTGTGGAGACATGGGTTAGTGGATGGTCGGGCCATGACTCTCAACATAGAGGGCTATGTAAAACAAACCAGGTGATGGTTGGGAAGGTTAGACATGTGTAGTCTTCACAGATGGCAATGCTGGAACTAAAGATCAGACAAATTAATTTGTCCTGTTACAAGGTAAATCAATGGGGCACCTGAGAATAAAACCCTCGTCTCCTTATTCTTAATCCAGGGTCCCCCATCTTTCATGTCTTCCTTTGTAAATTATTTCTGTTGTCAAAAAACAGTGGATTGTTCTGTTATGTTCCTATATTATGTTTGTAACCTTGTTTGAAACCTTTTCTTCTAGACTTTGGTGTTAATAACACTTGTCAGTAAACTTTACAATAAAAGACTGTGAGTGTGCCTTAAGTGTAATGGCTGCCCTGTGTGTGTAAAATGAAGCTACATTCTTTTACTCTTCCAACATTTTAATAATCCACATGCTGAGTGAGCATAGTGTGTAAATTTAGTTAAGATGTGACTTTCTTTGTCAATTAAAAACCCTGGCATTTTTGATACTGAGGAGGGACTCATAAATTTACCGTAATAAACTTACCATAAGTTCCGTGGGGTTGCAGACTAGATCATAGAATCATAGAATACTAGAACTGGAAGGAAACTTGAGAGGTCATCAAGTTCAGCCCCCTACACTTATGGCAGGACCAGACAGTATCTAGACCACCCCTGACAAATGTTTGTCTCTTAAAAATCTCCAATGAGGGAGAATTCACAGCCTCTCTAGGCAATTTATTCTACTGCTTAACTACCCTAACAGTCAGGAAGTTTTTCTTATTGTCCAACTTAAGCCTCACTTGCTGGAGTTCAAGGCTCTTGTTTATTTTTCTGACATCCCAGGCTAAGGAGAACAATTTTTCTCTCTCTTCCTTGTAACAACCTTTCAGGTACTTTAAAGCTATTATCATGTGTTCCCTCCATCTTCTCTTTTCCAGACTAAACAAAAGCAGTTCTTTCAGTCTTCCTTCACAGGTCATGGTTTCTAGACCTTTAATAGGTTTTGTTGCTCTTCTCTGGACTTTCACCAGTTTTTTACAGTCAGGCCCATTGGCACTGATAGTGGACCCACTTTGACTGTTTTGCTGTTTTCTGATATGACAGTAGAAGATGGCTGCTGTTCCCTCTAGAATCAAATGTCATTTTTAATAAAAAATTTACAAACTACTAATTTATAGTATGTAAAATAGTATTTAAAATATGTAAAATAGGAATTTAAAATAATTGTCCTGAGAAAATGCATGTTTTATTTAAAACAGTTCAAGAAAACTATGGCGGCTTTGATTTAAAAGCAAAGTATTTTTAAGGAAGAAGTTCAAATTTTGGATTTTTAGGATGGATTTTAGGGTGCTTTAAAACACACTTACAAGGGGATAAAGTTGAAAAGTGAATAAAGAAATGCCATAGAGAGAAATGACAACATGAGAGAAGTGTAACCATTCTGGATAGAGTAGTATTTTATGCATTTGTCTTAATGCAAATGAGTTAGGTCAACATGTGAGTACCCCTTCGAAAGGGCGAAAAAGGAAGAGGGCAGTCGAAAGCTCGCCTTTCAAAAGAGAGCAATTGTACTTTAAAAGCAGATCAACAGGTTGATCTGCCCTTTCAAAGGGCCACTGCACCCTTTTGAAAGGGAGCATCCGCACAGCTCCAAGCACTCCTTTAAAAGAAGGGAGGCAGGAAGTGCCACAGACGGGGTCTCAAGGCCAACAAACCCTTCTGGGGCCGCAGCCAGTGGATCCTTTAAAGGGCCTCTCCCTCCATCCCACAGGAGATGAGTGCTGCCCAGCTGTCCCCAGCTAAGCAGAGCCCACTTGTGCTCCAGGATGGAATCTCAGCCAGCAGCTCCTACACAAGGATGCCCTCATTTTGGAGAGACTACTGGCATTGCTGTGGGGCTAGGTGGGCAGGGGAACGGGAGCAGGCAGGGGACAGGGGGGACATGTCCCCCTCCCCCCCACATAGGTCGTCGGAGCCATCAA
This sequence comes from Carettochelys insculpta, assembly GCF_033958435.1. Classification (NCBI taxonomy): domain Eukaryota; kingdom Metazoa; phylum Chordata; order Testudines; family Carettochelyidae; genus Carettochelys; species Carettochelys insculpta. Next base: position 12,477,426 of record NC_134138.1, read on the forward strand.
TGCGATGCTGTTGTACAGGGTGGTCCACCTAGGGGATCTGGATGCCTCTGTCATGGGCTTTGAGGACCTGGGCTTCCCGAACTGCTTCGGTGCATTGGACAACACGCACATCCCCATCTGCGCCCTGGCACATGGTGCTGGCCAGTACATAAAGAGGAAGGGCTACCATTCAGTGGTCCTCCAGGCCCTGGTGGATGCTAGGGGCAGGTTCATGGACTTCTACATGGGCTGGGCCAGCTGCATCCACGACACCCATGTGTTCAGAAACTCTGGGCTCTGTTGGTGCACGGGGGCAGGCATATTTGTCCCCTAATGTGAGATCACAGCCATTGGGGGATGTCACCATGCCTTTCTTCATGATGGCAGAGTTGGCCTACCCCTTCCACCTCAACCCCACCCGGGAGGCGTTCAACCAGCGCCTCAACCATGCCCGGAATGTAGTGGAGCATGCCTTCGGGTGCCTTAGGGGGTGGTGGAGGTGCCTCAAGATGATGTTGGAGGTCGGGACCCTCCATGTGCCCCAGGTGGTGGGCACCTATTGCATCCTCCACAACATTGTGGAGGGTAAGGGGGATGCCTGTGTCTGGTGGGGGAGGGAGGAGGCAATGGAGCTGGCAACAGGTATGAGCAGCCGGGCACTGCCCCATCCAGATGGCCTCTGCATTAGGGAGACCCTCAGGCAGGCCTTTGCAGATGGACACCTGTGACCCACCCCCACCCCCATGCACATCCCTGCCACCACCACCCCCACCAGACCACCCCCGCACATCCACCACCCACCATCCCTCCCAGAGGAGCCTGGAACAAGGGGGTGTATGTAAAAATAAATGTATATACACAACTGAAAGGTAAATTCAACTATGTACGGTGGGGGGAAAGACGGCATACTGTGGGGGCAGGAGGGCTCCTAACCTGGAGGGGGGTGGTGGGAGTCTCAGTCCAGGGCTGGGGTGGTGGGGTGCGAGCCCCGTCGGCTCCAGGATCCCCTGTCCCTCCTCCCCTCCCCCCAGCTATGGAGTCCCTGGCAGGGAAGGAGTGGGGAGCACCAGCAGATAAGGCCACAGGGTGGGGAGGGCACGTGATGTGGAGCAGCAGCAGGCTCAGTAGGGAAGCAGCTGGTGGGGGTGAGGAGGTGGGGCACATCGGCTGCATGCTCCCTGAGCATGGTGCTGATGCCCTTCAGGGCGGTCAGTACCCTGTCCCATGACGACCTCCAGAACTCCAGGTCAGCATCAGAGAGCTGGAGGTGCAGCTTGGCCACCTTGGCCTGGTGGCAGCTGACTAAGTCCTCCTCTGCCTTCCGAGGGGCCCTCTGGTCGTGGCCCCGATGGCATGCATGTGCAGTGGGGCCTGGCTACCTTGAACATCCACTGGGGGGGACGACTCTCCCATCCCCCAGATGGTGCATCTGTATGGAGAGGGGGACACCATTTCGGTAACATATTATGGCCTGGGAGGGGAGGGGGTCTGACCATGGGCTGGCACCTCCTCCTGGGGCTGACATCCCCCCCCGGGCCCCTTGCCCCCTCCTAGGGCTGGCACCCAGCCCCCTCCCAGGGCCTACATCCCATGCAACAGCGCCGGCGGGCAGAGGGCATCTTGGGCAGAGAGAGGTTTTTTAACAGCTGAGGGGAGAGATGGCTGTATATAAAAGCAGGATATTAGGAAGCAATATTGTGATGGCTTTTTGTAATGGGGCAATAGAGTTGGCTTTTTTTTAATTTTTATTATTTTTAATGTATTCATTACTGTGTCATTTAAGCACGGGGAGAAATTTATATGTGCATCAGAGACTAGAGCAACTTTTTTGCCTATTTACATTGTCTCTATTCCCCTGCTGTGTTTCTCCCTGCCGGCCCCCCACCCCCCAAGTTTGCAGAGCTATGTCAATTTCATATTCAGAACTTTGGGGAGCCAGCGGTCAAACCCAGTGCATAGTGACAAGACGAGCTTGATATTGTGGGTATTTGGGGTCAATCTGTGCTATTCTGGAGGCATTGGTAAGAGGTGGAGGTAAAAGAACAGGGCCAGAGGTTACTAGCTCAAGTTATGGTAAAAACAATCTTGAGAATTAGGGAGAGTGGGGGATTCAGACCACAACAAACAAGTATCAGTGAGTGGTGGAAAAAACTTAAAAAAAGCACTTTATCCTTTTCATAATAAACAAGGTGCATTAACAGTAACAGTTAGAGTTCTGATTACTTCATCTATTCTGCTGTATTGCGCTGAGTGGAAGGAAGATGTTTCTGATGGGCTTCATGAATAGGATGATGCCCTCATGCTAGTGCAGGTGAAAACCAAGAAACAGGTTCAGTTACAGTTCTCTATTCAGACAAAATTCAGTGTAAGTTGAGGATCCGTAATACTATAAAACTGGAGACGGACCAGTTTGATCTGAATGTAGAATTCAGTTTTAGGTTTTCAAAGAGTGTGGCATGTTTAGAAACGAATGAAAGGTTTATGGAAATCTTTTTATAACTTGACATGCATGGACTTCTTGAGCATGTTTCCCTCTGTGTGGCAAATTTACATCACAATGCATTGTCTCCTGCAATATGTGAAGACTTCACAGTAGTAACAGCGATATTTCAGTGGATTTGCTTGTAATGTGTAGTTTAAGATTGGATTAAATAAAGATGCTGCGGTTCATCAGTGACATACAAAGGTCATACAGAACATTTTCTTTTCACTTTGATTTTGTAGTAGAACCTTTTTGTAAGATTGACTGTGTGCACTGCGGAATATGATACTTGATTAGGTATTTTGTTAGACCATCACACAAGGGAGTTATCCTACATTCCTCTAATCTGCATCACTGCTTTGAAGTCTCTGTGCAGCTTACTTTTCTTGTCCTTTTAATTGAGGCCAAGGCTATGAGTATTGCAGATTTTGGAGTGCAAATCACTGGGGGCTTTGAGAACAACTTGCTAAATTTTTATAATTTCACAGCTTGATAGAAGACAGTGTCTGTATCCATCTGTAAGACTGAGGAATGAAGGACTCGTTCTTGTTGTGCATACAATATGATTCATTTTAATTCTATATTAAAATTAAAAGTTCCAACTGAATTAAACAAAAATTCTTCTGGTTGGAGACTGTGCTTTGCCTCCTTCTGTCCTTAACATACTTCACATACATCTTTCAAAAATAATTCTTTGCATGTAGTTTGCATGATTACACAGCATGTAGCACAACAGGACCCTTGATCTTGATACTGTATTATAAAAAGTTGAAATCAAGAATCAGTTTTAAAATAAGTGTGTCAGGTGTCCACATGCAGAAGCTGGACAACTAGAGGAAAAGAAAAGCATGTGGGAAAGGTTTAATCCAGTTCATGCTGGCCTGAGCCAGAAATATCACAGGCACCCTAAAAGAATGAGACCTCTTAATGATAGTCATCAATGATGAAAGGAAGAAGAGCTCTTACTGGACGGTAAGTGTCAGAGGGATAGCCGTGTTAGTCTGTACCTGCAAAAATGAGAAGACTTGTGGCACCTTATCCATAGGCATCCATCAGTCCTGGAGCACTATGGTGTGGTGTTGCACCCGGGATTGGATCAACAGCAGCATCTAGTGTGGCTGTAAAGTCCAGTTCTTGAGTGACAGTCTTTTCCTCACAGGGTACAGGAGAACACTGAGTGCTTGTTGATGGACTGGGGACGGGACTTCCTCAGGGTTCTTTTCTCTTCTGGTTGTTGCCTGAGGTTGTCTTCATCCTGGGACAGTCCTTTTTTCACCTGGTGCTTCCACAGACATTGATCAGTGGCGAGTGTCTCCCAGGTGGCAGTGCTGATGTTAGCAGCCTTCAAGTCGCGCTTGCACACATCTTTGTAGCAGAGATGAGGTCTTCCAACTGGCCTGGTCCCTGTCGCCAGTTCACAGTAGAGCAAATCCTTAGGTATGCGACCGTCCTGCATACGGGAGATGTGACCTAGCTATCTCAGGCGTCTCTGCTTGACCAAAGTGTGCATGGTGGTGGTCCCTGCTCGTTCGAGCACCGTGTTGTTGGTCACCTTGTCCCGCCAGGAGATTCCCAGGATGCATCTCAGGAAACGCATATGAAATGAGTTGAGCCTCTCTTCATACTTGGAGCTCAGCGTCCAAGTTTTGTAGCTGTACAGGAGGGTACTCAGTATTCAGGCTCTATAGACTTGTGCTTTGAGAGTTTCCTGTTGGACCATACGCTTTTTGTTAGCCTGGATAGTGTGGTGGCAGCCATTTGAATACGTTTGTTAATCTCACTTTCAGGGGAGAGGTTGTCGGATATTGTGGAGCCCAGGTAAACAAACTTGTGGACAGCTTCCAGCTGGTGATCGTTGATGCTTATGGCAAGCGGATGGTTAGTGTCCTGACTCATCACTTGTGTTTTCTTGATATTGATGATAAGCCCGAACTCTTTGCAGGCATCCGCAAAGTGATTCATGAGGTGCTGCAGTTCCTCCTGTGTATGAGTTGTAAGATGCATCATCCGCAAAGAGAAAGTCTTGCAAGCACCTTGTTTGCACTTTTTGGTCCTTGCTTTTAGCCTAGACAGCTGGAAGAGCTTGCCATCAGACCTTGTGTGAAGGTACATGCCTGTTGTGGCTGAACCAAAGGCATATTTGAGCAGGACGAAAAAAATACTCCAAAAAGTGTAGAGGCCAGAACGCAACCCTGCTTCACTCCACTGTGGATACTGAAAGGTTCGGAGGTGGATCCATCATAGACAATGACTCCCTTCATGTCCTCGTGGAAAGACTTGATGATATTGATCAGGGTGGGGGGACAGCCAATCTTTTCCAGAATTTGAAAAAGACCATTTCTACTAACAAGGTCAAACGCCTTGGTTAGGTCGATGAATGCAATGCATAGTGGCCTTTGCCGTTCCCTGCACTTTTCCTGCAGCTGCCTAAGGGAAAATATCATATCGATGGTAGATCTTTTAGCTCTAAACCCGCACTGTGACTCAGGATAGACTCGTTCTGCAAGGACTTGGAGCCTCTTTAATACTACCCGGGCAAAGAGCTTTCCAGCGATACTAAGGAGGGATATACCACGATAGTTGTTACAGTCGCTCGTGTCGCCCTTGCTCTTGTGAAGAGTGACTATGTTGGCATCTTTCATGTCTTGTGGTACTTTCCGCTCCTTCCAACACTGACACAGCAGCCCATGCAGTTCTGGAATCAGGCTGCTCTTAGCACACTTGAGAATTTCTGATGGAATGCCGTCTTCACCTGGGGCTTTCCCAACTGCCAGTGTGTCAAGTGCCTGGCTGACCTCCAGCGCTGTTGGTACATTATTGAGCTCTGACAAAGTTGGAAAGCACCTAATGGTGTTCAGTGCTGCTTCTGTGACAGTGTTCTCCGAAGCATACAACTCTGAGTAGTGCTCCACCCACCCTTCCGTCTGTTTGGAGCGGTCCTTAAGGATCTCTCCAATGAGTGCCTTCAGGGGAGCAATCTTATTTTGAATTGGTCCAATGGCTTCCCTGGTTCCATCATACATGCCCTTTATGTTGCCATTGTCTGCACAGGTGTGGATTCTGTAGCAGAGCTGAAGCCAGTAGTCATTAGCACAGCGCCTGGCTGTCCTTTGGACTTTACCATGAGCAGTCCTGAGTAGCTGCAAGTTCCTCTCATTGGGGATGTCTTGTATGTTGTTGCTGCGAGCCGTTTCTCCTCAGCGATGGGCAGCAGCTCTTCTGAGTGTGTTTCGAACCAGTCAGCTGACTTCATCTGCTTCTTAAAGCTGACTTCATCTGCTTCTGCTTCAAAAGTTGACATCGCTGTGTTGTAGATGGTACTCGTAAGGTATGCCCACCTTCCGCTGGCATCTGCGCTGGTTGGGCCAGGAAGGGCAGCATCGAGGGCACGGGTAAACTGTGCAACCCTCTCGGGGTCTTTGGTCATACAGATGTTGATTCGTGGCATACCTGCATTCTTAGTTCGATACAGCCTCCGAGGTTGAAGCCTGATCTTGCTGGCAACGAGTGAATGGTCGGAGTCGCAGTCTGCACAACGATAGCTGCGAGTCAGCTTGACGTTGCCTATGCAGGCGTGCCTTACAAGGATCAAGTCCAGCTGATGCCAGTGTTTGGACCTGGGATGATGCCATGGCACACTGTGCTGGGGCTTGGTCTTGAAGAAGGTGTTGGTAACACAGAGACTGTGCTGGCAGCAAAGCTCCAGCAGTCGCTGCCCATTCTTGTTTAACTTCCCAACTCCGAATTGCCCTAAGCATATGGGCCAGCTGAAATGGTCAGCACCAACTCTTGCATTAAAATCCCCAAGAATGATCAGTGGCTCGTGAGTTGGAATTTCTTCAATTGCAATGCTGAGCTCATCAAAAAACTTGTCCTTAGCTTCTTGGGAAGAGGTCAGTGTTGGAGCATAGGCACTGATGATGTTGGTCAGGCCTGCAGATGTTTCCACCTGGAGTTGTATAAGCCTTTCTGAGCGCCCTGTGGATGGTGTGATGGAGCCAGTCAGACTTTCCTTGATTGTGAGACCCACGCTGTGCTCTTTGGTCTCCCTCGGGGGTTTTCCCATCCAGAAAAAAGTGAAATATTTCTCCTTTAAACTGCTGGAAGATGAGTCTTGTTTCCTGAAGGGCGACAATGTCCATTTTTAACCTTCTCAGTTTGTTGTTAATAACCGCTGTCTTGCGGATATCATCTATGTCTTCAAGGCTGTCTGAAAGTCCAGTTGTCATGGTTCTAACATTCCAGATGCCCAGTCTAAGAACCGGGTGCTTTTGTATTTTTTTTTCTTTGTTTGGTGCACAGATTTCAGACCACCTGTTGGGATTGATCGCTAAGCTCCACGCACCCAGTGAAGCAAATGGACTGTGGTGAGACAGCACCTTATTGGCTGGGGGCTGCCCAGTTTGAGGCGGGCAGTAGCTGCCCAATGGGGCTACGATGACCCCTCCCACCATCGGAAGCAAGCCCTGGCGTCAAGCTCTTCGCCAACGAGCTATGACTTATAACCGGTATACTGTTGCTTCCCGTGTTGTGCTGACGCTGTGAGGCAACGCTAGAGTGTCCTCTCCAGGGTGCATGCCTGGGCAAATTTTGTATGGAGGATGAGCTGTTGCCCATGTAGCGGATCCCCCCCCTCCATGTTGCTGATGAATCCAAAGGAATGGCGAGCCAGTACAGTTTGGCATCAGCAGCATCGCAGGAGTTGCCAGAAACATGTCAAAAGTAACATCAGGCTGCCTTCGGGTCTCCAACTCTGGATTTTTCCTAAGGGTTAACTCCTGAAGCCCTTCCCTAGAATGGGTGTGACCGCAAGGCAGCGGGGGTTTGAAATCAGAGTTTACCTTTTCCTAGGTGAGCGACCAACCAAGGCTAACCTGCCCGAAGCAACCGGTTTTAAGGCACCGGTGAGCCACCTTTTGCTCCTTCTCCTGTTGGTAGAAATGGTTCCGCCAGGCTTAAAAACTAAGCCACACAAGAAGGCCAGGAGCTGGACATGGTTGTCAGAGGCTTTTTGAGACGCGCGCCATTGAGGGAATTTTATAGGCTCTGGGAGGTTATCCCCACAACCGCCCTCGGCATGACAACCTTGAAACCAACCTTGGCACCTTATAGACTAACATATTGGAGCAAAAGCTTTTGTGAGCAAAGCCCCATTTCGTCAGTTGCATCCAATCCTTATGCTTATGCTCCAGTGTATGTGTTAGTCTGTAAGGTGCCATAGGTCTTCTCATTGTTTTTACTGGTAGGTAGTGTTGCTCTTAGTGTGAAATAATTTTTTTTAAACAACGCATAGAAAATGAAAGTTTTTGTTCTGTGTATATGTTGGTGTGCCTTCCTTGCTTTTACAGAGGACAACAGATGACGTTTTAAGAGGTGAAGCCTTTAGTGTACAGCACAGACTTCAGCCGAACAACATGATTAGAATTTTTATTATAATCTTTCTTTCAATGATCTTGAAATATTAAATAGAACTTGGAATTAGTTCAGGTTTTCATGGCTTAATTAGAACCAGAATATCAGAAGTGACACTTTCAGCTCAGCCTTAGGAACGTTTTTTTTTTTTATGCATTATATTATGCATCCTCAGTCAGTACTCACTGAAAATCTACTTCAGCCCTTGCGATTACAGGCACTCAGCCAACTAAAGAGATGCATTAACTTAAAACTACTAACTCCTTTCCATGAAAATGGTCCTCCCCGTCTTACCTATAATATGCCATATTGGATGCTCACTGAAAGATTGAATAATGTTTTTGATGCAAACACATCTTCCCTTCCTGCTGAGGCCCATTGCCAGATTACCTAAAATGTAGCATAGCAAACGTGAGGTTTTCTGATAGCTGGACAAACGTTTCTCAACTAGACAAGAGTACATTAAATGAAATTGAAAGATGACAAATTCAAAACTGTGAAAAGGAAATACTACAGCTAGTTGGTCTGTGAAATTCATTGCCACAGGAAATTGTTGAGGCCAAGAACTTAGCAAGTTTTGAAAGAAGTATTGAACATTTTACGTGGTTATCCAGAGTTGCTATAATTTACAACAATGCACATTTTGAAACTGATATTAAACATTGCATTTCAGGGCTTACAATCTGTAACTAGAGACCAGGATAACATCTAAGATATGTGGAAAAGGATGGGAAGATAAAACTATATCTTCCTGTTGCATGGTTCTTATACATTGTCCATTGAAACAATTGTTGTTGGCTTAGATCTGGGGTCTGCAGCCAAAATAGCAAAAAGAGACATTTTTTTCCAATTTGGTTAAAAAAAAAACCTCAGTAATTCAAGAACCACAATGAATGTGAATATATAAATAGTCCTTCATACGTAACATCAGACCATACTTTTTGTAGCCCCGATTTTAAGAACAGTGCGCACACAGGCTAACTCTACACTAGCATTCCTCCTTCGAAAGAGGCATGCAAATGCTGGAAATTGAAAATGCAAATGAGACAGATTTACATATCTGGCACCTCATTTGCGTATTCTTCTTTCGAAAGAAGAAAAGCAGTGTAGATGCAGCTCTTTCAAAAGTAAACCCCATCTTTGAAAGAACCCATCTTCCTATTTCTCTTTTGGAAGAAGGCTCTTTCAAACATAGGGTTTACTTTCGAAAGAGCCTCATCTACACCACTTTTCTTCTTCCGAAAGAAGCTTTTTCGAAAGAGTATGCAGATGAGGTGCCAGATACGTAAATCTGTGCCTCATTTGCATTTTCGATTTCCTTCATTTGCATGCCTCTTTCAAAAGAGGAATGCTAGTGTAGACCTAGCCACAATGATTTGTAATGCAATACATGTTTACTGCAAACTTTTTAGATATGAGTTGCTCATTTTTGGGTTTGTAGATGCTTGCTGGTTATCAAAAATCATCAGGAGGGGTTTTTTTCTTTACTTGGCAATTATAGTGTTGGGAGCCACAAAAGTCCTTAAAGAGCCACATGTGGTTCTGGAGCCACAGGTCGCAGACCCCTGGCTTAGGTGAACCTGGGACTGAGCCAATATGGCAACTTGTATGTTCCTTACTATCAGTATTGCATGGTTTTTCACTGACATATAATGGTTGTTCATATTTGTGAAATATCCTGATTTATAGTATTTTTAAGCTAAGCTCAGTAATATATTTGGAAATACGTGTCTAAGAGTAGTCACGTTGTTTAAAGTGCTACAGTCCAAATGGAATGTAGCCAAATGTAAGGAAAAAAAAACCCCCACAAACATTTCACGTATTCCCCATTCCCCTGAATCATTCTGTTATTTTTGGTTTTCCATTCACGTTTTCTTATACAAACATACACTTTCTGTCGTCTTTGCTGCTGTGTCTACTATGCCTTCTTGCAGTGTGGTAACTGTCAGCAACAGGAAACATGATTTTACATGTAAGAGTAACATTTTCAAAAGCGCTGGGGGTCCTAAATTACTGAGGTGCTTTTCAGAATTTTACCAAAAGTACTGTTTGTAACAATAGTAAACAGACCATTTTTCTGTTCTAAAATACTGTTTAATTATAATTCTAAAGTTCTATTGCTTGCATTATGTGAGCTTTTCTTAAGTTTTTGAGTAATAGTGGTTATAAATGACAGAGGCCTGGATTAAAGAGTTCCCAGCACAAGTAAGATTAGAGTTACCAGATTGGAGTGACAGTCTGTGCGCCTTTCACCCTTCAAAAGCGTCCGGAGGATTTTCCTTGTTATGCAAATAAGTTTTTAGTATATAATTTCTATTCATTAGCTGATAGTAATGGCAGAATCAGACCAGTATGCAATGTTATCTCTTCCTCTGTCAGTGCAAGATTATTGCTACAGGCACTGCTATTTTTGTGTGTCTAAGCATTAATTATTTGTGATTGCACTGCTTCCAGTGGGAAGTTCCTCAGGCTAGTAGATTTTGCTGTAAGGAAATTTTTCTTGATATACGTACTCAATTTTCCCATTCTAAACTTCATCCAGTTACTCCTAGCAGCAGCTTTTTCTCATGCTAAATTTCTCTCCTACCTTAGTATTTATGTCAGATATTTCAAGGATGTTTTATATCCTTTCTAACCCATAGCAGTTGGTTGGTTGAATTATTATCATGCTTAGAGCAGTGATTCCCGACCTTTCCCAGACAGGGACGCATTTTGACAATTCAGGAAGAGTTTGTGAGCCCAGGCAATTCAAAACAGGTGGCGGGGGGAGAGGTTCTCCCCGCGGGGGAAAAAGGCACCCTCCCTGCCTCACAGTTTAAACCCCTCTCAGCCCCAAAATGTGCCCCCCAGCCCCCCCTAGCTTAAACCCCTCTCAGCTAGGGTTGCCAGATTTTTGGAAAACATGTGAAGGAGAGCCTCAACAAGAGCTAACTGTCCTACATAAGATTTCCAAAAACCTGGGTTGGGGGCGAAAACCCTGCAGTTTTGTGGCTGGGAGCCACCTGGGGAGTGGAGCCATGGCCAGCAGCGCCGGCCGTGGGATCCTTGGCTGGGGACGGGTGTGAACCCCTGCAATGCCTTGGAGCCAGCTGGGGTGTAGAGCCCTGGCTGACAGTGCCAGCCATGGGATCCCCAGCTGGAAAGGGCAGGGGATACCCCTGCAGCCCCTTGGCTGGGAACTGGCTGGGGAATGGAGCCCTGGCTGGCTCTCAACCCTGTCCTCAAGCTTAAACCCCTCTTAGTGTCCCGCCCGACTCCAACACCTGCCTCACACAGGAGTTCTGTGCTGCTGCTGCTGTCTCCTGCTGCTCCTTTGCTGGGCCACCTCCTTCTATACTTGCCTCCCCCACAGCCCTCCTACTCCGTTCCCCCACTTGCAGCAGGGCAGTTGCTTGCCCTGCCCAGCTGAAATGGAACTCAATTTAATTCAAGAATGGGATCCTTCCTGCGGGCTGTTAAACTAGTTAGGTTGAGTTCCATTTTAGCATGTCAGGGCAGAGACTGGGAGCTGGAGGAGATGACTGGCATCAGCATCAGGAGCTGCGGATGGCTCCTTTAAGAGACACATGCAACTCAGAGCTGCCCAGCTGGGGTCACGTAGCAACTCTAATCATGACCCATAGGTTGGGAATCCCTGGTTTAGAGGCGCCACCTAAGTTCTGGGCTCTAGTCTCTAGTGTAAGAAGTATGATACAAACACAGAAAACGGACAATGTGTACCCCCTAAAGACCTTGCAATCTAGATAGACAAGACAGATAAAAAAGATTGGGGATATGCCTACACTGCAGTAAAACTCCCACATCTTGTCAATTTCAGCTGAGTTGTGCTTCCAGAATTCACACTGCAGGGTTGTAAAATTGCAGTTTAGACACTGAGGGGCAAGCTCTGGGTCTCTGTAAATGGCGACAGTACCAGACAGGTAGGTTAAATGTAATTACTCATGTTGGAATTTGTGCTAGGACAGTGATTCTCAATTTTTAGCAACTTGAGGACTGCATTTTGAGTTTAAATTTTTTAGGGATTCCCTGTCCTGCCCTGTCTCTGAGGCCCACCAGCGCCTCCTGTTTGCACCATCCCCCGCCCTCTTCCAATTTCTCTTCCCCCACCCTCATTCACTGTCACTAGAGGGGTGGGGGTAGCAGTTTGATGGGTTTGGGGTACACCCAGGGCTTCAGGAGGGATTTTGGGTGTGGAAGGGGACTCTGGGTTGGAACAGATGTTTGGCATTCAGGGCGTTGGCAATGCTTACAGCAGCTCCCAGGAAGTGGCTATTCCCTGTGGCCCCTAGGCAAGTGGTTGGGCAGAGAGAATCCATATGCTGCCTGATGGCCAGAGGGGCCACCCCTGCAGCTCCCATTGTAATTGTTCCAGACCAGTGGGAGCTGCGGAGCCAGCACTCAGCTGGGAGCAGTATGCAGAGCCTCCCTGGCTGCTCATGTGCTCCTGGGGGACTCAGGGACTAGTGTCTGGTTCCAGAAGTTGTGTGGAAGCAGGACGGGTAGGGACCTTGCCTTAGTCCCAGGATGGGAAGGACTTGATCAGCAGGGCTTGCAGACCACAATTTGAGAAATGCTTTGCTGGGAGATAGTTATTTACAGCCTGGTGTTGTGCCTTGGGATTTGCAGTGCTAAGTAATGGGTAAGTCCATAGCTTTTTGTTTCATCCTTGGCACCATACTGGGGAAATTTAGTTTGATCCTGATGTTTAGAAGCAAGTATGCCAGTTACAGTACTATCATCTGATGAGATCATAACCCAATATGTTTTAGCTTAGAAAGCATAATATAAACTACGCTTGTGGTTTCAAACAAACAAGTTAGAACAAAGTTTTCCTGCTGATGTAACCAGTTTTCTTTCTTTATTATGAAACGTGTTAGCATCAAAAATATTCAAATTTATTTTACTAAGTACTGCACTGAGTTCACCTTGCTGCTTGTTTTCAGTGGAGAGGGTAAAAGTACAGAAGTGCATTGCATGGGTGTATGTGGGATGAAGCTACAAAGAAGTGTGTGTGAATAGAATTTACTGATTTTGATTGTAGGTTTTCGGAGTTAGGGTGCCTTGTTTGCACAATGCCAAGTGCAGTGTGGCCTCAGATTTTGATTGAGGCCTTCTGGGTGTTATCACAATACAGTGGAATCCTGCTTATCTGATTAATTTAGACCAGAGCCAGATGGGATAACAAAAAATTCAGATAGTCAGGAGACTGGGCAGGGCTTGTGCTGTCAGTATAGAGAAATGGATAATGGAGGCTTGGATAAATAGGATTCTGTTATCCTGCTAACAGTGATTATGTGCTGCTTCTTCGAGGGTTCCCATGGGGGCTCCACCTTAGGTGTGTCAACACCTCTGTGTTCATGGGCTGAAGATTTTCTTAGCAGTGCCCCTCAGCTGGCTGCCCCCACACACAGAGCACAGGCTGAAGACGCCTGTGACAGCTACTGCATGTGCATGGGCAGCCTGTCACCTCAGTTCTTCTCTTCTCTTGCCACCAGCTCCGGTTGCATTTTACTTTTGCTCCCTCAGACCTGAAAAACAAGCAACACAATTACAGGGTCAGTCTGGGGGACAAAGACTGGAAGAGGCTGGCTGTAATGGGGAAGAAAGCATACTTCTCAGCCAGCCTACAGTTTCGAATTGCCAAAGAATCAACGGTAACCTTGCATACTCTGGGCTTCCATTTGACCACCTCAAATTGTCCTCAAAGCAGACAATTCAACTATAGGTACAAGGCACCGGCCTTTAATAGCAGACAGTTCAATAGTAGGTGATGCCAGAAGCAGCCTAGGAGGAGGCAATCTTCAACCCAGGCCCTGACTCACCAAGTCCCTTTGCACCAGTCATTTTGAAGTTTTGGTTGAGAGTGGGACAGCCCCCTTAAATTGTGAGCACCAAATGGAGCTACACACCTTCTTCAGCTCAAGGCTAGCAGCATTCTTCCCTGCATGGTGAACCATCACGAATGACCAGTGGGTCCCTTTCCCCCTCCCTTTTACGGGACCCCTCTCATGAGTTGCTGCTCGTGCACAAGGCACAACGATTACTTTGGTAGGGGGCCATAGATGAGGTACCCACCGAGAACAGGGGACTGGGACTCTATTCAAAGTACTTCCTCACGGAGAAGAAATCGTGGGGCTGGAGAGCCATATTAGACCTCAGATACCTGAACTGGCGCATTCTCTGTCAAAATTCAAGATGGTAATGCTAGCCACTATTATCCCTGCTCTTCAAAGAGAAGTCTGGCTGTCCACTCTCAACCTACAAGATGCATACTTCCGTATATCCAGTCAACCAGCACACAGTAGCTGCGTCTACACGTGCACGCTACTTCGAAGTAGCGGCAGTAACTTCGAAATAGCGCCCGTCACGTCTACACGTGTTGGGCGCTATTTCGAAGTTGAAATCGACGTTAGGCGGCGAGACGTCGAAGTCGCTAACCCCATGAGCGGATGGGAATAGCGCCCTACTTCGACGTTCAACATCGAAGTAGGGACGTGTAGACGATCCGCGTCCCGCAACATCGAAATAGCGGGGTCCTCCATGGCGGCCATCAGCTGGGGGGTTGAGAGATACTCTCTCTCCAGCCCTTGCGGGGCTCTGTGGTCACCGTGGGCAGCAGCCCTTAGCCCAGGGCTTCTGGCTGCTGCTGCTGCAGCTGGGGGTCCGTGCTGCATATACAGGGTCTGCAACTAGTTGTTGGCTCTGTGTATCTTGCACTGTTTAATGAAAGTGTGTCTGGGAGGGGCCCTTTAAGGGAGCGGCTTGCTGTTGAGTCCGCCCCGTGACCCTGTCTGCAGCTGTGCCTGGCTCCCTTATTTCGATGTGTGCTACTTTGCCGTGTAGACGTTCCCTCGTTGTGCCTATTTCGATGTTGGGCTGAGCAACGTCGAAGTTGAACATCGACGTTGCCAGCCCTGGAGGACGTGTAGACGTTATTCATCGAAATAGCCTATTTCGATGTCGCAACATCGAAATAAACTATTTCGAAGTTGGGTGCACGTGTAGACGTAGCCAGTAAGTCCTCAGATTCACCATAGTAAAACAACATTACCAATAAAGGGTGCTTCCCTTTGACCTATGTACAGCACCGAGGATATTTTCAAAGGTCCTGGCAGTGGTCATCCCTTTCCTGAGAACAAAGGGAGTAACCGTCTGTCCCTGTGTAGATGATTGCCTGATAAGGAGTCAATCCCAGGCGCAGAACGAGCGAGCAATGTTGTTCACCAGGACTCTTTTCTCCAGCCTCGGCCTGTGCATAAACCTTCAAAAGTGCACCTTTACACCAACCCCAAAACTTGAATTCATAGGGGTTCTCCTAGACTACCAGACTGCTACAGCCTCGGTTCCATCACACAGGCTAAAAGTGATAAAAGACCTGGTCACTGGTCTTCAGCTTTCACAGACCATACATGCCAGACAATGCCTGTGCCTCTTAGATCATATGGCAGCAGTGATATCGGTGGTTCCACACGCATGTTTACAAATGAGACCCATGCAGGTATGTTTCAGAGCAGTTTTCAGGTCCATCTACACCCACTGAACAAGACACTAAACATCCAAGCCAAGATCAGGAGCTCCCTCGGTGGATGCAATCCAGCAATGTGTGCATAGGGCTGCCTTTCCAGAGACGCGCTCTCACATGCAAAATCACATCAGATGCCTCCCTCATGGGATGGGGTGCTCGTCTCAAGGACCAAGTAGTCCGGGGTAGTAGTAGTAGTAGGCATCCTTCAGTCTGCATAGACTATGGATCGCGCCCTTTAAAGTTTCAATTGAGGACTTCATTTACAGCGTCTGTTGTGACTATAAAGACCCACACGAGAGTGACAGTCCTTGCTGCATCTCTTGCAGATGTAGTGGGTGTCTGGCAAGTCCTTATTGTGCTTTCTGTGCACTCGCTTCTCCTCTGCTAGCTGTCTGATCTTCAACTCGCCCTTCTGAAGGCCCTTGTGTAACCCCTGCCTCCATCTGCTGCGGTCGTCTGCTAGATCTTCCCAGTTGTCCAGCTCGCTGTCTACCTCTCTGAGGTCTCTCTTGCAGACATCTTTGTAACGCAACTGGGGGCGTCCGGGAGGTCTTTTGCCAGAGGCTAGCTCACCCTACAGGATGTCTTTTGGAATCCTTCCATCATTCATCCTGTGGACGTGGCCAAGCCAGTGGAGTCGACGCTGCCTGAGGAGGGTGTGCATGGTTGGGATTCCAGCTTGCTCAAGTATGGCAGTGTTGGACACTCTGTCCTTCCATGATATGCCAAGGATGCGCCTGAGGCAGCACAAGTGGAAGACGTTCAGCCTCTTTTCCTGGCGGGCATACAGGGTCCAAGTCTCGCTGCCATAAAGGAGGGTGCTGAGGATGCAGGCTCTGTAGACTTGCATTTTGGTGTGAGTGTACAGCTTGTTGTTATTCCACACTCTTGCTGAGTCTGGACAGAGTTGTGGCCGCTTTTCCGATCCTCCTGTTTAGCTCAGTGTCCAACGACAGGGTGTCAGTGATGGTGGACCCGAGGTAAACGAACTCGTGGACGACCTCTAATGTATAGTTGTCAATGCTGATTGATGGGGATTCAGCAACATCCTGACCGAGTACGTTCGTTTTCTTTAGGCTGATGGTAAGCCCAAAGTCCTTGCATGCTTTGGAGAACCGATCCAGCAGTTTTTGAAGCTGGTCTTCTGTGTGGGACACTACAGCAGCATTGTCTGCGAACAGCATGTCTCTGATGAGGACTTCTCGCACCTTAGACTTAGCTTTCAGCCTTGCAAGGTTGAACAGTTTCCCATTGGATCGTGTGCAGCAAGATGCCCTCTGTTGAAGATCCAAAGGCATGTTTCAGGAGGAGTGCGAAGAAGATCCCGAACAATGTCGGAGCAAGCACGCATCCTTGTTTGACGCCGCTCCTGATTCTGAAAGCATCCGATAATGCGCCGTCATATTGGATGGTTCCTCTCATGTTTTCGTGGAACGACTGGATCATCTTCAGTAACCGTGGAGGACAGCCTATCTTGTGGAGTAGTTTGAACAGACCATCCCTGCTGACCAAGTCAAAAGCCTTGGTCAAGTCGATGAAGGCTATGTAGAGTCCGGGGTACCTGGTCCCCAAGCAAGCAAGTACAACACATCAATCTCCTGGAGTTGAGAGCAGTTTGGTACGTGTGCATGCACTTCTCCACCCAGATCTCCAACACTACAGTACACATACTAACAGACAATATGACAGCCATGTGTTATATAGACAAGCAGGGTGGGGTACGCTTGAAACAACCGTGCCAGGAAACAGTAGTACTCTGGGAGCACTATCCTCCAGCAGATTCATGTTGCAGCTTACATCCCAGGTAAGAACAACATACTGGCAGACAATCTCAGTCGAATTTTCTCAACAGACCACGAGTGGGAAATCAACAATTCCTCCACACGTGCACACCCTAAGTTCCTCCTGGAAGTGCTCACCTCATTCCCTTGTAATCAGCCAGTCTAACTATCTGTATTCTTCCCCAAACCACATGCTAGTGATGAGCACAGGTCCCTGCGTACCCTGCATGTACGGCGTGTACTGGCCTTGTACCTGCAAAGAACACAAGATTTCTGTAAGACAACTTGACTGTTCGTCTCCACGGCAGACGGATCCTGTGGAATGCCCATTTTCAAGCAGAGATGCTCTAAGTGGATTTCCGGATGCATGAGACTCACTTATGCTAACGAGAATAAACGCTCTCCTGCAAATCTTCGGGTACATTCCATGTGGGCAATGGCCACATCTACCACCTTTTGCCAGGGCATATCCACAGAAGACATATGCAGAATGGCAACGTAGGCTTCTGCAGATACTTTTACACATCACTATGCCATACAGTCCTACTCTGTCAAACCAAGTTTGGCCACTCCATGCTATTATTAGCTGACAAACAACATCCTAAGCTCCCACCTACGAACCTTGAAACTGTTCTATAATCACCTAAGGTGGAGCACCCACGGGGACCCTCGAAGAAGAAGGAGAGGTTACTCACCCTGTGCAGTAACTGGAGTCCTTCGAGATGGTTGTCCCCGTCTGTGCTTCACCCACCCACCCACCTTGCCTCTGCTTCAGATTTTTACCTAGGTGTTCGGATCAGAGAGGAACAGAGGTGACAGTCTGCCCATGCATGCACAGTAGCTGTCACAGGCATCTTGAGCCTGTGCTCTGTGCACGCGGGCAGCCAGCTGAGGGGCACTGCTAAGAAAATCTTCGACCGGTGAGCACAGCAGTGTTGACACACCTAAGGTGGAGCACCCACAGGGACAACCATCTCGAAGAACTCCAGTTACTGCACAGGGTGAGTGACCTCTTCATATAATGGTGTATTGTGGTGTAATGGTTTTTATCAACATATACTTTTTCCAAGGCAGAGAACAATGAGTTCCAAAATAAGTGCTCTTAAAATTAATACCTATAGTGTTGCAGCAGTCAAAGGAGCAGCTGCACAGCTGTGTTCTGTAATTGGATGACTTATTTTTCTAATGCAGTTATATACTCTGGTTATGCTATATTTTGCAGAATAATTATTTTAGAAATGCATTAGTTTAAAAAATTGGGATTATTTCTTATCCCCTATAAAGCCACATGTCCTCGTTACTGGGATCTCTCTGTACAAGGAACACAGGAAAAAAAGAATTAAAGCTAATACAGTTAAAAGACCTCTTTGAACACCCTAAAATGATGATTCTGTAAATTAAAATGACACCCATTTGAAGTTTGATAACTCTAGAACTTTGTGAGCTTGAAGTAAGAGCTGGGACCTTTTCGTGGTGGTGTGAAGGCTCCCATTTTTAGCCCAGACAAGTTGCAAAACATCAGACCTTGAATATGAAACTGGTTTATAACTGAAAGTTTCCTGATCTGACCTCAAACCATTTTGTGGCGGGTTGAGGGGAGTGGGGAGAGCAGATTTCCACAAACTAGAGAACATTATTGTGGAAGGGTGACTATTGCATTTTTAAATATCTGATTAAATCTGTTGTAGATTTTGGAATAACAGAAAAATGTTACTGCAGATTGTTGGACAGAGGCACATGATAAAAAGCAACCTTACTTCATGTTTTCCTGATTTCTTATTTATATGCCTTTGCCCACCATGTAACTGTATGCGTAGATGTCTAATAATAATCTGTTAGCTGTGGGAATTGCAAAATATTTTTAAAGAGGTGAAATACTTCAATTACATTTATTGCCATTGGTGTGATACAAGTGCCTTGTCTGCAGCTGCTTCCTGCTTGGATGTCTGTTTCTCACATATTAGTCCTTTCCATGTCTTTTTTGATTTCATCTGGGGAGGTATATTTTCTCAATTGCTCTCTCCTTCTATTAAATCTTTTAAACTCTGTATGTAAGAAGATATAACAAGTTTACAAATCATTGTCACACAAGCACCAGAAATAAATACAAAAACAGTTTATCACTCTTTAGCCGCGTCTACACTCGCCGGCTATTTCGAAGTAGCTGTGCTAACTTCGAAATAGCGCCCGCCGCGTCTACATGTGGCGAGCACTATTTCGAAGTTGAAATCGACGTAAGGCGTCGAGACGTCGAAGTCGCTATACTGATCAGGAGATGGGAATAGCGCCCTACTTCGACGTTGAATGTCAAAGTAGGGCACGTGTAGATGATCTGCGTCCCGCAACATCAAAATAGCGGGGTCCTCCATGGCGGCCATCAGCTGAGGGGTTGAGAGACGCGCTCTCCAGCCCCTGAGCTCTATGGGTCGCCGCGTGCAGCAGCCCCTTAAAGCTCCCTGCCCCCTTATTTCCTGTGCAGGAAGCTGAGAGCTCGTGCAGGCAGCAGCACAGCCACGTGCCCAGCCTGCACGTCCCTCAGCAGCCCCAACCCACCACCCTGCACCCCATGGCATCCAGCCAGCCCCCCAAGCGCCCACAAGGCACTCCCCCCCCAAGGGGACCCAGGGCTCCCAGCCTGCCAGCCAGCAGAAGAAGAGGCAGCGGGGCCCCTCCTGGACGGAGGCCGAGATCCAGGACCTGCTGGGGCTCTGGGGCGAGGAGGAGGTGCTCCAGGTAATGGGGAGCAAAAGGCAGAACATGTGCGGATGTGTTCGCTCAGCTGGCCGAGGGCCTGGCTGCCTGGGGTCACCCCGCCCGCACTCCTGACCACGTCAGGAGTAAGGTAGAGGAGCTGCGGCAGGGTTACGCCCAGGCCCGGGACATGGCCAGCTGATCTGGGGCCGCCCCCGCCACTTGCCCCTGTTACAGGGAGCTCAGGGCCATCCTGGGAGCCCCAGTACACCACCTCCCCCCGGCCACCCTCGACACATCGGCCAACGAGCCCCAGCAGGCCCTGGAGACAGAGTCCACCCCAGAGGCCAGCCCTACACCCCAGGGGCCCCCACAGGAGCCCACCCCTGGGACGCCGGAGGAGGAGAAGGGGGCCTCCAGCGACGGGGGGCTCCAGATCGACCTCCCCTCCCACAGCTCCAGCAGGGCGTCCGCCCGATGGGTGTCCCCCGACCGTGGGAGTGGAACGTCAGGTATGTACTCCCCTGGTGCACACCCCCGGGGTTAAGGGACGGGGACAAGAGACATGACCAGGGCCTTCCACACACCCAGATGACCATGGCCCCAAGGACAGCAGTGGCATGTCCCTCAGAAGAGTCCATCAGCCCCTGCCCCCCAGCAGGACAGCGCCATGCCCCATCCCTGGGGATGGAGGGAGCGGAACCTAGGGTCCCCTGGTGGGAGGGGGGGAGAATTGGACACCCATCATCAGCATCTCTGGGGGACGGGGATGGGGAACAAGCAGCAGAGGGATGTGGGGACAAAGGCCACAGGTCAGGGCCCAGACTGACGGCTGTCTCCACTCTTCTTCCCCCCTCTGTTCCACAGCTGCACCATCGGAGGGCCCAGAGAGCACCAGCGCGCCGTCTGTGGTCCTGGAGAACCCACTGGGGCCATCCCACCAGGCCAGCTCCTCGGCGGAGAATGGACCAGCCCCAGGACGAGCCTGACAGCGGCGGAGCCATATGCAGATGTTCACGGACCCCCAGCTGCTCACCACCCTCTGGCATCAGCTGGAGGTGTCCGAGTGGCGCCTGCAGGTGGAGGAGCGGCGGCTCCATCTCCAGGAGCGAGCGCTGGCCTGGCTCCAGGAGGCTGGGGGGGCCTTCATGCGCACCTTAGATGCCATCGTGCAGCACTTGGCCCCGCCTGCCGTCCCTCCACCATTGGCCGTCCTGGGGCCTGCCACTGAGGGGGAGCATGGGCCTCCGGACTCCGCCTGACCCTATATGCCAGTTCTCCCGGCACCCACGCAGCCTCAGCCGGGCCTCCGGCTGAGACGTGGGTCGCTCCCCACAACACCAGGCGCAGGACAATAGCGGTGCGTGGCCGAGCATGTTGGCCCCCCAAAGCCCCCTCCTTTGGACTTATTCCCCCCATCTTTGTAAATAGTTTTTGTTCTACCCCTGTTTTGTACCTGCCTCCCCCTGTACATAGTTTCCCCCCTTCTTCTTTTGTTAATAATTAATACAAGGTTGCAGGGTTTTGTTTAAAAAAAAATTCTATTTTATTGCACAGAAGTGTGGGGGGGTTGTGCTCTCGGGTTCCCTGTGGTATGGGCGTGGGGTCAGCGAGTGTTGTGGAGGATGGGGAGGTGCAGGGGGTGGCTCCACCCGCAGCTGGCCCTGCCAGCATTCACCCTGCAGCCTGGTCAAAATGGGCCCACAGGGCCTCCCGGACCCGGATCCCCTCAGGGTTGACCTGGCAACTGGGGGCAGCGGGTGGCTGGACGTCGGCCCTGTCAGCCTCCACAGCCCAGCCCTGGAGGAAGGCCTCTCCCTTACTCTCCACCAGGTTGTGGAGTGCGCTGCACGCACCCACAACCTGAGGGATGTTGGTGAGGCCTGCAACCTGTTGGTGAGGAGACACCTCCAGCGCCCTTTGAGGCGGCCGAAAGTGCGCTCTACCACCTGGCGCGCATGGTTCAAGCGCGTGTTGAACTGCTCCTGGCTGGCTGTGACATGGCCCTTGTAAGGGTGCATGAGCTAGGGCCGGAGGGGGTACGCCGCGTCTGCGGCAACGCAGAGGTGCATGGTGGTGTCCCCACAGGGATCTCCCACTGGGGGATGTAGGTCTCCGCCTCCAGCTGGTGGCACAGGCCCGAATTTCTGAAGACCCGGGTGTCGTGGGTGCTGCCAGGCCAGCTAACATAAAATGTCCAAGAGGCGGCCCTGGCTGTCCACCAAGGCCTGGAGGACCACAGAGTGGTATCCCTTCCTATTGAGGAAGCGTCCTCCGCTGTGCTCCGGGGCACGGATGGGGATATGGGTCCCATCCAGAGCCCCGAAGCAATTTGGGAAGCCCAGGCTGGCAAACCCCGCGATGGCAGCATCCGGGTCCCTAAGCTGCACGAGCCTGTGGAGGAGCAGGGCATTGATTGCGCGGACGACCTGCAGGGGAAGGACATGAGAGAGCACCGGTGAGGGGTGTGTCTGGGCCCTCCCCCCGCAGGCTCCCATCCCCCAGGACTTCCCCCCGGGTCCTCTTACCTCCATGAGGACAGCCCCGACGGTGGCCTTGCCCATGCCAAACTGCTGCCCTGCAGATCGGTAGCTGTCTGGAGTGGCCAGCTTCCAGACAGCGATGCAGACCCATTTCTCTACGGTGAGGGCATGTCGCATGGGGGTGTCCTGGTGCCATAAGGCAGGGGTGAGCCGCTGGCAGAGCTCCAGGAATGTCTGCTGGCTCATTCAGAAGTTCCGGAGCCAGCAGTCGTCATCCCACTCACCAAGCACCAGCCGCTACCACCAGTCCGTGCTCTTGGGGTAGCTCCACAGCCGGCGGCGTGTGCGGCCGGGGGGTGTTGGGGTGGGGGGCTGGGAGGGCAGCAAGGTCTGGGGCTGCTTCTTCATCCCCCAAGGACAGCTCATCTTCCTCAAATAAAAGATGATCAGCTGCCTCCTGCATGGGACTGAGCAGGGCAACCACTGCTCCTCCAGGGGCAGGTGTGTGGGCGTCTGTCTGCTGCTGAGGGTCCATGCTGCTTACATGGGGTGTGCATGCTTGTGGCTCTGCAGACCCCGTGCTGTGCAGGCTGTGTGTGTCTGGGAGGGGCCCTTTAAGGGAGCGGCTTGCTGTTGCCCTGGAAGTGCTAGTCCGCCCTGTGACCCTGTCTGGAGCTGTTCCTGGCACCCTTATTTCGATTTGGGCCACTTTGGTGTGTAGATGCTCCCCTGCAGCGCCTACTTCGATTGTAGTGCTGTCCAGCGTTGACGTTGAACGTCGACGGCACCAGTCCTGGAGGATGTGTAGACGCTATTCGTCGAAATAGCTTATTTCGATTTCACTACATCGAAATAAGCTATTTCGATGTAGCATCCCAGTGTAGACGTAGCTTTTCAGAGAAATGTTATGTTGATATATGTTTAGCTGTTTAAAGTAACGCTGAATATTTGTACTGTATTGGATATAGTCTCTGTGAAAGAAACTGTTTGTAATAAAACTATGATTTTTGCTCAGCCTATTCTTATCAACTGATTTTTTTTGACTTAATCTTTATCTTGAATGCTAAATTAACTTATTTGGCGTTTAATTCAAGTTTATAGTACTACACATGGGGGGTGCCAACCAGCATTTATGTCCTAGTTTGGACTCATACAAAATACTTAAGTAATAAGTTTGAATGCATACTCTTGTTTGTCAGATTACATTCACAAGTCAATTAATTTGACTGAATGAGGTAAAATCAGTCAGAACATCGAACACTTGTACTTTGAAGTACATTTTATTAATGCCCTGTGAGAAATAATTTGATAAATGATTCAAAAGCCTAAAGAAAAAGAATTGTGCAGTGTCTTTCTAAATTTCCACCTTAGCCACCATTTTAAAATTGTTAGTTGCTTGGAAATGCATATATGTATAAAATTAATTTCCAGGTGACATCTCTGAAATACTTTTCGCTTGGCCCTTCAAATTGGGAGAATAAATATAGGTTTCCTCTGGCAAATTGCTGGACGACTTTCATTGTACTTTCCCTCTGCTCAGTACAATGCAGATGTAAGTCTTGTAACTTTCTGTAAGCTTTGTTTTATAGCAACTTAGGTCTATATTAAGTATTATAAGTTAGTAAGAAATGGTTTATAGATACCATAAGTTTGTAAGAAATCCTGGCTGTTCCTTTGCAGAAGAAATTGCTTTCCCTGAAGTGAGCTTTCCTTTATGTGAATGAAGGAAGTGTGAATGTATGGGAAGGTGGAGGGCAGCCATCTGTGGGGAAAGAACAAGTTCTGTGCTATCTAGAAAAACTAGGTGTAAACAAATCCATGGGTCTGGATTTAATGCACCCAAGGGTACTAAGGTAGGTGTCATTACTGAACCTTTGGCCATCATCTTTGAAGACTCCTGGAGATCGGGAGAGATACCAAATGAATGGAAAAAGGCAAACATGGTGCCCATCTTTAAAAAAGGAAAGGAGGACAATCCAGGGAACTATAGACCGGTCAGCCTTAGCTCAACCCAGCCTTACCTCAATCCCTGGGAAAATACTGGAGGGAATCTTCAAGGAATCCATTTTTGGAGCACTTAGAAGAAGGGAAAGTGATCAAAAGTAGCTAACTTGGATTCACCAGGGGCAAGTCCTGTCTGACCAATCTGATTAGCTTCTATGATGAGGTAACAGGCTCTGTGGACATGGGGAAGTCGGTGGATGTGATATACCTTGACTTCAGCAAAGCTTTTGATACAGTCTCCCACAGCATTTTTGCTCATAAGTTAAGGAAATATGGATTGGATCCTTAGACTGTAAGAAAGATAGGAAGCTGGCTTGATGGTGGGGCCCAAGGGGTAGTGGTGAATGGCTCAATATCTGGATGGCGGTCATTTTCAAGCAGCGCTGCAAGGCTGGATTCTGGGGCAGGTGGTGTTCAACATCTTTCTTAATGACCTGGATGAGGGACTGGATTGCACTCTCATCAAGTTTGCAGATGACACAAAACTAGGGGGAGAGGTCGATATGTTGGATGGTAGAGAGAGAATCCAGAGTGACCTGCATAAATTGGAGGACTGGGCCAAAAGAAATCTGATATGGTTCAACAAGGAGAACTGTAGAGTCCTGCACCTGGGGCGGAAGAATCCCAAGCATTATTATAGGCTGGGGACTGACTGGCTCAGTAGCAGTATGATGGAAAGGGACCAAGGGGTTATGGTAGATTAAGGGCTGGGTATAAGTAAACAGTGTGTCCTTGTAGCCAAGAAGGCTAACGGCATACTAGGGTGTATTAGGAGGAGCATTTCAAGCAGATCTAGAGAAGTAGTTGTTCCCCTCTATTTGCCACTGGTGAGGCCACATCTTGAATATTGTGTCCAGTTTTGGGCCCCCCAGTATAAAAAGGATGTGGATGTGCTGAATCAGGTTCAGTGGAGGGCAACAAACATGATTAAGGGTCTGGAGCACAAGACCTATGAGGCTAGGCTGAGGAATTTGGGCTTGTTTAGTTTACAGAAGAGAAGACTTAGGGATGATTTAACAGCAGCCTTCAGTTTCCTGAAGGGAAGTTCTAAGAGGAAGGCGAGAAACTGTTCTCACTGGTGAACAAGGAGTAATGGTCTGAAGCTGGAGAGGGAGGCGCGTAGGTTAGATATTAGGAAAAACTACTTCACCAGGAGGGTGGTGAAACATTGGAATGCATTGCCTAGACAGGTGTTGCATTCTTCCATCCCTCAAGTTTAAGTCTCGTCTTGACAAGGTCCTGGCTGGGATGACTTAGTTGGGGTTGATCCTGGTTGAAGCAGACGGCTGGACTCGATGACCTCCTTAGGTCCCTTCCAGCCCTATGATTCTATGAATGTGGGTGTGTGCACAATAGTATCAGTCCCTGAACCCAGCCTGTCTGGACCACTGTCTGACAGCAGCACCTTGATGGCCGGAGAATAATAGAAGCTTAACCCCCTCAAGAGAAGATCAACGTCCCTGTTAGCTGATGACTTATGGTCATGCAGCATCCTGAGGCAGTGGGACAGGACAAGAGGTATGGACTGAAACACATTAAAAAATAGGTGCAAAAGATATAAGGAGTTTCTCTTGCCATCACCACTCTACAGGAGTTAGTTTCAGCTGGCTGGGGAGGCAGGAAGAGGCCCTGGCCCCCATCCACTCTCCCCATAATGGATGGCTGGACTGCTGCTGAGTACTACACAAGAGAAGAAGCTGACAAGGGGGTCATACAATCAGTTCACCACCCGGGATTGATGACTTCAGGCAGAGACAGTGGACCTGTTAGGTTTGGCTTCCTCTGCTGTCCCAGTGCAACTCTTGACTGGCGTGAGTTTGTGTGTGTGTGTGTGTGTGAGAGAGAGAGAGATTGAGAGAGAGAGAGAGAGAGCGATGGTTCCGTTTGTTTCCTCTAATCCTATAGTGGCATTTAATAAAATACATATGTGGGACCCTGGGGAGGTCTTTAGTGTAAATTAAGGTAACAAAGAGGGCAGATGGGAAACAGTGGTGATAGCAGATCTGATTTTATTTTCTAGACAAGTTGGCAAATACACACATGCAAGTTCTGAATTTAGAAAGTAACTTGCACAAGAAGAAAATGGTACACGCTTTGCAGTTTCAATAGGAGATATGGTTTATATTTTCTGTATATTGCTGGTTTATATGAGAAGTATCAGGATTTATCTGTCTGCCATCTACCCGAATGAGTGGACAGACAACTAGTGAATTAGGAAGACTGAAAGACTGTAATGGAAAAGAAATTCAAAGCTGAGCAATTTGAGTGCTGGAGGGGTGGGAAGGAGTGTCATGTCACTATGTAGAATTCTTTTTTTTTTTTTTTTTTTAACAAGAACATCTGTTCAACTCCTAAAAAGACTTAGGAGAGAGACTTTCCTTTTTTTTTTTTCTCCCCTTTTAGATTCAGTTTAACCCTTTAATTGAAAAAGCTTGTAGTCAAGCCTGTAGAGTTTCAAGTAGTTTCCATCAAAAATATGGTAGATGATACTCGATATTTCTGAGTTGCCTTAGGTAAAAGAATGAATCAGAAGAAACATTTCAGTTCCTTCATTATTTCCATTGTGGTAACATCTAAGAACTCTTCATGGGGATTAGCGCTCCTTTGTACTAGACACTGTCCAAATAAATCCTGTCTCTGAGAGCTCACAATCTCTTGGCTCTATGCCAGTAAAAGGCAAAGAGGGTTATACAAAAATCTCCTAAATGTTTTCTTTTGCTTTTTTCCATTAAAGCATCTGCTCTATTTTATTGAAATAAAAAGGATGCCTAGAGACTAGCAAAGGAAGGAGTCTGTGGCCGATTCAAATCCAGTTGAGATTGGCAGTGAACTATAACCTACAAAAATAACGAGGAGCCCTGTGGCATTTTAAACGCTAATAGGTTTATTTAGGCATTTGCTTTCCTAGATAAAAAACATCTTGTCAGACTTTTTTCACCCACAGAATCTTATGCTCAAATTAATCTGTTATGGTTTAAGGTGCTATAGGAGTCCTTATTGTTTCTGCAGTTGCAGACTAACATGATTTACCCGCCCCCCCCCCCGAGACTATAATCTACAAGTGGCTCTGCTGTGTCCTATGTAAAGTAACTTGGGAGTCTTAGTTCATTTTCTGGTCAGCCCATCACCAGCGGTACTCTTAACCAGTAATCTTAGCAGAAGAAAAAAGACCATGTAGATTGAAGGTATGTCAGTGCTCTGAGTTTTTTGTTGCTGTGTAGAGGCTGAGAGTAGGTCAGCTGACTTGGGCTCTGAGATCTATAAAATTGTAGTGTAGGTGTTGGGGCTTGAGCTGGAGCCAAGATCTGAGAACCTCCCCTTTTCAGGGTCTCAGAATTTAGGATGAAACCTGAGTCTGAATGTGTACACTGCACTTTTATAGCCCCACAGCCTGAGCTTCCTGAGCCCAAGTCAGCTGACCCCAGCCAGCTGCTGTTCATCTTTATCGCAGTGCAGATGTACCCTGAGCATATCTCGAACACATTGTGGTAGACCCTCCGTTACAAGATTGAATCACGGGGAAGGGGTTGTGGGTGGGCGGGCGGAGGTGGGGCAGAGCTTATGAACTTGCTGTGTATTTTGTACCTGCTAAATGTGTAAACATTGAGCTGCAGTTTCTGGGACTATCAACACTCATTAACTTTAACAAAGGACAATGGGCCTGTTCCCTAGAACGCTTCTCGATTCTTGGAACCCCTGTGGCTCAAGTCCATAAGAGGTATTTGGCTGTCAATGATTTTAGCAAAGGTTTTGGTGGCAGAAATTATGCAAAGAGGGGTGTGCAGTGGGAAGAACATGAAGGGAGCACTCAGAATCCCATTATATCTTGTATAGTTACATAAAATGTTAGTTTATAGAGAGTTTTGTGGGTCTCAAGGTTTGAATCAGGGTACTTTGGAATTACCTCCCAGAATACAAGCTAAAATTGAAGTAAAATACTATGATTTTTATTGCTATTGCTACTATCAACCAAAAGAGAGAAAAATCACCTGTTTGATTTTTTTTTTTTTTTTTTTTTTTGAGTATCTATTGAGGCTCAATCAGGGGAAAGATGACCCGGTCCATGTTGGTATTTCTCAAAGGTCTTGCCAGTTTCAGTAGAAGTTATGATTTTCACAGTAACAAATAGCCATCAAGTCAACAAACCAAGCCCTAATCATTTTACAGGGTTGCAAGCCACTTCAATTTATTGAGGTTGGTTTACAATTTGGCCACAGCATAAATGTTCTGGGAGGAAACCTGCTTGGTCATCAGTCAGGTGCTATTCTACCTATAATCAGCCACTCATTTAACTTGTGTGATGAGCAAAATGAGTATAATGAATGATAACTATTTGTAGAATTAGTGGTTAGGTGGTGTGAGTAGGCACAATACTTAGGCATGTCTCTGCTCCTGAAGCTTGGTTCCATTATCCTTGTTTGTTTAATGTCTATGTGAATGCCCAGCTAAAATTCCCTGCAAAGATTTGTATATGCAGATGATCCTTGTATTGCTCTCCAGTCCATCAAGCACATTCAAAGCTGTTTGTTGAGTATAATTGGAAAACAGTATTGCACATACTTCCTTTACTGCTAATCCTCTAACAAAACTGATACGTAACTTTCACCTGAAACAGCATCAGACCAAGCAAAAACTGCAAATATACTAGGATGGTACAACCCTTGAGCACTATGAACATCCAGTGTTCCCAGGGGTTACATTAGACTGAATGCTGACATTTTAAAGAGTATATCAAGAAGTTGAAAACTGAAATAAATGCCAGAAATTATGTATTTCAGTAACAGGCTAACATCAAACAGGGGATTTTAAAGACTAGCAAAATAATTTATTAGGTGCTGAGCTTTCGTGAAGAAGTGGGTCTGTCCTACGGAAGCTCAGCGCCTAATAATTTTATTTTGCTAGTCTTTAAGGTGCTACTGGACTGCTTTTTTGTTTTGATAGTATATAGCCTGGCATGGCTATCTCTCTGTTACTATAAAATAGGGAAGTTACCGAATACACACTGAGCAAACAGTTTTGCAGTTATGTTACTAAACTGCAGAGTGCTATGGCCTAGTATGGTTTTGCACAGTCCATGCACACACAATTGATACTGAACTCAGTCCTGTAGGATAATCGCAGGGCCTTTGAAGCTGACTGTCATGTTCTGCAATACTCTGCTGTGGGGATTGCCTCATCATCAGTGTGGGGGATGCCTTCAGTGAAAAGGAGAAGCAAACACAGGTGCATAATCCAAGACATCCATTGCATGGATACATTTTACCAGTTATGACGCAGAACCGCACAAAAAGTTTTGCCTTTGAAAATCCCTTAATCCACAGTCTGCAGAGAATAACATGATGGGAAATGCAGATGATACTGTAGAACCTGTTTTTTGCCCCAGAACAACTGCTTTCAGGCCCTGACCTTAAGTGAAACTGCTGGTGTACTCTTCCTCAATTAAGAGCCAGGCTGGCAAAGAGTGGTGACAGTACAACCAAGCAGAATCTGAGGAATCAC
The DNA here is from genome assembly GCF_033958435.1 of Carettochelys insculpta. NCBI lineage: Eukaryota > Metazoa > Chordata > Testudines > Carettochelyidae > Carettochelys > Carettochelys insculpta. Next base: position 12,507,282 of record NC_134138.1, read on the forward strand.
CCCCCATGTGAATGTGGAGACCTGTCCCCAAACACATGAGTACCGCTTGATGCAAGGCCCCCTGCCAACAGTTTAAGGTTAAGTTACTGGCACTGAAAGGTCAGATGTGTGGCCAGTAGTTATTATTGTTGTCTGGTCACCTGTTTGAGTCAGTCTGTACTGAGAAAATGATGAGATAGAATGCTGGCCTCTCTGAGTTGTGTTCTATTGTTATGTTTTTGTTACAAAGACAGATAAAACCGTACAAGCAGGTTTAGTTAGTTAAAGTCCACATATCATACAGCTATTTGGTCTATTATGTAAATTACTATTTACAGATTTTAAAAGTAAGTTGATAAATATTTATAAACTAATGAGTAAATATTAAAAAAAATCTATTATTGGTTTTGTGAAAAGCTTTGCTTCTTAATTTTCCCATACTGTAATGTGATGTACTAGGAAGAGAGTGGTCAGAGCCTCTGACATCCATTTGTTCAGAGGGTTAATGAAGAATTGTAGTGACCTCTATATAAGATTTAAAAAAAAATGAGACAGAACAATCTTTTCATGTCTATCCTTCTTGATAACCCATTTTTCCTCAAATTTATCTGGTTTTTATTCTATTAAATTAAGAATTGCCTAAAATAAAAAAAGTCAAAAACTAGCCTTACTTCCTAGATTTATTAAAACATCCTGTTGTGTGTTGTTGTCTGTGTGTTTCTCTTTTGAACTGTAAACTCTTCCGAATAGTGGACATATTTATTTGTATTACAGTAGCATCTACAGGCCAGAACAAAGATCACATCTTTGTTATGCTTGAAGTTACACCTGCGCATAACACAGTAGACTCTTTGTATTCGGCATTCTGTCATCCAGAACTCTCATATAACTAGCATTTTAATACTAAGTAAATTTTAGTTATGTTTTCCATAAATATAGTACAGTGAAAGTAAATACAAATAAATACAGTATAAGTTTACAATGTACAATACGACTGTTGTTGGCAAATAAAGTACTTTGCATACTTTTTTATTTGTTTCTTAGTATCTAATCTTGTTTTTCTTTAGTGTTATGCAATGCTAGGTATACCTCTCTAATATCCAGGTTATTTGAATCTCTGGTAACCTCCCAGCCCTGGGACTGCTGGAGATGAAAGAGTTTACTGTAAGAAAGTTCCTATCCTGTGGAACTTACACTCTAAATACAGGCACAGGGTGGGAGAAGGGAAATATTGTCCCTAACTTACACATAGGGAACTACTGTAAGTAAAAAAAGATGGTCATTTGCTCATGATCATAAATGAGGTTGGTAGCAGAACTGGATAGTAAAATCACTTTTGTTGAGGTCCTGGCCAGAGTCTTAATTACAAGACCATCCTTCTTCTGCCTTTTATCAAACATATTAGCTGCTCTAAATAAGTAGCATTAACAATAATTATTTTATGCCAGATATATGGCTGAAATGAACAAAAACTTTTACCTGAACTATTGCTTGTTCTGTTATGTCCTTAATAGTAAACATACACGAACCTTCCACAGTATTGTGCAGTTTCAGAACTTTAAGGGGAGGAGGGATCATGCGTATCCCTAGGTCTCTGGTTCACTTCAGCCCCAGAAACAGCTTTGGTCATTATGGTGTGCACTGATGCAGAACATCTGTGGCGTAGATGTGCTCTAACTTCTTTTTTTGCGATGAATAACTTTTTTCCTTAATGGAAGGGAACAATAGTATTTGTTACCCAGAGATTCTAAATGTACCCTTCTGGTTGTCTTAATCAAGCAGCACTGGGAAACCAAAATGGCAGTGATGTTATGCGTAAGCACATAATTTAATGACATGTATAATGGAGAGTATTGCGTACTGTTACACCTAAGCAAATGAGGCAATTTGGAGAGTGTGTGAACTTGTAACTCTTTTTTGATAAGTTATTCAAGAAACAACAGGGAGTCCTGTGGCACCTTTAAGATTAACAGGTTTATTTGGGCATAAGCTTTCATGGGTAAAAAAAATCACTTGGTCAGATGCTCATTGTTTTTGCAGATAAAGACTAATGTGAATGCCCCTCTGTGATGGAGTTCAGGGGTCCCCCTGCACTGCAACCCGTCTGCTGGCAGGAGTGACTCTCTCTCAGCAGGTACAACAGGAGGTTTATTAGGCAACAGATGCCCAGTTTCTCACAGAAGCGTACGTACAGCAGTCAGAGACAGTCCTTCCAACCCATCCTGGGGAGAAGACCCCGAGGGGTGCCCCTCTGGGGTGTAGCTTTCCCCTTCCTCAGGCTGACTGCCTTCTAGCTCTCCCTTCCCCATGCCTCTAACTGCCATCCCCTGATTCAAAAACCTAGCTCGGCTCCTTCCTCCTCTTTGTTCAGGGCAGAGGTGTTACCTGCCAGTTGTAGCCCTAGGGTCATCCTTAGCCACTGGGAGCTGCTCTGCTTGCCTCTCACATCCAGCCTGACTCACACATGCACTCCCCCCACTCCATCACATCTCTCTCCCCTTCCAGACTGAACTGAGCAGGGTCACTTAGCCAGTGACCTGGGGAAGTTCGGGGCCCTCCCTGCGTGACAGGACATCGGCTATGGTGGTGTTGTTCCCCTTCACATGGACCACCTCCATGTTTTAGTCCTGCAGGAGCAGACTCCACCGCAGGAGCTTGGCGTTGGCCCCTTTCATGTGATGCAGCCAGGTCAGGGGTGAGTGATCGGTGTACACGATGAAACACTGTCCAAACAGGTACGGCTGCAGCTACCCCAGTGCCCACACCATGGCCAGACATTCCTTCTCTATGGCTGCGTAGTTCTGCTCCCGGGGCAGCAGCTTCTTACTCAGGTACACAATGGGGTGTTTCTCCCCTTGTCATTCACCTGCATTAGCACAGCCCCCAGCCCCACGTCTGAGGCTTCGGTGAACACCAGAAAGGGTTTGTTGAAGTGCTGGATTTGCCAGCACTGGGGCTCTGACCAGAGCCTCCATCAGCGCGCAGAGGGCCTCTTGGCACTGCTCGGTCCAGACCACCTTGTCAGGCCTTCCCTTTTTACACAGCTCTGTGAGGGGGGCTGCGATGGAGCTAAAGTGGGGCACAAACCTCCGGTAGTACCCCGCCATCCCAATGAAGGCCTGGACCTGTTTCTTAGTCTGGGGTGTGGGCCAATCTCTGACAGCCTCCACTTTAACTGGCTCTGGCTTTAAGCAGCTGCTGCCCACCTTGTGGCCCAGGTAGGTCACCTCAGCCATCCGCACCTTGCACTTCCCTGCCTTGATAGTCAGCCCAGCCTTCTGGAGTTGGTCCAGCACCTGCTTGACCTGGGAAACATGGTCCTCCCACGTCTGGCTGAAGATGCAAATGTCGTCCATGTAAGCCAGGGCAAAGCTCTCCATCCCTTTCAGTAGCTGGTCCACCAGATGCTGGAAGGTAGCGGGTGCCCCCTTGAGGCCAAAGGGCAGGACCAGGAACTCGTAGAGCCCCACAGGGGTGATGAAAGCCGACTTGAGCTGGGCATCTTTGTCTAATGGCACTTGCCAGTACCCCTTGGTGAAGTCTATGGTGGTGAGGTAACGCGCTCCCCCCAGCTTGTCTAAAAGGTCATCAGGCCTGGGCATGTGGTAGGCGTCCGATACAGTGATGGCGTTAAGCTTGCGATAGTCCACACAAAACCAAACAGACCCATCTTTTTTAGGGACTAACACCACGGGAGAGGCCCAGGGGCTGGAGGAGGGTTGGATCACCCCCAGAGCCAGCATGTCTTCAACCTCCCGCTCTATGTCCTGAGCCGTCTTCCCTGTGGCTCTGAGTGGCACATGCTTGATAGGGGTGTGGGTGCCTGTCTCTATTTGGTGGACAGCTAGGTCAGTGTATCCGGGTCTGTCCGAGAACAGCTGTTGGTGTGAATGCAGCACCTACTTGATCTCCGTCTGCTGGGCAGGGGTGAGCTGGTCTGAGAGGGGAATAGACTCCAGCAAGGAGCCGGCTCCAGTCCTTGTGAGCAAATCCACCAAGGGATCATCCCCCTGCCCCTCCCAGTGTCTGCACATGGTCAGCACCAAGTTCTGTCTGTCCCAGTAAGGTTTCATCATGTTCACGTGATAGACCCGGTGGCTGTGGGCCCGGTTTGACAGTTCCACCACATAATTCACGTCATTTAGCTGTTTGACGACCTTGAAGGGCCCATCCCAGGCCACTTGCAGCTTGTTCCGCCGCACGGGTACAAGGACCATCACTTGGTCCCCGGTGGCATAGGCTCGGGCCCTGGCGTTACGGTCATACCAGACCTTTTGCTTCCTTTGGGCCATGGAGAGGTTCTCCCTGGCCAGGCCCATGAGCTCGGTGAGTTTTTCCCGGTGCCACCACCCCGGGTCGGGCCAGCGTCACGTCAGCGCCTGTGTCCCAGAACCCTGTAACCTTTTTGCCATCTACCTCAAGGGGTGTGAGACGCTTGCTCCGCAGAGGCAGCGCCTCCCCCACTCTGTAAACTGACCTCTGAGCATTTGGACCCCCTGAGGAGCTGATCTGTGGGGCGGACTCAGCCCAATCCAACTGCCCACTGTCTGCACCACCCACCTTGGCCGCCAGCCCCTCTGGCTTCCGGGACTCCACCCAGTTGACTCCATGACTCCCCGGCCTGCTCAGCCTGTCTGGGAGCTTGGGGCACTGGGCTGCTCTATGCCCCTTTCGCCCACAGCGGTAACAGCCTGGGTCTTGTTGTGTCCCTCGGGCCGGCTGCTCCGTCCGGGCACTGCTTGGCTCTCTGGGGGGTGGGTGGCCGGCCCCTCTTTCCTGGGCCCGCCCAAGAGGTGGTCCCCTCTGTCCTACGGTCAGGAACCAGTCTCTCTGAGATTCTCGGTCTCTCCGGGACTCCCTCTCTTTGTGGGGCTCACTTTCAAACCTGACCCAGCTGTTTGTGAAGTCATCTGCCAGTTTCCCTGCATTGTGTGAATCCCCTGGCCTCCGGTCCACGAGCCACATCCTCAGGTCAGGTGAGCACATCTCGTAGAATCGTTCCAGGACCGCCAGCTCGATGTATGTTTAATATAATTAAGATACCTTTTTTATTCCTGGTGCCTAGACATTGAAAGGAAATAAAATCTACCTTTTAGATAATCTTTTATATACTAAATGTAATATGTGCAAATAGATAAGTATATGTGATGACATTTGCCTTCTCTCAGCTGTGATAAAGCAGAGGTCATATTTTTAGAGGGGAGCTAGCTACGATACTAATTGTAGTGGACAATGTGGCATCATTTTTCCTTAGTGTTAGCTCAGCTTTCACCAGTGTTTTGATCAATCATTGTTTCTCTTCTTGTTTAATTCTAAAAATGCAGTGCAGTTAGGCTCTTGTTCTAGAGCTCAGTCCTGGTCCTATTGAAGTTTAGGGAAATTTTAATCAGCTCTTTCTGTACATTTTATAAAGCTACATTTACTGAAAAATCTGCTGGGAAATACCAAATGAGTAGGCTTTTTATATTATTTTCTATTGTTTTGTTTGCATTAAAACATTTTTGTTCTGCTGAATACTTCAATGTGTCCTGCATTTTAAAGTTGTTCATTGTTCCATTTTTCTTATCTTATTAGGGAAGTTATTGAAAATCAAATGTCATAATAGATTGGTAAAATACCAGAGGCATGAATTTAAAACAAAAATGGTTGAAGGAGCACCTTTACAGACATGACCTGGGTCAGACTTGATTTGCAGCTTAGTCAATTTTAGAATCTGCTGTCAGTTTTGTAAACAGGAGTAGGCTGTGTGAATTGAACAGAAGGGTGAGATTAGCATATTAATAAGGTGCTTGCTAATCGCCTTCCCTCCTGCCCCTCCTTCCATCCCTCCTCCCTTCTGAATGAATCTAGGAATACAGTCACACAACACACACACAGTCACATTACTATCTGGTAGCATTCTGTTCAATAGCTCGCACTGGCAAAAGGATGAGCTGTGCTTTAAATTGTTGAGGCATGAGATGATTCTGTAACTGAAAGGCATTTTTCATGCTGCTGGAATATATTACTAGAGGAATACTACAATATTTTGCTTCTACCTTTCCTGTAAACTAGATGAAACGAGACTAAATGTAGGCAAGGTTAATAGTTTTCTCCTTGCTCGTGGATTGAATACATTCAAGTGGCTGGCTTCCCAGCCCCCCAGCAGGAACAAATACTACTGGAGCACTGAATTGGGACATTGTATGCTGAAGTCTGGCTTGATCTCTGTACGATTGTGTGTATGTTGTTGCTGGAATTGGCAGGCCAACAGGCCCGGAAACAAGCAGGTGCTATCTATATGGAGAAAAGCGGCTGTAGTCCATTCCCAATATGCTGGGCTAAAGGTACATGTGACTTAAATTACGTTTTTCTGTGTAAAATTAATGTTTTACTGTCTGCGATTAATAGAAGAAATAATTAATACAAAATAGAAAGTAAAATTGATGTATTCTGGTCATGCAATTCTACAGCGAAACAGTCATCTGAGTCCTCTTTTACCTGACAGCTGTAATGCTTTTTCTTAAGAATGTTCTGAAATCAGTGAATGTCTATTACTCTTGCTATTCTGTTTTTAGTTTCATTGATCTTAATTTAGAGATGATTTTGTTTTAATTTTTGTGCAATTTTATAAACGCTTTATGAATCTATCCTGTTTTGTTTGGGGAGTTCTGGTTTTTTTCTTTCTTCAAAAGTGCTTGATTTCAGTAAAACAAAGGCAGGGTAAAAGACTGAGCTATTTGTTTTCTTGATGGTTAAGAAGTTAATATTAACATTTGTTAGCTTCAATAAAAATAACGTATATTTTGTAACTAATGTAGTGATAGGATCATTTTGAGCAATAATGAAAGCATAAGGACAAAACTTATGGGGGTTGGTGTACATCAACTGAATTTCAAGGTATTAATATTTACATTGTTGTAGTTCAGAAGACATTTGTATACCTGCTAAATGCGTGGTGGTAAGAGAAACCCGCTGAATGAGTACAAATACAACATGTGGATCAAACACAATTGAAGGCTAGCAAAATGTAACTAACAGCAAGAATATTGAATCTTCCTTTTGGAAAAAAAGCAGCCTGTGAAGCAGGTCCCATAGCTGCCAGTAAGCATAAATTTGGGATTTATTTTCATGTTCACCTTCATCTTCTTGTGGATATTTAAAAGAGTAACTGGACATGAAATACTGTGGTTTTGTTAGTTTAGTTTAGTGATACATGTAGTTCAGAAGCTGTAAGAGGAAATACACATAAAATAAGCAGATAGTAATTCTGAGGTTTGTAAGCAAAACCTACAGAATATCTAGTAGCAAATATCAAGTTAATTGGCCTAGAGTAAATTTATTTTATATTTAAAATAGATTCTTAAACATAGGCTTACAGCATCACTGCCACTGGCTTCATGTGTTATCTATTAGTCCGTAGCCCTTTTGTGTGTCTCTTTCCCTGTTGGTGAAATGGGAATAATACCTCTCCATGTCATATGCCTATTGAGGGTAGATTCATTGTTTGTCAAATGCTCCAAATACTACAGCAATATGTACCAGGGGAGTGTGGGGGTGGAACTCTATATGCGTTCAATACCTTGTGTGAGAAGTCGAGTGCCACACACTGATAGTCTCTGAGAAAATACAGAGTATGCCATTTCATTGCAGAATAATATTTGACAAATGAAATTAATTGCATTCATTTTCAGTGAATCTCTACTTCACTGTTAGAAAATAGATGATTGGTAGAAGGAGTTGATATAAAGATGCTTTCTGTTTATACATCAGAAGTCATATTGCTAGGCATAGTTTGGCATTAAGATTCAATCCCTGTTCAGAGACGTAGAGGGTCAAAGCTCTGATGCTTTAGAAGAAAATAACTTTCAAAGCTACTGTCTGTAATACATGTGGATGTAGTCAGTTTTGTCTGATGGTTTTTGCCACTAAGATGCACCAAATTTGTGTACAACTTTAAAATAAAAGAATTTTTTTTCTTATACTCTTTTCTTTTTGAAGATCTGGGATACAGGGAGAAAAGTCAAGAGAAATCTTTCCAAAGGAAAATAATGAATAGTGTTATTTGAGTAACCAGAAAACTTGATATGGAATGTTTGGGGTTCTTTGTTTTGTTTTGTTTCCTTTTTGCTCTATTACCTTAAAGGCATGACAGCAGACAAACCTGTCCTTCCAGCCAAGGGTTGCTGGATGCAGCTCACACTGGAATAAGTCAGTTGTTACTCAGTGGGCTACTAAACAAATGAAAAACTGTCCCTCCCGCAAACACCCTCCATTGGATGAATGTGTCCTTTGTCTAATGAGCCAGTGTAATTTCTTTGAAAACTTCCTTATGAGGCCTTCTCTTTCCTGAAATAAATGAAGAGCCACGTACAATTCCCCTTTTTCCTTTTGGTTCAATATAGGTGGCAATTAAAGGTTAGGGCATGTAAAGCTGAGAAAGCAGTCGTTTCTGGAATACACTACCATATTGCCACCAGAGAAAACAGGACAGAAGAGAAATTGCTTGTCCAGTGTTTGCACTTGACTGATGAATGACCAATACTGCATGTGCTGTTCATCATATTAACCTTAGGGTAATGAAGGAGCTCTGGCCTACTTTGATAAGGGCTGAGAGATATGTATAGTCAAGGAAAGGTAATCTGTTAAAGAAATAAACATTTTAGGTGAGTGTCTTTAGTCTGGACCATTGGCTAATCTGTTAAATTGTTTCTACAGCTCCATTCACTAACTCCAGTATGTATACTATGTAATTCACAACCAACGTTTCATTAGGTTATGTGCCCTAATAAAAAGTGTTAGTTCACTGTTGGTAATTATTTTTTTTTTAATTTGACAGATAAAGTTTTAGTGCACGATACGTAACCCAGGGGCAAGCATTGATTCCCTAAATGATTACCAGTGTTTTGCTTAAATCCCTGTTCATATTCAGAATATGACTGTTCAGAAAAGAAGCTGTTTCCTGTTGTCATTGTTTTAAGAACTTAAAATCTCCCACCTACTCACTGATACTGAGTGTTGATCTAATTGCAATTAAGTCTCTCTGCTACCAGATCTGTGGCACTGCTTTATAGTTCATGTAGCTGTTGATTTTTCCCTGTAATAAGCTATTCATTACTCACTTTCTGTACAAAGTATCCATGATGAATAACACTGTTCTCAAATTCTGCTGTTGCACAAATGTGAATTCCAAGCAACTTAACTGTTCATTGTGTCTCCAGATTCATGCCAATCTGAGAGCAGCAATTTGATTGACAGGTTCATAAAACATGCAGTTGTGGAACTGGAATCTGTCACATCACAGTGCAAATCTTCGTTACTTTATAGATTAGAATGTGGGTCTGCAAACTGCGTCTCTGGAGCCGCATGCGGCTCTTTAACAATTTATTTGTGGCTCCCAAACTACAATTGCAACGTTTAAAAATAGAAAAGAAAAAAAAAGTCCTGATTATTTTTGATAAACAGTATATGACTAGAAGTCCAACAATGAACAACTCGTATCTAAATAACAAACAATATGCGATACCGTAATGTTGAATAACTCCCCCTTTAGAGTGTGCGGTGCATTGTGGAATATGATAACATCTGTGTTTTAGTCGTGTTGCTAATATCCTTGATTTGAAAAGGAAGCTTGTAGTGTGCCTGCTGTGAAGGAAGACATGCATTTTAAGAAAGAAAACTGAAATTAAACATGAAGCTTATGTCTACACTTTCCCCTAACTTCGAAGGGGGCATGGTAATCAGGCTGATGGGATATTACTATTAAACTGCTGCAATGAATATGCAGCACTTCATTAGGGACAAATTGTCACCTGCAGCAATTTCAAAGTGTCAGACTTCAAAGTGCCAGCAGGTGTGTAGCTGCAGGCACTTTGAAGTGCCTGTGCTACTTTGAAGGGTCTTTACTCCTCAAAATTTTGACCAGGATGTTGACCAGGGATCCTTTTAATTTTTTCCAGTCATGAGCAGAATACATTTTGTTATATGCAACAAGGAATGTGTGGATGTGCACCACCAGTAGAAGCACATACTACCATCTTTGGGCACTGTGCTAATCAGCTGGGCGGCCACACAAGTGCTCAACTTATAGAGAACACTCAAGTTGACTTCCATTGCGCCTTACCCTTTTTCTCTGCATTTTAGAATTATACACTGGTTTCAAGGTAAAAAATAAGTCTTAACAAATTTGATGTAATCTAAACACCTAGACATGAGAGTTTACTTCAGGAGAAAATAGTGTTTTAGAAAAATTACAGTTCATGGTCCTTGTTACCATGAACAGTTCATTGGTATTTTATTTTAAATCAGTTATTAAACAACAAAAATATGTTTGAGCCCTTAATTCAATATTATTAAACAAAGAAGACTTACTATAAACTGGTCCCCCATAATTGTGATAATTTTCTATCTCTAGATTGGTTCATTGTAACTGGACTCGATTTAACCCTGGCAAGTCATTTTAGTAAAGGTGGCTGCAATTCTTCATTGTTAACATTAATAATGCTTCTAAATTAATTAGCATGAAAACTCATTTTTAGTTCCATGTAGTCAAATAGTCTCTCAGTATTTCCAAATCTTTAGAAAAGATAATGTGAGATAGGGTTTTGTTTTCCCAAGAGGTATTTATCTGTTATCATTGCTGAGATTTAAAGTAATCTCCAAACAATGTAAGAGTCTGAATTTACAGGTTAAAGATTTACAACACAGAATACAAAGTGTAAGGTGCTGACTTAATATTTATTTTTCATTGCATATATTTTCACTATATAAAAATAGTGCTTTTTAGTTCACCTGATTAAAAAGTTCTGTTGCACAATCTCTTTATTGTGAAATTTGAACATACAAGTGTAGACTTATGTCCAAAAAACTGCACTCAAAAACAAAACAGTTTAAAATGTTAGCACCTACATGTCCACACAGTCCCATTTCTCGTTCAGCCAATCGCTCAGAAAAATTTAATTTTTGCAGGAGATAATGCTACCTTGCTGCTTTTTTACAATGTCACCTAAAAGTGAGAATTGGCGTTTTGTATGGCACTCCTGTAGTCAGCAATTTATGTGGCAGATGCATTATGGCAATGTTTCTTAAACTTTTAGAGACCAAAGAACACCAAATAATAGCATTTTTATGTGAGTAACCTATGAAAATGTTCTTTAAAAAATGAAAAAAACTAACATATACAACAAAAACAAAATGAAATAATTTAATCAGGTGTCATAGCTATAAAGTAGTAACATTGCACCAGGTTTTAATAGCAGAAAATATATATCATGAGTGTATTTTTCCAAACGCTTACATTGCACATGTGAGTTGTTTGTGAAACCCCAGGGTTCCATGGAACATAGTTTAAGAAACACTGCACTAAGGCTCTTCATGCTTCAGTCATCACTCCAGAGGACATATGTCCATGCTGATGACAGGTTCTGCTTGATAATGGTCAAGAGCTGTACAGATTGATGTCCATTTTCATCATGAGTTTTCTTTTTGATGGTTTGTGCTCTGTTTTTTCCACATTGAAATGTTGCTCTTTTGAGACTTCTGACAATGTGCTCTACATCTCATACCTCTCAGATTTCGAAAGGGAATTCGGATTCTTAAACCTTGGATCCGCTACCATAGTTCTTTAGAAATCTTACTTTGGTATTTTCTTTGCATTTTTGTCAAATCTGCAACTAATGTGGTCTTAAAATGAATATCATGCTGGATCATCATCTGACTGGTACAACATGAAGTATGTGTCAGAATGGCTATGTCTACACTAGCCAAAAACTCTAAAATGGCCATGCAAATGGCCATTTCAAAGTTTACTAATGAAGCGCTGAAATACATATTCATATACATATGAGCAGATAGGAATAAGGGGACTTCGAAGTAGCCAGGGTCCTTTTGAAAAGGAGCCCTGTCTGGGTGAGCTGCGTCAATTGCAAAGCGCCGCAGCTGCCTGCATGCTAATGAGGTGCTGAATATGTATTTCAGCGCTTCATCAGTAAACTTCGAAATGGCCATTTGCATGGCCATTTCGAAGGGTTTGGCTAGTGTAGACACGGCCAATATGGGCAAAGCACAGCAGGAGACACAATTCTCTCCAAATGAGTTCAGTCACAAATTTAATGTTATACTTTTAACTAGCACACCATCAGCATGGAAGCATGTCCTCTGGAATGGTGGCTGAAGCATAAAGGGTGTTTAATTGTTTAACTTCTTTGATACATAAGTACCTTGCAATGCCAGTTACAAAAGTGCTATGCAAATGTCTGTTCTCACTTCTAGGAGGCCTTGTAAATAAGAAGTGGGCAGCAGTATCTCCTGTAAATGAGAACAAATTTATTTGTCTTAGCAGTTGAGTGAACAAGAAGTAGGACTGAGTAGACTTTACCTTTTGTTTGTTGAGTATAGTTATTTAACAAAAAACTGTATTGGTAAGTTGCACATTCACAATGAAAAGATTGCACTGCAGTAAGCATAGGTGGCAAATTGAAAAATTCTGTTTAACATTTTAACAGTGCAAACTTTTATAATAATAATAAAGTGAGCATTAGGCACTTGTCAGTCCATTTTGTAACTGAAAAAAGTATGTTTGAAAATGTAGAAAATCATCAAAAATATTTAATAAATTTCACTTGGTATTTGCAATCAAAATGGTAATTAATTGTGATTAGTTTTTGGATTAATTGTATGAGTTAACTGTGATTGACAGCCTTTGAACTAAATAATCCCAGCAAAAGGGATTTGAATTCTCCTATGAAGTGGTCAGTTAAGGAGGAGCCTTGTCACAAGACTGACTTCACTCATCAAAGAAAACATCAAATCAGTGTTGATTCTTCTTGTTCTTCCTTTCTCTTTTACTCTGTTTCTTCACTTGCAGTAGATAGTGATGGATTTGAAGATTGAAGTCAAACAATCAACATCTGTTCTTGTTGAAGCATCTGGGTTGTTCCTGGAGACCCCCCATTCTCAAGGGTTCTTGGCAGTGTTCTTTGTAAGCTGAGCTCTTGGGTGGCCACCTGGGGAGATTCAGATGCTGCCCAGCTGATCAGCAGAGCCCCTACAGCCAGTCTATATTTCTCCTGGTGGTACACATCCACGCATGCTTTGATGATCATAACAAAATTTATTCCACAACTGGATGGAAAATATTAGAGGGAGCATTGGTCCTTGGAGACCTCCCACTCCTTTGCATTGCCTCTGAAGTATAAACAACTGGTAAATGCTGATAGTAGGGTATGCGGGAATAATGACAAGCCTTGTTGCAACAGCTATGGTCAACTTCCTGCTGACTGCACAGGCATTTTCCAATAACACTGTCTTGAGTATGGGTCTCTGTGTGCTTATCTACCCTTAAGGCGAGCCTGTCCAGGGTTGGCCTCAGGATAAATGATGCCCTCAGTGAACTTGTATTTGGTTCACTGACTCCTTTGCCTTCTCTGCCACACAATCCGTGGCCCAAAGCTCTGGTACTTTCCTGGACCCCACTTCCTCTTTGAGTCCCCCACCTTCTGCCCCATTACCCTAGTGCCTCTGGAGTGGAGTTTGTGACTTCATGGGTAGGCACGTTCCCTTTGTTCTGAAGCACCTGACCTTGGAACCTGTCCAAAGGCAGGATGCTGGTCTAGATGGACATCTGGTGTGATCCAGTATGCTTGTTACAATGTTTGTATGCACAGTAAACCCTCGATTTAACAGACCCTGATATAATGGACGCTCTCTGCTAGCCCCCTTGTGCCACGCCTCCATGCAGGAGACTCATCAGAGCAACCACTGGGGCCAGAGGAGCTGCCGGAGTGGCTGGGGCCACCAGGGCTGGAGGGGTCACCACAGTGAGTGGGGCCATGGGAGCCAGAGTCGCTGAGGGAACTGCTGCAAGACTCAGGAGCTCTCTTCCCCCAACCCCGTGTGCATGCAGCATGTTGGTGCCTGACCACTGCTGCCTGCAATGGTGATGAGCAGCAGCCATTGTGTTGGAAGCTGCTGGCCACTGGCAAGCAGGGGCAGCCACGCTATACCATTGCATGGGCGGCTTGGAGACAGAGGCTGGAAGAGCCGCAGTGCTGAGAGTTACAGGAGGTGAAAGGAGCCAAGCTGGCATTCAGCTCCTCTCCTGGTAGTTGGGAGAGGGAGATGGAGGCTTGACAGGAAGAATGGGGAGGAGGTGGGGATGGGAAAGTGAAGGCAGAGGACAGGAGTGAGTGATGGACTGGGAAGGACAGTGCATCATCATACAGTATAAGCATTTGGATATAACCGACTTTTGGCATTAACGAATACCCCTTCCCCCACACTGGTCCATTAAATCGAGGGTTTACTGTACAAGGAGATTGACTTGAGTGTCCTTGAGAGGTGCCTGCATGTCAGAGTGGTGGGTGAATTAGAAATATATTGACTCACGGGTAATATCTGAAAGTATGACTTTAAGAGTGCCATGTGCATAGTCTGCGGTGATCCATTTTTTGTCCAACAGCATCAAAGTAGGGCACTTTCCTTGCTTGTTTTGAAAAATGATACGATTCACTGGGTATATTGATCATTAATTTCTCATAGATTGCATGATGATTTTCTGTCCCATTTAATCTGACATAATTTGCATTGTTTTGGAATTAATATCTTTAGAAACTAAAGGTGATCTTTTACTGTCTAATCTCTTCTAATGAGCAAAATCCATCAAGCAACTGGATTGGGTGTACAATTTATTGGTGGGATTAATGTGATCAAAATAAGTGTTTTAACAGACATATTTGTCACAGTCTGTTTAGCTAATTTTTTCCCTCTGCTGCAGTCTTGTTAGGACTTTTGCAAATCTCATGCGTTTTTGTAGAGAGAAACTTGATCTTTTTAAACTGCATCTAGTTCTTCTCAGTTGTTTGTCTTGGAAAACAGTCCAGTATTTTTAAATTTATGACCCCGAATGTTTTTTTTTTTTAAATAATTTATCAAAATTCAAAAAGTCACTTTTTAAATTTTTACAGATGCTAATTTGCTATAGGACCACCTGGCGAGTTTACTAAGTGCTTATAACAAACAAACATAATTTTTTATAGATGCTAATTTGCTGTAGAACTCGCAAGTTTACTCAATGCCCATAACAAGCTAACATAAAAATACCCCCAAATATAAGGCATTTGTAAATTTTTGTACATTTATTATGGCAATTATATTATTTTTTATGGTAGTAGGTCATAATATACTAATAGAAGTATTATAGAATGTTTGGTAAAATAACAAAATCTTTGCATAGTGAGACAGCACTCCAGCAATATATGAGCAGATTACAAAACATGGAGACTAATGAAGTTCAGAAATATTTGATCTATAGTTAACATTTCAGGTCATTTTCTGTCTTTATTACTTTATATATAAAAAGTTGCCTGATGCTAAAAGTGGATATAGGTTTTGACAAACAAAATGAGTAAGAATCTATCCAAAAATTGGTAGATATGTTTGTCAGTGGTAATGAGGCTCTGAAAACTTTATACATGCAAAGTTAATTTAGGTTGGCTTCCACAGCTGTGACTTCACTAACATCCAAAAGAAAACTATTTTGTATTCTTTTTAAATTTGACCCATGACTTTTGTAAACATTGACAGTCTCTCATTTCTTCAGTAAGTTTCAGGCAAAGTGGATCTTATCCTCATGAGGTCTCTATGTATTCTTTTGTGTAACAACAAGATTGATGCATTTTTTTGGACACCTGGTCTCCAATGACCTATGCACGTGGTTGACTTTACCCAGGGGAGTCTGAAATTTACAGGCAGATGCAAGCAAAGAAGTGTACAGGGAGGGTGTGACAGTAACAGAAAGAGATGGTAATTGGTTCAGCTGTAGCATTTTGGACACTGCAAAAACACATTTTGTGTCTACACATAGCCTGTAAGAACAGGGCCACCAGTCTACTTAATGTATCCTTTGAAACAGCAACTTTTTGTCCATTTTTCAACTTCTTGGTTACAGTTTCCTTGAATTAAACTGGCATAACTTTCCTGTGCTTAAAAGAAAGTTAGACATCTGTTCTCTCCTTCTGTATCCTACCACAAAAGTAAACATTGAAATAAAAACATTGACGTACTTACTTGCTGCTGTGTCTTTACGAACCGATTTTATGTCTCTGGTGTTCTGATCTCCAGTAAGGATTACTGTATTAGAAGTATAATATAAAGTATATATAATATTTATACTTTGTATAAAGCATTAGAATAAGCAACGAGGGGTCCTGTGGCACCTTATAGACTAACAGAAATGTATGAGCATAAGCTTTCATGGGCAAAGACCCAGTTTGTCAGATGCAGTATTAGAATGGTATTTAGATTGTAGCTATATTCATATTTATAACGCATTCAGAATAGTATAGTTCTTGTGTAACTTGTGCTGAAACAGAGATGCAAAAACACTTTTCTCATCAAAAAGATCGTGTCAGATGTTACGTACTTTGCCCATAAAAGCTTATGCTTCAAAATATCTGTTAGTGTATAAGGTGTCACAAGACTTATTTTTTTTCCTTACCTAATTTGTTTTCCATTTCTTTTTCATAAAAATGTTTTTAAGCTTTAAGGAAGGACAGTCCTTTTTGAACAATGTTGTCCTTTCTATATTTGTGCAAAAGAATGACACAAACCGTTCTTTTTTGGGTTGTTGTTTTGGTTTGGGTTTGTACTTAATTATAGGGGTGTTAACTGTCCTTCTATCAGAAGGATATTAGTTGTTCATTCAGATGATTTCTCTTGTTTTTTTGTTTGTTTGTTTGTAAAATAGAAGACATCCAAAAATAACTCTCAAAGCAACTTTTGAACATTATGGGCAACAATTTTTTGAATGAATCACCCCCCACTCCTGAGCCTCTGGGACCAGCATGTATGTATACCATCTATATATTCCAAACCCAAAAGTGTTCCATGGCCAAATTAGTTTGGGAACTGCTGCACTAATTGGTTTCAGGGTTAAGATAGTGAATTCATTAGCATTGTCAGTGCCAACGGGCTCCTTTCCCCATGATAAAAATTCTAATCTTAGCAACTGTAGTATTAAAGCTCTGCTAAGTGACTTAATTCTGTGATATAAAGTGGCTTTTTAAAAGGTTTTAAAATCAATATATTCTGAGTAAAAAAAACTTTTGTACAGTGGTAAATTCAGGGGTTAAGGAAAGGTATTGCTTCAGTTTTTCCTTTTACTGCTTTAGGGGAATTCCATGTTTTGTCTGTGTCAAAGGCTTGCTTGATAAGACAACTCTTATGAAATACGATTAAGATTACATAACAGCGTCTATTCTAATCCCACTATAAACTTGATCATTGCTAAAAAAATTAATCCTTTCGGGATATTTTGGTGGCAAACTGTTGAACCATTTCTTGGTCCAAGCAGAGTTCCATAAAGGAGCAGTGACTGTTCAGAGTATTGATACAGATAAATTAGCAGGAGAGCTGAGCGGCAGCTGTACCCCATTAACACAAGTTCACAGAAGAGGAGTGTAAAGTGTTTTACAAAGGGTGGTTAGTGCTGTTATGCCCATTTTATACCTCAGGAAACTGAAGGATAGGACAGTTAAATTTCCCAGAGTGTCAAATCAGTGGCATGGATAAGACTATAATTTATGGCTGTAGATTTTCAGTGCATTGGCTCTTGGACCACAGCTAGGGATTTGAGCTGTGCTTTGTATTTCTCTTTGCTTTTGTGGAGTTATTTTAAATTGTTACCTAGTGCACACTTTTTTTCGTGCACAAGAACAGAAGCTGCTTCCATCCATCAGTAAGTGCGTATACCCTATATTATAAACATAAAATGCATCTATTTTGAATTTGGGTTACTTTTCCCAGGAGTGCTAGCTGCCCCCCCTTCCCCCTCCTGGCAGGGAGTCAGTTACCCAGGGGCCCAAGTAGTCTAAAAGGACCTGGGCTGTCCTGGCTGCCACTGCTGGAAGTGCAGCTCGACTAAAGCAGGCTTACTGCTGCTTCATGCTTGGAAGCAGCCAGCACATCCCTGCAGGAGCATGTTGCTCACTCTCAGGAGCTGCTGAAAGTAAGCACTGACCCACTCATCTCTTTCAGCATTCTTATTCCCTGCCGGAGCTTGCACCCCCTTTCACACCCCAACCACCTGCTCCAGTTCAGAACCCACACCCAGACTTCCTGTCAGAGCCTGCATGTCCAGCTTGCATCCAAACCTCCTGAGCCTGCACCTAATGTTGCCTATAAGCTGAGTGCTTAGGCAGCCACCCAGGAGAGATTAAAATGCTGCCCAGCTGATGGTAGCGGAGTGCTCACAGCCAGCAGCATGTGTTTGTATTGGTGGTGCACATCTGCAAATGCCTCAGTGCAAATAAAAAAGGAGGGAGGGGGATAGAGTGAGAAGGGCGGGACTGGGGAAGAGTATCAGGGAAGGGACAAGACATCGATCTTTAAGATTTGTGGAGCTAGACAGTTGGGAATCCCCCTGGGTGGGCATGTGTAAGCCAGCAGTGCGCTGAGCATCAGCCAGTGCATGCACAGCCTGGCCCAAATCTTAGTTTGCTCGTGCATGGGGCCAATTGACTGTTCTGTCCAGGGGGTTGCAATTCCTGTCTGCTAGTCTGACTTTTGCAACCGTGACCCAATATGTTCAGTTGTACTGCTCCTGAACTTTATTTTATGCTGTCTTGAGTTCAAGGTTTGGGTTAACTGCAGTCAACAAGTTTAGTTAACTTGTGCTCTCGTTAACAATTGCATAATTCATTGGGCACGTTCCTAATTCTTTATTCCTACAGCTAAAGTTAAGAGTAGAGAATTTGTGTTGCAGGTGAAAGTAAGCAAGAAAATATTATGAATATTTGATCATTAATTAAGACTCTCTTTGTAAGGAGCTGTGGGCCTGGTGGGCCAGTAAGGGATAAAGAGGGATACCTTCATGTGGATTCTACATCTGGGACTCTCAAAACAACTTTCAGAAAGCAGTTTAGTATGCAGATTTCCAGGCTGGCTGGGAGGGGGAAGTCATTCTGAGGATCAACCGTGGCCCAGCTCTTGTTAGAAGGGAGGGCACACACAGAGAGATAAGATTTCCACCCCATGGGGCAAGGAGAAGATTAGAACTTGATGGTGCATTTAGCTCCAAAATGCCAGATTCTCAAGGATGTTACACAAAGGTTGTGGTATACCAAAGAGCATTGTAAATGTATAATTGCAATGGGTTTGTTCTTGTTAAACACACTGACTGCTGTAACCAATGGGTGCTGCTACCAGAACCTGTGGAGTTGTACCATGTACTGAATGTTTGGAAAGAGCCATGTGACTCTTTTTGTAGAATGTAAATTGAACAGTTTAAATTGAGCACATTAGGTATTCCTTACAGCACTAAAGAGTGCTAATCCCAGTGTAGTTGCCCACCCTCAGCCAAGTCTCAAATAACAGCAAATGTACACACACTTAAATTAACACTTCAGAGGAGGTAGGAGCCCACAGGACCATGCTTTTCCTTTTCCTCCTCAGTTAATACACACCTTTATCTGGCAGTGGCAAATCTGGCACACTTTGTGTATGTGTGTGTGTAATTTTGTGAATTTCTAATAAAGTACACTATTACTTTTAGATACTGAAAATAATGGAGCCTTTAATTTTTTTTTTACAGTTTCATATTTTTCTTGGTGACATTCATTATGATTTGATGACTGTTCAGTGACTTACGTGATACAAGTTCTCTGATGGCTTGCCTCCATGAAAAAATTACACCAGTTTAATAAAGGTTTAATTTTAAATTGATTCAGTTAAACCTTTGCAAAAAGTTGGTCATACACATTTATTCCTGTTACAGCCAGACTTATTTCTATTTAGCTTTAGTCAATTAAGAATTGTTCTAAACAGTGTCAGAATAAAGGTCCCAACAAGGTGTTTGCATCACTCTGAAACAGTTTAATATTGAAACTTCAGTTTAACAATCACCACTTTCTGACATGTAGGCTGTGGTCAAGTGCCTAGTGGACAGGTGTTCACATCATTAAAACCATCATGACAGGTTTGCAGTCTTGCTGGCCCCAGATGTGACGATTTACCACACAATCCATGCTTTCAAGGTAAAGACTCCACACTATACCTGCTTTTAGCACATCACATGGCTGTTGCTGAACTCACTGAAAGGCCCTCTAACCATACATTATGGTTTTGCAGAGTGGGGAGCACGAGAGCTGACTGTTGGATTTGCCATCCCTCATTCTCTCCTAAATGACTGTGCCAAGAGACAGGGAGAGAAGAACCCCACTGGCTTTCCAGTACACTCATCCCTCATTAAACGAGTGAACTCCCCCCCAGCTAATGTGAACCTTACCCTCCTCCCACCGCAGCCTGACTCCTTCCCCCCGTTGGCTCTGCAGACCCAACCTGCCACAGCCTGACCCCCCTGCCAGCCCAGCAAACCCAACCTGCCACAGCCCCACCCCACTGCCAGCTCTGTGGCCCCAACCCGCCTCAGCCTGAAACCCCACCAGCCCCACACACCCAACCTTCTGTAGCCTGGCACACACACCCTCCCCTGCTGGCCCTGCACACCCAAACCTGCTATAGTCTGACCCTCCTCGCCAGCTCCACACACCCAAACCACTGCAGCCTGACCCACCCCACCCCCCACGGGTCCTGCACACCCAACCCACTGTAGCCTGACCTCTCCCCCCAACCCCCGCCAGCCCTGCACGCCCAAATTGCTGCAGCCTGTCCCTCTCCCCCTGCCAACAGACCCAACCCGCTGCAGCCTGATTCCCCTGTCAGCTCCATGGCCCCAATCCACTGCAACTTGGCCGGCCTGCACACCCAACCTGCAGCAGCCTTAACACCCTGGCTGCCTCACGGACCCAATCCGCCACCAGGTTTTAACCCTCCCTTCTGCTCATGGCCCCAAACTGCCCCCCAGCCTTTAACCCTCCCCAACCCTTCCCCCTAACCCAAGGTTCACTTACCTTTCAAAAGCAGCGCCACATGCTGCCACTCCTTTGCCGAGGTAGGAGCACTAGGAGCTAATCAGAGATTTTAATATGTATTTTAATGTAATTTAGTGTCCCTCTTATGAGTTTTCGCCTACAAGCAGTAAATTGGGAACCAACTGTGCTCGTATAGTGAGGCATGGGTATATAATCTCATCTTCCAGCTGCTTTAAACTTTCTGCAGTGGTCCTTTATTTAAAGGAAAGCCTGAAAAATGCCATCCCTTAGAGTTGTTTAGTTTTGTTTTTCTTTCCCTTTCTTTAATTTAGGATAAATGCAGTTCAGATATTTCTGAGTTCGTGTGTGTGAGAGAGAGACACAAAAGCCAAACTTGGATGTCAAACGCATTTTTTTCTGTAGAGTTAGTGTCTACATATGAGTAACTTAAATACTTGATTTCATTTAAAACATGCCTTTTTAATATGGTTTAGAGATCTATGATTCTAAGGAATGAGCTAAATTCAAAATGAGTTAGTACTGAATCTTTACACTGGAGTTGTTTGGGCACATCCTCTCATTGGGCCTCTACACAGGTGTTTGAGTCCACCAATTTAAATCCTGTTGTATAATCAGAATCTTAATTAGTTGTAAATTTATGAATATTTAAATATCTAACTGTTGCAGATGGCTAAATAGCTTTTGCTATGAATCAGTCAAAACACAAATGAAAAAAGTTTCAACTTGCTTTAATTAAATGTTTGTCAGTCATTTTATTAATTTAAACTGACAGAACAAACCAAAACACTTTGAATCTAGAAATACAAATTTCAGCTGAAATAGAAAAAAAGGTTGACTTTCAGCCAACAGTTATCTTGATTTCATAAAAAATGAGCTCATGTACCACCTCAAATGAAAGCTCCTAACCCATGTGCATTGCAATAGGTAAAAAAATAAGCCAATTTTAAAGCATATACAGCAGTCAGAAAATAGAATTTCTGTCTTAAACACCTTTTATTTTAGAAACATAGAAAGCAGTGCAGTTTACAGGTATGTATATGAGGAATGGAAAAATAGATTTGTTACATAGGAGAAGGAAGAACAAGTTGAACCTGTGTAATTCAGAACACTCTCTTCCAGCAGCATCCACAATCTGGCATGATTTTAGTTAGCTGGATAACTACTTATCAAGTAGTTTCCTGAGGTCCCATAAAATTTGTTTACAGCCACCAGAACTGGCTGTCAGTGTTCTGTGTTGCTGTTTAGCTGTAATTACCCCTAAATGTTTTCTAGGAGCCCAGAAAGCAGTGGGAGTGTTGGTAATGCTGCTAGGCAATATTGATCTCCCATGGTCTGGCAAATTCTCTTGACTGGCACCAGGCAGGTCCTGAGAGTGCTGAATTAGAGAGGTTCAACCTGTAATTAAAAAAAAAAAAAAAAAGCAAACCATAGAGTCACAAATATGAAGTAAAAGATAAAATTAAAAACAAGAGCAATTTCAGTGTGGGTATCAATTCCAAAAAGAATTTGCATATTGAAATATCTTCCACAAAAACATTCTCATTTGCTCTACTTCCCCATGACAGTCTTAATTCTATCTGATTATTTCAAATAATTCTTAAATGATTGCTTGATTGATTAAAGAAAAATGGAGCCTGAGTCATATGTTCTGGTGAGAGAGAAGTTCAAAAATCCCAAAGACAATGATCCAGACTATACATATCTGTAAATGTAAGTGAAGTCATAGAATCAATACCAAATATATGGATGACCAATACTCGCAAGAGAGAGAGGGTAAGAGAGGGTTAAAACATACACAGACAAGGAAGAAATAGGAGACCCAGGCCATGTCTGTACTACAAAGTCGACATCAAGCCTCTGATTTAAGAAAGTCAGTCTTACATGTTCACAGCATGCTCACTGTGCCCATGGAGTGTGTCCTCACTAGCAGCACTTGAATCAATGCTTGGAGCACTGCAGTGTGGATAATTATCATACAGTGCACCTAGCCAATAGGAATTTTGGGTAGGGCTTGCAATGCCTCATGGGACCAAAACATTGTTTTAGCCTT
The DNA here is from genome assembly GCF_033958435.1 of Carettochelys insculpta. Classification (NCBI taxonomy): domain Eukaryota; kingdom Metazoa; phylum Chordata; order Testudines; family Carettochelyidae; genus Carettochelys; species Carettochelys insculpta. Next base: position 12,530,178 of record NC_134138.1, read on the forward strand.
CTATGATGCACTTAACTTCCTCCCTCCCTTCTACTTTAATATCAAGAGCAAACAAACCAAGGCTTTTTTGTGTGTCTTTTTTCAAAAAGCCTGGGTTAGCCATGTGGACCTCATAGCATGATACGCATGAACCCTGCTCAGCTGTAGACTTTCGTTATGAGGATTACAAACACTGCTCTTAAAGAATAGGGAAGAACTAGTTAAGAATTTGAAAGTGTAAGACAGCTTGGTGAAAGTGGTCATGAGGTGATAGAGTTAATGATTCTAAACAATGGTAGGAGGGCAAACAGGAAAATAAAGACAAAGGATTTCAAGACGCGAGACTTCAGCAAACTGAGTTGGAATGTAAGGTTCAATGAGAAGCAAGTATAAGGAAAACCAATTGAGGACAGTTGGCAGTTTCTCAAAAAAACATTAAGGGCTCAAAAGCAAACTATTCCACTGCATAGTAAAGATAGAAAGTATGGCAAGAGACCACCTTGCCTTAACTATGAGATCCTGAATGAGCTAAAAATCGAAAAGGAGTCCAAACAAAGTAGAAGACAGGCCATATTAAAAAAGATGAATGTAAACAAGCTAGATGATTTATCTGGCAGGAGAGATGGCGGTGCAGGAGATGGGGGATGGAAAGTGTGTCGGGGCTCAGGGCAGGAGCACTGCAGGATTCAGGGCAGGGGGCTAGGAGATCTTGGGGGAATCACTGGAGCCCTCTGCCGTGGCAAAGACTTCATGGCAGTGGCAGATTCTTGGGGCATCTGGTGCTGCATTGCCTACCTGGTGGCTCCTCTGAGGGGCATTTGTGTGTACTGTGCTGCCCAGCCTGGCTGCCACCTGGTCCTGTTAAGCAGTGGGATCCAGGGTTGAAAACAGCTCTCAGCTGTTGAGGAGAAAGGATCCTCTGTTTGCCTGCCTTCCATTCTTTTTCTCCTCAGCAATATTCTCTTTGTGGTTACCTGAGTTTGCCCACTGCTCCTGTGAGGTATCCACATAACATGATCATAGAGCATTATGGGGTAGTGAGGGGGTTGCTGCCATGAATTGCTTTTAGTTTCTTGTAAAAATGGCATGTCTCTTGGCCAGAATCAGAAAGACTGTTCTCTCTTCTCTTCTGGTATGTTTGCCAAAGCTCCTGTATTTTCACACGGCCGTGCTGCATGTTCCTCGTACCCTGCATGATCTCAACATACAAATGTCAGCCTTTCTTCTTTTGGATCGGATTTATGCCTGCACAATCTTCTCCCTGCACAGCAGTAAGAACACCACCTACTGTGTACTCCATGCTGGAGCTTATTTTTGGCCTTTGGTTTCCCTGATCAGCTGTGCTTGCAAGCTTTCTGTGCTGATCAAAGAGGAAATGAAAATTCAAAAGTTCCAGGAGCTTTAATGGGTGGGAAGGGGCTGTTTCCTGTGTACCTAGCTGCCATGTAATAAAGTTGAAAGTTCTCTGTAAGCAGTCACTGCAGAGCACTGTGGGACACCCCCTGAAGGCCAATTCTTTCAAGTTACACAATGCTATGCCTACACTATCCCCATATCAACCTGTGGATGATGAATCAAAGACTTTGACTTTTGTGGATGCAGAATACAGAAGTTAGCTTTACATAGGTTGGTGGAAGGGACTTGGTAGTGTAGAAACACACACTATTAAATTGATTCACTGCAGCTTCTGGTGACTGAAGTTTGTAGCGTAGACCAGGCCTTGGTTGTGATTCTTCCAATAGAAGACCTGAATACATGTATTGCTACTGTTTCTCCCAACAACACCCTCTTCATGTGGATCTTGTTTCTGCTGTAGAATATGCAAACTGCACGAACTGCTAAAGTACATGCAACAACTTTTTTTCTCCCTAAGAACACCTCTTAAAAAGAAAAACTTTATGCAAAAGGAGAGCACATGGGAAAGAGTTCAGTCTTCTTTCCTTTTCTGCTTGGAAAAGAGACAACAGGGTCTGTAAAATCATGACTGTTGTGGAAAAAAAAGTAAGTAAGTGTTGTTTTCTCATAACACAAGAAAAAGAGGGTCACAGGATGAAATTAATAGGCATCAGGTTTAAAATAAACAAAGGAAGTATTTCTTCACACAGTGCAGAGTCCACCTGTGGACGGTCTTGCCAGAGGCTATTGTGAAGGCTAAGACTATAACAGGGTCCATTAAAGACCTAGATAAATTCATGAAGGACATGTCCATCAGTGGCTATTAGGACGGGCAGTGATGGTATCCACAGCCTTGGTTTGCCTGAACCTGGGAATGGGCAACTGGAGATGAATCACCTGATGCTTACCCATTCTGTTCATTCCCTCTGAAGCACTTGACATTGGCCACAGTTGGAGGACAGGATATGGGACTTAGCTGGACTTTGGTCTGACCTAGGATGGCTGTTCTTATGTTATTGTTAGCCAACTTTGATGGGAAATTACTGGTGCAGATATTGATGTATCAGTTAACTGGTTCTTCTAAAAAAGCTTCTGAATATACAGCTACTGTGTAAGTGAAAGATTGTAAAAGACCAACTTTTCACGCTGAGTATATAGCTAGCCAAAAGGTTTAAATATCTACTCAAGAGCTAGAGATGGCAATATATACAGTAAGGCTGCATCTACACAGCATTCCTCTTTCAGAGGAGGAATACAAATGAGATATAATGAAAATGCAGGTGAAGCACTGATTTACAAATCTTGTGCTTCATTTGCATAATCTTATGGGATTGTGTTTCCAGAAGAGACTTTGCCGAAAGCAAAACAAGCTGTGTAGATGGGGATCCTTCAGGAAAAAACCCCCAATTTTTAAAGAACCTTCATTTCTGAACTGAACGAGAAATAAGGGTTCTTTCGAAAACAGAGTTTTTCCCCCCAGAGGAGCCCCATCTACATGTCTTTTTTGCTTTGGGAAAAGTCTCTTCAAGAAATGCATTTTTGATCTCCCTCATTTGCATTCCTCCTCCTGTAACACCAACAGACCCTGGTTGCTGTCACCAGAGATTGAACCTACAGTCATAGGGGCTAATGCCTTGTGCTCTACCCCATGAGCTAAAGGTCAGCTGGTGCTCAGTCAAGGCTGTAGAGCAGAGACTTCACTCACTGTAGTATGAGGTCTGAGTGCCTCTGGGTACTACACTCCAAAAGGGGAATGCTGTGTAGACACAGCCTAGATGTCATATTATCTAGAATTTGTATAACTGGCACATTCTGTTAACTGGCACTTGGGGCAGATGCAGATGCCCCGGGGCCATGCTCCACACCATCCCCTCACCCTCCCGGCCAGGGCTAGTTGTCATGTGGCTGTACTCCTTCCTCCGGCCAGGGTCAGCTGCCGTAGGGCCAGCTCTCTCTGCCAGGGCATCTACCCCAGCCAGGGGTGGCTGAGTGGGGCCAGCTTTCCAGCTGGGGCTGGCCATCACAGTGCAACCCCCTTGCCCCTGGCTGAGTGGGGCACCTCCCCTGGCCATGACCAGCTGAGTGGGACCGGCTGTGCTGTTGGGATTGGTGACAGCAGTGGAGCCCTCCTCACCAGGGTCAGCCAAGGGCCCCGATCTACTAACGGGCAAATGTGACTATCTGGCAATCCCTATTCTCTAGGGATGTCAGATAATCAAGCTTCTACTGTATATTGTTTTTTATGCTACTGTAACATTCCCTTCTGTTGAGTTTTTCAACTGGGAAGATTCAGTTCTTTCCAGAGGCAAAAAAATCTGCATCATGTTTACTCAGATCAGTTCCAGTGGGCAGCTGTTTTAGATCTGATTCAAACAAACACTGAGCATCCCACCTGTACTCATGTCAAGAGCCTGAAAGGAGTTGCTTTCTCTATCAGTGTTGCAGGTGTACTGGTTCTCCTCCTTTTGGGGGTTATGCACTGCCAATTTTTTTCTCTATTCTTCAGTCCCCAGTGCACTGTGTTTGCCAGTTTCTTGTCATGCTATGTCTGCAGTATCAAATCTGGACTACTGTCCAGGAAGTCTTCATATTCTGATGCAACACAGGAACATTGCTTGGGCTTCCAGTCCTTTAAACTTTTCTTCCCATGTGGCAATTAGTTTGCACTCCATACGAAGTTTTTCTCTCCCCTGGGAGTTAGGCTGACATGGCACATGCAGTGCTGATCACAACAACCAAGGCATCCTTCAGTCTGCATAGACTATGGATCGTGCCCTTTGTAACTCCATTTAAGATTGTGACTGTGGAGGCCCACACGAGAGTGCCAGTCCTTGCTACATCTGCTGCATATGTAATGGGTGTCTGGCAGGTCCTTGCTGTGCTTTCTACGAGGTCGCTTCTCCTCTGCCAGCTGTCTGATCTTCGTCTCGCCCTTCTGAAGGCCCTTATGTAGTTCCTGCTTCCAGCTGCTGCGGTCGTCTGCCAGCTCTTCCCAACTATCTGCGTCGAAGTCTACCTCCTTGAGGTCCCTCTTACAGACATCTTTGTTGTGCAGATGGGGGCATCCGGGAGGTCTTTTGCCAGAGGCTAGCTCGCTGTACAGGATGCCTTTTGGGATCCTTCCATCATTCATCCTGTGGACGTGGCCAAGCCAGTGGAGCCGCCGCTGCCTGAGGTGGGTATGCATGGTTGGAATTCCAGCTTGCTCGAGGACAGCATTGTTGGGCACTCTGTCCTTCCATGATACCCCAAGAATGCACCTGAGGCAGCGCAAGTGGATGACATTCAGCCTGTTTTCCTGGTGGGCGTACAAGCTCCAATACTTGCTGCTGTAGAGGATGGTGCTGAGGATGCAGGCTCTGTAGACTTGCATTTTGGTGTGAGTGTACAGCTTGTTGTTGTTCCACACTCTCTTGCTAAGTCTGAACAGAGTTCTGGCTCCTTTTCCAATCCTCCTGTTTAGCTCAGACTCCAGCGACAGGGTGTCGGTGATGGTGTAAGTAAACTCGTGGATGACGTCTAGCACGTAATTGTCCATGCTGATTGATAGAGGTTCAGCAACGTCCTGACCAAGTACGTTTGTTTTCTCTAGGCGGATGGTAAGCCCAAAGTCCTTGCATGCTTTGGAGAACTCATCCAGCAGTTTTTGAAGCTGGCCTTCTGTGTGTGTCACTACAGCAGCGTCATCTGCGAACAGCATGTCTCTAATGAGCACTTCCTGCACCTTAGACTTAGCCTTCTGCCTTGCAATATTAAACAGTTTCCTGTCAGATCTTGTATGCAAAAAGATGCCCTCTGTTGAGGATCCAAAGGCATGCTTCAGGAGGAGTGCGAAGAAGATCCCAAACAATGTCGGAGCAAGGACACATCCTTGTTTGACGCCACTCCTGATGCTGAAGGCATCCAATGATGTGCCATCATATTGGATGTTTCCTCTCATGTCTTTGTGGAAAGACTGGATCATCTTGAGTAGCCGTGGTGGACAGCCTATCTCGTGGAGCAATTTAAACAGTCCTTCCCTACTGACCGAGTCGAAAGCCTTCGTCAGGTCGATGAAGGTAACAGAGTGGCTTCCTCTGCTCTCTGCATTTCTCCTGCAGCTGCCTCAGGGAGAAGATCATGTCAATGGTAGATCTGTCGGCGCGGAATCCGCACTGGGATTCAGGATACACCCTCTCAGCAAGCTTCTGGAGTCTGCCGAGGATGACATGAGCGAACAATTTACCAATGATACTTAGGAGGAAGATTCCACGGTAATTGTTGCAGTCACTTCTGTCTCCTTTGTTCTTATACAAGTTCACAATGTTGGCATCCCGAACATCCTGTGGAATCTCATCCTGTCTCCAGCACAGGCACAGAAGCTCATGTGGGGATTCCAGGAGTGTGTCCAAGGCAGACTTGATTACCTTTGGTGGTATACCATCCTGGCCTGGGGCCTTTGCTACTGCGGTGCTGTCAATAGCTTTCTTCAATTTGACCACAGTTGGTTCCTGGTCTAGCTCGTCCATGACTGACAGGAGCTTGATGGCATTGAGGGCTGTATCAACCACAGTGTTCTCGCATGAGTACAGCTTGGAGTAGTGCTCAACCCATCGCTCCATCTGTTTGGCTTTGTCAGTGGTGACTTCACCAGATCTGGATTTCAGAGGTGCCGTCTTGTTCTGGATGGGTCCCATTGCCTTCTTTATGCTCTCATCCATTCCCCTGAGATTACCAGAGTTAGCACAGGTCTGGATACTGCTGCATAGCTTAAGCCAGTAGTTGCTGGCACAGCGCCTGGCTGTCTGCTGTACTATTTTTCTGGGTACTCTGAGTGTGTGCTGGGTACTCTTACTCAGTGAGCATTTATACTCCAGAAATGCAGCATGCTTCTTTTTGATGACTGAAATCATCTCATCAGAGTTAGCTTCGAACCAGTTGTTTGTGTTTCCAGCTCTTCTTCCAAACACTGACAAGGCCGTATTGTGGATTGTGTCCCTCAGATGCTGCCATCTGGATGTCGCATCAGCAGCCCCAGGGCTGCTGCGCAGATTCTCCTCAAGGGTCTCTCTGAACATTTCAGGTTTTTCTGATTTTGCTGTCTTTCTGGCATCAGTGTGGGGCCCTCCAGTTGGTTTAGAATGGTGCAGCTTCTTGGGTCTCAGCTTGAGCTTGGAGCAGACTAGCGAATGATCTGTATCGCAGTCGGCACTATGGTAGCTGCGTGTCAGGAGGATGTTTTTGAGGTTGTCGCATCTGGTGATGACCAAGTCTAATTGGTGCCAATGTTTCGAGCAGGGGTGTCTCCATGACACTCTGTGCTGTGGCTTGGTTTTGAAAAATGTGTTTGTGATGCACAGATTGTGGTACATGTAAAGTTCAAGGAGACGCTGTCTGTTGTCATTCATTTTTCCCACACGGAAGTGACCTAGGCAAGAGGGCCATAAGTCACGATCACCTCCAATTCTTGCATTGAAGTCGCCCAAAAGGTACAATTGTTCACGAGCAGGTATTTGCACGATGGCGTCACTGAGCTCGTCATAGAACTTGTCCTTTTGCTTCTGGTGTGGCGTTCAGGGTTGGAGCATAAGCGCTGATCAGGTGGATGGGACTGGCTCAGGTTTGAAGTTCGACAACTTCTGATCACTCACTATACATATTTTCTTCTTTGTAATGTATCAAGTCTTTTCAGATGATGTATTGAATCCTACATTTTGTAGGTATGGGGTTGCCTTGAGCCCTGCCCCAACGCATACTACTTTCTCCTCAGTATACCACCTGTGCCAGAGCCTTCAAGGGGGCCTGTGATGTTAGCAAAATAGGTGCCCCCTCTTGTCAAGGTTTAAGTGTCAGCTGATCACTGACAATTTCATCACTGAACCAGTCCAACTCACTGTGTATCTTATCTTTATCACACACTGTAAGATCATATTTAAGTTTTTGCTTTATAAGGGAGTGTCTGCAGTTGCATTCCTCTTTTGAAAGAGGTATGCAAATGAGGTATGAATTTGCATATTTGGTGACTCATTTGCATATTCTTATTTCGAAAGAGCTTCTTTCAAAAGAAGAAAGCCAGTGTAGATGCTGCTCTTTTGAAAGTAAACCCATTTTCAAAATAATCCTTCTTCCCTTTATTTGATGGGAAGAAGGATTCTTTCCAAGATGGGGTTTACTTTCAAAAGAGCAGCATCTACACTGGGTTTCTTCTTTTGAAAGAAGGTCTTTCAAAATAAGAATGCACGAATGATGTGCTACATATGCAAATTTATACCTCATTTGCATTTTTGATTTACCTCATTTGCATGCATCTTTTGAAAGAGGAATGCAAGTGTAGACACACACTAAGAGTAACAAGTGTTTGCCTCTGAGTTTATCAGTCCATAGAGGGGATTGTATGCTGCTTATTAAGAAGGCTATCAAAACTAAATGAGCTATTGTGGGACAAAGACTTTAACTGTCTTTCACACCTGTAAAGAGACTCGTGCCAAAAGGCTTATCCCATATGCTTGGATTCTGGAGTAAAGAAACAAAGTTAGTGAATGAGAAAATTGTTCATCTCTAATGCTGTTTGGACTCTCACGGGGCCAGAGGTACAAAACAGAAGCAGAAGTCCCCAAGGTCAACCTGGATTACCCATAAAAGACGTTGGGTGCTGACAGCTTATTACACCTCTATCACCATTTTGAACCGTAGATTGTACTCATTTGTTTGTATAAACTGCCTGCTTTAACCTGTAACTGTCATGTATTTTCTTAGTTATTAAATCCTTAGTTGGAGATTTAATAACTAAAAAAACAAATGACTAAATCTGAAGGATGGGGGTTATATGCATGACAGCTCATTATCTAATAAATAAATGTTACTGTTTAAGGTGCTACAGGGCTGCTTGATATTATTAAATCCTGTGTTAGTTTAGTATAGGATTGCCTACAAGTGTTCTCTTAGGTGTGAGATCGGTGGTACAAGCTGACCTGCGGTAAGTGACTGGTCACTTGGTACTGGAAGCAACTTGAGTCGTACGATCTGTGGCATAATATAGCAACCAACTGGCACTAAGGCCAGGTGTGTATCAGTATAACTACATCATCTAGGGGCACAAAAAATCCACACCTCTGAGTAACATAGTTATACTGACCTAATCCATCATATAGCCAACAGTATATTGACAAGCTTCTACTGTTGACACACCTATACCTCTTATGGTGATGATTTACTACACCAGTTGGAGAAGCTCTCCTATCAGCATATAGCATTGCCACTTAAGCACTACACTAATGCTGCTGGACTGATGCAGTGTTTTCATTTAGACTTCCTGACCAGCTTGTCTGGATGGCAAGATAAATTTGGAGTGCCCAAGGGTACCATGTGTGACCCAATGGTTAAACTTGTTACAGTGCTGCAAGAGTTGATAGTTGTTACTGGGTCGGTGAAATCTAATTATAGAACATGCTTCCCCTTCATTATCTCTGCTCTGAGTTTTTGATGCTCTGCCCTGAGGTTGGCACTCACAGTCAACAGTGTGACAGGGTGTGTGAAGTAGCCTTGTAAATATATTCTCCAGTGTCTGCATTAAACGTATCCTCATCCCACTGGGTCTAGTGCTTGTAAGGCCCTTTATGCTTCTTTGTCCCTTTTTAGCTAGTGTAAAGAAACCAAAGTGAAGAGTGAGCCTTTCTTCTACCATCTTGAACTATTGGAACAGCAGTAATGGATATAGGCCAGGTTTCAGTACGATAAAGGGCCACTCATGCTTGTTAATGCAGAGGAGTGTATGTGGCATTTTTACTGCAAGGGCTGCACAGTGCCATAGTTGTGGGGTCATACCCAGGGGACGCCAAACAGTGTTTCCACCAGTGGGCTGCAGAAATAGGCTCTGAGCCTTCTACCGACAACCGTAGCAGTAAGGTTAATCAATCTGATTTAACGCTGCTCTTAGTGAATTGGTAGTGTCCTTTCTGTGGGTTGTTGTTGGGCTACCCGCTCCCCAAAAAAGGGGATGCTGCAGGCACGTTGCACTGCTGCAGACACGTTCTGTTTGGACTTTCTGTTGCCAGAAGGCCAGGTTTAGTGGAAGTGAGAACACAACTTGTAATGAATCAGTCCCAATAGGTTTTATTCAAATTATGGAATACTTTAAACAGTTCTTTAATTTCAAGGGGAAGAGGGCAATATACCACACACTTTTTAGGCAAAGTAAAATATCCAGCCTTCATTAGAGAAGTACTGGAGTCAGGACTCCTGCCTGGGTGTTTTACTCAGGTGATCATAGAATCATAGAACACTAGGACCGGAAGGGGCCTCGAGAGGCCATCGAGACCAGTCCCCTGCCCCGATGGCAGGACCGACCACTATCTACACCATCCCTGATAGACATCTATCTAATCTGTTCTTAAATATCTCCAGCGAGAGAGATTCCACAACCTCCCTTGGCAACTTATTCCAGTACTTGACCACCCTGACAGTTAGGAACTTTTTCCTAATGTCCAACCTAAACTTCCCTTGCTGCAGCTTAAGTCCATTGCCTCTTGTTCTCTCCTCAGAGGCCAAGAAGAACAAGTTTTCTCCCTCCTCCTTATGACACCCTTTAAGATATCTGAAAACCGCTATCATGTCCCCCCTCAATCTTCTCTTTTCCAAGCTAAACAAGCCCAATTCTTTCAGCCTTTCTTCATAAGTCATGTTCTCCAGACCTTTTATCATTCTAGTTGCTCTTCTCTGGACCTTCTCTAATTTCTCCACATCTTTCTTGAATTGGGGTGCCCAGAACTGGACACAATATTCCAGCTGAGGCCTAACCAGCGCAGAGTAGAGCGGAAGAATGATTTCTTGTGTCTTGTTCACAACACATCTGCTAATGCATCCCAGAATCATGTTTGCTTTTTTTGCAACAGCATCACACTGTTGACTCATATTTAACTTGTGATCTACTAGAACCCCTAGATCCCTTTCTGCTGTACTCATTCCTAGGCAGTCCTTTCCCATTCTGTATGTGTGAAACAGATTATTCCTTCCTAAGTGCAACAACTTACATTTATCTTTATTAAACTTCATCCTGTTTACTTCGGACCATTTCTCCAATTTATCTAGATCAATAATAAATAACTTAATAAATAATAAATAACTTAATTCCAATTCATATGTGAGTGAAATCTCATTAGTATTCTTGGATTCTGCTGATTATGATTTAATTTTAGTTTTTAAATTCATTTTGTTTAAAGGAAGAACATTAAATGTAGAAATAACACAACACCATTGAAAACTTAAAGGGTTACTCTCAAGTTAAAATTGATATTGTAAACCAATTTTGTTGTTTGTTACTAATAATACTTTAGATTATTAGTATAATTGAAAAGTTGCAGTTACTTTTGATTTTTTACTTTAATCTCTTTCACTTAGTTTAGGCACTGAAAACCAATGTAAGCCACTTTTGTTCATTTCAAATTTTTAATGTTGTGATATTTGGGTTGCAAATTCTACATGAAATTTATTTTATTAATTAGCTGCTGTTTCCATTAGACTGTGGGGAGAAAAATCACAAACACTATTTGGTGGCGATTTCAAACTCTCAAAGGGCAGTTGGACACGTTAACTGGTATTCAGTGTCAGTGGGAGGCTGGTACCTTTTGTTCCTTTGAAAAAAATCTCTCTCTCTCTCAAGTTTTGTACCAGTTTACCCTTTAGAAAATATAATTTTTGAGTTACATATAATTTTTCTGTTGTAATAATGCAAGTCTGAAAACGCAAGTTAAAGCTATAATTCAGGTAAATATTTAACTGGATGAAATTAATTTAAAATTGTATATATGGGCAGTTGGACATCAACTTATATGAATTTTGTTGTGTTTATTTAACTTCTCAACCTTGATTTTCTACTAATTTAGGCATTTGTAATCTGTGAGTTGGGTTGTTTTTCTAGAATCCTTATGTAAGCCTCTTGAGTTTCAAGAAAGCTATCAAGGCTTTGGATTGTGGGATTGAAATTGTTGAGGCCAGAACACTGGAAGCTATCTAGAGTCTTCTTCATTCCCAGAATGAAGATCCAGTGAATTCTTACATGTGAAGCCTAGTAGTGGTAATACACAGAAATTTTCAAAGAAGAAATAGTTCATTGTGTTCGCTTGAAACCGGTCTTCTACAAAGATACGCTCTCAACCATCTTTAAATTAGAGAGTATTAAAAGTACAGGGAAAATGTCTGATGACTGAAGCTCAAGTACCCTCCTTTCAAAAGAGGAAATGTGCTTTGACAAAACCTTTTATAGAAATATGAATGTTTTTTGGGTAATTCATACTTAACAATGTTTTGTAACTACTTTTTAAATGTTTTACTAATAACATAATTTCGGGTCAGACAGTTTTATCAGTGTTGAATGGTACATCAAGAGTAGAAGGTGATTTTTCCAAAACTTCAAGGTATCCATATAATAATTATCTGAGAATCTTTTGTATGCACTAGAAGATAATTTCTTACCCTAACTCAGCAGAATGATTACCATGACAGTAGGAAGAATGCAATTAATTAAATACAGTTCATCTAAGATCAAATCTTGCATACCTTTTGGTTCTTTTCCTTTCATTGGCATGTAATCAAAGTTTTCCATAGCACATACTGAAGCCTGAAATTTCTATGGTTTCTCTAGCAATAGTTGACTACACAAAATTTATTACAAAGCAAACACCCAGGCATAAGATTATTTTCACAGATGATGTGGACAGGGGAGGGGTAGTTCAGTGTTTAGAACATTGTCCTTGTAAGCCCAGGGTTGTGAGTTCAGCCTTTTCAAGGGCTTGGGGCAGGTTAGATTTAAAAAAAAGAAAAAAAATGTCCCAGACAGCAGTAAGTCCTGCTGTGAGGGCAGGGGACTGGTCTCAATGACCTCTCTAGGTCCCTTTCAGTTCTGCAAGATATGTATATGCACCCATGTTTAAATTAAATTTTTGGCTAAGAAAAGTTGACTATTACTCAGTTAATATTAAAGCAAAATCACATTAATTTTACTGCATGCATTATTTTCATAATCATAATGGCTGTAGTTAGTTGTTGGCTGTGTGTACATGTATCTGGTTTATGCTGTTGCTGCTCTGTAGACAGCTGATAACAGCAGACCTCATATGAACTACCAAATTAGACCATCAGGCCAGAATTATTGCTGATGAAGCATGTTGCTAATGCCCTGGCTCAGTGGTTACGGGTACATTAACACACGCATGTCCAAGACAATGGACCAGCTCAGTGGTTGGTGGAACTTTCTATTCCCATGTAGGCCAGACAGAAACACTCACTCTGAGACTCCTTTATATATTCCAGTACAAAACCAGTTGTATGTTAATACCCCTCTGGCATATTTAGTTACTAACCCTTAGCTTGTACATGTTGGTTTGTTCAAAACATCTTTATCCTTCATGCTGTCATCTGACCTTATCTTTAAGAGGGAGTCAATGTTTCCTTGCGTCAACTCTGGAGATTCTGTACCTCATACCTGTTGTCATATGTTCTGTTACCACCTATCTGTATTATGTTTTGTGGGGATGGAGATTCTGTGCTTAGTATTTCTCAGGAATGTGTGTAGGTTTGTAATACCAGCCCTTTTCTTGCCAATTTGTGTAAACTTGCAGGCACACGTTTTATAACCACCTGACTTCTGCTCAGAGCCTGCCTCAGCTTTATATCAGAAAGGCTCTTGACCATTACTTTCAGTTGTACCTCAGGCCTCTTATACTAGGTGCTCTCTTTCTACTACATTGGTCTCAGGATATTGGAAAAATAAGATGTTGGAGTTAATATCTTTTGTTGTATCAGCTTTTGTACATGAGAAAGACCAGCTTTTGAGATAAACCTGCTCTTCAGGTCTGGGAAATGAAATTAGAGTATGTGGGTTAATGGGACTAACGTCAGCTGACCCTGTGTTAGGGAACTAAGTTGAAAGAGTGTGACAGTCCTGAACCCTAGATAAAGAATTTTCCAACCCAGGCGTGACTCTGGGCCTCTGGCATACATACTGCAGCACGCAGACCTATGACAAACCAGCCATATCAAAGAGTCCCTAGCAGCAATCTGAAATTTGGCTACTCAGGCCTTTGGACTGTAGTTCACTCTGGGAAAACTTAGCTGTCCATCCTGCACATTACAAGCCTTTACTATCTGCCAAGGAGTCATTTTAATCAGTGTATTCCCAAGTGTCAGAGCCAGCAGTATGCAGAAGGTACTTTATTCTAAAAGTGTCATCTTGCTTCCTGTATCAGGAAGTGGGCAGAGCTAATATAAAATGTTAGTGAGCACTGGCAGTATTTTCTGACTCATCTGACACGGTTCATAATGGAGGAGTACCCAGGCATAGCAGACTCTAAGTTGGTGATACTGCTTTGATCAGTACTGTCTATGATGCCCCTGCCCTCTCCCATGTAGACCAGTGCTTTTGAAACAGGGACACAAGCGCAGACTGGTGGGATCACATCATCATGCAGACACCTCAAGTGACCACCCATGAATCCAGAATTTTAATGGGAAGAAAGTTACATTCCTGGAGCTTTGTGAGCCACCTGTCATGACCCACCAGCAAAAAGACACATGCATAAAGACACTCCTGCTGTTCCAGAAGTGGACTGCTTAGCTGTGTGGAAGCTAGCTACTCCAGACTGCTACAGGTCTATCGTCGGGGTGACTTTGATGTTAGAAACTGTCAACCGTGGCCAAAAAGGCAGTGGAGATTTCTGAGGCAATCCAGGTATACAGTTTACCACAAAGTAGCTGGTGTAAAATATTCCTGAAGTAATTCCTGGCTCTGAGATTGAGGGGTTTCCAAAGTGGACTGAACCCTTTATTGGTAGGGTGACCAACCATCCCTTACTGGTAGGACAGTCTCATATTAGGGACACCTTATTTTTCAAAAGGGACCAACTGTCCCATATTTAGGCCCTCAGGGGAAGGGGTGGGAATGGGAGTGCCTACTGCCACCACTTCCCTGGCACTCCAGGAAGAGAACACCTGCAGTTGCTGTTTTCCTGGGGCTCCTGGTGGGGAGCACCTGCGGCTGCCGCTTTCCTGGGGCTCCTGGCGGGGAGTGCCCACAGCTGACGCTTTCCTGAGGCTCTGGGTGGGGCACACCCGCAGCTGCTGCTCCCCAGGCCTTGGTGCAGCCAGGAAGAGCTGCCCCTCCACCCATATCTCCCTCTCCTGTATTTGGGACGCAGATATATGGTCTCCCTAATTAATAGAATTCAGATGCTGGTGGTTTGCCCTTCTCGAAGCACATAAACTGCTAAGTGTATTACATTGTTATGCAGGCCTTCATGTACCACAGAGGGCCCTCTTGAACGTCAATTAATGTGGGTTGCACTGGAACAGTTCATCATGCCAGGGTTTCCCATCAATCGAGATTCTAGATTCATGGACTGGCTGGAATACTATTCCTTCCATATGGCACTGTCATAAATGGAATTATTGTCCGCACTGTTATTTGTAGTGGGGGAGTTCATTCATTCATTCTTTTGTCTTGGATTATGAAACTATTCTGATTTTAGAGGCCTTGGCAAAAGATAGCTTAATTACGCTCTCAGCAGATGCAGAATTGTGGTTGATTGTGCTTTTGGCCGATTGAAATCCCATTCAGGATGTTTACAGACCCATTTGGATGCCTTAGTCATCTGTGCTGTCTGCATTACTGCTGCTGGTTTTGATTTTCAACAACCTTTCAGAAGCCAGAGATGAGCCAGTTCCCCCTGGATGGTCTTATGACATTGAAGGATGCTGAACCAGTATATTCAGCCAGAAAGTGCACCTGTCACAGCTGGAGCTGGATGCATCTGGGTAACAGAAGTCAAGGATGCTTTATGCTCCTACATTATGGGCTTGCATGGCCCAATGGAAAGGGTAAATAGAATATTTTTGAATGTGTCTGTGTGAGAAGGGCATGTCAGAGGCTCTCTGAGTTTGAGGGCTTCAAGAGGGTGTAGAATTTTAGTGCTTTTCAATGTACTTATGAATGTCATGACCACTTACATAATGGAAGTAGGTTATTTACAGTATGGCTTGATGTAAGAAAGTGATTCAAGCATGAATTGCTATAGATAACTTTATTGAGGGATATTTTTTACATACTAATTCCTAATTGTGTTTACCTTAAGTATTTTGAATATATATATCAAATTATGTGAAGGGGTAATTGAAAAGAAAACTTTTTGATGGGAAAAATAAAACCCTATTTATAAACATTCATTACAAAAGTACATCAATCACCAATTCCTAATTATGGCAGCTGCCACTAGCCCACTAAAACACCAATAACAGAACTTTGCAGGAGAAAACCCAATTAAAAGAAATTGTATAACACCACATACAAGACAGAACCCCTGTCCTGTGGCCACCTGGTCTACTTTTTCCCTCTTTCCTTTTTTGCTTGTGAGAGGGAGGTGGAAGTATCCACATGGGTAGTTCTGCCCAGCTGCTTATGGGGCCCAGTTGCACAGGCCAGAAAATCATGGTGCCTTCATACTGCTTCTGGGTAGCATGGAGGGGCCTTGGGCCATGGTTTGTGTGATACATAGAGCACCCCATGGATACAGATTTATACCTGCAGATATAAAATCAGTATCCACAGAACCACCGGGCTCTCCTGGGAGTCACAGTAGGGACAGGAGCAGAACGTGGAGCAGCTACTCCTAGGACCCAGCACCCTGCTCCGCATTGTGCTCCTTTTGTCACTGCAGTTCCCAGGAGAGCCCTGCAGTTACCAGTTCGTATCTGCAGATAAAAATGTGTATCCTCTTGGGGCTCTAATAACACAGCAGGAACTGCTACTCCTACAGTGGTGTGTGATATGTGCCATTCAAATAGTTCTTTCTGCTGAGCTTTGTCCACCAATGCCATCATGATAGTCTGGAAGATATATACTCCCCTAGGATTTGACTGTTTATCTGGTGGTCCTGCTTCACAAAAAAGTGTATAATTATCAGCACCTGGGATTTAGTCACTTCATGGGGGAATCAGCAGAATGCTGTATTAGCTTCCTCATGACTTAACGTGTTATGACTATATGCAAACATACACATTTCTATAGCCTTCCTCCTCCCCACTCCTATCACATTTCAAGACAAAATTTCAAACCAAAGTTGTATTTGGGGCAAATGATTTTGTAAGCCATGAACTATCTCTAACTGAAATGGGCTAAGTGTGTGAATGGATTGCACTATTTCCAGATAGCTCAGAAGACCGCTCAATTGATTCAGAGCAGCATGCTTACAGGCATGACAATATAAGTTATTTTAGGAAACACTGTTCCTTTCTAGTAAAACTACACTGTAAATGTGGTGATTGTTGTTTGCATATCCCAAATGTCTTTTCGAACTCCAGGTGCAGTGAGAGGGTGAGGTAGAATGGGGAGTGCCATGCCATTGTCATACAAGCTGCCATTAGTTGTTAAATGTTGCTCTCTGGGGCTACTCATAAACTTTTCATTAGTTCATAGAATGGAAATTCCCCCTATTATTATTTTAATAAACATTTAAATAAGCCAGAAACTTACCAGGCTTAAAGGTGTTCTCTGTTCCATCTGTGTCTGCTGCAGGACACGCAGCAAGCTGTTTGTCAGGGATTGCATCTGCTACAGTGCCTCTGGACCCAGAATGTGCTGTTGCTGCTACTGTTCCAAAGCTGCTGTGGAACTAGCATCAGGAGCAGAATGTCTTAATCATCCCCAATTGGTGCCTGCTGCTCTCCATGCCTGAATTCTGGAACCAGTAGGGCACCATGCCAGCTGCCCAGGTCATAATGCAAAGCACCCAGCTCCTCATAAAACAGGCATGGTTTTGGCCAGTTGCCTGAGGTGTGGTTCTGTTCCCTACTTTTCCTGTGCTTGCTGTTGAGTATCTTAACCCACTCAGTGCATTGCTTCAGTAAATTTGCCAAGCTGCCAGTTTTTGGATGTGTGGTCTTTCCTGGTACTTAAAAGTCCACAGTGCTACTGATCTCATACCTGAGATTTACCTAAATCAGACTGTGCTCCTGTGACCATGAAACAGCACACTTTACAAGATGCTTGTTCTTTTCAGTGTCCACTGCCAACATAGAAGGCTCTCTGGTGTGTTTGCAGATCAGTGGAATGTAACAAAGCCTTTCCAGAACAAAACATCCCAGACAGTCTGCTATTCTCTGGTCTGTGCTATGTCTCCAGTGACTGGTAGGAGAACTTGGTTCCAGTTCAGGGCTCCTCTGTTCAGCAGCCAAAGCCTGCTCTGTCTTACTTTGCAGCTTTCACCCTATACCTTTTCCTTCTTTCCTGTGCCCCCTCCACCCCTTCTGGGTTTGCTAGCCTCCTAACTCCCTACTCTCTCAGGGAGTAACTATGGATTACCCTTTAACTGCTAAAATATGTCCCTTCTCTCAAGTAATGATTGCAACCTACTTCCCTGCAAACCCTTCCTTCCAGTGGAGCCTGCTTCCAATCAATGACTACTCTGTGACCGCTCCTCCAGATGTAGCCTGTGGAGGTAAATGGCTTGCCTGGCCATCTTAATCCCTTCCAGTTCTGTGTGGGTGTAAAGTGGGCTGTAGATCGTTATAATAAGCCACAAATCCACAAATGCATGCTTTTTAGCATCTAGCAAAGTTATAAATTTAAGCTCCGAGGCTCATCTTTTGAAGGGGATGTGTACGTTTCCTTTGAGGATAAAGAGTGAAATATCAGGTGTAGAGTATGGATGTAAACTGGCAGGGCACCAGGGACCAGGGCTGCTCCAGCCCAGCTGGAGCATCCCCACCCATGGCATACCCAGGGCCACCTGGGGCTACGGCTGCTCTGGATGTGCTGGTCTGTCCCCACCCATGGTGTGTCCAGGGCTGCCTGGGGCCAGAGCTGCTCTGGATGTGCTGGACCCACCCATGGCGTGCCTATGGCTGCCTATATCTGGGGCTGCTCCAGTTGGGCTGGAGTTCCCTCACTTTTGGTGCTCCTTGGCCAGCCATGCTGGAGTGCCCCTCACCCACACCAGACCCCACGGGTTCGTGCAACCCTCTGCAAGTGGCAAATAGGATGCTGCATCAACCCCTACTGCTTAAAATCCCTAATGTGAAGGAATTGGTTTGATAAAAATGTTTACCTTTGTGTGAATATGGTGGCTTTTGTCTTCTGTAATTTTTCTATGTAAGGTTGAGTTTGTATTGATTGTCTGGTTTCATCTATATAGCTGTTACTGGGACATATAGTGCAATGGATGAGGTACACCACGTGTCATGATAGATGTACAGGTCCTACACATGCCTAGAAAGGTGCATGGTGGAGTGCATTGTTCATCAAAGTAGGAGAGGTATTGCTACAGATTTTCCATCTGTTATTCTGACAGGATCTGGTGCCACTTTGAGTTGGGGGAGAGAGAGCTCTGTAGTTAGAGCATTACCCTTGTAAACCTAGGGTTGCAAGTTGAATTGTTGAGGGGGCCATTTAGGTGGCCTGGGGGCAAATAGATTCACATCTGGAGTATTGTGTGCAGTTCTGGGCCCCCCAGTATAGAAAAGATGGGGATGCTTGGGGTGGATCCAGCAGAGGGCAATGAAAATGATTAGGGGCCTGGAGCACATGACCTATGAGGAGAAGTTGAGGGATCTGGGCTTATTTAGTTTGCAGAAGAGTGAGGGCTGATTTGATGGCAGCCTTCAACTTTCTGAAGGCAGGCTCTAAAGAGGCTGGAGAGAGGCTGTTCTCAGTAGTGATGGATGACAGAACAAGGAGCAGTGGTCTAAAGTTACAGAGTGGGAGGTGTAGGTTGGATATTAGGAAAAACTGTTTCAGCAGGAGAGTCGTGAAACGCTGGAATGTATTACCTTGAGAGGTGGTGGAATCTCCATCCCTAGAGGTTTTTATGTCTGGGCTTAACAAAGTCCTGGCTGAGATGATTTAGTTAGGATTGATCCTGCTTTAGGCAGGGGGTTCAGGAAAGATTTCCTTCAGAATGTTGTCCCCTAATTGTATACAGGATTGAAAGAGATATTACATAAGACTAGAGACAGATCCAAATAATGAAGCTAGAGTCAATAAGGAGGAGAAAACAAGTAAGAGTGTTATTCCTGCCCAGCAGTTTGTTCTACTCTTGGCCAGAGAAAATAGGTACATTAAAATAGGGTGCATTAAATGCTCAGCATATTGAGACGAGAACTCCTCCATGTCCCTGTTCTCTTTACATGCATGTTTTTTTCTAGCGAGCAGTAAATTAACATCCTTCAACAAGTACTAATTTGAAGCTGTTAAAATTCTTGTTGCTTACTAAAATACATGTGTGTTGCTCTTTGATTGTTGGGCTTTATTGTAGCAATCTCTGATACAAAGCAGCAAGGATTGTTTTAATGGGAAGGGTGATTTTACATTTTAAATGGAAAAAACAATGTTATTTATTTTTGCAGTTTCTAAAAGAGGTGGAAGAGAAATGGCATAGGCGGGGTGGGTAGAAATGAGGTACAATAGTTTGTGAAGGTGCTTTATTTAGCTCAAGGCTTTTTAATTGATCATCTGCACTTCTGCAAATGGGTAGATATTAGTGTACAATTACATGTTTTGTCATTATGACTTGGAACGAGAATTAGTTTTTCTTTCCATGGAAAGAATTAAATAGAAAAAATAGTGAGCCTAATTGTAACAGGATTAGCTTCTTGACAACCCTTGTGAGAGAGAGAAAGAGAGAGAGCGCAAATTGAACATTCTTCAGGGCAGAGATTGTAGTTATTTGTGGGTATATAATAATGCACGGCACAGTACAGCTTCAGTTAGGGCTGTGGCATCATTCTGACATTAATAGAAAGTACATTTCTGACCTCATTGTACTTGTTGAAGTGAACCTAACAGCATGCCTATGAGATAGGGAAGTATTATCCTCATTTAACGCTGGGAAGATGAGATCGTGTGAGTTAGCCAAAATCACGTGAAGTCTGTTGCAGAGTTGGGAATTGTACCTATGACTCGTGAATTCTACTTCAGTATCTCTAAACACAAGCAATCCATGGCTTCTTAATAAATGTTTCTGACAATGGGTTGTTTTTCTGGAGGTTTGCATTACAGTCGCGTGTAGTATTCTTTTAAAACTGGTTAGTTAATAAATTGGCTAAAATAGTTTTTTCTTAAGTGTTTTGTGATGGGTTAGATCATAGAGATCCTCTTGAGACTTGTCACCTGGTGTGTTTATCATATCACTTCATCTGCCTACCTGCCACCACCCCATCCTGCTGAGCCAGAAGCTCTTTCCTCAATACAGCAAAATTATTTGTATGTTTGACGTGAAAATAGTTTGTTTTTCAAAGAACTCATAAATCACCAAGGCTAACATGAGGAGAGTCTCAGCACTCTAAAAGATACTCAATACTAAAAATGACTTTTTCATCAAGGAAGTCAATATCATTGGCACCAATGTCGGAGCCAAGTTCACCAGTAGCCCAGCATCAGCTGAGGTCATTCCAAATTTAAGGACAAAGACTCGAGGCTGATTTTAGTGTTCTCCCACTTTGATTGCATAAAAAATGATAAAACCTCACATCAAAGTGAAGGCTACTGACAAGGAGTTTGACAGCCTTGTCAAAACCCACATTGGGACTGACCCCATAGCTACTGTTGATTTTGTGGCCAACAGCTCCAGCACAATCCTTCACAATGCAAATATCATAGAATCATAGAATACTAGGACTGGGAGGGACTTTGAGATGGCATTGAGTCCAGCCCCCTGCCCTAATGGCAGGACCAAATACTGTCTAAACCAGCCCTGATAGATATCTATTTAACTTGTTCTTGAATATCAGCAGCGATGGAGATTCCACAACCTCCCTTGGCAATTTATTCCACTGTTTGACCACCCTGACAGATAGGGACTTTTTCCTAATGTCCAACCTAAACTTCCCTTGCTGCAGTTTGTCCATTGCCTCTTGTTCTATCCTCGGAGGCCAAAAAGAACAAGTTTTCTCCCTCCCTTTTAGATACCTGAAAACTGCTATCATGTCTCCCCTCAATCTTCTCTTTTCCAAACTGAACAAGCCCAATTCCTTCAGCCTTTCTTCATAGGTCACCTTCTCTAGACCTTTAATCATTCTTGTCACTCTTTTCTGGACCCTCTCTAATTTCTCCACATCTTTCTTGAACTGTGGTGCCCAGAACTGGACACACTACTCCAACTGAGGCCTAACCAGCGCAGTGTAGAGCGGAAGAATGACTTCTCGTGTCTTGTTTTTTATATGTAGATTTTCATAGAGATTTTCAGTTTTATACAGGAAATAACCTTAGTACCAAAACTACCTCAAGTACCAGTGTGGATCCCTGTTTCAAGAGCACAATATACTATGGTACTTCTTTTACATGAAATTAATTCCTCATCTCCATCACCAGAATATGAGTCCTCAACTTTCACAATCATGGAACTCTCTCTCTGAGAGAGACTGAAACTGGCCCAAACATGCACTTCTACAGTGTTCCCTGTAAGTTGGATGCCTAGGTTATCAGAGTACCCACCACCGCACACAGTGGGCTTGATGTGTTTCTATTGGTGGTGCACATCCACAGATGCCATTGTCCACATAACAAAATTTATTCTGCCCATGGGTGGAAAAATTAGAGGGAACATTGATCACGACTTATCCTGGCTTAGACTGGTCATCATCAGACAGGTTAGCCTTATCCTAATCAAATACTTGCCATGGTCCTCCTTCCAGGAGCAGACCCACTCCCATTCTAGACAGAGGAGGAGATAAGACTACCAAGTGGCATTGTTCGTCAGCCACTGACATTGGTCCAGGAAGAACCTCAGGAACTATGACAGGATATGGGCCAAGACATGCAAAACATTTCTACTTTTGCATCCCAGAGGCTTTTCGTTACTTATGTCAGGCATAGCGGTAGGATCAGTATCAGAACTGGAGAATTTTAAGACATTTCAAGATCTGTGTATTGATTCAAAGATTCTAAGGCCTGAAGGCACCATTGTGATCACTTATTAGGATCTTCTGTGTAGCACAGACCATAGAACTTCCACCAAAACAATTCCTAGAAAACATCTAGTTTGGATTAAAAAATTGTCACTGATGGAGAATATACCATGACCATTGCTCACGTATTTCAACAGTTTATTATTCTCACAGTTAAGAAAGGTATGCCTTATTTCCCACCTGAACTTGTTCACTTTCAGCATCAGCCTTTGGATTGTAATATACCTTTCACCGCTACATTTAAGAGCCCATTATTAAGCAGTTGTTCCTCAGATAGGTACTTGCAGACTGTAAGCAAGTTATCCCTTAACCTTTTCTTTATTAGATGAGCACCATCTCTCTTACCATCTCAGAAAATCAAGTTGACAGGGGATAGGATTGATTCTCAGAATGCAGAAACCTGGCTCCCAGGGGGCAGTTTCCAATCTCTCCAAAGATCTAAAATCAAGTTCCACAATGGTGTCTTCCTTTTTTAGGCCTTTTATGTCACAAATTGGTTGGGCTAAGGTCTGTGTACTTCCCATCCAAAAAGCTCAGAGTCCCACTTGCAGTCCCCCAGCAGCTGTGGCTGTGGCTAGATCCTGAAGATGCACAAAAGGGTGGTTCCCTCTGTGACAATGACAGTCATCACAGACACATCAGGAACAAGTTGGTGAGTTCACGTAAACCCCATCTGCAGATGCAGGAGACCTGGACCCAGGACCACTTGAAATTTGACATAAACACTGTAGAGTAGGAGTGCCAATGGCATTACCAGTCCCTTAAGATAGGAGGGGGGAGTCTGCTCTGCATTCCAGGAAAGGGCAGGACCTTGGTCAGAAGGAGATATAGCTTGGGAGGGAGGAAGGGGGCTAGCCTCCCTCCTTGCCCTTGCCAGCCTTTTAGTGCTGCCCAGAGTGAGCTGCATGGGGCTGTAGTTGTTGCTGCTGTAGTGTTGGCCCTTTTGACTTTGTGGGCCCTGGAGCAGCTGCCAGCTTTCCCTCACATGCTGTGGGCTTGTCCTAGAGCCCAGACCCATAAGACTGCCCTTTGTAGCACTCCTGCCCATCCTGTAGCCCTCGACAGTGCAGATTTAGAAAGAAGATACATCTGCAAAGCACTTGATAAATTAGAAGGGAAGAGTTTGGTCGTCACGCTCTACCAGGAAGCTGTCAAACTGGGCTTTGTATCATCAATAAAAATAATCCCTCTGGCCCTGCATCTTCCTGGAAGATAGACTTCTTGAGCAGACATGCCCTAACCAGCCATGTGGGCTTGCTGCGGAAATCTGTCACAGCCAATATTTGATCAGAGGGAGAGTTCTAGAATAGACCTTTTCACCACCAGTGACAACAGCAGATAACCCCAGCTTTTTCTTCAGAGAAGGAGTAGGCCAAGGCTCATTTTCAGATACCTTCATTCTACAGTGGCCCCCACTCTATCCTTTTCCACCAGTCTCCACATTGATGTCCCAGGTTGTACAGAACAAGGCTAGAATGATCCTTACAGTTTCTTTTGGATACTCATCTTTGTCAAACATTGTGCCCTGGATTCTAACAGCTAGGTGAGATACCAAGTGTGGAAGAGCAGTGCAGCAGTTATTCTTTGAAAAAAGCTATAGAAGCAGCGTCATTCCCACCATTCAGGGAAGATCCTACTTGATAGTACCTTGCAGTAGAATCCACAGTGGCACGTATTCAAAGAAGAGAGAGTGGTTGCTTACATGTAGGCTATGTCTATACCATAGCATAAAGTCAATTTTAAGACACTTAGCTTGATTTTACAGTGTGACTGTCTTCACGGAGAATACTATTAGGTTGATTTTAAGGAGCACTAAAGTCGACATTCTTGCATCAACCATCTGATGTGGCATAACACCAAGTTTGAATTTAAAAGGTCAAATTAATGCTAGTGTGGAAACAGCATTCCTTTCAATCAATTTTATTTGCCTCCAGAGGTATCCCACAGTGCCCAGAATGTGTATGTTCTGTCCACAATCACTACTCCTGCTCTCCATGTGTGCAGGAAGAAGGAAACAGGAAGCCAGGCATTTTGAATTCATTTCTTTATGATAAGCATGGCAATCACGTCTAGCCATGAAGGAGAGCCCCAGCATGGAACCACTAGCACAGCCATTATCTCATTTCAGCTGATGGGTTAGCCCTTGCTGCACCACACCATGTGGCAGCTTGACTGTGGGGACCAGACGGCAGCACATCGGACAGGAGGGTAGCATGTCCTGCCCTGTACAGGGTGAAAGCTTCTTCCCTGCACAGGATGTAGCTGGAGAGGCTGAGAAACTTCTTTTCTGCACTTCATATTTGTACAGGGCAGCCCCCCTCCCCCCCACGGGTGCCATGCAGCCGGTGGGTTAACCCCAGCCTCACCACACCATGAGGCTAGCCCCCACCATACGTGACAGCTGTGCAGTGCAGACCATGCTTCTAGACAGCAGCATATCCTGGTCTGCACTGGGTGCTTCACATTTGCTAGGGGCTCACCAAACACCAATTGACTGGCTCCCCATGTGGCAAATATTTTTGGGGCTGGCTGGCCCCTGAGAGGCAAAATGCACCGGGGTACTGCCTCCTGCAGTGCCAAATATTTTTGGGGTCTGGCTCTAGGAGGATGCTCCACCTGCAGGAATCATTTTTGGGGGCTAGCTCCAGGGGTTTGACTGCCCCGTGGGAAATATCTTCTGGGGGTGGCTGCAGCCCCCACCCCGCCCTGCCACGCCTAATAAGAAACCTGCTGATGGCACCACGTCAACTGGTCCTTCAGCTGGCCCCTGCCAGCTGAGTTTGGCTGCAGGGCTGGCCCCCAGGCCTTGCTCCAGTACTCTCCCTTGCCAAAACATGTGGCCTGGGGGAGCCACGGTCCCTTCAGTGGCCTGCTTTCTGTATTGATTTTGACTGGGGGAAAAGTAGCTACGTGACCTGTTGACATGGCAGTCAGTTGGGTGCTTCCAGAGCACATAATTTGTAGTATGTGAGAGTGACAGTTCTTTGATGTGCTTCACCTTCTGACACCCACCTGTTTGGCGGTTTTTCACCTGGGATTTCCTGCTTTTCCTTTTTTTCTTTTGAAAAATGGATGTTTGCTTCCAACAAGAGGGGAATGAGGGCAGTGCAGTCTGGGAAGATGACACTGGGTGTTCTCCAGGCACGTTTCATCTGTAGTGTGGCCAACTTGAACAGTTTTCCTCATTGGGGAAAGAGACATCTGAAAAATGGCTGTTTGTTTTCAACAGGAGGGTGATGAGGGCAATGCAGTGTAGGAAGATGTCACACACTTAAAACCACTGGCAGGGCATTTTTTCCCCGTAATTCACCAGCAAAACAGCCCTGAATGCTACAGGGCTGAGGGAACTGTGAGATAGGGTCCCACAATGTACTTCTGCAACAGTTGAACTTTGATGACTTTGTGGGGAAGCACTAAGTCGACTTTGTGGGAAGGTGCGGAAAGTCAACTTTAACTTTATAAAACCCAGTGTTACAAAGTCAACCATGATAAATTTGACTTTATTTTGTAGCATAAGAGTAATTGTGATTTTTCAAAGTAATGTGGTTCAGCGTAGAAACAATAATACTCTCTCCATCCCTGTATTTTGGAGTCCTCAGCAACGTGGGTGCTGAATGATTAGGAAACTGACCGGTGGTTACACCATCCAACCCTTTATGTTCTTGTATGGGATCCTGTGGAGGTACAGGGTACGTGAATGGACCCAAAAGATATGACAATTCAAAAGACTCTAATCTCACACATATGAGGCACAGGTGCATCTACTTTAGGATCTGTACTTGACAACCTTTTGAAAAACCACATTTTTGTAAAATAAGTAATTGTTCTTTCTCAGTTCTGCCATTGTGTGACGTTGAGCTAGTCACCACTCTGTGGCTGGTTTCCTTATCGATACAAGAGAATAAATAATAATTTGAAAAGCAGTTTGAGATCTTTGGTTGAAAACAACTATGGGTGCTGAATATTAAAATGATTAAGCATTTGGCTGACATTATTCGTTTTCACTAATGTCCATTTTGTGCTGAATTCTCTGCAAACATATTAGAAGGCTTGGTCTGTGCCTTGAAGAGCTTATAGTGTTAGCTAAGAAATGTATTTGAAATTTGTATGATGATTTTCTTTGACTTGTGCTAACTAAAGGGGTGATAGCAATGGAAAACGTGTTGTGCGTCTGCAAACATCTAACAGGTTGACCAGACAGTCATTAGGCCCTTTTTCTTATTAACCGTAAGGTGGGAAGTGCCTTTTAAATGGGGAGCTAGGGGGAACTAAGAGCATAAACATGTTTTGTGTTTAGCTTGGAAATGGCACACCCTGATTTTAGTAAAACAAAAAAAGCAGTCAAGTAGCATTTTAAAGACTAACAAAATAATTTATTTGGTGGTCAGCTTTCGTGGGACAGACCCACATCTTGAGACCATAGCCATACCAGAACAGACTCAATATTTAAGGCACAGAGAACCAAAAAAGTAATCAAGGTTGACAAATCAGAAAAAAATTATCAAGGTGACCTGATTTTAGTGTCTCTGCTGCCACTGAAACATCATAATTCTGTGTATAGAAAGACCTATTGATCAACTTCTCCATTAAATAAAAAGTACATGTTGTTCATTTGAACACTTCAAGGAAAACCATGCATTTTCAATATGAAATATTAGATTCATAAGGGAGAGATGATTACCAGGACCATGGTATTCATGTACGGTGATGTGTCAAAATATTACTGTAGTTAACTTGGGGTGGGGGTGTACATATGTGTATGAAATAGAAATTCCTGCTCTTTAAACTGCTAGTAATTCAGTGGTGTTAAGTTGCATTGTGCTAATAATTCAGTGGTGTAAGGTTGCATTTAGTTTAAAATTAGAATGCTGTAAAAGTTCTGAGTGCCATGCACGTTTTTTTATTTTTATAAAATCTAGTACAATTTAGTTTAACCACATGTTATTGGGATATATGGAAAAATAATTTTGTATTAATAATTCTGTTTTTACTTGAACTACAGTAGAATCAGCGCTAAAAACATTACAAGTTACTGATTTAAAATAGGCTGGTTTCATTCTACATAAATAATATTTCCTGTTGTATATTTGTAGGACAGGCTTTACTCAGTGTGTAAGCTGCAAGTGTATGTGTTAATAAAATACTCAGGAGACTGCTGATTTGTATGAAAAATTGACTAAAGTTAACATACATCAGAGACAAAAATGTGTTGCATTAAAGTGGGAAGCACACGTCGGTACGTAGGATAAAATACATAACAAGGGAGGCATCAAAACAAAAAAAGAGCAGTCATGTGGTACTTTAAAGACTAACAAAATAGTTTAGTACGTGATGAGCTTTTGTGGGACAGACCCACGTCTTCATATCTACAGCTCTACCAGAACAGACTCAATATATAAAGCACAGAGGTCCAAACATTTTTATCAAGGTCGGCAAATCAGCTAGATGAGCAAGAGAGTATTAAAACGGCTATCTCTGTGATAATATATAACAAGGGATGGTATAATTATGCCAGAACCAAATCTGATAAATCTAGAAGAAGTTAGAGTTAAAATTAAATGTAAAAGAGATCCAAACCTGTTAAGAAGTGGATTTGCAGCTTTATGGTACCTGGTTTCTTTTTACTACAAATTTCTCTGGCAAAGGCACTTTTTGTGCTCTTTGTCAACATTTTCTGCTTTTACCTTCCAGAGACTTTTTGTCATTGTCACAGGCAGAGTGGTACACCCAATACCAGTATTGTAGGATTTTAAGACATTTCAATATCTGCTTATCGATTCATAGGATTTAAGGCCAGGAGAAACCATTGTATTTCAATATTCAAACTTCCTGTGTAGCGCAGGCCATAGAACTTGCCCCAAAAGAATTCCTGGAACATATGTGAAGATGATTTGGATTACCTGCTACCATTTTTCATTAACTTATCCTTTATATTTTGCTTGTTCAGTGTACACAGTTCTTCAGTTTATTTCACATAATGCTACTTGGGATTGATCTACTCTAGATCTTAGAGTTGACTGCAGGTATGGACTTCTAGCTACGACAATTGTGTGGATAGAATTGATGTATCTGCAGTCAACTGTAAGGTCTGTTCTGACTGAGGGAGGTCGATGGGAGCATTTCTCCTGTTGACCTCCTGTACTCCTCACAAGAGCAGAAGTACACAGGGTCAACTGCAGACCCCAGAGAGATCAGTTTTGCGTATCTTTACCAGACACACGAAATTGAACTTATGGAGATTGACCCTTTGACCTGGTAAGTGTAGACCTACCCTTAGAAAGTCATCTTTAACTGCTTTGGGAATTTATAGAACAATATATGTGTGTTGTAAAGAAAACTGACTCCAGGTTCAGATGGTTCAGTTTTCTAGTTTATTGTGTAACCTTCATGCTTTGGGATCTTGCCAGGGTATGCGGTGACTTGAAGGTATATAATATTACATTTATTTTTAGGTAGATTCTGAAGAAAATTTAGAAACTCTGCTGCTCCTTTTCTTGTGATTTATTGAAGAAAAATATATTTCCACTATTCTCAATTATTTGTGCATCCTGTGAAAGAAAAATGAGCAAAAATGAGATTGTTGTTATTACAGTGGTATCTGGGCACCAAATGAAGTTTCACAGTGCTAGCTGCTATGCAGACAGATAAAAAGACAATCTCCTATACAGAGAATTTACAGTCTAGGTGTCAGACAGGACGTGACAGCTAGACAAAATACACAGGATGAGAGTGTGTTGGAAGATGAAGGAACAGATAATACAGAGTTTAGCAGGAAAATGCAAATCTCAGATTGCCAGTAGCCTAGCTACTGCCTGACAGTATCTGTTGAAGGAGCAGAATAACAGGTAAGTCGTTATGTGGCTGGGTTAAAAATGTCTTAGTTAAAATACAAATTTCAAGGAGACTATGGGAAAAGTTAGCAAAGTTACCTAAATCCATAGAGATATGAAAGCAAGCTAAGCGGTGAGAATTAACTATTCAGGTTCTTCAAAATTAGCTTTTTTTCTTTTTCTTTTTTCCCCCTAGAGGAAATTTGCCTAACTGAGTATCTTGTTCTCTTTAAAATTAATTGACACTGGTTTCCTAGTGTTCCCTGCACAGTGGATTATTAAAATCATTGGTGCAACTCTTTGGTATTGTATTTAGAATGGAAATTAGTGCCAACTCCAATGGGAGTTGCTGAGTATTGTAGAACGAGAAATAAGATGTCAGTAAAACTGGGTTAAACTAAACGTAAAGAAATGTCATTAGTTAGTCCTGTGGGATTGTTCTGGTATGGGATGGGGACATTTTGAGGCATTTAACTCTAATTTCTTTGTATATAATTGTTAGTAAAAATATTCTTTAAAATTATTCCAAAGTACAAAATCTTTTGGCCAGTTGTATCAACACCGTTTAAACATTCGTTTCTCAATGTCTGTTTTAGTCCCTAAATACACATAGCAAATAATAAATAGGTGACATATAATCCTTCAGTAACCCTTAACAAAAGTGACGTACAAGCCATTGAAACAGCCTAGGTCAACAAAAAAAATATGTAAATGAGTGAGTCTGGTTTAATAAAGATTTAAATTAATTTAAAGATTGTACAAACTTATAAAGCGAGTTTTGCCATGATGGACTTGTTAAATTTAGGATAAATGCATGAGCAACATGTGCATTATGCAGTGATTATAAGACTACATAGCAGCCTCCAGATAGCTGTCTCATTGCCCTCCAGCATATTAAGTCACCTAAAGTAGTCATAATAAGGAAATGCAGAAATCTTTATCATGAGGGTTTTTTTTAGGTAACTTGTATGGCTAAATATGTGTTGCTATTGTAATTATTTGTAGTATCTTAACAAGCCTGCTTATTAAAATTTGCAAAATATTTAATTGAAAAAGTAAAGATGGTTAATCTTTTCTGTGAATCATTGTCAGGTACAATGAATTCAAAGATATAGTCTGTATTTTGGCAATATTCTCTGAACTCAAGGGGCAGTTGAATTTTGATTAACTGTGTTATTTTTTAATTCATTTCAAAATGCCAAGCAATAAATCATTCAGTGAGTCAAGCAATTTGTGCGTGTGTGTGATGGGAAGGTGTGAAATTTCTGGATAGATATATGTATGAATAAAGGCTGCTATTACTTACATCAACATTTCAGATTTTTTTAACCATTGACTATTAGCATTGATTAAAGAAAAAAAATGGTGTTTGTGTATATTTTGACAAGGTAAGGCTGGGAGCGGGTAAGACGAGAGGGAAAAGCAGGGCAGGAAAACAAGCAGGGTGTGAGCAGCTGGGGAGGAAGATGTCCTGTGTCAATGGAGCCAGCTGGTCCCACTTAAGCCTGCTTTTAAAAGAACCCTTGCCCAGTAGGTGAGAGGGGAGGAGAGAGCTGGAGGACCGGAGCAAAGCAAAGCAAAGCGAGCTTTCCAGAGGGACCAAAAGAAGGACAGGAGTGCTCAGCCACAAGGGACTAAAGCCCCTGCCCAGGAGGCCTGGGATTTGGAGTAAGGCCAAGCAGGCTGAACCCCCAGGAGGAGCCAAACCAGGAGGGGGGACAGGCTGCGGCAGCAGCTGCTGCTGCCACTACCTGGAGGAGCTACAGGGGGCGGGGAATTGTCTGGGGAAATGGCCCAGGGAAGAGCTGTAGTGTTCATAACGAGGGGAGCCCTCCCCCACCACCAGCAGCCACACATGGTCCCTGGGCCAGAACCTGGAACGAGTGGGTGGGGCCCTGGTTCCCCCCAGACCATCATAGAATCATAGAAGAGTAGGACTGGAAGGGACCTTGAGAGGCCATCGAGACCAGCCCCCTGCCCTCATGGCAGGACCAAGCACTTTCTAGACCATCCCTGAAAGCCATCTATCTAACCTCCTCTTAAATATCTCCAGTGACGGAGATTCTACCACCTCCCTTGGCAATTCGTTCCAGTGTTTGATCACCCTGACAGTTAGGAACTTTTTCCTAATGTCCAACCTGAACCTCCCCTGCTGCAATTTAAGTCCATTGCCTCTTGTTTTATCCTCAGAGGCAAGGGAGAACAAGTTCCCTCCCTCTGCCTTATGACACCCTTTTAGATACCTGAAAACTGCTATCATGTCCCGCCTCAATCTTCTCTTTTCCAAACGAAACAAGCCCAACTCTTTCAGCCTTTCTTCATAGGTCATGTTCTCTAGACCTTTGATAATTCTCATTTCTCTCCTCTGGACCCTCTCCATTTTCTCCACATCCTTCCTGAACTGCGGTGCCCAGAACTGGACACAATACTCCAGCTGAGGCCTAACCAGCGCAGAGCAGAGCGGGAGAATGACTTCTCGTGTCTTGTTCACAACGCACCTGTTAATGCATCCTAGAATCATGTTTGCTTTTTTTGCAACAGCATCACACTGTTGACTCATATTTAACTTGTGGTCCACTATAACCCCTAGATCCCTTTCTGCTGTACTCATTCCTAGGCAGTCCTTTCCCATTCTGTATGTGTGACACTGATTGTTCCTTCCTAAGTGGAGCACTTTGCATTTGTCCTTATTAAACTTCATCCTGTTTACCTCAGCCCATTTCTCCAGTTTATCCAGATCCTTTTGAATTATGACCCTATCCTCCAAAGAAGTTGCAACCCCTCCCAGCTTGGTATCATCTGCAAACTTAGTAAGTGTACTTTCTATGTGAATATCTAAATCGTTAATGAAGATATTGAACAGAACTGGTCCTAAAACAGACCCCTGCGGAACCCCACTAGTTTTATTTTTACAGTAGGATTGAAAACCATTAATAACTACTCTCTGGGTACGGTTATCCAGCCAGTTGTTCACCCACCTTATAGTAGCCCCATCTAAGTTGTATTTGAGTAGTTTATTGATAAGTAGATTATGTGAGACTGTGTCAAATGCTTTACTGAAGTCTAGGTATATCACATCCACTGCTTCTCCCTTATCCCCAAGGCTCGTTATTCTATCAAAGAAAGCTATTAGATTGGTTTGACATGATCTGTTTTTAACAAAACCATGCTGGCTGTTCCCTATCACCTTACCACCTTCCAATTGCTTGCAGATGATTTCTTTAATGACCTGCTCCATTATCTTTCCTGGCACAGAAGTTAAGCTGACTGGCCTGTAGTTTCCTGGGTTATTCTTGTTCCCCTTTTTATAAATGGGTACTATATTTGCCCTTTTCCAGTCTTCTGGAATCTCTCCCGTCTCCCACGATTTTCCAAAAATGATTGCTAAAGTCTCAGATACCTCTTCTATCAGCTCCTTGAGGATTCTAGGATGCATTTCATCAGGCCCTGGTGATTTGCAGACATCTAATTTTTCTAAGTAAATTTTAATTTGTTCTTTTCTTATTTCAACTTCTAAATCTACCCCTTTTTCACTAGCATTCTCTATGTCAGGCATTCCTTCAGATTTCTCAGTGAAGACCGAAACAAATCTTCCCCCTTCCCACTCCTCATGAAGGGCAGCGGTGTCCAGGCTGTGGGAAAGTGGACTAAATAGAGGCATGGAGCCTAGGAGCCTGGCCAGCCTTGCCATAATATATATATATTTTCCTCAAAGCCCACTGGGGAATAGAAGAGATGTAATGGTTTTCAAATACGTAAAAGATTGCTACAAGTTTTGTTTTTTTTTGTTTTTTTTTTTAATTTTTAACCTCTGAGGATAGGATAAGAAGTAATGTGTTTAAATTTCAACATGGGTAGTTTAGGCTGGACATTAGGAAAAACTTCCCAGCTGTTACGGATGTTACTCGTGGAAATAAAGTTCCGAGGGAGGTTGTAGATTCTTCGAATAATCTGCTCATAGAAACCTCTGTTGACAAAGTCTGGTCAGAGATGGTCTAGGTCAGAGGGGGGTACATCTGGCTCTTCAGAGCTTTCAGCCCAGATCCAACCTCCTGCTGAGAAGTGGGATCAGGCCAGCCTTGCTGGGACAACCCAGTCCAAATCCTAGGTGGCACATGCAGCAAGCACAAGCAGCCGTCCCTCAATCAGTATTCCTTATCAGCTGAGAATTGGTCAGCCACTGAAGAGGGATTCAGATGCCACCCAGCTGATTCGCACAGCGCTCACAGCTGGCAGCATGTGTTTATAGTGGTGGTGCACATTCACACATGCCTTGGTGCACACAATAACATTTATTTTACATGAGGATGGAAAAAAATGAGAGGTAATGTTGCCCTCCCAGGTCTTTCACATTCTGCCTCCCTTCCCCCACAGCCTGAGCTGCCCCAGCACCTGGGCAGTACAGTTTCTGCTCATTCAGCTCTGGGCATCATTGCGGCATCTCTTGCTGGATGGTATGGCTGTAGTGCCACGGTCTCCAGGAGGTGTGGTCAGGGGGCAGGGATGAGTTGGATAGGAACAAGGGGTCCCAGGGGAATGGACAAGGAGGAATTTGGTAGGGGGCATGCTCCCTGGGGTGAGTCAGGGAGTGGGGAGGGAGAGGTTAGAGGGTCCACGAGTCCATCAGGGAGCAGGGAGGGGTTGGATGGGTGAAGGGGTCAGTTAGGGAGAGGAGAGCCTGGAGAGGTTGGACAGTGGTGTGGAGTCCTGGAGAGTGCAGAGTGTTGAGTAGTTTGACTAGGAGGCAAGGAGTCCTGCCAGGGAGTCACGGGGTGAGTGATAGGCTGAGTTGGATAAGGCAAGGCATACCTTGCTGTTTAAGGAGGCTCAGCCTTCTCCAGCCTCCTCTATCTGGCTCTCCATACAGTTTCTGTACTCTGTGGCTCTCAAGCCAAAACGTTTGCCCACCTCTGGTCTAGATAATACTTGAGTCCTGCCTTGAGTGAAGGGGGCTGGACTAGATCACTCGAGGTCCTTTCCAGTTCTATGATTCTGTGATTCTGAGTGGTCTCTTGTCACAGACTGGGATTTGTTGAAGTAAAGTTGCTGAAATCCTGATGATCTGCTGCCTGTAAAAAGGGCTCTGAAAGCAGTAAATGAGCATGAAGGTCAGTGACTTTTTCTCCAAGCACTGGATTAACCACGATCAACGTTTCTGCCAAGAGGTGGGAAGAGCAGCAGCTGCTTAGCTGTAGCTGCAGACAGAAGTGGCTGGATCCAAGATCTGGTTCCAACCCCTCTAGCAGAGAGATAGGTACCAGTGCTTCTGCCAACTTTCTATCTGCAGAAAATCAAATAATCTTGCCCCATGCATCCTCTGAGGCCCACTGCCTTCAATCACTCACTCTCCCCCAGTCTTGCTCACTTGTTCATTTTCATCAGGGATGCGGGCAAGTGAGAGCTCTAGCTGATGGTGTGGGCCTGAGGTAGGACAGGGTTGAGAGGTTTGGGCTTCAGCAGCCTGGGGTTTGGAATGCGGGAGGGGCTCCAGGATGGAGCAGAGGGCTGGGTTGTGGGAGGTGGGTGAGGGCTCTGACTGGAGTGCTCTGGGGTGGGGCCAGTATCCCTTTTTGACAAATGTTCCTTGGTTACCCTACTACTGCTCCTGGTGGGGGAAATCCTGTCCACCATCCCAATGTGCCTTGATTTTTCTACTCCAACCCCCTCACTCTAGGGACTGACACCCCACACACCAAGCCCCCCATCTTCTGCCTGTTATTTCCTCCCCCCCAACACATCCCCTCCCTTATTACCCTTACTGCCTCCTCACAGCATACACTCCCCTTGCTGCTTCTTATTGCCTCCCACCACCATGCACACAGACAGACCATGACCCTCCCACCCTCCACC
The DNA here is from genome assembly GCF_033958435.1 of Carettochelys insculpta. Classification (NCBI taxonomy): domain Eukaryota; kingdom Metazoa; phylum Chordata; order Testudines; family Carettochelyidae; genus Carettochelys; species Carettochelys insculpta. The sequence continues at coordinate 12,565,160 of NC_134138.1, forward strand.
CCTTTCAATTAGTGTGGACACTAATTCTCTGCTAGTTAGTGCCCATACTCAAAACATGCTCCGTTAATTTCGGTTAGTCTTCTCCAGACTACTTCCACAGTCGGAAGATGTGGCCATACGATCCACCCAAGACTTGCTAGCACCTGAAGAAGCATCAGCCTTTGAGGAATCAGTCATGGCAGCCAGGTTCAATTTTATAAGCATTTTGACTGTTTTTGTGTTATGTCCAACTGTACACTTCCAGGCGTTAGCTTAGGGCAAAATTTTACAGCCCCATTTTAAACTCTTGAATATAGGGTCCTGGTTAGTGGAAATGTTAATAGACCCATAGTAAGAAATATAACATGTGTTGCGAGAATTATTTTCCTTTTATTACTCCATAAGAGGGGAAGCTTTCAGTTGTTAAACAAAATTACAAGGAATCATAAAACGATTGAATTTTTCTTAAAAACTTCTTTTCGTATTTTTGGAATACTTTCTCTCAATCTTGGTTAACTGTCTGAAACACAGTCATATAAACTGTGAAGCTATCAATATTCAATGAACTTGACAGGCAAAGTTAAGGGCCAAATTTAGATTCTGTTGGACTGAGTAGCACCTGGCTGCTCAGAGTGAGTAAAGTATTAGAATTTCACCTTAAATTATTTGAGCAATGTCTGTCAACTAAGAATAGAACCAGGCTATCTTTATTCTCTCTCCTTTTAGCCAGTAAACACAAGAATTTTAGGTTTTCTCAAGATACCTCATTTTAGCACCATCATTTGGGGTATATTTTCTTTTGATTTTCATCCCTTCTTTTACCAATGACAGTCCAAAAACCAGAAAACTGCAATAACCAGAAGGCAAGCAAGTAAAATATCCTGCATATTTGCCCACAGTTGTCACTTGTCCTTCAGAAGAGGCTTCTCAAGTGCTTTGAGATCCTATCTTTGTGTGAAACAGTAGTGGCTATGGCACACCTCAATATGTGCCATACTCTGAGACTGAAAACTCATCAGCATTTAACAATGTAGTAAAGAGTATTGTGAAAATTGGCAGTATCCTCAAATATCTTTGCAGTCTGCACGTGCTATAGTTTAACACACTGGAGCCGTGTCTACACGTGCACGCTACTTCGAAGTAGCGGCACTAACTTCGAAATAGCGCCCGTCACGGCTACACGCGTCGGGCGCTATTTCGAAGTTAACTTCGACGTTAGGCAGCGAGACGTCGAAGTCGCTAACCCCATGAGGGGATAGGAATAGCGCCCTACTTTGACGTTCAACGTCAAAGTAGGGACCGTGTAGTCGTTGCGCGTCCCGCAACGTTGAAATTGCGGGGTCCTCCATGGCGGCCATCAGCTGAGGGGTTGAGAGACGCTCTCTCCAGCCCTTCAGCTCAATGGTGGCCGCGTGGAGCGGCCCCTTAAAGGTCCCCTCCCCCTCCCTTCCTGTGCAGGAAGCTGAGGGAAAGTGCAGGCAGCAGCCCAGACACGCGGCCAGCCTGCACATCCCTCAGCAGCCACAGGACCATCAATGGCCACCCGGCAGCCCCCCCAGCACCCCCAGGAGACCCCCCCCCAAGGGGAGCCAGGGCAGCCAGCCCAGCCAGGTGGGCAGCCAGGCTGGGAAGCGGCAGCGGGGCCCCTCCTGGATGGAGGCCGAGCTGCGGGACCTGCTGGGGCTCTGGAGCGAGGAGGAGGTGCTCCAGGTAATGGGGAGCAAGAGGCGGAACGCGGATGCGTTCGCTCGGCTGGCCGACGGCCTGGCTGCCCGGGGTCACCCTGCCCGCACTCCTGATCATGTCAGGAGTAAGGTGAAGGAGCTGCGGCAGGGTTACGCCCGGGCCCGGGATGCGGCCGGCCGATCTGGGGCCGCCCCCGTCACTTGCCCCTTTTACAGGGAGCTCAGGGACATCCTGGGCCCCCGGCACACCACCTCCCCTCCGGCCACCCTTGATACTTCGGCCGATGAGCCCCAGCAGGCCCTTCAGCCGGAGTCCGCCCCGGAGGTAAGCCCCGCACCCCGGGGGCCCCCCAGGAGCCCACCCCCGGGACATCACGGCAGGAGGAGGAGGAGGAGGAGGGGGGCTCCTCCTCCGCAGAATCCAGGCTGCAGATCCTCCTCCTGCCATCCCGGAGCAGCAGCCGGGCCTCTGCCCCCCCGGGGATCTCCGGACCGTGGGAGTGGACCGACAGGTATGTACCCCCCTCTGGTGTACACCCCTGGGCTTGAGGGGCGGGGGGTAATAGATATGTGTCCAGGGCCCCCCACATGCTCACATGGCCATGGCCCCAAGGACAGCAGGGCCATGTCCCTCACAGCAGTGCATCAGCCCCTGCCCCCCTCCCACCCCGCACGACAGTGCCATGCCCCATCCCCGGGGCAGGGGGGAACGGAACCTTGAGGGGCCCCCGGGAGGAGGGGGTGGGACACCCCGCAGCAGCAGCATGTGATGGAGTGGGGGGAGTGCAAAAGGGAGACTCAGGCTAGATACGAGCAACAAGAGCTGAATAGCTCCCAGGGGCAAAGAATGATCGTGGGGCTACAGCTGGCAGGTGACACCTCTGCCCTGAACAAAGAGGAGGGAGGAGCCGAGCTGGCTTGGAATTGGGGGGGGGAGGGCGGGCAGGGGCCACAGGTAGAGGCTAGGGGAAGGTAGAGCTGGAAGGTAGCCAGCCTGAGGAGGGGGAAAGCTACACCCCAGAGGGGCACCCCTTGGGGTCTTCTCCCCAGGACGGGTTGGAAGGACTGTCTCTTCCGACAGCTGGTGCTGTCACTCCTGGGAGAAACTGGGCATCTGTGGCCTAAGAAACCTCTCTTGTCAGACCCTGCAGAGTGAAGTGAGAGTTGCTCCGACCAGGGGACGGGGTGCAGTGCAGGGGGACCCCTGAACCCTATCCATCACAGCAGCATCTCCCGGGGATGGGGATGGGGAACCTGCAGCACAGGGCTGGGGGGACAAAGGCCACGGCTCGGGGCCCACACTAACGCCTGTCTCCATTCTTCTTCCCCCCCTCCTCTCCTGTGTCCCGCACCTGCAGCATCGGAAGGACCGGAAGAGAGCGCCGGCGAGGCATCAGTGGTCCCAGAGAGCCCTCCGGGGCCATCGCTCCAGGCAAGCCCCTCGGCCGAGGACCGATCGGCCCCACGGTGGGCTAGGCAGCGGACCCCGCGCCACCACCAGCCGACGGCGACGGACCCCCAGCTGCTGGCCATCCACTGTCGGCAGCTGGAGGTCGCGGAGCAGCACCTGCGGGTGGAGCAACGCCACCTGCACCTGCAGGAGCGGGCGCTGGCCTGGCGCCAAGAGGCATGGGGGGCCTACATGGAGGCTTTCAACCGCCTGGTGGACTACCTGGCCCCCCATGCCGCGCCGGCCGCAGCAGCGCCCGCCCTGCCTGCTCCACCCGCCGCACCACCAGCTGCTCCGCACGTCGCCGTCCCGTCCGCTGTTGCCCCGCCACCCACCACCGAGGGCCGGAGCGCCGAGGGACCCCTGGAGCCAGCTGAGACTCGCTGGGCATATCTTCCAGTCCGCCCCGCCCCCAGCCAGCCCCGGACAGGGCTGCGGCCGCGGCGGGGCTCCCGGCCGCCCACGCCCAGTGCCGGACTTTAGGGGCGAGGGGCCCGGGACGTGGCCCCCCCCCTTGTATATAGTTGGGACTTATTAATTTGTGCCCCCCGTTTGCCCCGTCCCCCCCATGTAAATAGTTCTCCCCTTTATCATCCCTGGTTTTCTTTTTATTACTGAACAAACTTTTTTATTACTATTATTTTATTTGTACACATTACTTTTGTTCCACACGTTGTATATAGTTTGTTCTTGTTTTATTTATAGTTAAAAAAAAAAAAAAGTTCTAAAAGAAAAAGCAGTTTAAGTTCAGCCACAAGTGTGTGCTGTCGTTTGTCCAGGAAAAGTGGGAGGGGGGTGCGGTTGGGTGCTCCATGGTGTGGGCATTGGGGCAGGGAGTGTTGTGGAGGGAAGGGGTGGGCAGTGGGGGGCCTGGCAGAGTTCACCCCGCGGCCTCATCATCGAAGTGGGCCCGCAGGGCCTCCCGGACCCGGGTCCCTTCGGGGTCTATCTGCCGACTGGGGGCAGCGGGTGGCTGCACGTCGGCCCTGCCGGCCTCGACAGCGCAGCCCTGGAAAAAGGCCTCCCACTTGCTCTCCACCAAATTGTGCAGGGCGCAGCAGGCACCCGCAATCAGGGGGATGTTGTTGGGGCCCGCATCCAGGTGGGTCAGGAGACATCTCCAGCGTCCTTTCAGGCGACCAAATGAGTGCTCCACCACCTGGCGCGCGTGGTTCAGGCGCTGGTTGAAGCGCTCCTGGCTAGCGGAGAGATGGCCCATGTAGGGGTGCATGAGCCAGGGCCGGAGGGGGTATGCCGCATCTGCGATGATGCAGAGGGGCAGGGTGGTGTCCCCCACAGGGATCTCCCGCTGGGGGATGTAGGTCCCCGCCTCCAGCCGGCGGCACAGGCCCAAGTTCCGGAAAACCCGGGCGTTGTGGGTGCTGCCAGGCCAGCCCACGTAAATGTCCTGGAAACGGCCCCGGCTGTCCACCAAGGCCTGGAGGACCACAAAATGGTAGCCCTTGCGATTGATGTAGCGTCCTCCACTGTGATGCGGGGCTTGGATGGGGATGTGAGTCCCATCCAGAGTCCCGAAGCAGTTGGGGAAGCCCAGGGTGGCAAAGGCCGCGATGGTGGCATCTGAGTCCCCCAGCCTCACGAGCCTGTGCAGGAGCATGGCATTGATGGCACGCACAACCTGCAGGGAAAGCACATGGGACAGCACCAATGAGGGGTGAGCAGGGTGTGCGTGGCCCTACCCTGCCCTCCCCTCCCCCTGTGGGTTCTCTTACCTCCATGAGGACAGCCCCGACGGTGGCCTTGCCGACACCAAACTGCTGTCCCACGGATCGGTAGCTGTCTTGAGTGGCCAGCTTCCAGACAGCGATGCCAACCCGTTTCTCCACTGTGAGGGCACGCCGCATGGCGATGTCCTGGTGCCTGAGTGCGGGGTGAGCCACTGGCACAGCTCCATAAATGTCTGCCGGCTCATCCTGAAGTTCCTGAGCCAGCGGTCGTCGTCGCACTCCTCAAGCACCAGCCGCTCCCACCAGTCGGTGCTAGTGGGGTAGCTCCACAGCCGCTGGCATGTGAGGCAGGGGTGGGGGCGGGGTGCTGCAGGGTTGGGGGTTGAGCCCTGCTGCCCTGGGGGCAGCTCCTCCTCCAGTGAAGCAAGGAGGTGCTCAGCTGCCTCCCGCATGGCATGGATCAGGGCAAGCCCTGCTCCTGCCGGGAGGGCTGGGTGGACCTTTGGCGGCGGCGGCGGCGGCTGCTGCTGCTGCTGCTGCTGCTGCTGCTGCTGGGGGTCCATGCCTGCGTCGCCTGGGGTCTGTGTGCCTATGGCTCCTCAGACCGCGTGCTGTGCAGGCTGTGTGTGTCTGGGAGTGGCCCTTTAAGGGAGCGGCTTGCTGTTGCCCCGGAAGCGCTAGTCCGCCCTGTGACCCTGTTTGCAGCTGTGCCTGGCATCCCTATTTCGATGTGTGCTACTTGGGCGTGTAGACGTTCCCTCGCAGCGCCTATTTCGATGTGGTGCTGTGCAACGTCGAAGTTGAACATCGACGTTGCCAGCCCTGGAGGACGTGTAGACGTTACTCATCGAAATAGCCTATTTCGATGTAGGCTTCACGTGTAGACGTAGCCTGTGTTAGTTTGGTAAGTAGTAACAGAGGGATAGCCGTGGTGGTCTATATACTACCAAAACAAAAAAGCAGTCCAGTAGCACTTTAAAGACCTAACAAAATAATTTATTACATGATGAGCTTTTTTGGGACAGACCCACTTCTTCAGATCATAGCCACACCAGAACAGACTCAATATTTAAGGCACAGAGAACCAAAAATAGTAATCAAGATTGACCAATCAGAAAAATTATTATCATGGTGAGCAAATCAGAGAGCAGAGGAGCAGAAGGAGAGTTGGGGAAGTCAAGAATTTGATAAAGCAATTAAATATTGAGTCTGTTCTGTTATGGCTATGATCTGAAGAAGTGGGTCTGTCCCAAGAAAGCTCATCACCTAATTAATTATTTTGTTAGTCTTTAAAGTGCTACTGGACTGCATTTTTGTGTTAGTTTGGGGTTGGATAAATAGGAAGAAATGACTGGAATTATATCTGCTTTCTTGATTGAGCTCATACATCTACCATTTGCTACTGAAGCTGGTTTTCAGACACCGAATTTCATAAAGCATGGGGGGACCCATGAGAGTATCCTTCCAATTATGACAGGAATTACAGCCCTGTCACAGGTATACAATCAGTGTAAAACTAGAGCATGATCTAATTCTTTATCATTGATATCTAAAATGTCTGGTCTCACACACTTTTTTTTTTTTTTTTAAAGAGGGATGGGTTTGTGCAGCTATAAAGAAGTTGAGGGGGGAAAATGATCTTGCTAGTGGCAGAAGGAGATACTTTTGTGAGTATAGAATGCTTTGAAGGAAGAGATCTTTTAAGGAGTGAATTAGAGGCTCTGCTTATGCTAGAGGGTTTTGTCAACAAAATATGTCATGTGTTTTCAAACAAAGGGCCTTTTGTTGACTGCATGTAAACAAAAACCAGCGAAGGTTCTCCCTCTCCATTGCCAGGCATAACATCTTCATCAACCGTTTTCTGTCCACAAGACAGCTGATTTACACAGCCCCCAGGGGGCCTCTCTTAATAGACAGGGCATCCACAACAATGGGCAGTCCTGTCTGCTGTGCTTCTGCGTGCCTGCTTCATCAAGAGAGCAGCCAGGCAGTCCAGCTACTCTGTCGACAGAGCGGTGCGCTCCCACCTGATTTGCTTTTGTGTGTGATCACCCTCTGTCAACAGAAGTTTTGTCAGGAAGTCTCTTCCAACAGTGATTTCTGTTGACAGAGCTCTCAAGTGTAACAGTAGCCGGAGCGTTTTCCTTAATATTAATTCATTAGCTTTTTTTAAAATACATTTTATAAAAAAATGCAAAACAGTTGTAGCTTTGATTAGCAGCTTGACAAGTACAAGTAAATTAAAATAAATACCTTATCTTAAAGACTCTAAATTAAAAGTGTGAAAAAAATCTTTTTTCTTTAGGATATGACAAAGATTTTTATGTATTTATTAATCAGTGTAAGGCTGAGGTGCAACCAAAATAATTTTTCTTTTTCCCCTTTCCCAGAATATGACAGATACCTAGCATCTAGCAAAACAATGGCAGCAGCTTACCTTGATCCAAACTTGAATCATACACCAAGTTCAGGTGCAAAGACACACCTCAGTACTGGGATGGAGCGTTCCCCAGGGGCCATGGAACGAGTCTTAAAGGTCTTCCATTACTTTGAAAATAGCAGTGAGCCAACAACATGGGCCAGTATTATCCGGCACGGAGATGCTACTGATGTCCGGGTGAGTTTACTTCCAGAATCCTTACACTTGTGTGTGTTAATATTTAGTTAAGACAGAGTGACACAGATGACTCTAAAGGCTAAGGAACGCAAATGTTCTACAGTTTATTTAAAAATCTTTATCTGACACATTATGTGAATCCTTTCAGTCAAAGCTTTAATTTCTAATAATTTTCTCTCAGCAAAAACACAGGCATGCAAATTGTACCTTGAATTGACAAGGATGTTGACATTAATTTAGTTTTCATTTCCTTGTCTTAAAGAGTTCAATATGGAAGAATAACAACTGAGCTAGATTATATCTGTTTAGGATATTTTACCACTGTGTTTATCCAGAAAGGCCTTGTGGGGTCTGAGTGAGATTTTTAAGGGAGTAACAGACAAAGCTGGGAGAAGTGAACCTGCAAATTATTTATTTTACAGTAGATGGTGAATAGAATGAGTAGTCTTATATAGAAGGCACAGTCTAATATTATCAGACCATTATTTTATCATTTCCTGGAAGAGGATTCTCTTTTTGTGGTGTCAGTGTTGTTTATTAAATTAAAGTAAGGATTAGAGGAATATCTCAAAGCGCAAGAAATCAGAAATTTTCTGGGCAACTGCAACTCTCTGTATTTTGCAGTTCTGCAGCACCTGCAATAAAATTTACCAGCAATTCACCAAGCAGTTAATTCTTTCCATACACAGCAGTGCTAGAAGAAACAAAGGGAAGAGGGAAGGGTATTCAAGAGTCTTTACATTTTGCTTGGTTTTTTTGAATAGTTTTCCCTTGCACAAATGTCAGTATCGGTTAGAAATAAAGCCCTAGTCTTATGACGCTTGTCTTCTGCTCTACTTATTACTTGCTTTCAGCGGGTCCTCATTATATGTCATTTGAAGAGAAATTATTTAAAAAGGCAGAAAAATCTGAATTGGAGGGTAAACAAAGATACCAAACAAAGGAAGAATTTGTTCTTGTCTATTTAATAAATGGGTGTCTTCTCTTCAGAGAGATCTAGGGAATCAGACAAGTTATAGGAACAGCAGTCTGAGCCAGCCTTAGCACTTTGGCATGTGGATCAATTTTTTGAACCCCATCAAGCCACTGATGCCTGCCTTTCTGTCTCTCTGGGACTCTCCTTCCCCATCCTGTTGGGCCAGAAGCTCTGATCTCCCCCTAGCTGAAGCACAGAGTTGGGGTATTGTCCCCCAGCAGGGCAACACAAACACTTAACAAGCTCAGCACTAGGAGGGCTCAGGTATAAGGCTGTTGACAGCACCCAAAAGCCTAACCCCCAAAAGGGACCAAAACCCCAAATAAATCTGTCTTGCTGGGTATAAAAGTTTTACACAGAGAAAGCTTACATGTTTGCCTTCTTTATTCATGGAAGAGAAATATGCAGAGTGTATTTTGCTTGGTAAATACAAGTGTTGTACATTCGACAAGCTTGACTGTCTTTATACAACAGATAGACACAAATCAGACATCAAGCATGGTAACACACAAAAAATAGTGGGAGAACATTTTATCTTCCCTGGACACAGACTTCAATGTTGCCACCCTCAAGCCAAAAAACTTCAAACACAGTCTTCAGCTTGAAACTGCTGAGCTGGAATTCATAGACAAATTTGACATGATCAGAATGGGTCTGAATAGGGACGGTGGGTGGTTCTCTCAAGTGATTTTCCATTTCAGATATTGTCACCATCTTATCCACATCCACCCTGATTTAATTAGCTGTCATGTAACACATCTGATGAGGTGAGTTGCAACTCATGAAAGTTTATGCCATAATAAAATTGTAAGTCTTAAAGATGTTTCCAGCAGGCCGCTAAGGTGATAAGTGTGGGGTTTCCTGGCATTTCCATTTTTTAGTTCCACCCTTTATATCCCTTCTACCTAATGTGGGAATTCTTTGTGCTTAATTCAAATGTTCTTACCTTGAGTGAAAAAGTACCAGATCCATAATGGCTTCCAGCATCAGGTCACCTGGCCACATGTCTTTGTGGGAGCAACCACAGTTTGGGCTTACAGGAAAAATAAAAACATTGACAGGCCATTGAATAATGACATAAGATGTGGGGTTCTGCAGGTATCTGTTTTGGGGCCAGTTCTGTTCAATATGTTCATCAATGATTTAGATAATGGCATCGGGAATATGCTTATAAAATTTGTATAGGATGCCAAGCTGGGAGGTGTCACAAGTAGTTTGGAGGATAGGATTATAATTCTAAATGATATAAATCAGATGAAATTGAATAAGGACAAGTGCAAAGTACTCCACTTAGGAAAGAACAGTCAGTTTCACACATACAAAATGGGAAGTGACTGTCTAGGAAGGAGTACTGCAGAAAGCGATCTAAGGGTCATAGTGAACCACAAGCTAAATATGAGTCAAAAGTGTGATACTGTTGCAAAAAATGCAAACATTCAGGGGTGCTGTAATCAAGACATGAGAAGTAATTCTTCCACTCTATTGTGTGCTGATTAGGCCTCCGCTAGAGCATTGTGTCCAATTTTGGGCACCACATTTCAGGAAAGAAGTGGAGAAATTGGAGAAGGTCCAGATGAGAGCAGCCTCTCAACGCCAGAAGTCTGTTTATAATGCTTTAATTTTTTAAGAACGTCTTCCACTTGCGCTGCCTCAGGCACATCCTTGGAATATCGTGGAAGGACAGAGTGTCCAACACCACCGTCCTTGAGCAAGCTGGAATCCCAACCATGTACACCCTCCTCAGGCAGCGGTGGCTCCGCTGATTTGGCCACGTCCACAGGACGAATGATGGAAGGATCCCAAAAGACATCCTGTATGGCGAGCTAGCCTCTGGCAAAAGACCTCCCGGACGCCCCCAGTTGCGCTACAAAGATGTTTGCAAGAGGGACCTCAGGGAGGTAGACATCGAGCCGGACAGTTGCAAGGAGCTGGCAGACAATCACAGCAGGTGGAGGCAGGAACTACACAAGGGCCTTCAGAAGGGTGAGATGAGGATCAGACAGCTAGCAGAGGAGAAGCGAGCCCACAAAAAGCACAGTAAGGACCTGCCAGACACCCATTACACATGCAACAGATGCATCAAGGACTGTCACTCTCTTGTGGGCCTTCACAGTCGCAGTCGACACTGCAATTGATGATCCCAAATGGAACTACGAAGGGCGCGATCCATAGTCTACGTAGACTGAAGGATGCTACTACTACTACTAATTTTTTAAGATTATATTTGCGTGAAGAGGGGCTCAAAAGTGTTCTCCCAAAAGAAAGCTAACATTCTTGTGTACATTTATCATGCCCCAAATCAGCAGTGCTATTTAGTTGTGGACTACGTCGTGTCCCAAGCACTAATGCTAAAAGTAGTAAATTCAAGTATATGTCCATATACGGAGTTATGCGTGGCTATATGAAGTGCAGCAATCGAAGTCTTAATTATATAAAGGCTGAACAAATCAAAAAGTGTGTTTAAAAAGCAAGAGAAAATCTTAATTGCATGCTGGTACCTACTTTAAATTTTAGGTTTTACATGTGATCTGTTGCAGAGGCAACCGGTGTGGGGATTCTAGGACGGATACTGGCCACAAAGCCCTGCCCCATTCCCTTTCTGCCTGTGCCCCACCCCTTCCCTGGTCATGCACCTTGCTCACCTGTCCCTACTCCACCCATGCCATTCCTGCCCTTGCTGCAGCCCCACTTGCCACTTCTGGTGCATGTGGGGCAGTTACTCCCTCCCCTGGAGCAGTGCAGCCCAGGAGTAGTGCAAGCTAGAACGTTCACACTGCTCTTAGGCTGTGCCACTCTGATGGGGGCTCCCATGCTCATTGGAAGTGATGCACTGCTGACAGTGAGTGTGGGAATGGGTGACACAGGGTGGGGGCAAATGGCCTCCTGTGCACTCCTTACCTGTCACCTAAGATCAAGTGTAACTGATTTCTTTTCATTCTTTACTATGAGAATAGTGTTAAAGTATTTTCTACTGTGTTTATCTTTTTTTCTAACTAAGAAGGGAGAGTGTTTTCTTTATTCTTGTAATGAAAGAGGAACTTGAAATTTTCACTAAAAGTTTCAGCTGTAGTGATCTTGGAAAGGGTGCATGTTCTTCCCTAGATGTCATGCCACTTGGTTACTGTCCTGTGACCTTCATTTTATAAGCAGTAAACAATTACTGGGGCACATGCTCACATTCCACTAATGTTGCTGTTGTTGTACCAAGCAGAATAACCTAAAATAAAAATAGGACTTTTAAGGCTTCTACAGCAGCTGTCTGGATTATCCCACTTTGTTATGGAGGAGGTTCAGGCCACGATTCTTTATTCTTTGTTTCAAAATGACTTCTTTAGCATATCCAACACTTTAATGCATTTTTCAAGTCTTTTAACTCAGCAGTCTGCTTTATGAAATCTTAGCATGGGAACTTTTCTAATTTTTAAAGCAAGTTTGTGAGCTCTATTGGAAACCCCAAATGGCTCTATAGGAGGTAATTCTGCTGTTAAAGTGGTAGATGTTTGTGACATGCATTAATGTTGTGGGGATGGTATTTTCTTTTCATGTCTGATACGTCCAATATCCTAATAGTTTTGGACTACCTTTACTTTTATTCAGTCAGGTTTGCCTTTATTCATAGCACGTGTGCATTGGATAGCTACTGAAGCCTTTTGTATTCCTGGTGATCAAGTGCTGAGGGCATTGTTTTTTTTCTCAGTCCTCTAATACTTTTTCATATGGAATTACTGCATTGATTTGTAAACCTGTCGAGTTTTAATTCAGTCTTTACCGGCTCAGGAACACCTTCCTTGAATTCATTAAGGTATGTCCTCATAATATGGCTTTTCTAATAGCCACCACATCAGATAGATGAGTGTGAGGGATTCAGCTGTTGGGGTTGATTCCCTTATATCCAGGCAGTATTTTCCACAAGGATAAAATGTTTTGTTTTTTCTTTTTCCCTAAAACCAATAGGGTAGTTAAAAGTTTTTACCAAGTAGCTTTTTAATTTCAGTGAATTTATTTCACTCCATATTATATTTCCTAGGTGTGATGATATAATGGGATTGGCTGCGTTGCGCGGGCTGGGTATGAAATGAGCCATTCATGTTTATTTGGACAGAACCAAACTGTGACACCGACAACTTCCAGTTGTGTGTGCTCTTCAGAGAAAAATTAAATGCCAGGCTATTTCTGCTCAAAGATAACTAGCTCTTCGACAAGGCCCTCCAGCCAGATGTGCCGGAGCGGCCGCAGCAGGAGGGACCCTCCAGGGCCCATAAAAGGAAAGCCGCCTCCCTCACCCCATCAGCGAAAAAATGGAGGAAAGTCTCCCCAGCCCGATCCCTGCCGGCAGCAACAGCGAGCGGGACGGGAGGAGCGCACAGCCCCCAGCGACAGCAACAGCTGATCGGCGGCAGCACGGAGAGCCACATGGAGGCGGCTCAGCCTCCGATAATCAAACAGCCGCCCCGCACCACAGGCAGGTCGGCGGCTAAACAAGCGCCGGTACCGGCGGCACCGCAAGCAGCGGCACCGACCCCCAGGGAACCGGCGGTGCAGAGCGCGCAGGCACGCAGCCTGCAGGCACCGGAGGACACCGCACGTGCGGCACCGCCCATAAGCGTGCCGAGCACGGCGCGGACAGGGCCGAGATCCCCTACATGTCAGGGGGCGGAGCTACCCCCTCAAGGGAGGGGGAAGGCTGCACACAAAACAAGGCACTGCAGCCCCTCTCCAGACAGGGCTGCAGAGTTGCTATCTCTCAGCCCTCCGCTTATGCTGCAGACTCCAACCAGAAGGCAGGGGTCCCCCCTAGCCTACCCGGAGCCCCCATCTCCATTTTTACAACCAGCCTCGCCCTGGCTGGGACCACCTTCACCCTTCCTGGGGTTTGAGCCACTGGAATACTATCACAAATCTCTCTCTCCAGTGTCCCAGGTCTCTCGACGATCTCGCTCCCCCAGACGCAGAGGGTATGCACCAAGGGCGTGGTCTAGGTCACCTTCCCAAGAACAGTGCCCATGCTGCCATGGTCGCCCCTATCACGCGGGGCATAGACACCACCGGCAATCTACCAGGGAAAGATCCCCTCAGACGGTCCCGTATCCCCAAGGGCAATCGTGAACGGGGACAGAGACTCAAGTATCTCAGGGGGAACTGGTTATGGAACCCCGAGATTTTCCCTTGCAAGCTTCCAGCGAGCAGATGTACCATCACCAACAGGAACCGGAAGGGTCCAGAGAGGCGTACCCTAGTGGTTCCTCGCTCTCCTCCCCGGACGAGGCTACGGCCCCGGGGTACGTCCATCCTCCGGACGATCTCAAACAGTTTCAAGAGCTGTTTAAGAGCGTGGCCTTCACGCAAGGCATCCAGACAGCAGAGGTGCAAGAGAAACAGCATGAGCTCCTCAAAAATCTGAGACCTCCGGCCTCCTCCAAAATAGCAATACCGCTTGATGAAGCAATCTTGGAGTCCGCCACTATGATATGGCAGACCCCTGCGACTATTCCGCCTGTCCCCAAGAGAGCGGATAAGAAATACTTCGTGCCAGCGAAGGGCATGGAGTTCCTGTTCAGCCACCCACAACCAAATTCCTTGGTGGTGGAGTCGTCGCAACAAAGATCAAAGACATCTCAGTTCAAGACAGGGGGAACAGACAAAGATGCCAAGAAGCTAGAGCTGTTCGGCAGAAAGGTCTATTCCTCCTCCACTCTACTATTGCGAATGGCAAATTACACATCGCATTTAGCGAACCATAATTTCGACAGCTACACTAGGTTAACCTCCCTCATGGACTCGCTTCCAGAGGACAAGAAACCAGTGCTCAAGGCCATCGTGCAAGAAGGCTACGCGGCCTCGAGGACGGGAGTTCAAATCGCCCTGGATGTTGCGGACACAGCAGCACGCTCCACAGCTACGGCAGTGGTGATGCGAAGGGAGTCCTGGCTCCAGACTTCGGGTATACCGAGGGATCTGCAGGCAAAGACAGTCGATCTTCCCTTCGACTCGCAGAAGCTGTTTGCTGAATCAACTGACTCGGTCCTTCATTCCAGTAAAGATTCAAGAGCCACACTTAGAACCCTGGGGATTTACACCCCTCCATACAGAAAGAAAACGTACTACCCTCAACAAAGACAGTACCAGTACCAGCAACAGTGTCCCCAGTACCACCGGGGTTACGAGCAAGGGCGACATCAACAGCACCAGCAGTACAGAACTCCCAGGCAACGTTCCCAACGGAGCCGTGCGTCCTTGGGGCAGGGCCAAAGGCCACAAGTTTGACACACAGATCCAGAGCTGCGCCATCACTACCATCGCACAAGGTCATCCGAAGCGGCTATTCCACCATCACCTCCAACCATTCTACGAACAGTGGCAAAGGATCACCACAGACAAATGGGTGCTGGAGATCATAGCCACGGGGTACGCCATCCCCTTCCAGTCGCTCCCACCGCCACGACCTCCACCCAGGCCCCACCTCCAGGAGGCCTCCTACATAGCGAGGCTCAAGCAGGAGGTAGACCATCTCATGCTCATAGGGGCAGTGGAAAGAGTGCCGGAGCAACTGCAAGAGAAAGGGTTCTACTCGAGGTACTTCCTCACGGAGAAAAAGACAGGAGGCTGGAGGCCCATCTTAGATCTTCGAGGCCTCAACCGGTACCTGCGCAAGCAACGTTTTTGGATGATCACAATCGCCTCCATCCTTACGGCACTGGACGATGGAGATTGGTTCGCAGCACTTGACTTACAAGATGCGTTTTTTCACATAACTATCCATCCAGCTCACCGACGATTCCTCCGGTTCATGGTAGGCAAAGAACATTTTCAATACAAGGTCCTACCGTTTGGCCTCTCCTCGACCCCCAGAGTCTTCACCAAGACCTTGGCAGTGGTGTCAGCCTACCTGCACAGACAGGGGGTATTTATATTCCCGTATCTAGACGACTGCCTACTCAAAGGGGCCTCGAAGGAGGAGGTACTACGCATGATACGCGTCACAGCAGGCACGTTCTCTTCGCTCGGCCTGGTTATCAATCTGGCAAAATCAAAGATAGACCCCACGCAGGACATAGAGTTCATAGGGGCACGCATAAATTCTATTACAGCGAGAGTGTATCTACCAGAGACTCGCTTTCGGGCCATTGGCTCCCTCGTGCAGGTCATCACCTTCAGCCGTACGGTGCCGGTCCTGACGTGCTTACAGCTGCTGGGCCACATGGCAGCGGCGACTTTCGTAGTACAGAACGCCAGGTTACACATGCGCAGCATGCAGCACTGGCTGGCGAGCGTATACAAACCGGCAGCACACACCGTCCACAGGTTGGTGTCGCCCACAGCAGAGGTGTGCAAATCCCTGCAATGGTGGGTAAACCCCAAGAACTTGCTGTCAGGGGTACCCTTCCACCAACCACAAATATCGGTTTTTCTTACTACAGATGCCTCCCTCATAGTGTGGGGAGCACACATGGGCGAAGAGGTAACTCAAGGGCTGTGGTCCTCCACAGAGCAGTCACTGCACATAAATATACTGAAGCTCAGAGCAGTGTTCAACGCCTGCAGACACTTTCGAGACCATATACAAGGCAAAGTTGTCGGGATCAGTACAGACAATACCTCCACCATGTTTTATATAAATCGGCAAGGAGGAGCTCAGTCCCGTGCCTTATGTGTGGAAGCAATCCGGTTATGGAACTGGTGCATTGCCAAGAATATAATCTTGAAAGCGTCGTACTTACCAGGCGCTCACAATGTGAAGGCAGACCAGCTGAGCAGGCGTTTTGCACTCACGCACGAGTGGCAGATCCGTCCCGATCTGCTACGACAGATTTTTCACTCATGGGGTTTTCCCCAGATAGACCTGTTTGCCACTCAACACAACAAGAAGTGCCCACGATTCTGCTCCAGGGCAGGACTGGGATGGGGGTCCCGGGGGGACGCATTCGCGATCTTGTGGAGGGGCCCCCTGCTTTACGCTTTTCCTCCCACAGTGCTGATCCACAAAGTCTTGCAGAAAGCAAGGAGGGAAGGAACCCGAATGATCCTGATAGTCCCAACGTGAGATCGACAGCAATGGTTCCCCCTACTCCTGCGCATGTCGGACCGTCCACCGATGCCCCTTCCGGTGGCGCCGGATCTGCTCACGCAAGCCCAAGTGTCCATAGTGCATCCGCACCCCCAAGGCCTGCGACTACAAGTGTGGTTAATCCATGGCTCAGCTCCCTAGAGAGCACATGTACGGAGGAAGTGCAACAAGTCCTAGAAAGTAGCAGGAGGACTTCCACCAGGAAGACCTACAAGCAGAAATGGACTCGCTTCACGGCATGGTGTTCTACCAAACAGCTAGCCCCCCTTTCAGTGCCTATACCTGTAATATTAGAGTATTTACTGGACCTCAAGAGAGGAGGACTCTCACTATCCTCGTTAAAGGTCCACCTTGCCGCCATTTCGGCGTTCGGACACGAAGAGGAAGGGCACACGGTGTTCGCCTAGCCCATGGTTACCAGGTTCCTCAAAGGGTTGGTAAACCTATACCCCCTTCAGAAACCGCTTCCACCTTTGTGGAACTTGGACCTGGTGCTTAATGTGCTAACGGGACCACCGTTCGAGCCTTTGGCCACGGTTTCCCTCCACCTCCTTACGATAAAGACGACCTTTCTTCTCGAAATCACGTCAGCTCGCAGGGTGAGCGAGCTTGCGGCAGTTATGGCAACGCCACCCTGCACTGTTTTTTCCAAGGAGGCGGTAACTATACGGCTGCATCCAGCCTTTGTTCCTAAAGTTTCTTCTGAGTTTCACATTAACGAACCTATTGTTTTACCCTCGTTTTATCCAAAGCCTCATAACTCTAACAAAGAGGCGCGCCTACACCTCTTGGACGTGAGGAGGGCGCTAGCCTTCTATATAGACAGGACCAAGTCCTTCCGGAAAACGGATAGACTCCTAGTCTCTCTCACTCCCAAATCAAAAGGAGAGGGTCTCTCTTCGCAGAGAATCTCGAAGCACATGGTATCCTGCATAAAAATGTGCTACAAACTCAAAAAGACTCCTTTACTGGCCACTCCCAGGGCTCATTCCACTAGGGCGGTGGCGGCATCAACAGCCTTTTTCAAGGGCGTTGCGCTAAAAGACATTTGCAGAGCGGCGACCTGGTCATCCTATGACACCTTCGCCAAACATTACGCCCTTCACAGGGTATTCCAAGAGGATACCCATCTCTCGACAGCGGTCCTCTCGGGGACCAGCTGCACATAATCCGATTACCCACCTCCTATCTTGGGTTACTGCTGGGTAGTCACCTAATGTGGAGCACCCACGGGGACACATCTCGAAGAACCACCGTTACTACGGTGAGTAACCTTTCTTTCTTCAGAGACTTTGTGATTGACGCCTAGCATGATAAGGGCTATAGAAGGAAATAGTGAGAAAAGCATCAGACACCAGTGGGTGTTGATCCCATGGTGGTGGTTGATGATGATGATGATAAGGGCTCCTTTTGCTTCATGAGTTTCTCTTGGGAATATGTCAGTTGCTGAAATTAGTAAGTCTGGTGCTTGGAGCTTTATTCACACTTTTACAAAGTATTCTTTTCTTGTTGCTGGAGGCTGAGCAGTTGCTTGTTTCATGAGGGTGGTAATTCAGTCTCTCACTACTCCTTTTCCTGTTCTTTCCCTAGGGCTTTCTGTTGCTTACTCATATGCGATAGGCATCAGCAGAGTCAATTAAGAAGACTGCTCTACAGTTCTCCTGAAAGGGCTATCTGTCATGTTTGGAGTGTTTGAAGACAGTTAAGAAATGTTATTCAGAGGGCTCCAGAAACCCACCTTTTCAATGCATGCCCTAGGAACTGAAATACTACTACTTAATTGCTACTTAAACCTTTGTACTCTGAATGGAACATAAGTCATCTACGACTCTCTTCCACTTCACTCTGTCTTGGGACAAAACTTCCGGCTGACTCCAGGAGAACGCCAGTTGTTGTCCTTCAATCTCAGTAGATCTTCTTGACGTTGTCCAAGGTCTTCCTCTTTGCCATTTTCCTTGCAGGTTCCATTTGAAAGCTTGACGGACTGTGCTGGATGATGCTTTTCTGAGATTATGGCCTAGCCATCCCCACTTTCTTCTCTTGATTTGAACTTCAAGTGGTTCTTGTCCTGTTCTGTTCCAAAGCTCTTCATTTGTGACAGTCTTACCATTTGATGCGAAGGATTTACTTCAGACATCTATTTATGAATGTCTGTAGCTTGTGATTTGAAGACTTTTGTAGTATGCCAGGTCTCACATTGACATGAGCACACTCTTCACAGTTGTGTTGAAAATCCACAGTTTCGTCTTCACAGATATAATTTGTGAAGTTCATATGGCACAGTCTTTGATGCAGCTGTTCCTTTCCCTATCCTGGCATAGATATCCTTATCTGTTCTTCCATCAATGACTGTAACACACCCCAAGAAGATGAACTGCTCCACATCTTCCAGGTCATCCCCTCCCAGTATGATGGTGGTGGTGTTGGACTGGCTGATCCTCATAGTCTTGGTCTTTTTCTTGTTAATGCTCAGTCCAGTCACTGAGGCAGTTTTGTCTAGAGTTGTGACCTTCCATACTTTCATGTTGGTGTGAAAGAAGGGGGACATCATCAGCAAAATCAATGTCAACTAGCTGTTTGAAAAGTGTCCACTGAAGTCCTCATTGATGGCCATGTGTTGTCCTGCTCACAATGTAGTCTGAACTGAAATAGTTTTAATTTTTGCTTTTTAGTTAATTTTACTTGTGACATTTCCTGAGCCATTCTGATTGCCAGTGATATTTTGGGCACTTTGAACTCATTGGACTGCAGTTTACTTTGAACATTAAGGATTTTGTATAAAAGCTTTTTATTGGCCTCTCTTCTTTTTTTGCCTAGCTGAGGTGAAGAGAAGGAAATCCAAGAAGCAGCAAAACTGTAAAAGCTGTGCTATGTAGAACATTACCAACCAACAGCTCAATTAACCAGCATTTCTGATATCTAAACTATGAGGTTCTGTTGAATTTAACCACATTAGGTCAATTTTATAAGCAATTAGTCTATACCAACATCCTTATTCTGTTGACTGTGAGGGTGGTTAAATCAGTTTCTAGACTCCTTCTTGAGGAGAGGAGTAATGCTAAATTTGGCCTTGCACGGTTAACTTTGCATAACAGTGCAGATGCAATACTGTGAAAGTCGACATTCTTGGACTCCAGGTGGTGTCTCACAGTGCCCCATTGTGACCACTCTGGCTAGCACTTTCAATTCTGCTGCTCTCCAGGTACAAAGAAAAAGCCCAGGGAAAATTTTAATTTCATTTCCTGTTTGGCCGACATGGTGAGTACAGCAGCATGCTTCAGCAGTACATGAATAGCCAGGGTCACAAATGAGCTCCAACATGGAACATACAGTGGATCCTGGGTCTCAGTTCTGTGCGGGGAGAGGAATCTGTGCAGGCAGAACTCAGAAACAGCAGAAGAAACACTGATATCTATGCCAAAATCACAAAGGGCATGTTGGAAAAAAAGAGACAGTAAGAATACTCTCAGTATTGTGTGAAAATAAATGAGTTCAGGCAGACATACTCAAGACAAAAGACGAAACAGTATGTCTGGGTCAGAGATGCAAATATGCCACTTCTGTGATCAGCTGGAGGCGACCCAAGCAGTGTCCCAAAGCTGTCCATTAATACTTCCCAAGCAACTCATCAGGCAGTCTCCGGCCATAATGATGAGAACGTTGTCAATGAGTAAGAGAAGGAGGAGAATGCTCAGCAGGCAAGCAGGGCATCTATTGTCGCCAATAGCCAAGACCTTTTTTTAACTTTGGAGCCAATCCTCTCATATCAGGACATATTGCTGCCAGACCCTGAGAACAGGGAGGGCACTTCTGGCGAGTTCATATGTGTAATTATGCTATGAGTGGGTTAGGGTTATTGGGTTTTACCTGTGGTGGCCACTCTGCCCACATAGCAGGGGTTCCCTGTAAGTTTGTTGATGTCTCTGGAGACAGAGTAGGAATCCTCCCTGCATTTCTCTACAGAGATCTCATAGAGGTTCTCTTTGTTCATTCTCAGAAAGTTTCTCAGGAGGCTTGCCTTATTCCATCCTCCACAGTTGGGCACCTTTCCATGCTAAGCCAGCAGTAAGTGATCTGGCATCATTCCAGCACAAAGCATTGCAGTATAAGGTCCAGGTTTCTGGCCATATTCAGTCAACATCCGTTTCCTATTATAGTCTGTGACTCCTGGCAATGTGAATAAAGCAGGGAATTGTAACTGACACTTCTGAAGCAATACACCTCCCTTTGCTCTTCCCCAGCAATGTGTGACCCCCGATTTGCTGACCCCATGAGCCTCTGCAAACCTGTTTGATTCCTCCTTCCCACCTGGCAGGCCCCTGTGGGAGTAGCAAGTTGCCATCTGCCTGTACCAACCAAGCACAATAAAATGATGGAGGAAAACAGTATTGGAGATCATATGAATGGAGCATAAGGAAAGGAGAGCATGTAAGGAGCACGAATGCAAGACCAGGATGAGATCTTGACGCTCATGGGGGAGCAGTGATATAGTAGATTGGTATAGAGCCAGTCTACAGAAACTAAGCCACTCCACACCGAACAGGGAAAATGGAAGGAAATAGTGAGAAAGGCATCAGACACCAATGGGCGCTGAGCTCATGGTTGTTGTGGTTGATGATGATGACGGGGAAGCAAACAGAACTGCTGATTTTCCTCATAGGAGTGCAAGAAAAGCATCTGGAGCACAGAGTCCCTGTGTTTTCTGAGCTGAACCGACCTGCTCTTCTCACATAGTTCCATCGGCTTCTCTGCCAGGCTCCCTGGAATGCAGGGAAGGAGTCAAGGGCACCCTCACACGCAACTCCAAAGAAGTCTGCTGGAACAGAAGGATTTCATTTCCATAGTTAAATTGCTGAATCGGGGTTTGTTATGCACCCCATGCCCTTGCACCCTCCACCCCAACCCACTCCTGAGCTCACATGTGAAACTTTTCTGTCTTTGTTTCCTTTTGTTTCCTGAATAAAAATGCTTAATTTCAGAACAAGATCTTTATTGCTTATGTCAATTGTGTGATGGTGGGCATGGTTTGCAAGACAGTTTACAGGCCAGTACAAGTAATGAAGGGGCCACCTTGCTAAGAGCAATATACATGATTGTCACATCACTCTTTGGTCATTCATGAAACTGGTTTTCAAAGCCTCTCTGATTCCCTGTGCTCCTGTGTACTCTTCTTGTTGCCCTGATGTTTGGCTGCTCGTAATTAGAGGCGAGATAATCTGCCTCAACAACACACCCCGACCCCTCCGCCAGAAACTTTCCCTCCTTTCTTTCACAGATATAATGGTGTACACAGCAAGCAGCCACAATAATGGGAATATTGCTTTTGCTGAGGTCTTAACCTAGTCAGTAAACTGCAAAACTACTCTGCACTGCTCAGGCCTCAGCTGGAGTATTGTGTCCAGTTCTGGGCACGGCAGTTCAAGAAAGATGTGGAGAAATTAGAGGGGGTCCAGAGAAGACCGACAAGAATTATTAAAAGTCTAGAGAATGTGACCTATGAAGAAAGGCTGAAAGAACTGGGCTTGTTTAGTTTGGAAAAGAGAAGATTGAGGGGAGACATGATAGTGGCTTTCAGGTATCTAAAAGTGTGTGATGAGGAGGAGGTAGAAGAGTTTTTCTTTTTGGCCTCCGAGGATAGAACAAGAGGCAATGGACTTAAACTGCGGAAAGGGAAGTTTAGGTTGGACATTCCTAACTGTCAGGGTGGTCAAACAGTGGAATGAATTGCCAAGGGAGGTTGTGGAATCTCCATCGCTGGAGATATTTAAGAACAGGTTAGATAGAAGTCTATCAGGGCTGGTTTAGACACTAGTTGGTCCTGCCATTGGAGCAGGGGGCTGGACTTGATGGCCTCTTGAGGTCCCTTCCAGTCCTAGTATTCTGTGATTCTATGAAAACCTTACCTTCAAAGGCCAAAAGCACATTCTGCAACCAATTTTGCTCTTGCTCAGACTGTAGTTGAACTATTCCGTATTATGGTCCAGGTTACCTGTGTACATCTTCATGAGCCAAGGGAGCAAACAGTAGGTCTGGTCTCCAAGGGTAATGATTAGTATTTCAACATCTCGACTCATAATTTCCCAGTCTGGAAAGAAAGTTCCAGAATGCAGTTTTCTGGAGAGACCGGAGTTCCTGTTGATGCCCCCACCATGCACATTTTCCAAGCAGCTCACATTGATGCTGATGAAATAGCCCTGGTGATCCACCAGGTCCTGCAACATCATTGAGAAGTGCCCTTTGGCTATGTCTACCCTAGGGCCCCCCCTTTTGAAAGGGGGATGCTGATGAGACACTTCATGATATGCTAATGAGGTGCTGCAATGAATATGCATGAATATGCAGGGGAGGGTTCCCCCTGCCCACCTGGCCCTACTTTACCTCCATAAGTACAGCCCCAATGGTGGCCTTGCCCACCCTGAACTGCTGTCCCGTGGAGTGATAGGAGTCCGGGGTGGCTAGCTTCCAGATGGCAATCGCAACCCGTTTCTCCAGGGTGAGGGCTGGCCGCATGCAGGTGTCCTGGTGTCGGAGTGCAGGGGCGAGCCAGTGGCAGATCTCATCGAAGGTCTGCCTCAACATGCGGAAGTTCTGCAGCCACCTTTCCTCGCCCCACTCCCTTAGCACCACATGCTCCCACCAGTCGGTGCTGGTGGGGTGGGTCTAGAGGCATCGGGGCACCGGGGGGGGTGCCTGGTGGTGCCCTGGTGGGAGGAGCCCTGTGGCCCTGGGGGGACCGTGCAGCCACCCAATGAGCTCGGGTGCAGGTGCAGCAAGGGTGCACAGCACTGCCAGCAGGGCATCCATGATGAGGGCGTCCTCCTGCAGGAGGTGTCGCTGGGCCTCCATGGTGGGCACGAGTGGGCTCTGCTGGGCTAGGACAGGCTGAGCAGCACTCGGCTCATGCGGAGGGAGGGGCCCTTTAAAGGAGGTGGCTGGCTGCGGCCCCGGAAGGGCTTGTCAGCCATGGGACCCCGTCTGCGTCATTTCCTGCCTCCCTTCTTCTGAAAGAGGGCTTGGAGTTGTGTGGACACTCTCTTTCAAAAGACCTTGACGGCACTTCGAAAGAGCAGATCGGAACACCGATCTGAAAAATGGCAGCAGGTGCTCCTTTCAATGGCTGCTTTTTCGAAAGCCGAACTTCGATTTTTGCCCTTTCGAAAGGGCACTTACGTGTAGACACAGCTTGAGTGTGTAAAGTTCTACATTAACTTTTATAGTGTCACTATGTGGGAGACAAGTGTATTTCTTAGCTGGAAAACTGATCAGTTGGAATCAGAATGGTCATTGATAGAGTCATGATCAGAAATCAGGTATTTCTTACGCACAGTCCTCATCTTAGAACACCATCTGAAAAGACTGGTCATACTTAAGCTTGTGAAATTTTTAGATGTCACTGCCTGTGGTTAGAAAGTCACACGTTTCTAGTCTGGCACTGTCTGGTCTGGCAAAAATCCATGATCTGGTATGATTGTAGTTAGCCGGATGTCCACTTATAATGAATGTGGCCAAGTTTCCCACGGTGCTTAAAGTTTGTTTACAGCCACCAGTCCTGGCTGTCAGTAGTCTGTGCTGTTATTGAGCTCTAATTTACCCCTAAATGTCTTCTAAGAGTCCAGTGGAAGTGTTGGTAATGCTGCTAGACATTATTGACCTCCTGTGGTTCAAATTCTTTTGTTCAGCAGCGATCAGATCTCAAGGGTGCCAGACAAGAGAGATTTGACCTGTACTGTACAGTTGTTAATCAATAAAACTCTCTGAAAACCTCTGATTAAACATTCTGATCACTATTATAAGGAGCATCAAGCTTGCTTATTTCAGGGCTTTCCAACTTGTGAATTCTCTTGTTAGCATGCAAAACAGAGAAACTGTCATCCATGAAAAAGTTATGGCAGTTGCTTTGTCTGGCATGGAAGTGTTTCTAGACAGCCTGAGGAGGCTTTCCAAAACTTCATCTCTTTCCTTGCATTATTCAACCAGGGTCAGAGTTGAATCCTCTGGACTAAATTATGGCCTCTCTACCAGTAAAGCTCTTGAAGATTTAATCTTTTATAGCTTTTTCACACTAGCAAGCTGAAACAAAACCCCGATCAACTCTGTGGGAACAAATTTATTAGATTATATGCATTTGGCTGTTTCACATGCTGGGGCAGATCCTTACATAGTGTAAATTGGTATTGCTTAGTGGAGCTATCCTGATTTATGCAATGGGAGGATCTGGCTCAAAATAGTTGAAAATAAATTTCTTTATATGTGTGTATGAGTAAAATGAATGAACTCCCCATATTAAAAGTTAGCAGAGAAGAGCAATCAACCTGAGTGTTTTAATCATCTTATTTTCTCATTTTTCCCCATTTTTAGGTCAAGTTGAAGTATTGTAATATTCTTAGGAAGCCTGATAGTAAAATGCTATTTTTACTTTGATTTGCAGTATGTACCAGTTCTTGTGTTCTGGGTAAACGTAGAACAAGTTTGTAAAATAATAATTAAAATTAAAACAAACTTAATTTCTTTTTTCAGTATAGCTATGCTATATAAAATGTATTTTAGTTAATTGATTAGATTGTAAAATGGTACTTCTCATCCATTCAGTAGACTTGAGCAGTGAATTTATTTTACTTTATGTTTATTGAGTTGTATTTCATCTCCATTCTTTAAATGATTTTTAAATTTATTACTGAATGGCCTAGCCCAGCATAGTTATTTTTCTGTGAAATGTTATAGCTAAAATTTGTTGACATTTTTAGGACAATAGAAAAAATGTCATAACGTGTATTTACAGTTTAAGTTGTGGGGCTGGGACATGTTATTTAACACAGCCAACCTGTTTTACAGAGGTATAGTTATAGTACCATGTATGCAAACTATTTTATCTCAGTAATAAACTTACGTATTTATACGCAATGCTTTCAATTAAAAAGATGCTGTCTTGTTATTTACTTGATTTCAGTGTTGTGCTGTCCTGGAATAAAGGTGAAAATTATTTTGCGTTTTTAAATTGAGGCTGGGATTTCAAATAGATTTAGATGTCCAGTTCCCACTGTCTCTCAGTGAGAATTAGGTACTAATTATTTTCTTGACACCTTCAGAAAATACCAGGCAGATAGGGAAGCTCATGACTCCTCCTCATATCTTTTCTGGGCATACACATTTGATTATTTACTGTAGCAGTTTCTGATTGTATGTTATCTATCAATGTTTTTAATGCCTTTTTGCTGTAGAAAATGTTCAGTTTTGCCTTGATTCCATTTCCAAAATTTATCTCAGTCCTATTTCAGTTTCAATACAAACGTCTTTCAAAACATTGAATGCTATTTTCATTACTGAAGAGATCTTGCCCTTCATGGGCAGATTTCTGAAATGAGCTCTGCATGTTTTGCACTTTATTTGTGCATAGTAAACAATCAAAATAAGTTAAATTGCCTTCCATGACTTTTCTATTCATGCGGATGAAAAAAAAATTGGCAGAAAGACCTTCAGAAAAAAGCATGCTTGCCAAAATATCAGGCTTTACTTGAGCAAAAATTTCCCTCATTGTAAGAAAGGGATTAAATATTTGCTTTTGTCTATATGGGTATTCTTGGAAGTAGCACTGTTCTTTGTAACTTTGGATAAGGACAACTGGACTCTGCAGTATTTGCTAAGCAGTAGATAAAAGGAAGATTCTGTTAAATGTGGAAAAAATAGTTTTAGCACCCCAGGGTGAATGCCTCAATAGCAAAACTAAGTGGAACATTAGCATATTATATACCTTGCGAGGCCTACAAACAGGAAAGGCATCATCTTCACCCCTCTTACACCTCAGCATCACTATCAAAACAAAAAGCAGTCAAGTAACACTTTAAAGACTAGCAAAATGGTTTATTAGGTGAGCTTTCGTGGGACAGACCCATTTCTTCAAAAAGACTACAAAAAGATCTCAGCAAACTGAGTGATTGGGCAGCAAAATGGCAAATGAAATTTAATGTGGGTAAGTGTAAGCTAATGCATGTTGGAAAAAATAACCCAAATTACACGTACTACATGATGGGGTCAAATTTAGCTACGACAGATCAGAAAAGGGATCTTGGAGTTATAGTGGATAGTTCTCTGAAGACATCCATGCAGTGTGCAGCGGCAGTTAGTAAGGCAAATAGGATGTTAGGAATTATTAAAAAAGGGATCGATAATAAGACAAAAGATATCATACTTCCCCTATATAAAACTATGGTACGCCCACATCTCGAGTACTGCGTGCAGATGTGGTCTCCTCACCTCAAAAAAGATATATTGGCATTAGAAAAGGTTCAGAAAAGGGCGACTAAGATGATTAGGGGCTTGGAAAGGGTCCCATATGGGGAGAGGCTAGAGAGACTGGGACTTTTCAGTTTGGAAAAAAGGCGATTGAGGGGCGATATGATAGAGGTATATAAAATCATGAATGGTGTGGAGAAAGTGAATATAGAAAAATTATTTACCTTTTCCCATAATACAAGAACTAGGGGACACCAAATGAAATTGATGGGTAGTAGGTTCAAAACTAATAAAAGGAAATTTTTCTTCACACAGCGCACAGTCAACCTGTGGAACTCCTTGCCCGAGGCGGCTGTGAAGGCCAGGACTCTATTAGGGTTTAAAAAAGAGCTTGATAAATTTTTGCAGGTTAGGTCCATAAATGGCTATTAGCCAGGGATAAAGTATGGTGCCCCAGCCTTCATAACAAGGGCAGGAGATGGATGGCAGGAGATAAATCACTTGATCATTGTCTTCTGTTCTCCTTCTCTGGGGCACCTGGCATTGGCCACCGTCGGCAGATGGGATGCTGGGCTCGATGGACCTTTGGTCTGACCCAGTATGGCCATTCTTATGTTCTTATGTTCTATGTTATGTTCTTCATGAAAGCTCACCTAATAAATCATTTTGCTAGTTTTTAAAGTGCTACTTGACTGCTTTTTGTTTTGATAGTGTATAGACTAGCACGGCTTCCTCTTTGTTACTACTCAGCATCACTATACGGGTTGAATATCTGTGATCCAGCATGACTTTAGTGAGCCAGATGTCTGCTTATCATGGGTGTGGGAAAGTTTCCTGTGGTCCCATAAAGTTGTTTATAGCCGCCAGTGCTAGCTCTCAGTATTCCAGGCTCTTATTTAGCTATAATTTATCTCCAAATGTCTTTTAAGAGCCCAGTAAACAATGTGAGTGTTGGTATTGCTGTTAGACTGTATTGACATTCCATGGTTCGGAAGATTCTTTGGTTCGCCACCAGTTAGGTCCGGAGGGTGCTGGACTAGAGAGCTTCAACCTATGCTAGTGATGGCTTATCTCAGCCAAAGATCCTGCTGGATACAGACCTGTGTAAGGGTCATGTTTTTATAAGTTTGCACTGTTTTGAAGAGCTGGGTTGTTTTTTTTTTTCAACAATTTAAACCTTTTGGGATATAAAATAATAAACTTTCCAGAACTGCCCTATATTGTACAAAATATTACTTATCTACCTCCTGTGATCCTGCTCTCACTCTGTGGAACTCTGTGGCTTATACTTATGGACATTTTTAGACTATAAATATTCCTTGTCTCACAGTTTAAGGTATAGTTTATCAAAGGACAAACCAGGACTAAAATTCTGGTAAAAAAAAATCTACCTGAGTAGATTCCTCTGGCACAGTTAACGTTTCTGGCATTGTAGAGATTAATTTTGACCTTCCAGGACAAATTAGATGGAAAAATCTAGGTTCCATGAGTGACTTACCTTTTACTAAATCTTGTGTGCTCAGATGCAAAAGAAGACAAAAGCTTATGAATGGTTCCTAGTGTAGGTGAGGAACTGTCAAGATTTGCAGAAGTGTTAGAAATATTTAACAAGTACATGTTCTTTTTCTTTTCCCTCCCCACTGCATCTACCTCTCTATTCACCCTCTTTTCTCCCCTCAGCAGTTTCCCTGTGTAAAACATATGGTGGCTCAGTTTTGGTAATGTCCATGAGTGGTCCAGATTCACATAAAATCGTAAAACTAATAATTCAGAACTTGAATTTTGGTTTAAAAATTAGTAACTTTTTTTTCCTGCATCCATAAGAAATTTAACTATGTTGGAGCCATTGATTAGCCCTTTGGATAAAGTATGATCTGGTTGCCTTTTAAAGGCATGAACAGAAGATTCTTTTTCCCCCACAAACACTAGGCTCAACAATTTATAACGTGCATTTTTATGTGTTTTAGGGCATAATTCAGAAGATAGTGGACAGTCACAAAGTAAAGAATGTGGCCTGTTATGGATTACGGCTCAGTCACCTGCAATCTGAGGAGGTCCACTGGCTACATCTGGACATGGGTGTGTCCAATGTGAGGGAGAGATTTGAATTAGCCCACCCTCCGGAAGAATGGAAGTAAGGTTACAAAGCTGTTGAATTTCAAAAGCAAATAATTTTGTTCAGTTTGCCGTAGACGTCATATAATCTGCTTTTTTTTAAAGGAAATCCTCTTGCAGCACTCCTAAGACCAGGTCTAGTAGAAAGGGAGATGACTGCCTGTATTTAGCCAGTCAAAGGGCAAGAGAAATGAGAATTTGCTTTGCTATTCCAGAGGACAGGCTCATTTGCTAGAAGGGAGTCTGACAACTGTGAATAACTGATAAATCTGATTTGAGATTGCAAAATTTGGAATGGAATACAAGTAGAATAAAACTTGCTAAATGTGTAGTTGGTCCAGTCATAACATTTAATCATATCTTTGTTTTAAGTATAAATATGCTGTGATGTGTTTAAAATACTTCTAAAAGGGCATTTTATATTGTCTTTAAAAGAAATTAGGAAAGTGCTGTTAAGTTTAATATAATGCAGTCATCATTTAATTAGGACAAATGTTAATTATTCATGTTTAAAATGTTACAGATTTTGAATAGGTTAAGATTCTCCAAGTCAGATTAAATTTGCAAATCTGTTAATATATACACTAGAGAAGAATACAATTCAGACTGTCTTAAATGGCTTGTTTCTGTTGTGCTAATAGAAGTAAAAAGGAGTAGAAAATTTTGTTGTCAGAAAATTGAATGGATATACTGTGTAGCTGAATAAATACACAGAGCAGATCTACTAAGAAGTGTTCATAAAATCAGTTAATTCAGGTAATTGCTATGTGATGTAGGATGTGTCACAGTGATCACCAGTCTGACTCTTCTAAATATAATCAGGTTTTTTACCATAGCACACTTTACTCAGAATTATTAATCACTTTCAAAGCCACAGATACATTCTTCCGAAGAACTGAAGTAGAGTTAACAGTGTGCACTTAATTTCTTGAAACTTAAATTGATAGATAATTTACTAGTAATTGTTTGCCACAGTTAGCATGTCTGATCCTGTGAGTTTATTAATGCAGTATTTCTGGCACCAAAGTTTTAAACTTTCACATTTTCTTCTGTGTACATGACATTTCATACCTTTCTATACACTGTAATGATTCAGGTTGATGGTTTTTTTCAAGAAAATGATATTTAGTATTTGTAAGTGTCTATGGGGGCAGAGGAATATACTACGCACACAATATGACCAGAACCAAATATAAGGTGTGAATAATTTATGCCATAGAAAATTTCTTACCCTAGCGTAAAAGTGCCATTTTGCAACTGAGATGCAACCCCATATGTTACATATTACAACACAAAGTTAATCAATTTTAAAAGCCAGATTAGATAATTGCTTTGACATTTGGATAAAGGGATTGTTAAAAACCTCAGACAAGTGTAATGTTAAGATATAAATGATTCAGTACATTTTCAAATTATCATTTTATGCTTTATCGAATGTTAGCAGGTTGACATACATTTTATACCTATAGAGAATAGCTTAGAATAATTAAAATGTTGCGGTCATATTTGTAGTACTGTAGAACAGAACATTTAGGTTCAGATGACAGTACTTGTTAAAATATTTAGGTTAGAAGAGTAAGAGAGAAGTCCTGGAATGGTGCTTGAATTAATATTTTCCTACAAAGTAATAATCCAGTAGCTACTTCTAATATGGGAGTTTTTTAATGATTTAATTCAGTATACATGGGAAATGTATTTTTAATGTTCTTTTTAGATCAATCCAGATGCTTAAGTTGTATTTCCTGTCTGCAGAAAATTCTTGGAACACATTCTGTCTCTAACATAAGTGATTTTTGAGGCATAGTTAGGTACGATTGCCAGTTCTGAGGAGGAGACAGAGCAGAGCAGAGGAACAGTAAGGGAGGTGACTCTGTATTCACACTGCACACCTGAAAGGTAAAAAACACACTTTTTTTTTAAGCAGCATAGACAAGGTATTCAGCTGTCACAGATCCCCAAATGAGTTCAAAAGGATGATGTCAGTGAGCACTGGAGACTTTATCATTGGAACTGAATGCTCATTTGTTCATTGGTAACATTCATTCTATTCAGGAAACTAATATTGAGGAACACAGTTGTATACTATGATGAGCATTGCTCTCATTTCCTCATTGTGCAGGATCTAGCATTGCAAACAAATGTTTTATACCAAATTTATGTGTTGATTTTACTTCTGTAATTATAAAATATTTAATCTTCCAAATTAATTTGAGACAAGCCATTTATCATTAGATGCATCCCATTGTTATGTAAATTGTTGTATTTAATATTGGTGATGAATCTTCTTTGTTAAAAATTTGTGTTAAAAATAATCAATTAGCACTGTTAAGGAAAAATAGAACTTAAAAGATAAATATTTGAGAAACTTGGCAGCTTGTCCAAAAGGCAAAGTTCAAAAGCTTTTTTGTACTGGTTCCTGTATTTAATACAGTGGATTCTCTTAATATGGTAATAAAGAGGCTTTTATAGTTTGTTTGTTTGATGACCGATTCAGTTTGACACAACTTGTGAAAAAGACATGATAATCACAGTAACAAGCAAATTCATATTTATAGGGGACCTACTTGCTTCTAAGAACATAAACCAGGCAAGGGTTTGCAATAACATTTTCAGTAGCGCTGCAGTTTCAGTTACTGATTCACTACTATTTTGTTCTATGTAGAGCAAGACAGCTGTACTTAGCAGGGAGGGAAAGATTTAACTGAAATGTTTGGTACTGAAATGTATGTAAAAAGGAGAGAATGGAGCATTAAAAATTATAAAGTAAGTCCTTCTTGTGAAATAAATTGGAGATCAACAATAATTTGCAGTAGTTGCTGGAGCCAGGACGATATTTAACATAGTGAACAGAGACACACCTGAAGTTTATACTTAGCTTTCAGTCCGTATCATCATCTTTATTTTTTTTCTCATTTTCAAAGGTATCAATAATCAATTTCTGCTTTGTCCAATGACCACCCACATTATAAACAGTTCTGTAGTACCATGCTGCAGAAATGAAATCTAGAGATGTTCTCTAATTCAGCCTATAGTTAGTTCAAGTAGAATGACAGAAATACAGCACTGCAGGGAGCTTAAGAAGTCTTCCCATCCAGCCCCCGGTGCTCAGACAGGACCAAGTAAACTAGACCCTTCCTAACAGGTGTCTGTTCAACTTGTTATTAAAAACCATCAGTGATTCCATAGCCTCCCTTGGAATCCTACAACTACCTTTATAGTTAGAAAGTTTTTCTTGAAATCTAACCTAAATCTCCTTTGCTGCAGATTAAGCCCATTATTTCTTAATCTTCTGCTGCACAAGGAGAACAACTGATCACTGTCCTCTCTGTAACAGCTGTTAACATTCTTGAAGATTATCAGCCCTACCTCAGCGTTCTTTTCTCAAAACTGAAAATGCCCCATTTTTTAACCTTGCCTCATAGGTTGGGTTTCTAAAGATTTTGTCATTTTTGTTGCTCTCCTCTGGATGCACTCCAGTTTGTCCACATCCTCTTTCTATGTGGTGCCCAGGACCTGGGCACAGTGCTCCAGCTCACGTCTGACCAGTTCCAAGAAGTGTGACAGCTTTCTCCTGAGTCTAACTTATAATACCCCTGTTAGTGCACCAGAGAAGGACATTAGTCTTTTTTACAGCTGTATCATATTACTGATTCATTCAGTTTGACTGTGGCCACACTTGTCCAAAACTTCGAAATGGCCATGCTAATGGCCATTTAGAAGATTACTAATGAGGTGCTGAATTGAATATTCAGGCCTCATTAGCATTAGGATGCTTCCATCTGCGGCGCTTCAAAACCACTGCTTTTGAACGCTCGCGGCTTGGCGCAACTACATAGGGGTCCTTTTCAAAAGGACCCCGTACATTTCGAAATCCCCTTATTTCCTTCAGCTGATGAGAAAAATGGGATTTTGAAATTTGCAGGGTCCATTCTAAAAGGACCCCCATGTAGCCATGCCGAGCCGTGAGCATTTGAAAGCAGAGTTTTTGAAGCGCCACGGCTGGAAGCATGCTAATGAGGTGCTGAATATTCAATTCAGCGCCTCATTAATAATCTTTGAAATGGTCGTTTGCACAGCCATTTTGAAGTTTTGGCCAAGTGTGTCCACAGTCTTTGTGTTCTCTTGTGACCCTCAGACTGTTTTTAGTAATACTGTCACCTTGCCAGTTAGTCCTCATTTTGTCGTTGTGCATTGAATTTTTCCTTTGTACATAAAATATTTTGTGCTTGTCTTTGTTAAATTTCATCATTTTTAATTTAGACTAGTTCTCCAGTATGTCAACATTATTTTGGATTCTTATTCTGTCTTCCAAAGTGGGTGCGATAACCACGAACCTCACAGCTTTGGGGGCAAGTGGCTTCTCCTCTTCAGCCATTGGTGTCTGTTTGCCACCTCCTGTTGCCAGTATAGCAAATCAGTTCTTCATCTTGATGAATGGGGGAATTTGGTAGGGGGTAAAACAGTGTCTACTGCCCAAGATGGGCAGCAGCCAATCTCTTCCATGTTGAGCACGTGGTTCAACTCCCTCTTCTGTTGTTTCTGTGGTTGCCTAATATTCTCCTTCCCATATGTTTCCCCATAAGTCCTGTCAATGAAGTCCTCGTGCTCTTGGATGGTATGCAGTTGAGCCACCTCCTCCTGCAGCTTTCTAATCTATTTCCTGTGGGAGTCTACCAACCAACAGCTCTTACACCCAAGATGTCACAGCAACCCCCAAGCTTTATGAAAATTGGCTTCTGAATATGTATAACTCGAAGATACTTTATGACAAACAGGTCATGTAACCTAGTATCCAAGATCCTGTGATTCCCTGCATATGTAAATTGTTTTTTGTGACTGTAAGTTTTTGGATGTGATGTTAGAAGTAGGATTTTTTCAATCCAAATATACCAGTAAACGCCATTAGTGATGCTTTAGGAACTTAATGGCTGTGTGCTCAGGTCAACAACCTGTGAATGGTTTTGTTTTTCTTGTAAGCCCAAACTGTGGTTGGTCCTACTACAAAGACATGTGACCAGACCTTGTCAGGGAAGTCTCCTGTGTCAGGA
The DNA here is from genome assembly GCF_033958435.1 of Carettochelys insculpta. NCBI lineage: Eukaryota > Metazoa > Chordata > Testudines > Carettochelyidae > Carettochelys > Carettochelys insculpta. The sequence goes on from NC_134138.1 coordinate 12,599,013, forward strand.
TGACTGGGTTGTGAGAGGGTGGGGGAAAATGGGCCACAGGTGCAAGCAGAGGAAGAGCTGTCAGTGGTATTAGTGATACACTGTTTCCTCCTATTGAGGGTTCTTCTTTGTTGAGTGCTTATAAATTAAAGAGAGGAGGAAAAACACACAACCCTGCTTCCCTGTTTTCCTTCACTGACAAACTCAGCTCACCGATTCTCTTAGCCTCCCATCTGCCTTTGCCGCATCAGTGTGTGGAATTATTCAACCAGGCGAAAAAGCAGCCACTAATCTCATTACAACCGACAATCACAAGATTGATTATGTATCGGAGGGGTAGCCGTGTTAGTCTGGATCTGTAACAGCAACGAAGGGTCCTGTGGCACCTTATAGACTAATAGAAAAGTTTTGAGTATGAGCTTTCGTGAGCACAGACTCACTTCATCAGATGCTGGACTTGATTATGAGATTTCTAAAGAAGTTGTGGGCATCTTGTTATGAGAAAGATATTTGAAGATTCTTGAGAGAAGAGCAACAAATATGTGGTTGTAGAAAATGATTTATTAGGAAAGATTAAAAGAGGTAAAAATTTGTATCTTGCTTGGCAAATTATCAGGGGTGATAGATCAATGTACAAACCATTGAAGTGCAGAAAGCACAGAGAAGGAGAGGTGTTACATAGGGGACTTCAGAGAAATGTATGAAGAGAAGGTACATGTAGACCGGGGCAGACAAAATGTGGCCCGCAGGCTGGATGTGGCTCACCAAACCACTGTTTCCATCCCACCACCGTCCTACAGTCCAGTGGGATCCTTGGGCAAGCTCTCTTCCTCCTGCTTCCCCATACGCTATTTGAAGTGGCCAGCTACAGGCGTCATGTGAGTCTGCTTGCACTGCGTACCCTTCAGGCAGGGAGCTTCACGTGCTCCCCTATATGCTGTTTCACATGGCCAGCTACAGGGGCCATGTGAGTCTCCTTGCACTGTGTGCCCTTGGGGCAGGGCACTTCGTGTGCTGCCCTGCCCCCAGCACAATCTCACAGCTCCCATTTGCTGGAAACCAGCCAGTGGGAGCTGCCTGAGCCGTACTTGCGATGCAGGCAGTATGCAGAGAGCCGCTCCCTCAAAGAGTGCACAGAAAGCACATGGCTCCTGTAGGCAGGGAGCTTGCCTAAGGTTACCATTGTGTTGTTGGCTGGGAAATGCCACAGGTAAACGCCATCTGGCCAAGGGCTGCACCCTGAAATCTCACTTCCTCCCTCCCCTCAAACTTCTGTCCCCACCGTCCTACACCCGTACCTCACCCAAGGCCACAATGCACGCCCTCAGCACCCCCATTCTTGGACTCATCCCCACTTCCAGACCCTGGACCCCAACTGCTGCCATATGTCACAAACCCCTCCTGCCCTAGGTCGCAACCCAAGCCCCTGCACCTCTCCTATATCCCTCCTCCATATCAGAATCTTCGCCTGCACCCATACCTTCTCCCAGACCCTGCACTCTTTCGTGCACCCCAGTACCCTTTCCCAGGTCACAACCATCTCCTTCACCCAGATTCTTTCTGAATGACCCCCACTTTCTACCGACCCTGAACTGCCTTCTGTACCCAACCTCTATCCCAGATCCTGTACTTCCTCCATCAATAGCAAGGAAGAGTGGAGCCTTTGAACACATCAGTTTCTTGGGGGTGCTCCCCCACCACACCCCAATGTAGACAGACTTCTGGACAAGTAAACCTCGACCCTTCCTCACCGTTGTGCATGAGAAATGGTGAAAGTGCCATTGGCACTAGTTTGTTGGGCCTAGAGAGGGAACAATTCTTCATTTAAAGAGATGAAGACTAGGTCATCCAACAAACCTTTTTTCACCTTCTATTTGTACATTAAGCTTCTGTAATTCTCTACTGTCTTGACCAGGGATTGGCAATAAACAGGATGGGCATGGTTTATCGGGGTTGGCCCCTTGGTGTGTCACCAAATGTTTTATTTACCTGAGCACCTACAGATACAGCTGCATACAGCTGTCATTGGCCATGGTTTGTCATTCTTGGCCAATAGAAGCTGTGAGAAACCGTGGCCCAATCTGTGCCTCTTCCTGCGCTCCGAATGGCTAGGAATGTGGCCAACAGGAAAGGCAGGGTTCTGCACCTGCAGACGCACTGGTAAATAAAGTGTCTGGTGGGCCACTCTACTCATCGCCTATCCCTGATTTTGAATAACTCATCTGTTTGTGTGATGGAGATGGGTTCGTTGTCTTTGTCTTTGCTGTATGGAGTTCAGCAGCTTAAGTTAATTTTTTTTGTTTGATATCTGTCCTTCTAATTGAAATATGGGGCAAAGTAAAATAGAAACTAAATATACTAGTCTGCCTGATGCTTCCAGACTTAGGGTTACTTTTAAAAATAAATTATACATTGAATATTAAGTGTTTTTATTTTTTTCGGATGCAGTTGATGATGTGGTTAAAAACTATAGTATATGTTCCTTTGCTTTTTTTTTTCCCCCAACCAAAAATTAGCCCGACCTATGGCACATCTGGGGCTCAAGTCTAGAGATGCATGGTATGGGCATCCCTGCGCTGCCCAAAACCAGATAAACTGAAGGATGTTTATTTCTCCATTGGAAAAAGCCAAATCACTACTGCTATATTACTGAGGCCAATGTAGAACAAAGCAAATTCCCTGTTTATAAAAACAATTATTTTCCTTCTTTTCACTCTCCCTGTCTTATTTTTCCCCTTCTACATTTTGGTGTATCTTCAGGCTTTATTCACGTACTAGCTTTCTAGATTTTAACTTTAAACTTTAAAATTTTCAAAATCTAGAAATCTAGTATGTGGATAAAGATGAAGATACATGATGTATACGATGTGAGTCTGAAGGTTCATAGACTTCTTTAAAAAGGTTTGATTTATTTTATGCCAAAGATTGAACAGGCACTTTGTTTTTGAAAAGAGCCTCAAAATATCATGAACAAATAGATGAGTATTTTAAATCCCTAGTTTTATATACATAATAAAATGTTGCTTTTACACACACACACACACACACACACACACACACAGAGTTCACCATAGATTGAGTATCCATAAGTAGAAATGAGACACGCAGCAAATCAAAATTCCATAGCTGTTTGCCATTTTTGTGAGCTTGGCATTCATTATATGTTCAAACGAGTTAATGTCATTTTGGTCAATATTTTTGTCTTTTTGTCAGGTTTGTGTGCCTTAACTTTCAGTCCTTAACATTATTTTCTGACTTGCTAAGCATCCTCTCCTATCCTGCTGAAAACAGCAATGTGAAATTTCAAAATGTTTCTAATTAAAAGGATTTTGTTGCTGGTCATCTTGCTATAATGCTGTGCTGTTAGAGATGTGCTGGGTTTACACTGCATGAGACATTCTAAGATCTTCAGAGTAGGGATCACCTGATAGGAGTATTTAGGTGCCACGGCAGTACCCATAGCTAATACTCGATGGCTATGTCTAGAAGAATTTGTCAACAGTAATGTCTTTGGACAGAGTTGTGTTGACTTCTGTCAACAGGGTGCACCTGCACACAAAAGCAGATTGACAGAGCGGTCTGACCGGAAGCTCTGCAAACACAGCTGCCCAGTGGACCAGAAGCCCTCTCTGTTGGCAGAAGTGTCTACACTGCACTTCAGTTGACAAAACTCTGTTGACAAAGTGTTATGCCTCAAATTTTTGAGGGATGAGTCTGTCGAGACAAATGCAGAGCTCTGTTGAGACTCTATTGACAGAAGATCTTATGAGTGTAGACGCTCCCTGAGTTCTGTTGACAAAAGGCCCCTTCTGTCAACAGAGCTCTCTAGGGAAGACACAGGCAATCAGTTTCCAAATACTCTGTTTATAAACAAAAGAAAAGCTTTAGGAAGACCCCAAAAATCTGGCATATCCAGCAAATCAAAGTGACCCCTCATCCTGCTTCAATGCACTCCCTGCTATATTTGAATTTTGTGGCAATGTTATGGTGAGACTTAGATTTTTTGAGCTATTATGTGCACCTCAGTACCCTAATATGGGATATGCATATCTGTTTCTGAAACCCTCCGACAGGTAAATCTCAGCTATTTCTTTGGGTGGAGTCCACAGCACCTTTATTTGATAAGAGACTAGCCTTTTCCAGCTGGGAATGCACCTTTGGCTAATGCATGGGTTGTGGCTCCCTGGTGAGCTATACCAGTTGCCATTTTCACTATTGGCAGTTGTGCGTTAAACATGCATGTTTATATTCACTTAGGAACATAAGAAATGTTACTTGCTCAGACAAATAGACCATCATCTTAGCTTCATCTGCTACCACTATCTGTCATACCTATAGCGGGGCTTGGCAGACCGTCCAAGTCTGAATTCAGGTGTTTGCATCCTGAAAAAATCCGCTATAAACCTATATGCCTGTTAGAAAAACATAATCATCTGTTCCAGCAGGTGGTTCAGACCTTCTACTCAGCCATCCCCACAGGCTTGTCTACACTAGCTCCCTACTTTGAAGGGAGCATGGTAAGTAGGGTGTTGGGAGTTTATTAATGAAGTACTGCGGTGCATATGCAGCACTTCATTAAGCAAATTCCTCCCCCCCACCCCATGGCAACTTCGAAGCGTTAAACTTCAAAGTGCCAGCTCGCATCTAGCCACAGCTCACCCACTGATACTCCTAAGTGCCCAGGGTACTTCGAAGTCCCTTTACTCCTCAAAATTTTACTCCTCAAAATTAAATAGGAAGCAGTTTTGACAGCCCAAAAATTTTGAGGAGTAAAGGCATTTCAACGTGCCGGCGGGTGAGCTGCGGGCGGCAGTTTGGTTAATGAAGTGCTGCATATGCACCACAGCACTTTATTAATAAACCCCCAACACCCTACCTACCATAGAGAACAACAGGAAGTCTTGTGGCACCTTATAGACTAACAGATATTTTGGAGCATAAGCTTTTGTGGGCAAAGACCCGCTTCATCAGATGCATGAGTTGGTGGGGGGGCGGGGTTCAGAGGGGCTCTGAACCCCCCCCCCCCAACTCATGCATCTGATGAAGCGGGTCTTTTCCCATGAAAGCTTATGCTCCAAAATATCTGTTAGTCTATAAGGTGCCACAAGACGACTTGTTCTGGAAGCTGCAGACTAACACAGCTACCTCTCTCCTACTTACCGTGCTCCCTTTGACGTAGGGAGCTAGTGTAGACAAGCCCCACGTGATTTACTATGTACACATCTGCCTGAACCTCTGTCCTTCCAAACCACACTGGTGAGATGAGGGTTGCCAGTAATCATAGTGACACACAAACTTTTTCATCTGGATTTCATTATAACTGGGCTGTCAAAATTGTTTCCTATGTAATTAATGAAATTTAAGATGTAATTGCTTTTAAAAATTTTAATAGCATTTACGAATTATACAGAGAGGTTTTTGTGTGTGTTTTGGTTTTTTTTTTTGTTTTAATTCTGTTCATAGCTGGAAGGGACATAAGAATCCATCAAATCCAGAAGCCTGTGCTGAGCCAGGTCCAAGTATACATAGACCATTCAGGACAGGTCCTTATCCAACCTGTTCTCGGAAGCCACAGTTGAAGATTTCGTTATTCTCCTTTCACTATGGATGTAATCCTGTTTTCTGTCTCTTTAGATATGAACTGCGAATCCGATATTTACCAAAAGGATTTCTGAATCAGTTTACAGAGGACAAGCCAACACTGAATTTTTTTTATCAGCAGGTAAATTTATTTTTACTATTGTTTATTTTCTCATTTGAAATTGAGAAAGCTTGTTCTGCTTATATAGGGAACAATTTTGCTGCAGGAACAGAAAAATACAGATCAACATATTATTGTGTGTATAAAACAGAAGTGAAAGAGAGAGTCAGTTCTTTCTCATTAGGAAGTGATGACTAATACCCAGGGATGTTTTGGCAGACTTTTTCACAATTTGGACAGAATTTATAGTTATTCACTTTACTATGATTCATATTTCTCATTTTATTAAATTACTTGTTTCCAGTCTACTTGAAAGTGTAACTCTATAAGTTGTTTTATGTTTATTAATTCGTTCATGTTCGTGTATTAATTGCTTAACCTAAATACAAAAGTATTTTCAGGATTTTCAAGCATTCTGCATCTGATAATACAGTAATTAGCAGTGATTTCAGAAATGTGCACTGGTGACTAACAGTCATAATAACCTTTCAATCTTATTGTCAGATATGGACTGTTGTTTGCCTTTGGGACCAATTTGCAGATGTGAATGTTTGAAGTTAAGTATCTGAATCTGTATTTTGATGTCTGTATTAACACAGTTGCTTAAGATGCTTACTTGAGTACTAGAGTACAGAGTTAGATATCTAACTTTAAACAGATAAGATATAAGTGAAAATATTTCCCTCTAATGTAGAAAGAATAGTTTTCTCCACTTACAGGAGTTACTGGATGAAATTTTGGCCTGAGTTTTGCCGGAAGTTCGGACTAGAAGATGATAATATTCCCTTCTGGCCCCAATAGTGTATGAAAACTCAGCCTCTGAACTATTGATGCTATCTACTCATTATGCAGGAGTTTTGCAATGTGTTTGATTGGTGTAATGTTGACAATTCCTATTGCTGAAATACTGTCAGTGTTGCCTCTAATTTTTTCCATCCATGGATGGAATAAATTTTATGTGCACTGAGGCATGTGTGTATGTGCTCCACCAGTAGAAGCACATGATGCCCACTGTGTGTGGTGGTGGGCTCTCTGCTAATAATCTGGGCAGCACACGAATGTCTCCTGGGTGGCCATCCAAGTACTCAATTTACAGGGAACACCGCTGTCGGTGTTTCACAGGCTTACATTGCTGAAAATAACCCTCTCAGTATCAAGTATTACACAAAATTCTTATACACATAACCCTTCATTTGTTTCAATAGTTGCAACCACTGAAAACTATTACTTAAGTCACATAATTATTATGGTGACCTGTAAAGAGAAAAAAATGCATTTGTCTCTCTCTTACATCTTTGTACATTAAAAGAGGAACAGATTTTTAGCTGTCATTTTACAAGAGTGTTTTTTTTTTCAACTTCTCAACACATTTATTAATCATTAGAAAGGTTCCACTCTTATACGTCTCCAGCAAAGGTACGTGCTCACAATACACCCTCTCTCTCCCCACAAAAGATCTCTACCAGAAGCAGGAAGGCGAAATTTGGCATGTCCTATATTTCCAAATTTTACTAAAAAGAACCCATAAGAAATATCTCAAGCTTTTTTTTCGTCATAAGAAAGCAAAAAAAGAGCAGAAGTTCATTCCATTTAAAGAAACAAAACAAAATTAGGCAGGTTGTCCTTTGAGAACCCCAAGATTAGCTTTCATGGCTGGTATCAAGCTTTCTGGAGTGGCTCACAACCATAATTACCAACCGGAGGGCATGAAACCGGTTAAGAGTTTTGGAGTTATGAAATCATAACTGGTTGATAGTTCTATACTTAGATTTCACTAACCAGTTAACAAACGTGAACTTCACTAGCCCTGTAACAGTCTTAACATGGAGTAACTGACTATCCTGATGGATGTTCTTGTCTGTCTTGCAACCCAGGCAAACCTGTGTAGTTAGAAGTCACTGATGCTGTGTTCTGACAGATATCTTGCTTTGTCAAATGTTAATAGTCATTGAGCTATGTGCATGTGTTCCCTCTGTGTGCTGCTCTGGCTTTGCACAGATAGTTAGTGCAGCAGGTCCTAAGAGAACCCTCAAAGGCCACAAAAATCAGATAAGGTGCAAAGGCACTAGGCCAGGTTTAGTGTCAGTGAAACATAGTCCTAGCTCCCTGGATCAGATGTTTACAGTTACGCTAACACATATATACTCATTGCAACGGACCATAAGAACATAAGAACCATCTCAGTCAGTGGTGGGACTTTCCCCTGCCCCCTGCAATCAACCAAAGACAGCCCCTCTAAGATACATTTTTATACATGGATATAAACAAGTTACATATCAATCCTGACGTATCAGATGTCACTCTCTGATGTACCTAAATGCCATCCATTACCTTGGACATGGTGGTTTTGATCAAAATATGGCTATCCATCGTGCTGTCATCCTGACCCTGTCCTGAACCTGGGTCAGTTTATTTCTGTTATTCACCGAGAGCTTGTTGGTATCAAGATGTTTCCTAACGAGGTGTTCTGTTACCACCCTCCTGGAATGTGTTCAAGACTTGTAGCTAATACTCCTTAGCTATGTGTGTTTCTGAGGAATCAGTCCTGTTCCTGCCAGAATGTTGGAGCAAGGTCTGCCTTTGCTCAAAGCTCAACTTTACTTTATATTAGCCAAGTCTTGATCACTTTTACCTACACTTGAGTTCCTAAGACTAGGCTTGTGACAAACAGACTTACGTTTCAGGTCCTCTTACTACAACCTGCCTTTGTGATAGATGGTCCCTTGCACCAAAAATCATATTAATATTCAGGTTACTCCCAGTCCAAAAGTACCAGCTACTTATCTCAGGTCAAGTGCATCCTAGATCTCTCACTATTATTAACTAGGAAGAAGCAATGAGAGTTGTTTACAAGGTCAAAACAGGTAACAATACACACACAAATGAGAATGCAGTCTTTGGATCCAAAAGATGATAGTAGCTGGTATAATATGCAAGCTTTATGTCCTTTAGGGCTAAACCAAGCTAAACATCTGGAGACCCCTTGCTTTTGTTTAGAAATCATAGCCCCTCAAAGTTCAAAGTACTTAAGGATACAATTTCTCTTTAACAGAGAGTTTTGTCCTTTCCCCCCCCAGCATTCAAACTGGAGACAAGTTCTCTTCAAGCGTGTTGTCCACTGATGTTTCAAAACAGCTTGTTTGATGTCTGTAGACCTTTTTTTTTGGCTGGGGAGGGGGGCAGAGAAGGTAACAACACCTTTTGTACTAAACTAATATTTCACATTTAGTGATGCTTTTCCCCTGTTGTGGAAGTTTATAGTTTTAGCAAACATTTTTATAATTACAGAGCGAACATTTAAGAATTATCTTATAACATGGAATACAGATATTCCAAGTATGATTAATACATGCAGCATCTCAGAGGCATTCCATAAAAATAATACACGTATAACTCTAATATTTGGTTTACCAATGCTAACACAGAGACAAGCCAGCCTGGTTTCAAGCTACTTATTTGTCAGTGTTTAGTGAAGCCCAGTGTCCTGGGCATAAGCTGGCACCTGGTCTGCCAGCATGACACACACATATCACTTACCAGTTGTCTTATAGAAGTATGGCTAGTGGCAGGGGAAATGAAATCTGTATGTGAGCTGGTTTTAGACTATGTCTGCACTTACCTGGAAGGTCGATGGCTGCCACGTGATTTTTGGTGCACCAGTTGCATACCAAAAATTAACTTTGCAGCCATTAACTTCCATGGCTGTCTTTACAGCACAAGGTCGACAGAAGCGCTCCTCCTGTTGACCTTCCTTAAGCTTTGCAGCTTGTGAGGAGTTCCGCGGCCAATGTAGACCCTGGAATACACTGTTTCATGTTGTCATGTATCAGAGGGGTAGCCGTGTTAGTCTGGATCTGTAGCAGCAACGAAGGGTCCTGTGGCACCTTATAGACTAACAGAAAAGTTTAGAGCATGAGCTTTCGTGAGTTAACTGGCTTCTTCAGATGCTGGCCCTGGAAATCTGCAAGGCCAGGTATAAATAGGCCAGAGCAAGGCTGGGGATAACGAGGTTAGCTCAGTCAGGCAGGCTGAGTTGTATTGTCATCAGTAGATCTGGAGATGTGAACTCCAAGAGAGGGGAAGCTGCTTTTGTATTTAGCCAGCCATTCACAGTCTTTGTTTAATCCTGAGCTGAGGGTATTGAATTTGCAGATGAATTGTAGCTCAGCAATTTCTCTTTGGAGTCTGGTCTTGAAATTTCTTTGCTGCAGGATAGCTACTTTTAAATCTGCTGCTGTGTGTCCTGGGAGATTGAAGTGCTGTCCTACGGGTTTTTGTATATTGCCATTTCTGATATCTGATTTGTGTGCATTTATTCTTTTACGTAGAGACTGTCCAGTTTGTCCGATGTATATGGCAGAGGGGCATTGGTGGCACATGATGGCATAAATTACATTGGTAGATGTGCAGCTGAATGAGCCCACGATGGTGTGGCTGATCCGGTTAGGTCCTGTAATGATGTTGCTGGTGTGTATATGTGGGCAGAGCTGGCAACGAGGTTTGTTGCATGGATGGGTCCCTGAGATAGAGTGACTGTGGTGCGGTGTATAGTTGCTTGTTAGGATTTGTTTTAGGTTGGCAGGTTGTCTGTGAGCAATGATAGGTCTGCCTCCCAAGGCCTGTGAAAGTGTGGGATCATTGTCCAGGATGGGTTGTAGATCCCTGATGATGCGCTGTAGAGGTTTTAGCTGAGGACTGTAGGTGATGGCTAGTGGTGTTCTGTTGGTTTCTCTCTTGGGCTTGTCCTGTAGTAGGAGGCTTCGTGGCACACGTCTGGCTCTGTTGATTTGTTTTCTCACTTCCTCAGGTGGGTATTGCAGTCTCAAGAATGCTTGGTGCAGAATCTGTAGGTGTTTGTCTCTGTCGGAGGGGTTGGAACAAATGCGGTTATATCTAAGTGCTTGGCTGTAAACGATGGATCGTGTGGTGTGTCTGGGATGGAAGCTGGAGGCATGAAGGTAGGCGTAGCGGTCAGTAGGTTTACGGTACAGGGTGGTACTGATGTGTCCATTGTGTATAAGCACGGTAGTGTAAAGGAAGTGGATCTCCTGTGTAGATTGGTCCAGGCTGAGCTTGATGTTGGGGTGGAAGTTGTTGAAGTCCCGGTGGAATTCCTCCAGAGTCTCCTTCCCATGGGTCCAGATGATGAAGATTTCGTCAATGTAGCGTAAATAGAGCCGGGGTGTTAGTGGACGAGAGTTGAGGAAGCGTTGTTCTAGGTCAGCCATGAAAATATTGGCATATTGAGGGGCCATGCGGGTACCCATAGCTGTGCCGCTGATTTGAAGGTATATATTGTCACCGAATCTGAAATAGTTGTGTGTGAGTATAAAGTTGCAGAGCTCAGCTGCCAGATGTGCTGTAGCATCATCAGGGATACTGTTCCGGACAGCATTTATTCCATCTTTGTGTGGGATGTTGGTATACAGAGCCTCTACATCCATGGTTGCTAGGATAGTGTTTTCTGGTAAGTCACCAACGTATTGCAGTCTTCTCAGGAAGTCAGTGGTGTCACGGAAGTAGCTGGGGGTGTTGGTGACACAGGGTCTGAGGAGAGAGTCCACATAACCAGCCAGTCCTTCAGTGAGAGTGCCAATACCGGAGATGATGGGGCGTCCAGGATTTCCAGGCTTGTGGATCTTGGGTAGTAAGTAGAATAACCCTGGACGGGGCTCTAGAGGTGTGTTGGTGTAGATCTGTTCTTGTGCTTGTGTAGGGAGTGTCCTGAGCAGACGGTGTAGTTTTTTAGTGTATTCCTCGGTGGGGTCTGAGGAAAGTAGCCTGTAAAATCTGGTATTGCAGAGTTGTCTGGAAGCCTCCTTCTGGTAGTCAGACCTGTCCATGATGACAGTAGCTCCTCCTTTATCTGCCTCTTTGATTATAATGTCAGGGTTGCTTCTGAGGCTGTGGATGGCATTGCGTTCCGCACGACTGAGGTTGTGAGGCAAACGATGTTGTTTCTCCACAATTTCTGTCTGTGCGCGTCGGCAGAAGCATTCTATGTATAGGTCCAGACTGTTATTTCTGCCCTCGGGAGGAGTCCACGTGGAGTTATTCTTCTTGTGCTGCTGGGAGGTTGTCTGTGTAATGGTGTGTTGGTCAGTGTTGTGTTGAAAGTATTCTTTGAGTCTGAGACGGCGAAAATAGGCTTCCAGATCACCGCAGAACTGTATCATGTTTGTGCGTGTGGTGGGGCAAAAAGAGAGTCCCCGAGAAAGGGCAGACTCTTCTGCTGAGCTGTGTGTGTAGCTGGACAGATTGATGATATTGCTGGCTGAGTTAGTGGTACCACTGCTGTGGCTCTGTGTGGCAGGCAGGAGTTTAGAAAGTTTGCAGTCCTTTTTCTTCTGTATAGTAGTGAAGTGTCTAGTGTAAATCTCTTGTCTTATTTTAGTAAAGTTCAGCGGCGTGGAAGTTTGTGTTGAAGGTTGGTTATTGATGAAAGACTCCAGGTTGGAGAGCTCTTTTTTGATGTTCTCCTGTTTGTTGTACAGGACGCTGATCAGGTGGTTCCTCAGTTTCTTTGAGAGTGTGTGGCATAATCTCTCACTGTAGTCTGTGCAGTATGTAGATTGCAAAGGATTTTTCACCTTCAGTCCATTCGGTATGATGTCCGTTCATTTGCATTTGGAGAGAAAGATGATGTCTGTCTGAATTTGTGCAAGCTTCCTCGTGAGATTGATAGATTTCCATTCAATACGGCTAAATGCAGTGCCTTGCATGTTGTCAAGTATCAGGGGGGTAGCCGTGTTAGTCTGGATCTGTAGCAGCAACGAAGGGTCCTGTGGCACCTTATAGACTAACAGAAAAGTTTAGAGCATGAGCTTTCGTGAGTTAACTCACTTCTTCAGATGCTGGTCCAGACAGACATCATCATTTAGCCGTATGTACAGATTTAGAAGAGCAGATTCTGCTCATAATTACACTAGCATATTTTCATATGATTCAGATCTAACCTGTTTGAAGTTGACTCCACTGAGTTCCCGCTTAGAAACTTAAGAACATCTAGTAGGGATGCACTAAATTGAATTTTGAGCTTACTGCCATTGACTCTGGTACTCCTCACAGTTGTGAAGAGTAAGGCAAGTTGACAGGGGAGTTTCTTCCATCAATCTCCCACAGCACTTCATTAAGAAACTCCCAACACCCTACTTACTATCCTCCCTTCGAAGTAGGGAGGTAGTGTAGACAAGCCATATGTATTTTATCCTCTCCTTCTTCTTCGAGTGTCCCCGTGGGTGCTCCATAATAGGTGTCGGGCTTGCCCGGCGCCGCAGATCGGATCTTCCAAGCAGTTTCTGCTGGACCGCTTATGCGTGCCGCTCCCTTGCGCGCTCCTGGCCATGTGCGCGATCCGGTCCCCGCCAGTTCCTCTTAACCGCCGTCGGCTGCAGATGGAATCCGAACTAGGCTAAGGCCAAGTAGCGTATTCAATGACTTTAACTGTTTTTCTTTAAAGTTTTTCAAGTACTTAGGCTACTGCAAGTTAGCCGGTTGTTATTTTTGAAAAAAAAAAAACAAAAAAAAACAAAAGCAACAAACAAACTACAAGCGGGACAGCTTCAATCCAGTCCCAGTAACAAGCGCCGGAGGCCAGGAGCATAGGGCCATCAGCCCTCCTGCTGCGGCAGGCCATCGGAAGGGGAAAACAGCACAGAGAAGGTGCTAAGTACCCGTTTAACAACTGAAACACTCACCAACAATGTCCTCTTGAGGATTTAAAAAATGTGAGTCCTGCCGAGAGGCGATGCCAGCGTCCGATGGGCACAGTCTATGCATAAGGTGCCTTGGGGAGTCCCATGTTGCACAGAAATGCTCCTTCTGTGTTAAATTAACAGCCAGAGCAAGGAGAGACAGGGAGATGCGGCTTAAAATGCAGCTTTTTGATAAGGCCCTCCAGCCAGACGTGCCAGAGCGGCCGCAGCAGGAGGGAACCTCTGGGGCCCATAAAAGGAAAGCTGCCTCCCTCACCCCATCAGCGCAAAAACGGAGGAAAGCCTCCCCAGCCCGATCCCTGCCGGCAGCAACAGCGAGCGGGACGGGAGGAGCGAGCAGCCCCCAGCCGCAGCAACAGCTGATCGGCGGCGGCACGGAGAGCCACGTGGAAACGGCTCAGCCTCCGATAATCAGCCAGCCACCCCGCACCGCAGGCAGGGCGGCGGCTAAACAAGCGCCGGTACCGGTGGCACTGCAGGCAGCGGCACCGACCCCCAGGGAACCGGCGGTGCAGAGCGTGCAGGCACGCAGCCTGCAGGCACCGAAGGACACCGCACGTGCGGCACTGCCTTCGAGCATGCCTAGCACGGTGCGGACGGGGCCGGGATCCCCTGTGCGTCAGGGGGCGGAGTTACCTCCTCCAGGGAGGGGGAAGGCTGCACACAAAACGAGGCACCGCAGCCCCTCTCCAGACAGGGCTGTGGAGTTGCTTTCTCACAGCCCTCCGCTTATGTTGCAGACTCCAACCAGAAGGCAGGGGTCCCCCCAGCCTACCCGGAGCCCCCTTCTCCATTTTTGCAACCAGCCTCACCCTGGCTGGGACCACCTTCACCCTTCCTGGGGTTTGAACCGCTGGACTATTATGCAAAATCGCTCTCTCCAGTGTCTCGACGATCTCCCTCCCCCAGACGCAGAGGGTATGCACCAAGGGAGTGGTCTAGGTCACCTTCCCAAGAACAGTGCCTATACTGCCATGGTCGCCCCTACCACGCGGGGCATAGACACCATCGGCAATCTACTAGGGAAAGATCCCCACAGACGATCTCGTACCCCCGAGGGCAATTGCGACCGGGGACAGAGACTCAAGCATCTCAGGGGGGACTGGTTATGGAACCCCGAGATTTTCCCTCGCAAACCTCTAGCGAGAGGGTGTACCATCACCAGCAGGAACCGGAAGGGTCCAGAGAGACGTACCCCAACGGTTCCTCGCTCTCCTCCCCGGACGAGGCTACGGCCCCGGGGGACGTCCATCCTCCGGACGATCTCAAACAGTTTCAAGAGCTGTTTAAGAGGGTGGCCTTCACGCAAGGCATCCAGACAGCAGAGGTGCAAGAGAAACACCATAAGCTCCTCAAAAATTTGAGACCTCCGGCCTCCTCCAGAGTAGCAATACCGCTTGATGAAGCGATCTTAGAGTCCGCCACTACGATATGGCAGACCCCTGCGACTATTCCGCCTGTCCAAAAGAGAGCGGATAAGAAATACTTTGTGCCGGCGAAGGGCATGGAGTTCCTGTTCAGCCACCCACAGCCAAATTCCTTGGTGGTGGAGTCGTCGCAACAAAGATCAAAGACATCTCAATTCAGGACAGGGGGAACAGACAAAGATGCCAAGAAGCTAGAGCTGTTCGGCAGAAAGGTCTACTCCTCCTCCACTTTAACGTTGCGAATGGCAAATTACGCAGCACACTTAGCGAACCATAATTTCGACAACTATTCCAGGTTAACCTCCCTCATGGACTCGCTTCCAGAGGACAAAAAGCCGGTGCTCAAGGCCATAGTGCAAGAAGGCTACGCGGCCTCGAGGACAGGAGTTGAGATCGCCCTGGACATTGCGGACACAGCAGCACGTTCCACAGCAACGGCAGTGGTGATGCGAAGGGAGTCCTGGCTCCAGACTTCGGGTATACCGAGGGATCTGCAGGCGAAGATAGTTGACCTTCCCTTCGACCCGCAGAAGCTGTTTGCTGAATCAACTGACTCGGTCCTTCATTCCAGTAAAGATTCAAGAGCCACACTCAGGACCCTGGGGATTTACACCCCTCCATACACAAAGAAAAGGTACTACCCTCAACAAAGACGGTACCAGTACCAGCAACAGCGTCCCCAGTACCACAGGGGTTACTAGCAAGGGCAACATCAACAGCACCAGCAGTACAGAACTCGCAGGCGACGTTCACAACAGAGCCGTGCGTCCTCGGGGCGGGGCCAAAGGCCACAAGTTTGACATACACATCCAGGGCTGCGCCATCACTACCATCGCACAAGGTCATCCGAAGCGACTATTCCACCATCGCCTCCGACCATTCTAGGACCAGTGGCAAAGGATCACCACAGACAAATGGGTGCTGGAGATCATAGCCACGGGGTACGCCATCCCCTTCCAGTCGCTCCCACCGCCACGACCTCCACCCAAGCCCCACCTCCAGGAGGCCTCCCATGTAGCGAGGCTCAGGCAGGAGGTGGACCATCTCATGCTCATAGGGACAGTGGAAGGAGTGCCGGAGTAACTGCAAGGGAAAGGGTTCTACTCCAGGTACTTCCTCACGGAGAAAAAGACAGGAGGCTGGAGGCCCATCTTAGACCTTCGCGGCCTCAACAGGTACCTGCGCAAGCAACGTTTTCGGATGACCACAATCGCCTCCATCCTTACAGCACTGGACGATGGAGACTGGCTCGCAGCCCTCGATTTACAAGACGTGTACTTCCACATAACTATCCATCCGGCTCACCTGCGATTCCTCCGGTTCATGGTAGGCAACGAATACTTCCAATACAAGGTCCTACCGTTTGGCCTCTCCTCGGCCCCCAGAGTCTTCACCAAGACCTTGGCAGTGGTGTCAGCCTACCTGCACAGACAGGGGGTATTTATTTTCCCGTATCTGGACGACTGCCTGCTCAAAGGGGCCTCGAAGGAGGAGGTACTACGCATGATACGCGTCACAGCAAACACTTTCTCTTCACTCGGCCTGGTTATCAATCTGGCAAAATCAAAAATAGACCCCACACAGGACATAGAGTTCATAGGGGCTCGCATAAACTCGGTTACAGCGAGAGTATATCTAGCAGAGGCTCGCTTTCGGGCCATCGGTTCCCTCGTGCAGGTCATCACCTTCAGCCCTACGGTGCCGGTCTTGACGTGCTTGCAGCTGCTGGGCCACATGGCAGTGGCGACGTTCGTAGTACAGAACGCCAGGTTACACATGCGCAGCATGCAGCACTGGCTGGCGAGTGTATACAAACCGACAGTACACACCGTTCACAGGGTGGTGTCGCCCACAGCCGGGGTGCGCAAATCTCTACAATGGTGGGTAAACCCCAGGAACCTGCTAACAGGGGTACCCTTCCACCATCCGCAAATATCGGTTTTTCTCACTACAGATGCCTCCCTCATAGGGTGGGGAGCGCACATGAGCGAAGAGGTGACTCAAGGACTGTGGTCACCCACGGAACAGTCACTACACATAAATATACTGGAGCTCAGAGCAGTGTTCAACGCCTGCAGACACTTTCGAGACCACATACAAGGCAAAGTCGTCGGGATCAGTACAGACAATACCTCCACCATGTCTTATATAAACAGGCAAGGAGGAGCTCGATCCCGTGCCTTATGCGCGGAAGCAATCCGCTTATGGAACTGGTGCATCGCCAACAATATAATCCTGAAAGCCTCATACTTGCCGGGTGCGCACAATGTGAAGGCAGACCAGCTGAGCAGGCGTTTTGCACTCACACACGAGTGGCAGATCCGTCCCGATCTGCTACGGCCGATTTTCCACGCATGGGGTTTTCCCCAAATAGACCTGTTTGCCACTCAGCACAACAAGAAGTGCCCACGATTCTGCTCCAGGGCAGGACTGGGATGGGGGTCCCTGGGGGACGCGTTCGCGATCCCGTGAAGGGGCTCCCTGCTTTATGCGTTTCCTCCCACAGTGCTGATCCACAAAGTCTTGCAGAAAGCCAGGAGGGAAAGGGCCCGGATGATCCTAATAGTCCCAACGTGGGATCGACAACATTGGTTCCCCCTACTCCTGCGTATGTCGGACCGTCCACCGATGCCTCTTCCGGTGGCGCCGGATCTGCTCACGCAAGCCCAGGGGTCCATAGTGCACCCGCACCCCCAAAGCCTGCGACTGCAAGCGTGGTTAATCCATGGCTCAGCTCCCTAGAGAGCACATGCACAGTGGAAGTACAGCAAGTCCTAGAAAGTAGCAGGAGGACTTCCACCAGGAAGACCTACAAGCAAAAATGGACTCTCTTCACGGCTTGGTGTTCTACCAAACAGCTGGCCCCCCTTTTGGTGCCTATACCTACAATACTAGAGTATTTACTGGACCTCAAGAGAGGAGGACTCTCGCTATCCTCGTTGAAGGTCCACCTTGCCGCCATCTCGGCGTTCAGACATGAGGAGGAAGGGCACACGGTGTTCGCCCACCCTATGGTTACCAGGTTCCTCAAAAGGTTGGTAAACCTATACCCCCCTCGGAAACCGATTCCACCTTCGTGGAACTTGGACCTGGTGCTTACCACGCTAATGGGACCACCATTCGAGCCCTTGGCCACGGTTCCCCTCCGCCTCCTTACAATAAAGACGACCTTTCTTCTTGCAATTATGTCAGCTCGTAGGGTGAGCGAGCTCGCGGCAGTCATGGCAACGCCACCCTGCACTGTTTTTTCCAAGGAGGTGGTAACCATACGGCTGCATCCAGCCTTTGTTCCCAAAGTTTCTTCCGAGTTTCACATTAACGAACCTATTGTTCTACCCTCGTTTTTTCCAAAGCCTCATAACTCCAACGAAGAGGCGCGCCTACACCTCCTGGACGTGAGGAGGGCGCTAGCCTTCTATATAGACGGGACCAAGTCCTTCTAGAAAGCGGATAGACTCCTAGTCTCCCTCGCTCCCAAATCGAAAGGAGAAGGTCTCTCCTCGCAGAGAATCTCAAAGCACATTGTATCCTGCATAAAAATGTGCTACGAGCTCAAAAAGACTCCTTTATCGGCCATTCCCAGGGCTCATTCCACTAGGGCGGTGGCGGCATCAACAGCCTTTTTCAAGGGCGTTGCGTTAAAAGACATTTGCAGAGCGGCGACCTGGTCATCCTACGACACCTTCGCCAAACATTACGCCCTTCACAGGGTATTCCAAGAGGATACCCGTCTCTCTGCAGCAGTCCTCTCGGGGACAAGCTGCACATAATCTGATTACCCACCTCCTATCTTGGGTTACTGCTGGGTAGTCACCTATTGTGGAGCACCCACGGGGACACTCGAAGAAGAAAGAAAAGTTACTCAGCGTAGTAACGGTGGTTCTTCAAGATGTGTCCCCGTGGGTGCTCCACTACCCGCCCATCCTCCCCGCTTCGGATCTCTGTTAGTGTTTTGCAGGGGCACCCGAGGCGGTTGGTCGAGGAACTGGCGGGGACCGGATCGCGCACATGGCCAGGAGCGCGCAAGGGAGCGGCGCGCGCCGGCGCATGCGCAGTCCGGCAGAAACTGCTTAGAAGATCCGATCTGCGGCGCCGGGCAAGCCCGACACCTATTGTGGAGCACCCACGGGGACACATCTCGAAGAACCACCGTTACTACGGTGAGTAACTTTTCTTTCTGCAAAGATCCAGAATTCTTTTTTTTTTTTTTTTTGGTTAGAGTTGTAGATTTAGTCTTCTGTGTGTGATCACTTGATAACTCTGAGGTTTTCTTGAACTGAGATTAGTAAGATTGGAATGGTTGTTTCTGACAACAGGTTTTTAATCCATTTGATATCGGCAACTTATATCCATCTCCAGAAAAATATTAACCAAAAGCACGAATCAAGACAATTCAAATATTTGAATTATCACACTGCTCTTTTAATGAGTCTGATAACGCTGGAAACAGCTCACTAACTCTCTTTTCAGTGTTGTGTCTGCACAGACAAAGCTTCCTCAAAAATCCTTTGACTTTCACTTTCATATATCGTATATCTGAATTCCCTTGAAGAGTTAGATGCAGTGCAGTCAGTTTGCCAAGTAGGTCCATTGTGTAAGCTAATGTAGTCAAAAATTCCACATTGTGCACACAATCTGTAAGGCTTGTTTTCCCAAGGATGAAAATTCTGAATTTTTCACACATTTCAAAGACTCATTATAACACCTCTCGCCTGAGATAAACCTGACTTCACTGTGAAACAGAAGCTGAGCATGGTAAGACCCTATCTCTTAGCACAGCATACTACAACAGCATGACTTCGTTGTTAATTTTATAAAATCCCAGACAATTTTAATAATACAGTTGAAACTCTGTAGCCCAGCAGCTTCAGGATCTGATTGGTGCTGAACAAGAGAATTTGCTAGGCAAAAGCATTAACAACACTTCTGCTATTACTGGGCTTTTATAAGACATTTAGGAGTAAATTAGAGCTAAATAACAGCACAAATCACCGAGAGCCAGGACTGGTAACTGTAAACAAACTTTACGAGATCATGGGAAACTTGGCCACACCCATGATAAGTGGTCATTGGCTAACTAAAGTCATGCCAGATTACGGATGTTGCTGGACAAAAGTGTGTTGGACTAATGAGGTTCAGCCTGGTGAGGGCTTCATATAGGTCAGATTGCAGCCTTTTTTTATACCAATGTTCGCTGATGAAGCATGCAGCTATGTTCAAATTGGTGATTTTCAATGCTCATGTTCTTTTGCACACATCTATTGCTGCTGGAAGTAAAGGAGTCTCACCAATGATATGTGCTTGTTTGTGTTTTGCAGTATTCATAACCACAGCCTAAGTTTCTGTGCTATTTGAGGGATAGTTGCTTCTTTAGGAATATTCTTTTGCCATTGTGTGATTCTTGTTGTTTCCAAAAGAGAACATCATAGACCATCTTTTCTTATTTGATTGGGAACTTCCCATGATAATATGAAGACAAAGCAATCCAAACATAATCCAGCTATTACTGTACTCTCTACTTTTCTTCCTTTTCTATTTAACTTAATTAAAATTGTTTTGCCTAATAGTGGCTCAATTTTTGCCCCAGATTAAAAATCATCATTCCATAACAAAGATAAGATGCATTTATCTCTCCCTCAGCCCTGTTTCCCTGTCTGCCAGCAGGGAGATCCTCTTTTTGCCCTCAACTCCGGAACGGAACTCTCAGCTGAAAGTCTTCCTGCTGAATGCCTCTCCCAGCAGGAAATCTCTCTGCTGATAAACTCCCTGCTGGAGCAGCGATCACAGGGAGATGCCCAGCTGCAGTGTACAAAGACACAGTCTGAGGGGATAGCCATGTTAGCCTATATCACCTTAATGACTAACACTTTTGTTTATTAGGGAATGATCTTTAATGGATAGCACCCACTTCATCAGATTTTTTTTACCCATGAAAGCTAATAAATAAAGACCCATAGATAAGTTACAGATGATTTTTAACCCTAGTTTAATAGTATCTGAATTAGAAAGAAAAGTAATATAAAAAATGAGCCTATCCATCTGCCTATCCATTTGTATAATGGGAACCTAAGAACATAAGAACGGCCATACTGGGTCAGACCAAAGGTCCATCCAGCCCAGTATCCTGTCTGCCGACAGTGGCCAGTGCCAGGTGCCCCAGAGGAGGTGAACTGAAGATAATGATCAAGCGATTTGTCTCCTGCCATCTGTCTCCAGCCTTTGACTAAAGGCTAGGGGCACCATACTTTACCCTTGGCTAATTATACTATTAACCTACCTTTTCTTCTGTAGATTATTTTGCATTGTATATTACTTGCATAGGGTTACATTTCTACCAAAACCCCAGAGGAGATTTATCCCTCTCTTTCCATAGGGGAAGGTCGTTGTCGTTGTCGTCGTCGTCGTCGTCGTCATCATCATCATCATCAACAAACATTGGCTCAGTGCCCATTGGTATCTGATGCCTTCCTCACTGTTTCCTGCCATCTTTCCCTATCCAGTGTGGAGTGGCTTAGTTTCTTTAGACTAGCTCTGCACCGTTGTACTATATCATCTGCCCATTCTCTGTTGTGGGGTCTGCCTTTCCTATTCAAACCATCCATTATGCCAAATGCCAGGGTCTTGACTTATCACTCATTGTTCATTCTGCAGATATACCCAAATAGCTGTAACTTCCATTGTATAATCTTTAGCAGTAGGTTCTCTTTTGGCTGTATCTTCCTATACAATTCTTCATTGGTCACCTTCTGCATCCATCCTGTTCTCAAGATCTTCCTGTAACAACTCCTTTCGAATGCCAATATCCTTCTTTTTGAATCTTTCATTATCACCCTTGTCTCATATCCGTACAACATGCTGCTGAGTATGCAAGTGTTCAAGATGCTCATCTTCGTTCCTAAGCTAATTGCTTAGGGATTGCTGTGGAGATAGAATTGATCAAACTGTTCCAGAAGAAGAGAAGATCAATAAGAAGCGGATTACACAGGAGACATTGAAGTTAGTCCAAGAGAAGAGAATGTTGAAGATTAGAAGGGATGTTTCGGAGAGTGAGGAACAGCAATATAGGGCGGAATGCAAGAAGGTAAGGAAAGCAGCCAGAAAAGATAAGGTGAAATTGTCAGAGGAGAAGTGTGAAGATACAGAGGGGTATTACGGCAAGTTCAAGACGAGGGAAGTATATAAAATGATTAGGAATATTAATAGGAAGTGGCAGCAAAAGCAGATGGCAATCAAAGATGAGAACAAAGAGGTGCTCATGGACAAGGAGAAGGTTGTGCAGGGAGGGCAAGATATTGTACCAATCTGTACAAACCCCAGTTGGACCCAAGTGTCTCAGAAGGACTGATTGAAGAACTGAAAGCAATATCTCTGCCGAGCATTGAGAGCGAGACTGATATTTTGAAGGAGGAAGCAGAAGGAGCAGTGAAATGACTAAAGAACAAGTGCCCTGCAAATGATAAGATCACAGGAGTGATGATTAAGCATGGCGGAGAAAGTGTGATTCAGGAAATACACCAACTATGTAACATAGCATGGAAAGAAGGGAAGGCACCTAAGGCATGGACAAGATCTGTGCTAGTGACAATATACAAGAAAGAAAATGCTTTGGAGTGCAAGAACTACAGAATGATTGCCCTGACAAGTCAGCTAGGCAAGGTGCTGGTGGTGATAGTGGTGGAGAGACTGAGATCGCAGGTAGAAGAACATCTAGTGGATGAACAAGCGGAATTCAGCAGTACCATACAGCAAATACTGGCACTAAGATTGATAGTGGAGAAAGCTCAACAAAAGAACAAAACATCTGCACTTGCTTTGTCGATTTTCAGAAGGCATGTATCTTCCTATACAATTCCTTGTTGGTGACCTTCTGCATCCATCCTGTTCTCAGGATCTTTCTGTAACAACTCCTTTCGAATACCAATATCCTTCTTTTTGAGTCTATTGTTATCACCCATGTCTGCACAACCTTCTCCTTGGTCATGAGCACCTCTTTGTTCTTGTCTTTGACAGTATAGATCAGAAAGTGACTTGGGCGGTGCTGGAGTCATACAGAGTGGGTAGCAGACTGATACGGTTGTTGAAGGATATCAACAATGATGCAAAGGCAGCAGCGAGAACATGTGGAGAGTTGGGAAGTTAGTTTAGAACAAGTAGAGAGAGGAACGAGACGAGATCTAATATTGCCAAGTATCTTCACAAATCTAGAGAGAGCGATGGACAAGATCTAGGAAGAGGTAGAATGAATATCTGTGCATGGGATGAGAATCAACAACCTGAAGTTTGCAGATGATATAGTTACCATTAAAGAAGATGAAGAGAGTCTAGCGAGAATGGTGCAGATGCTAAAGGAGTAAAGGAAGCTGTACAGACTGATTATGAACATTGATAAAACAAAAAAAATGGTATTTGGAGTTAAGGAAATAGGAAGGAAGATCAGTGTAGATGAGATCAAACTACAGAATGTAAAGAAGTTCATGTATCTGGGGAGCAACATGATGTGTGATCTAGACTGTAAGAAGGAAATAGCAACTAGGATAGTGAAAGCAAGAGCAAGCTTGAAGGCGATGGATGGGGGAAGGTAGCAATAGTTAATTCCTGAAACACCCTGCATAATTCAGCGTCTCCTCCAGGCCGTCTCAGAGATCAGCTGCTATGTTCCATTCGGCCCCTGGTTTTAGCAGACTGTTGGTTGCATGCATCTTTTAATCATTGATGTGACCAGTCCAGGTAGTTTGCTGCTGGTAGTTCAGTGCCCTGAGATATGCGGAGGAAGCTGAAGTACAGTAGGGTCTCAACATTCACGAGAATTCCTTGTTGAGAACCCTCACGAATGTTGAATTTCATGAATGCCACTGCCACCTGCAGCCCGTCTGTCGGGATTCCTACCTGGAGCCAAGGGAAGCAGGGGCTGTTGGCGCTCCCCGTCTGGGTCTCCAGGGGAAGCAACGGCTACTGGCGCTCCATGGCCCTGGAGCCCCAGGGAACCTGCTGTTTGCGGCCGCTTGCAAATACATGAATTCTACGTTTTGTAAATATTGAGACCCTACTGTATTTCTATTTTGCGTCAAGCTGATAAAGCTCTACATTAGTGCTAAGAATTTTTATCAGTTTATCTAGTTTTAATAGCTGATAAAAGTAATAAAATCTGAGTTTTGATGGCAAGATAGTGGTCAAGAAGAATTCCCCCACCCCCTGATTCGCTATTGTTTGTTTGACTTACTTGCATTATGCTCAAGAGGATATAGAGCTGCCTTTAGAACCATCAGGTTATTGGCCATAGCTAGTAGCCGAACTTGATAAACCAGTGATCTGATTCAGAATAGCAAATATCATGTTTCATTTAGTGTTCAATGTAGTACAATCCATGGCTGCTTTCAAATATTGCCAGTCATGAGACCAGGTTCACAGTGCATATTGAAACAGTTGCATCTGATTGTCAGAAGTTTTCCCTTTATCACCTAAAAGCAATTCCAGCATTTGCCTTTATGTTCCATTCAAGCTGTTTACAAACCATGAGTGAATTGAGATTTGTTGTTCAAATATATGTATGTAAGTGCAAAGTGCTCTGATGGGTAACAGTTTAAGTACTACTATTTTGCATGGTATGCTATATAATTTTTCATTTTTTTTAATAATCTTGCATAATCTCGTTGGCTTTCTGGCTGTGTAAGATGTTGACATAAATTGTGGAGTTTAATGAATGACTGCATTTCAATCTTGATCTAAATTTAGGTTTCCTGCTCCGTCTACCCTTACAAATTTAAACTATGTTGAGTAGTAACAGAGAAGGAGCCGTGTTAGTCTATATAGTATCAAGACAAAAAAGCAGACAAGTAGCACTTTAAAGACTAACAAAATAATTTATTAGATGATCTTTTGTGGGACAGACCCACTTCTTCAGACCATAGCCATACTAGAACAGACTCAATATTTAAGGTATAGAGAACCAAAACAGCAATCCAAGCTGACAAATCAGAAAAAAAAAAAGTTGTCAAGGTGAGCAAATTAGAGAGCGGGCGGGGGGGGAGGTCAAGAATTAGATTAAGCAGCTTAATCTAATTTTTGACACACACACACCCTGCGGTCCCTCTGCTCTTTGATTTGCTCACCTTGATTTTTTTTTTCAGATTTGTCAACTTTGATTACTGTTTTGGTTCTCTATGCCTTTAATATTGAGTCTGTTCTGGTATGGCTATATTCTGAAGAAGTGGGACTGTCCCATGAAAGCTCACCTAATAAATTATTTTGTTAGTCTTTAAAGTGCTACTTGACTGCTTTTTTGTTTTAAATTTACACTATATTTTTCTAAAATTACCCATCTAATTTTGTCTCCTACTTTGAAGTTTCCAGTGTGACTGAAAAATATTTTCTTAGTATGAAAAATATTGAAGAATATCCAAATCCTCTCTTTGCTGATCTGTATTTTCTGTGGACTAAAGAGAGGTTACAGTTGAGTAGGTATGAGAAAGGTTGAACAAGAGTGACTTAGCTGGGCTGATGAATATCTTTCAGTAAAACTCAAGAGGAAGTAAAAATATTTGGCTTTGCCCCTTTTTCTCTCGCACTGTTTAATTCTAGACGTCCTTTTGTAGCACATTGAAGCAGCTATTAAAACCATTTTGAGCAGATTGTCCCTTAGGAAATAGCAAAATAAAAATGCAAGGGCAACCTTTTTGGTTCTCTAGCTTCCCTTACTGCTTTCTGGCCTTCCTGTGGCTCTGCCCCACTTTTACTTCCTGCTGGCTTGTGGCTTTCCTTTGCGGCAAAATGGCTTAAATCTCTTTCAGCTGGGGCTTGGGCTTTGTCCTTCAGTGTGCAGGAAAATGGAATTCCTTTATAGCTTTCCTTTCTTGATGGTATCTCCATACATCACTTCTTTCCCTAGCAAGCACCACAAGCCTTTTCTGTTTAGGTGCTTCTATTGTTCATCACTTTTGTGTTGCTCCGTACTACTCTTGGCTCAAGGAATGGCCTTGTGTAGTAGACATTGTTTCTCATTCCACAGTTTTGTGCAAAAGTCTATTAATGAGGGTCAGTCCTAGATTTATTTGCTCCCACATGAACATATTTTTGGAACTTGCCTCCCACACTCTGCTTAATCCAACAAATTAGGTCCCCAGTCTCTGTTTCGAAAGTTGCTGCTAACTTAGTTCCCTTTCTTCCAGGTCCCTACCTCTTTATTTTCTTCATCCCATTTCAGTCTTGTAGTGTCTCTTACCAACCAAGTTCCCGATCTCTGTTGTTTGTCCACTTCCCTATGCTACCAAGAAGAACAG
The DNA here is from genome assembly GCF_033958435.1 of Carettochelys insculpta. Lineage (NCBI taxonomy): Eukaryota > Metazoa > Chordata > Testudines > Carettochelyidae > Carettochelys > Carettochelys insculpta. The sequence goes on from NC_134138.1 coordinate 12,625,111, forward strand.
TAATTTGGTTTCTGGCTGCCTGCTTGCCTGTCACAAAGATGCAGCCATTTAGTCAGATTGATTCTGTGCATTGGAAAATTTCCCCAAACCAGTGTTTCCTTGACCTAGACAACCACCTATTCAGCCTATATTTAACACTACTTCTGTTTTTTGTGGTGTATTGTTTGTAGTGGGGTTTGAATTTTGGCATCCTAGGGAATTCTTTGTGTCATTAATGGCTAAAATATACTACATATTTTATTTTGTGTTTGATCAGCTCTAGTTCATGACAGGGGTAGGGTGAGAGTTCTAGGTACTACTGGAATATAACTCCACTGACAAAAAGTGGAGTAGCACCCAAAAGATGCTGTAGTTAAGACATGAGATAAGGCTCTCAGAAAGTTTAAGTTTGGACGGAGAGGAGAGGCTAGCTCTCTATCCTGTCACATAGGAAAAAGTGGTAGAATTCACATGCTTTCTGAGGGTGTATGTCTGGAAAGAGACACAAATGAAAGGAACTGAGAGTATGGGCCCAACCAATAAGAAGGATGATAGTGATCTATCCCAGGGCCTCCCACTTTTCCCATCACTTGAGATATCAAGATTGTTGCATGTTCATTAAGTATTAGAAACAGTGGGATATAGGCTTGGTCTGAAGCAGATATGAAAGTTACCAATGATAGTCAAAGCTGTGCATGTAGAGGAATATTGGACAGTTGCACTTCGAGGATAATTTGTTATTTTCGAGGTAATTTGTAACATATTTTATTGTTCTCCAATTATACCTGTTTTATGAGAGAGAATCCCTGGTTTAACATAGTATGTGCCACGTGTTTCCCTCTGGAATATTCCTAGTTGAGTGCATTTCACTGGGGGTTAAATTTGCATTTCAGGGCATTTTCCCCACCACGTGTCGGTTCATACTTTTCAGATGCTGATATCTGAGGGATCAAACAGCATATTGTCCAGCATGGTAACATGCAATTTGTTGATGAGATTGAGCAATGGTTTTTAGTTTGAAAAGTACATCTCTTGATGATTTTGTTTAAACCAAACAATTCTTAGAGACACTATTTGGAAAAATTATGAAGAAGTGAAGTTTCTAACAGTTGTAGAACCTTGTTTGAACTTTTAGCTGTTTAGTTACAACAGTCTCTATATCAAAAACCAATATAATTTTGAAGCTGTTAAATATTTATAATTCTATTTCTGAAATGAAAATCAGCATCTCTTGCACTGTGATGTAGAAACATCATCTAATGTAAGCAATTTGTAAACAAATTCTTTTTGTGTATTAGAGTAATTTCAGGTTAAACTTAACCTTGCTTCACTTCTTCATTCAAACTTTTATAAAGCTTAGTTATAAAAATGATAAGCTATTGAAAAATAGGAATGCTTCCAGGGAATTGGACTGCTTAACCTAATTAACATAGCTTTGGTGGTGATAAAAACTAGGAGGCCTAGACCAAATGACTTTGCATAATGATAATAAAAGCCTTGAGGAAAATTAAAGCCAGTCAGAGAAATCTGCAGAAGAGCTCTATATTATGACCAATGCAGATACCCCATGAATGAGATGGGCATAAAGGGCTGATGGTGGACACGCAAAGTATTCCCTAAAGGGAAGGGTTCATAAATGTGAGGTCTGCAGCTGCTTGAAGATTGAAATGACAAATCAAACTAAAGATCACTTGTCTGCTGCTGACAGCTTACAAGGATAAGTACAAGCAAAATACCTTTCTGAAGAATTTAAAGCCTATAAATTAATCATTATATCTGAAAATAAATATTACAGTAGGAATTTTATGATTCAGCATCAAAACTCCATCCACACCCACACTCCAACCTTAATAGGTTTTATCTTATATAGTTATATAAGATGTTTTATATTTCTTATGTTTTGTATGCAACATCTCTTCTTTCCACTAACAGCGTTCTTGCAAAATACTAGCAGTCTGAATAATGTGCACTTGTCAGCTATTTGTTAGGTTCCTAGCTAAATTCAGTCATGTGATAAATGCATGCTTTAATTTTAAAGTTGTGCCTGTTTACGCCAGATCAGAAATTGGCCCAATAGTTTCAGATGTCAGAGTTTACAGAAAGTGTATACCTTACATCAACTATTGAAGATTACTGTTCCCCGCCTCCCATTTTATGGTTTTAAAAGTCTTAGATGTAATGTATTTGGAAACATAATTGTGTCTGTATGGACAGTCATGTTGTATAGACAGTATGCTTCATTTGTATTAAAGATCTTCAGCAAGACACGTATTGTGTTATTCGGGTTACTAGATTAACTGTATGAAATACGTCATCCAAAAAATGGAGTGTTTGAGAATCACATTGATTTTTGAGAAAACAATGAGTCCTGTGGCACTTTAATGACTAACAGATTTATTTGGGCATAAGCTTTTGTGGGTAAAAGCCACTTCCTGAGATGCATGTTTTTTTTGTAGATACAGACTAATAGGGCTACCCCTCTGAGACTGGGCTTGATGCTTATTTGAACTAGAAAAAAGAATTTCAAATATGGGGGAGGGAAACAATATAAAATTAGCAGTTAGCAGAGTGTGTCCCATCAGTTAAGTACAATATGCTTCCCCAGTGTATAGTCCTACTTTATGAAAGACAAGAGAAGCAGCAGCATATATTACGGTGACATCTGGATATCTGCCCACCCTGACAGAAGGGATAATTTTAGCTGTTTTGTCTCAACAATACCTTCTCAGGAGTTGATTTTTTCCTAATCTCTAATGTCCTTTTTATTAACATATGGGGTTGTGAAATAAGTGAGGGATGCCAAAGATCACCTCCAGTTAATATAGAGACTTTGACCTTGGAGGAGGAGCAGCAGCTGAAGGCAGATGGCAGATGGTTACCCTAATACAGAATCTATGCTTTTAACTCTGCTAGAAAAGGCTAGGCTTAAATTTTCCCTCAGTCGATTTGCAGCATGTAATGAATCTTGTGTTATCAGATGGGCAAATGGAGAGAAGGCGCCTGTACATAGTGAAGAGGTAAACACATCCATTGCATTTTAAAAGTTGTTGGTGCAATCATTAAACAGCTCATTGAGGTGGCTGCTCACATTAGCAACAAAATATTTTTAATAAGAATGAAGAAAATTAAGATGAATGCCATAGATTTTTGACTAAGCTTTCAGCAGCCCCAATGTGTTATTCTGGAATCTTGAGAAACCTCAAGCTATGAACGATTTGAGTGGGAGGCTACTGAGGAAAACTCAGAGAGCTACAGTAATTTATTATTAACAGATTGTCTTGTGACATTTGTGTGGTAGAAATGTAAATAATTCTATTGTGGTGACTGCCTTACTATGTATTAATTTAGTGACTCCAACTTTCTGTGAAATGTGGCAACTGTTCAACAATTGCCAGTAACACTACACAACAGACCAGGGCTAAAAACGCACAGCATATTTTCCAACGGAAACTGTTATCTCAAACCAGGACCAAGTTGTGCAAGGCACTATACCAATATAGAGCAAAGTACAGCAAAAATTTTAGTTTAGGACACAGGACATAAAGAATTGGAAGAAAAGGAAGAGAAAAGCACATAGAATAGAACCTCAGCATTATGAACGCCCTGGGAGTCGAGGTCATTCATAGTTCTGAAGTGTTTGTAACTGAACGAAAAGTTATGATGTATGATGCTTTTAACCCTCTTAATGTTAGTGAAACAAGCACAGAAATGGTCACGGAGAGTTAGTCTGTATCTTTCCAAGACAAAAAAGCAGTCATGTAGCACTTTAAAGACTAACAAAATAATTTATTAGGTGATGAGCTGAAGAAGTGTATCTGTTGCATAAAACCTCATCACTTAATAAGTTATTTTATTAGTCTTTAAATCACAGAAACAGTTTCCTTACTTTATTTCCCTTTTATTTTTTAAATTTTGTCTTATATTTAAATGGCTTATGTTTAACACGGTACTATACTGTGTTTTGTGTGGTGGGATGTCTCTGTCTGATTACATACATCCAGTTCTGAATGAGGTGTGTGGTTTAAAACTATGGTCTGGTTAACTCTGAGGTCCTACTGCTTGTCTTTTTGCAGTTTACTTGCTGTCTTAACAGATGTCTGCACTAGCTAGCCTATGGTACTAGTGAGCCTACAGAAACACAGCTGTACCGATGCAGCTGTGCCTCTGTACAATCACTCGTGTATTCACTCTATGCCAATGGGATAAAACTTTCAACATGCTGAAACCACCTCAACGACTGGTGATAACTGTGTCTTTAGAAGACGCTCTCCTACTGATACAACGCAGTGCACGCCCACTTAAGCTGGCAAAACTTATGTCACTCAGAGGTGTGCTTTCTCCCACTCGTGACATAAGTTTGCCAACATAAGTAGTGTAGACATGGTCTTAGTCACTTACAGTAGCAGGAAATTAGGTCAGCTGTTCAGACTGATATTAAAGTATCTGTAATATACTCTGGAGTCCCATGCTATATGGGACAATTTTAAGAATCAGTCAAACAGAGAAGGAAATTCATTGAGATTCTTGGGAATGTTACATTTTCCGGAGTAGCTCACGACCATGGCCACGACCGTCGTGGCTGAAAACCACAAACTATCAGTAAATTTCACCAATCCAGTAAAAGCTTTTATCTCCTGAAGCATTGCAAAAGTCTTACCATGGAATCACAGATCAGTCTCCTGGGCATTCCAGGCTGTCTTGAAACACAAGCAAAGTAGACTAGGTGACAGATGGTCACTTTATACCAAAAATCACAATAGTCAGGTTACTCCCAGTCCTAAAGGACCAGTCACTAACCCTAGGACAATTGTACTCACATTTCAAATCAAAGACAACTTCTGTGGCTATCATAATCACCATCAACAACCATGGGCTCAGTGCCTGTGGGTGTCTGATGCCTCTCTCACTATTTTCTTCCATTTTGCCCTCTCCAGCGCTGAGTGGCTTAGTCTCTGTAGACTAGCTCCGCACCAGACTACTATATCATCTACCCGTTCTGTGTGTGGTCTGCCTCTCCTATTACAGCCATTCATTCTGCTGAATACCAGGGATAGCTTAGTGGTTTGAGCACTGGCCTGGTAAACCCTGGATTGTGAGCTTAATCCTTGAGGGGACCATTTAGGGATCCGGGGCAAATAAATTAAAAAAGGGATGGTGTTTGGTCCTGCCAAGAGGACAGGGGGCTGGACTCAATGACTTCCTCAGGTCCCTTCCAGTTCTAGTAGATGTGTCTCTCCATATATTATTATCATGCTTGCACTCACTGGTTTGTATCGTAATAATGCTGTGGTGTTGCCATATTATGGCTAGATTTTAAACTTTCTGTATATTCCCTCTGTTCTCCTGTGGATGAAAAACAGTTTTCCAAAACTGTGCTTGTAAGAAACTAGGCTAGTGTAAGTGTGTCATAGAAGTAGAAGTAAAACAAGAAATAGATCACTTCCTATCATTAAATCATCCCTGTGGAAAAATGGAGTATGTTTCTTACAAGAAATTTCTTGCTGACATGAAAAATGGTTGGAAAGCCACCATAAGAGGCTGATGTAGATACTGATCTATATCACAGTTGGAGGTAAAAGTACTCGATTCTAGAAACTATCAAAGAATTTCTACAACAATTTAGCTTGGAAACATATAAAACACTGTCAAATATATTTAGTTGTATTAAACATTTGTTTTTTGTGTTATAAGCAAGAGTGAAATAAGAATAATTATAACAGAATAAGTAAAACTTTTCTTCTTCTTCGAGTGGTACCTGTGGGTGCCCCACATTAGGTGACAGGCTTGCCCCGGCGCCGCAGATCAGAAATTTCCAGCTGTGTCTTGTTGGGTCGCGCATGCGCCAATGCACGTCGGTCCTTCACACGCTTTCCGTCACGTGCGCGATCCGATCCACGCCAGTTCCTCTCAACTGCCAACGGCTGCAGACGGAATCTACTCCAGCTCCAACGCCTGAGACAGATAAATTTGTTTTAATATAGTTACTAGTTTTTCTCTCGCTTTTCTAAGACTTTTGAAGTTGTTTTCTTGTATATAGTTTAAAAAAAAAAGAGAGAAGAAAAGGGAGGAAAGAAGGATTAAGAAAAGGAGGCAGCCACCTCAGGCAATTTGCTATCTTAGAGACTGTAAACATTATCCGCTTGTAGCTGTTAATATCTGTTAACTACCTTACTTAACATTGAAAGGAGTTAAGCACCCTGGAAGAGATGTCTTCGCCAGGGTTTAAGAAATGTGAGTCGTGCCACAAGGCCATGCCTGCCTCTGATGGCCATAGTAAATGCATTCACTGTCTGGGAGAGGCCCATGTTCCCCAGAAATGTCCTCACTGCTCTAAACTAACGGCCAGAGCAAGAAAGGACAGGGAAATGAGAGTAAAGATGATACTGTTCGACAAGGCCCTCCAGCCTGAGCCGTCGGAGAAGCCCCAGAAGGAAGGGCCCTCGGGGTTGCATAAGAGGAAGGCTACCTCCTTAACCTCCTCTATGCATAAGAAAAAGAGGCTTTCCCCAGCTCGATCCTTGCCAGTGGTACCTGTGGGCAGGACGAGTGAGGCACAAGGCCGTGAACCGCTGGCTGCTCAAAGCAGCAGAAAGGCTGCACAACATGGAGCAGTGCCTGGGGCCCCGACCAGTAAGCAGTCGGCACCAAGAACCACCGGAGGTCACGGCACCGAGTCATGCGGCACCGACAGTGCCGGAACCAGAGTTGCTGGCACGGGACCCAGCGGTGCCAGAGGAAGGTACTCTCATGGAAACGTGTTCAGTGACACCGGGCGTGGCACCGACAGCCACACCGAGGTCCCCAGCACCGGAGATGACAGCACCGACCTTTCAAATGCACATGCTGGGCAAAGCAAGATCCAAGACCTGGCACCGTAGTCCATCCCCTGCCATTTTTGGAATGCCACTGTCTCCTAGCTCTCCTCCCGAGATGGTCATGCCACAATGGGCAGCAACACCAACAGCTTTCCTCAGACCTCCATCTCCTTTTCTTCAACCACCGTCTCCCTGGCTCATACATCCTTCACCGGTCTCCACAACGGAACCGCATGAGTACTTCTACAGAGCATCCCCGCCGATTTCAACATCATCAAGGTGGTCACGCTCCTCTCGGCACTATACGTACAGACATCGGTCTTGGTCAAGATCTGCATCACCGGGACCCTGTCCCTGCTGTTATGGCCGCTCATATCACGGCGAACATTATCGGCACCGGGGCTCAAGATCGAGGGGCAGATCCCCGCCTCAACCTTCAGTGCATACTTACGTCCCCCCGCCCTTAAAAAAGAACACAGGCCTCTCCAGCGGGGATGGGTCCAGAGTCGTTGGACCTCCCCCTAGAACCTTCAAGGGAACGAGCACACGAGGGGGCTGAGGAACCAGAGGAGGTTTATCACAGTGACACCTCTTCATCCTCCCCAGATGAGGCGGTTGTCCCTGGGGATATCTCTCCCCCCGACGACCTCAAACAATTTCAAGAGCTTTTCAAGAGGGTGACACACACTCAGGACATACAAATTGTGGAGGTGCAGGAGAAACATCACAAACTCCTCAAAAATCTAAGACACCCAACATCATCTAAAATAGCCATCCCACTAGATGAAGCCATTATGGAAGCAGCCACGAATATATGGCAGACCTCTGCCTCCATCCCACCTGCAAACAAAAGGGCAGATAAGAAATACTTTGTACCATCCAAGGGTATGGAATTCCTGTTTAACTAGCCCCAACTAAATTCCCTAGTAGTCGAATCTTCGCCACACAGATCTAAGGCACCACAATACAAGTCTGTGGGGTCCGACAAGGACGCAAGGAAACTGGACTTATTTGGAAGGAAGGTTTACTCCTCCTCCACGTTATTGTTGAGAATGGCTAACTATGCTGCCCACCTGTCAAATCATAAGTTCGACATCTATACTAGACTTACCTCCCTTATGGACTTCCTTCCAGATGATAAGAAACCAGTCTTGAAGGGAATAGTCCAGGAGGGCTATGCAGCTTCACGAACAGGCGTCCAGATCTCCCTAGACGTAGGAGATACAGCAGCACGCTCCACAGCCACGGCAGTGGTGATGCGCAGGGAGTCGTGGCTCCAGACGTCTGGCATCCCCAAGGACCTGCAAACGAAAATTGTAGAGCTCCCATTTGATAAGGAGAAACTGTTCGCTGACTCAACTGATTCGGTCCTACATTCCAGTAAGGATTCCAGGGCCACACTTAGAACACTGGGGATGTACACCACCCCGTACAGGAGAAAGAAATTTTACCCTCAACAAAGGCGTTACGCCTACCAACCCCAGTGCTTGCAATATCAGCGGGGTTACAATCAAGGGTGCCACCACCACCACCACCAACATAGGGCATCCAGGCGGCATCCCCAGCAAGGGCATATGCCATTGGGGCAAGCCCCAAGACAGCAAGTTTGATGGTCATGTCGAGGACTGCAATACCAAGACCATCTCTCACTGCCAATCACAGCATATGTTCCACCACTGACTCAAACCATTTTATCCTCAATGGCAAAGCATCATGACAGACAAATGGGTGCTGGAAATTATAGCCCAGGGATACACCATCCCATTACAATCCCTGCAGCCACCAAAACCCCCTACCCAGTCCCTCCCCAGGGACCCCCTCACGAGGCAAGGCTGAAGCAAGAGGTAGACCACCTCACATTTATAGGGGCGGTGGAGAGAGTCCTGGAAGAATTCCAAGGGAAAGGTTTCTACTCCTGATACTTTCTAACAGAGAAAAAAACAGGGGGGCTGAAGGCCAGTCCTGGAGTTACGGGCTCTCAATCGGTACTTGCGCAAACAGCACTTCAAGATGTCTACAATTGCCTCCATAGTCCACAGCACTGGATGATGGAGATTGGTTTATAGCCCTCGACTTACAAGATGTGTATTTCCATGTAACGATCCACCCAGCGCACAGGCGCTTTCTTTGCTTCGAAGTGGGGATGGAGCACTTCCAATACAGAGTCCTGTCCTTCTGTCTCTCTTCAGCGCCCAGGGTCTTTACCAAGACGCTTGTGGTAGTATCAGCTTATCTACACCGCCAAGGCGTGTTCATTTTTCCATATCTGGATGACTGCCTGCTGAAAGGGGTCTCAAGGGCAGATGTCCAGTGCATGATTGACATCACTACAAGGACTTTCCTATCACTGGGCCTAGTCATCAATTTCCAAAAATCGACGACGGAGCCCACACAAAACATAGAGTTCATAGGGGCATGCCTAGATTTTACTACCTCAAGGATATATCTGCCCGCTGGCTGTTTTCACACCATCAAATCCCTGGTGCAGGCGATAACGTACAGCCCCACAGTGCCAATCCTAACCTGCTTACAGCTCCTGGGGCACATGGCGGCCACCACATTTGTGGTGCAGAATGCCAGGCTACATATATGAGGCCTACAGTACTGGCTAGCGAGTGTTTACAGGCCAATGATTCATACCATCCACAAAGTGGTATCGCCCACAACGGAGGTGCGAAAGTCACTGGTATGGTGGGCAGACCCCAAGAACTTACTACTAGGAGTGCCATTCCACCAACTGCAAATTGCGGTTTTTCTCACAACAGACGCGTCCCACGTAGGATGGGGAGCGCACATGCACAACAAAGTGACACAGGGGCAATCGTCCCCCTCAGAGATGGCAATGTACATAAATGCATTGGAACTCAGAGCAGTGTTCAACGCATGCAGGCACTTTCGAAAATACCTGCGGGGCAAAGTAGTCGGAGTCAATACTGACAACACCTCCACAATGTTCTATATCAATCGTCAGGGCAGGGCCAGATCTTGTGCGCTATGCGCAGAGGCAGTCCAATTGTGGAATTGGTGCATTGCGAACAACATAATGCTCAAAGCTTCATATTTGCCAGGTGTCCACAATGTGAAGGTGGGCCAACTAAGCAGATGCTTTGCTCTCACACACAAGTGGCAAATCCGCTCAGACCTGCTCCGTGAAGTATTTCACAGATGGGGGTTTCCGCAGATTGACTTGTTTGCCACCTACACCAACAAGAAATGCCCGCAATATTGTTCCAGAGGGGGCATTGGGCGAGGTTCTTTGGGGGACGCTTTCATGCTTTCATGGGAAGGTCTCCTGTTGTACTCTTTTCCTCCCACAAAGCTCATTCACAAGGTCCTGGAGAAAGCCAAAAAGGAGCAGCCACGAATAATACTTATATCCCAACATGGGATTGACAGCAATGGTTTCCCTTGCTCCTACACGTCATGCTGCCCGCCACTCCCCCTCCTGATAGTGCTGGACCTTGTCATGCAGAGTCAGGGACCACAGCACACCCCCATCCTCGAATGCTCCGCCTACAAGCATGGCTAATCCATGGCTCAGCGCCTTAGAGACAACATGCTTAGAAGGAGTAAAAGAAGTCCTGGAGTGCAGTCGGTGGGCCTCTACCAGGAAGACTTACGCTCATAAATGGACGCATTTTATATCCTGGTGTGCGTCCAAGCAGTTGGCTCCTCTGGACGTTTCTATTCCCACAATCCTAGAGTACTTACTGGAGCTGAAACAGGGCAGACTCTCCTTATCATCGTTAAAGGTCAACCTTGCGGCCATATCAGCGTTCCGACATATAGAGGAGGGGCCAACCATATTCGCCCATCACATTACCACGCGGTTCCTAAAGGGGCTGGCAAATCTATACCCCCTGCGGAAACAGTTATCTCCTTCATGGAGCTTGGACTTGGTCCTAGACACACTGTCTAGACGCCGCTTTGAACCATTGGCCACGGTACCCCTCTGGCTACTTACCATAAAAACAAGTTTTCTTCTCACAATTACATCAGCCAGCAGGGTGAGCGAACTGGCAGCAATAATGGCAATGCCACCCTATACGATCTTTTCAAAGGAGGCAGTGATTTTATGATTACACCTGGCCTTCATCCCCAAGATTGCCTCACAGTTCCACATTAAGGAACCAATAGTTTTACCTTTATTTTATCCAAAACCACATACCTCTAGTAAGGAGGCGTGGCTGCATTTACTCGATGTGAGGAGGGCGTTGGCCTTTTACATAGACAGAACTAAGCCCTTCCGAAAAACTGACAGGCTCCTGGTGTCTGTTGCACCCAGATCAAAAGGGGAAGGCCTTTCCTCACAAAGAATTTCAGACAGCATTGTATCCTGCATAAAACTGTGCTACGAGCTCCATAAGACCCCTCTACTAGCTCCGCCCAGGGCTCACTCCACTAGAGCGATGGAAACATCGACAGCCTTCTTCAAAGGAGTCGCATTAAAAGACATCTGCAGAGTGGCGGCATGGTCATCCTACAACACCTTTGCCAAGCACTATGCAATGCACCAGGTGTTGGATGAGGAGACGTGTCTGTCAACAGCAGTCCTTTCAAGGGCAAGTTGCACATAAATCTGGTACCCACCTCAATTTTTGGGGTCACTGCTGGGTAGTCACCTAATGTGCAGTACCCACAGGGACCACTCGAAGAAGAAAGAGAAGTTACTCACTTGTGTGGTAATGATGGTTCTTCGAGATGTGTCCCCGTGGGTGCTCCACTACCCACCCATTCCTCCATGCTTTGGAGTTCTGCTTTGTGTCTTTCAGGAGCACTGGGGTGGTTTATTGAGGAACTGGCGTGGACCGATCGCGCACGTGACTGAAAGCACGCGAAGGACCGACGCAGATCGGCGCATGCCCAACCCAACGAGACACAGCTGCAAATATCCGATCTGCGGCACCGGGGTGAGCCTGTCACCTAATGTGGAGCACCCACGGGGACACATCTCGAAGAACCATCATTACCACACAAGTGAGTAACTTCTCTTTTTTTTATATATCCGTAGATTGAATAGAGAAAAAGTTCATTACTTAAGGTGAAAATCATCTCACGTTTATGAAATTCTTATGCAACTTGTGAAGAGTGTTTGTAGCCTGTCTGCCTGGAGTGAATATTTTTCCAAAATATTGTAGCTATGTAAAAATTGTATGTGGGTGAATAAAGCAGATGTCTTTTTAAAGTAGCAGTTGGTAGGCTAAATGTAACTTCTGTGTTAGATTTCTTCTTCTTAGCTCATGTGCTCTGAAGACAGGCAGCTGACTAATTTCTCAGTGTTCGTGCACATGGGCCATCCTCACCATTCCAATAATGTTAAGTTTAGCTATTTGGACTTTGCTACAGGTTGTACTTGGAAGAGACAGGATTCTCTGGTCCTGCAGGACCAAGGATGTCCCTGGACCAGAAAATCCTGCATTAGAGCGTGCATCAGTTGGGCTGTGGCCAGGGCCGGAGCCTGTAGCAGCAGCAGAAGCCTGTGGCAGCAGCAATAGCCACAGATGGAACCTCTTGTGACTGCCATGGAGCTGTGGTTTGGGCTGGAGCCCTCAAGGCATCTGGGCCGGAGCCAGGGCCTCCAGCACTGGGGCAAGCAGCAGGGGGCAGCAGCAGGCAGCATCCATGCCCAGGCTGGAAGTAGGGGGGCTTGAAGGGCCTGGAATCTGGATCGAGGCAGGCTGGGAGCTGGTGGTAGGGGACTGCACTGGTTTGGCAAATCCCCTAATTTGGGACCAATCCAGTCCTGAGGGTACTGGACCTGGGAGGTCCAACCTGTAGTCAGTTAAAATGTGACACATTTTACCATTTGATAAAGGAAAGAAAAGCAGAAGAGTGGTCCGGAACATTTTTTTCTGTGTGTGTTCCTGGTTCCCAATGGACTGAAGTACAGTTATACCCCGAGATACGCCCATTCGAGTTACGAGAATTCGACTTTACAAGGAGTTTCATTTAATACCCCTACTTCAGTTTACGAGGAATTTCTTCGCGTTTACGAGGACCGATTTGGAGGCTGGTGGCTCTGGTAGGCAAGCACCGAGGGGATGGAGTTGGTCACATTGGTTTTGACAAAGAGGCAATGCAGGGGGCGGCAGTGTCCTGCGAGACAGCGTCAGTCTGGGGCAAGGAGGTAGACTCGTCCAAGTCCTGGCAGTACATCATGCCTCTCTGAGAGACGTGGATGCTGGGTGTGCATCCCATCCCGGCCCTGCTTCTGCCACTCAACCCCCGGGCAGCAAGGGGGTTGCTGCCACCCGCCCTGCGCAGCTGTGCCTCAAGCGCCACTCGCTCTCTGCAGTGCTCCCTCCCATTTAGCGCCTGGCTCACCCGCTGCTGCTGCCTCAGCTGCCACCAGCGGGGCCTCTCCGCTGTGCAGCCCCGCACAAGCGAGGCATTGCCCCTCGCCAGCCAGGGGCCCCCTGTGCCTGCCTAGCCCCCCGTGCAGCCAGCCCCTGGCAGCGCCCCCTCTCTGCTTAACCTAAGCTGCGCTCAGGCTGGGCTGCCTCCCCATGCCCTGCTCTGCTCTGCCCGCCCCCTTGCACCAGATTTAATGGGATTTGGTGTTGTTTTAGCATAAATGGATGTACATTTTGGGGCTCAGGAATGTATAAAAATTTTTCCCATTGAAATTAATGGTAATTACATTTTCGACTTAAGAGAATTCGCCCTAAGAGGGGTTTTTCAGGAACAAATTACCCTCATAAGGCCAGGGAAGACTGTATGTGGAAAAAATGGTACTGCAGGGATCCCAGTATGTCAACACTTTTATATTCCTCTATACTTTAGGGGCACATACAATTACTTCTATTGCTCAAAAAGCACATTGTTACCCCCTCTCACTAAGTAGAGCTTTTAAATTACTTGCTTTGACTTGCAGTAAAACTACGGACAGGTGATCCTTTAAATATTGTCAAATTACTATTTTTTCTTATCCACCCTGGCCATTATGTTCTGCTTGGAAGTAAGAATGGGAGTTCTCTTACGATGAGATGGGAAGCAAGTAAAACAGAGTAAATGTTAGAAATCTGCAAACTTGAGAAGATATTTCTCAGTTGCGACTTCTTTTATACTGAGATTTAGTTTGGGGGTGCAGTACTGTGGCTGACCTGTGAGATTGCTACAAGTCAAAGTGCTGAAAGGGCTGAGTGAGAAGGGGTATGGATGTCTAGGATAGCATGTTGCTTTTTATCCGTGGAAAACAGATGGATGAGCAATGGCAGAGGAGGCGTAAAAGCCCTTTTAGGAGCTGACTAATTTGTTCAGCAAAGTTGCAACATGCTTCCCATAAAAGCTTCTCTTCAACCTGTGAGAGACCATGCTTGATGCAAGAATAGCAGATTAGTGGAACTTCCTGCTAGTAAGGTTAGGAGGCAGATGAAGGAGATTCTAAGTGAGTGCTGATTGTTGGCAATTCTAAATCTTTTAGAAACACTAGTGGTTCAGGATATGTTGGATTTTGCACATTTTATTTTGCTCAATGCGAAGAGAGAGAAATTAGTTGTTTTATAGTTTTTGCCTCCTACACAAGTGATTTTTTTTCTAATTTTCTGTGCTTGTCACACAAATGTTAGGTATCTGGCTTAACGTAGTGTATTGCCTGACTGGCAGTTGAATGCAGCACTAAAGGATTAACTTCAGCTTTATTCTTTCTTCACATTCTGACTGAGCAAACTGAACTACAATTATTTGTTTCTGTTCGCAAATAGAAGTATAATTTCTTGATTATTTCTTACTTGGACCTTTTTTCCAATATGTTTTGTTCTCACCAAGACCAAATGAGCATGTGCTGAGACACTAGAACACAGGTAGAGACATGTGAAGATGAAAGAGCAATTTACTAGTGAGCTAGACTAAATGGATTCTTTCAGATAAGATGTAACATATTTACAGTTCCTTTTCATATTTATTCCTAGAAAATTGTATTATAGATGTGTGGAGTTTGTAGCCTATGACTTCAGAGTCCTACAACAAATGTGGATGTTGTTGATCTTTATGTGCTTGATTTCTAAGACCAAACAGCAGTTTTGAGGTGACTGCAAGTTTAATTGATCTTATTCTTGCCAGAAATATGGTATAAATAAGGTAAGGTCATGTGTGTTTTGTGGGAATGATTTTAAATTTTCATTTAATCAGTGGGAAGGTATTAGAGCAGGGGTGGCCAACCTTTTTTCATCAGGGGCCTAATGGCAATTTTTTACATGTCCCAGGGGCTAAACACAAAGGAGTCACAAACACATACCCATCATCAGATTTAACCCTCTCAGCCTCAAACTGCTCCCTACCCCCGGCTTAACCCCTCTCAACCCCAGACTGCACCTCCCATCTCTCACAGGAGCTCTGTGTGCTGCCAGCACTGCCCCCACCACACCTTCGGGAGGCCGACACCGTCTCATCAGTGCAGCTGCACAGCTCCCCCCAGACCTGCTACTCCCTTCTGCCATGTACTGTGTGGGTGGTTCCCTGCCCTGCCATACTGAAATAGTGGGACTCAATTTAACTGGTTTAACAGATGGATCACTCCTGCCAGCCATTAAACCAATTAAATTGAGTCCCATTATTTCAGAATGGCAGGGCAGGGAGCCTTAGGAGGAGTTAGCAGAAGCAGCCTCAGCATCCGGAGCTACAAATGGCTCCTAAAAGAGCCATGTGTGGCTCCAGAGCCACAGGTTGCCAACCGCTTGCCCCACAGCTGGCTTTCAAAGAGGTACAGCTACCAGCTCCACGAGCTGTATGAAAATGCTCCATGGGCCAGATTATGGCCCACAGGGCATGTGTTGTCAACCCCTGTGTTAGAGCTGCTGGCTTTTTGTTTTTGTTTTACAAAATTAAATGCATTTCTTGCACATACATGAGTTGTGTGGAAAGATTATGGTAACTTAATAAAACAGGACTACTTACAGTTTGTAAAGATTAAACCAGACAGTATAGTAAAGAAGGAGAGAGCATAATAATAGCATTTGATATTCAAATAGGGTACTCCTCTGCCTTCTTCCACAGGGCATGTTACTGTTAGTTGATACCTCAGAGCTGAGGATGGAGGTCTGAAGAAATATGTCTTGACTGGGATGGAGGGCAGGAAGAAAAGTTAGTTGGTTGTAATAGCAGGTCTTTAACAAGAATGTTTCTGCATATCCACTTTGCCGTGTCTCCCATCTTGGTTCTGTGGGACCCCATGATAATTATATTTTCACATGGATTTGTCTAATGGCAATCTTGAATTGTGTCAGCACCTAGGAGAGGAATGGTTGAGAGTACAAATTAAAATAAGGGTATAAATTTAAGAGCAATAAAATTAATGTGAGATGTGAGGGGGAGATTTATTGATAGGCGATTCAGTCTGTAGACCAGTCTCTGAAAGGAAACGGTGGAAACTGTTGGCAGCTACAACTATCATAACACCCATACGTTTTCTCTTCATAATTACATAACCATGATATAAAAATCCTTAGATTGTTTTCTCCTCCTAAATTTACCAGTACATCTGGCCTTACATAGACATGTCTTTCAACACGTAATTTCTTTGGGGCTGAGGATTATCATTTTTGTCTTGTACAGCACCAAGTGTACTGCCATTACTAAAATATAATGAATAATAAGTGGACAAAGCTTCACGATATACTGTACGAAAAATATTCCAACAGCCTCTGGGGTCTGCATCAAACAGCTTTATTAGGTCTCTTCCATTTAATTTTTGTTTCTTTTTTAAACTGTATTCTACAGCACGCAGTGTAGCTTTTGTTAAGTTCTTATCTACAACTTTATAAATATCTTGAGGATGCTTCCTGTCTTTGTCTTCCACCATCCCAAAGAAAAAAAATCAGTCAAAAAATTAAGTCTGGTGAGTGAATTACTTATGTTCATATTGGATATGGGAAGCAAAATGGAGATCAACATGTTTTCCCTTTGTTTTTCTCTTATTTTAAAGAAGGCTATTTACTAATATTTTGGGTGCATAGGGTTGGACAGATTGCAGAGAGAATGAATGTGGGATTTCTACTCACAAGAGAAGAATGATGGTTGTTTCTTTTTTGAAAAAGGGAGCACCATAGCTAGACATATTCAGGGAGAGCAGGTATATCATCCTTGTCATATGTAGTTTGTTAATCTACCTGGTGGGCACATAGGTGCACTTGAAGGCACATATAAGTCAGAGGTAAGAGTCCCTTTGGAGTAGAACCTTTGATTGTAAGTTATGTGGAACAAGGAAAGCTTAATGTGTATTTGTGAATCATTGTGTAAATTTATAGAGAAATGGAGAGATTTTTAAGTAGCCCACTAAAATGGGTTAATTGTTCACTGTTATGTCCTATACATCAGAAGTTTCATCATACTCAGTTTTGTCAAACATATTCTGACTTTTCCTAAAGTTTTCTTTTCAGGAATTTTGCATTTTTGTTTCCCTTTTGGTTAAATTCTAATTGTTGTGGATTTTATAGGTAAATGCACAGGTTTTCTCTTTCAGTTTAATGTGTGACATTGAGTATTTTAAGCAGAACGTTTGTTCATATTTTAAATGAATATTTGACCTTTTCTAAATCCTTCTTTCTGTTTCTATCTAGGGTAGAATAACTCAGTACCATCTTACCACAATCCTTGTCCATTGTCTTGTTAGTTAAATTTTTTTCTTTGAATGCTGATGCTTGTGTATATTCTGCTGTGGGTTATGCGTGCACTCCTTGCACCGGAGACCAGATTATTTTTGCTAGCAGTGTCTTCCGTGTGCACCTGCACCCTTTCCCTGGTTGTGCACAGAGCCAGTGACATAAGGGGCAGTGGGGACCAACCACTTCTCCAGGTCCTTCCTGCTGATGCATTGTCTTAGGGTATGTCTACACTTATGGGAAAATCGACGCACTGGCAGTTACTCTTCTGGGGTCTGCATTAGTGCAATTTAGCATGGCCCCACTAGATGAACTGTCATGGTGCTGCCATCAACCCTGGTATTCCTGGCAATCACAAAGAGTAAGGGAAGTCAGCGTGAGAGTTTCTCCTGTCAACCTCCCTCTGTGTGGATAGCAGCAAAAATGGATTTTAGATACATTGACTCCAATCCCTTCTAAGCAGGACATTTTAGGTACACCTTTCCCCCATCCCATGTTACCTGGAGTCCTTGGGATGATTCGAAAGACCTTGGTGGTAATCCTACTCATTGCTCCTGGGTAACCCAGGCAATCCTGGTTCCCCAACTTTGTACAGCTGTTAAACAATGTACCCATCAGCAGTAAGTTTTTCCCAGACCTCTTGACACAGGACAAAGGCAGGATCAGACATCCCTGTCCGAATTCCCTCTATCTAGTGCCTTCGTATTTGGGTGGGCATTCAGTCTAGAGTATCCATGCTTGGTAGTCACTCAAGCTATTCTTGTGACTAGCGGGAAGAGTCCACCAGAAAGAGATATTTAACTAAGAAGAGATTTGTTATTTGAACTTAACTCTGCCTAATGTCCCCAGAAGAATAGGACCATCCCACTGTTTTAGACTATCTGCTAAGTCTGAAGACTTCATGTTTTTCCTATAACTCCCTACATATATGCTTGGCAGTGATTAACATTTGCCACCCTCTAATTGACAACCATTCCATTTTCACCCATCTGGTAATTGTATATTTTCTGAAGGGGCTAATTAGAACTTTCCCTTCAACTAAACCTGCTCCAACATAGGATCTTAATCTGATCCTCTTGATTTTATCTAAGTCACCATTTTGAACTGTTGGTGACATGCTTGCTGTCCAGTTTTTCTAAAAAGGTTACCTTTCTAGTGGTCATCACTGGCTGGAAGAGTAAGAGAACAAAGCCCTCTTATGGAAAATTCATCATACAGAAATGATTCATCATACAGAAAATTCACCACACAGAATAAACCGTAAGGATACGGTTTCACTGAGACTATGCCCAGAATTCACCTTCAACTTTATTACTGACTTCCTAAACCAGACAATGCACTTACCTGTCTTCTTTGTGAAGTGGAAATGTCACCAGCGAGAATATGCCACTAGGGACTCTCTTCCTTGAATATGAGTTGGGAGTTGGCATTCTACTTACAGAGAATAAAATTATTTAAAAGCTCACCTAAATTTTTCATTTTGTTGGTAGAATGGATGAGGGGGAAGCAATCTCTTCTCAGAGACTTTCTGGGTGGATTTTAGACTGTATCTCATTCTGTTATAAGGCACCTCATGCCCCCACTCCTCAAGGTGTGAAGGACCACTCTACCAGAGCCCAGACAGCTTAGACAGCTTCTCATCAAGAAGGACCATTCATTGTCATTTCTGAAGTGGCAACTTGGAGCCCCATCCATACCTTCCCAGATATGCTGTAGTGAAACAAGAGGGTAAAGTAGTATCTTTTATCAGACCAACTTCTGTTGGTGAGCTAGACAAACTTCGAAGCCACACAGAGCTCTTCTGTAAATCAGGGAAATGTACTCTCAGCATCACATCAAAATGCAAGGTGAATCAGCTTGCTTAAGAGAAATAGTTAGCATATATTGTAAGGGACCGTTCAAAATAGAGTGGCCTGCATACACCTCTGGAGTCACAGGACAACAAGAAGGGTTCTGTGGGTTACAGATTGTTTTAATAAACCATATATCCAGTATCTCTGTTTAGTCCATGATCTTTAGTGTCCAGCAGAGTAATGAATTTCAGCACACGATCTCATCTTTTGAAAGTATCTGGTAGGTTTTCTTTGAGTTCAGCTATAGAGTCAGTTTATGAAAAGTTCACCCACAGGTGATAAGATGTTTTTGTCTTTTATTATTTTCCTGAGTGAGTTCCTTCAAGTGTGTAGTATTTGGCTGATCTCACAATATAGTTATTATTGGGTGTTTAGTGCCCTGAATAAGCTATACCACATTTTGTGATAGGCATATGTACAATCCAATGGTCTTGAAATATGTGTTGATCATTGTAGCAGTGGAGATAGGTCTGGAAGTTTCCATCTGTTGTTCTGTTAAAGTCTGGTGTGTCTTTGAGTTGGTGTATCCCAATCTGTGGGGCACTTGCTTCTGAGGATGAGCTTGAAAAGTTTGGGGAGCAGTCTGAAAGCAGAAGTGGGGTTCAGGAAAGATTTCTTTCAGGGCTGCAGTCGCGATGGTGTGTGTGATATAGATGTTTTTGTGATTATGGGTTCCAGAGCAGAGCATTAGATGTAAGTCTCTGAATTGAGTGCATCCTTTGGCTTGGCAATACTTCAGTTATTACTGTTGTGGAGGTTCTGTCTCTGCCATCCCTGATCAACCCCCGGCTTGATGAGTACTGCTGGTCAACCACAGCGGAATACATATAGGAACACAGCCCTCTCTTTTTTGGGTGCCTTACGTAACTGTATGGTAATCAGAACTCTTTCAGGTATGTGGTCCGTGTCTTTTTTCTGTTACCCACCAGTCTGGGCTGCCCCTTACCCACTCAGCATGAGGAGAAAAGGGGACCTGCATGGACCAGTGGACACTACTAGGAAAAAAACTTGTGCTCTCAGTTACATGGAAGAGCTCGTGCGTACCCCACAGTGAAATACAGATGGGGATCATGCAACTCGGAAAAAGTCTGGTTACTATACAGTTAAGTAAACCTCCCTGTTTTACTACCTAGTTTTTTTTTCACAAAACCCATTGACAGATTTCTTTTACCTTGTGTATTTATTTCCTGAAAAAGCAATCTGAAACAAATTTCCTGGATCAGTTTGCTACCCTTACAACCATTTTGATCTAAATGAAGTAGCTGATGACATTTAATTTGTGTAAGAGTAAGACATGGTTATATATTTAATTTCTTGGTATGTTAACTTATCAGGAAGTAACTCACAGTATGTAGTATATTAATTTAGATGGACCTGGGCCTGAGGAGTCAAAGATGTTAACATATC
Source organism: Carettochelys insculpta (assembly GCF_033958435.1). Classification (NCBI taxonomy): domain Eukaryota; kingdom Metazoa; phylum Chordata; order Testudines; family Carettochelyidae; genus Carettochelys; species Carettochelys insculpta. Next base: position 12,645,763 of record NC_134138.1, read on the forward strand.
CCAGTAATTGTCCAATATTAAGAGAGACATCTGAGTTTGATAGACAGAGACCTGAACTGCTTAATAACATGATGAACACTGCTAAAAATCAGTTTTTCCACTTGTTGATGCAGGAAACAAAGGACAATCCTGTAAAGCTTTTGAAAGATAAGTATTAAGTAGGATGTCATTTTATCAACATTCCTCTTTAGCTGTTGTGTTAGAGGTTTGAGAAAGAGACCCCATAGTTTAGTAGTCTATTAGATGGCATTAAAGATGGTACCCTCCTTTTGAGAAGGGAAGAAGTTAGGTGAGATGGGCTAGAGCTGTCATTACTGCTGTTAGTCTGATCCTGTTTCTTAGAAGACAAAACACACAGAAATAGGAGAGAAAAGAACAGCAAAGAGAGAAAATGCAGTTTGTCTGTTGTTGACTGTTGTATGCAAACTCGCTACTACAAAAACTGCACAGAATATTACCAGCCATTCTGAAGCCAGCTAAACTTACCAGCATCAAGCTGTTAAGAGAGTTGCGTTTAGTTGCTTTTTCCTGTTTTTCAAACCATCAATTTGTTTTTTTTGTTTTTTTTACCAGGCATGATCTTAAGAATCCTTGAAAATTATACCAGTAGACCTTTTTGTTTGCATGGATTCAGTCTTTTTGTCTCCTTTTTACATCTGCATTTATTATTATAGGTTATTGTGGTACTTTATGAGCTTTCACTCCATTATACAGAGTTGAACTCACAGTTAGCCTAAATTTGTAGGCTCTGTTATTACAAGCATCAATATTGGGACACTCAGAAAAGTTAAGCCAAATTAATTGAAGGTTTGATTTTAAAGTACATTAGATAAAGCATATTACTTCTGAATGAATGTCAATACAAGAGTTTAAAGTGGTCTTAGTTTTGTTCATCTTAACTCACTTCTGGATGAGTGTTCATACAAGGGTTTAATGCACTTTAACTAAAGAATTTCAAATTCACACCTTCAGTTAATTTGATTGCTTTTCATGAATGTCTCCTGGTAGACATACCCTCAAAGAACAGCAGAGATCATTCCGTCCTGTCCTGTTCTTATGTGTAGATAAGGCTGAGAGCCTTTCATGGAAGTCTTAGATTCTTTGTTTTTCTGGGACTTCTGCAGCTGCAGTGGCAGGTGTGGCTGACCTCTGGGCTACCTGAGCAGCAGAGGCAACCCCCGTGCCAGACATACTGGCTGCTGCTAAGGTAGCCCCAGGCAGCTGGTCCCAGGAGCTGCTCTGGAACAGTGGTAGTGGGATCACATGCTGCCCCGCCCTAGCCTGCCCAGGAGCAGCTGCCCTGGCTGCTGGAGCCCTGGGCCATGCCCACCCCAAAGCATCAGCATTATTGTGATCCTGGGTCATCCCCTCCACAGGAGGATCAGCAACTACCACAGCACACCGCTCCGCAGCAGTGTTCACTGGAGCATCGTGGACAGGTTTTCGTTTATTGACCTTTGGGGTTTTTTTTGTTTATTGCCCATGATTTGTCCATTACTGTTAGTAAGAATATCCATGACTAAATCATAGCTTTGCCTATATATGCTGCAGAGACCACTTGTGGTAATAATGTGGGCTGTTAGGTTTAAGGTCCTGGTTTAAATGAAACAGAAATATTGTTGAAGTTTTTAGTGACAGGTGCTTAACTTCAACATTCACCTTCTTGTTTGTCTACCAGAGTCCAAATCTAACTTTCTGTTTCATTTCTTTTACTGTGCACATCACCATGCTCTCCAGTAACACTCCAGGTTTACAAATAAAAAGAGGCCTTATCTATGCAAACTTTCTTTATGAAAAATATCCTACCATTGCTAATCTGGCTAATACAACTCCAACTGTAGTAAAAAAAAATGAAAGTGTTAGTGTAGGCAAAGGACCGCTGTTGTTTTAGCACCGTGTCATGTTGACTAGTTGCAAGAGATTTTGAATGACACAGGGCTCAACTCCCAGAGCTGTCTTGTCTACCTTAGGGCTCCCACTACTGCTAGTGGAACTATAGCGGTGTGAAAAAAAAAATCAGGAGCTGCTTAGTGTATACACAGTCTGCCAAATTAGTTCCTGTTGTGAGGTGGTCCTCTGTATTCCTCCCCAGAGGGTAAAGACCTAGAAGGTGTGTATGTGCTTATCTCTTCGAAAGCTAATGTGCTCTATGCTGCTTAGTGGAAAGGCAAGATTGAAGGACTGAACTACAGTTGAACTGGAAAATACTGGAATATGTCATTCAACTTGTCTGAGAGAGTGAATTTTACAGTTCAGGCTCTATGTGCCATACATTATGACCAGATTTTCTCAGTCTGATTTTTTTTTTTTAATTTCCATCCTCTGGGTAGATGGATTTTTCATATAACAGGAAATGTTTGGGATTTCTGGAGAGAAGACACTGCAGCTCAGAAGGAACCCTGATGGGTCCACTTCCTGCTGGTCCCCCTCCTGCAGCCATAACTGTTCAGTCCATTGCCCAGCAGCCACAGCTGCTGGATCCTGTCCATCCAGGCACTGACTCAGCCCTGGTAAAGGGGAGTCCTGCAGGGAAGCACTGGCTGACTGTTGTTACCACATCCTGGGCTTTCATCTGCCACTGTGACAGGGAGCAACCTGCCCCTCACCTTCAGTGAGTACCTTATCTGCAGGGTAACCCTTCCAACAGCCCCAGTTGTATTGCCTTTCAGTTCCCCTCTACTTTCCCTTTTTGGGAACCCTGAAATATGGTAACACTACCCCACGGCCACCATCCCCTTCGAAAAATTGTCACTTGCACACACACATTTGTCTTTTGGTGTAGACACCTTCATTTTTCCTTAGTTGTGAAGCTGGTTTGGGAGTCTTGTAATTTATGGGAACCCAGGCAATTTGGAGTCTTAAGGAACGATCAAGAGCACAAGGGTGACGTGTTAGGTTAACCAGTGTCGCTGAGAAGTCACGTGTCTGCATTTATCAGGAATGCAATATCTTTGGGGCTGATACTTTGAAGCTTAAATATATTTCAGTACTACACTCTCAACATAAGCTAACAAAAGCTCGTACAATAAAGGCCTAGTATCAGAGGGGTAGCCATGTTAGTCTGTATCTGCAAAAACAATGAGAAGTCCTGTGACACCTTACAGACTAACCAATGTTTTTTGGAGCATAAGCTTTCGAGGGCACAGACCCACTTCATCAGATGCACCAAATAGCAAATACAACAGATGCATCTGACAGAGTGGGTCTTTGCCCATGAAAGCTAATGCTCCAAAAAATCTGTTGGCCTATGAGATGCCACAGGACTTCTTGCTGCTTTTAATAAAGGCCTATGCATCCTGTCCTTGCTGGGGATAACACCTAGCCCAGGGGTCAGCAACCAAAATAGCAAGAAGAGCCATTTTTTTAATGTCGTGAAAAGCACAATAATTCAAGAGCCACAATGCACGTGAATATGAGACAGACCTTAATAAATAACGTCAAACAATACTTTGTGTAACCCTCTATTTTACGAATAATGCACACACCATGATTTGTAATGTGATACGTGTTTACCGCAGAATGTTCACAAACTTCTTACGTGTTCTGTTTCCTCACACTTTACGTGTGTGTTTGCACCACTATCTTCCTGACTTTCACTCCCAAACCGTCTCTCTTTGGAGAATGCTAAATGCTTCCACCTGTCACTTTAATTATATAAATTTTACTGCATGTTTAATTTCAGTTTTATTTATCAAAATGTGTGTTGCCTTTCACTGCAGGAATGCCGCAAGCTTCCTTTTCCTTTCCAAAATAAAGACTTCATTAGTAACATGATCAAAACACAGATACAGTATCATATCTCATAATGCACTGCACATATTAAAGAGTGGAGTTATCCAACATTTTGAGATCACATTATTTTCTATTTAGATAGGAGTTGTTCATTGTTGGGCTTTTAGACATTCATTGTTTATCAGAAATAATTAGGAGGTTTTTTTTTTTTTAACTTGACAATTATAGTGTCAGGAGCGACAGAGAAGTCCTTAAAGAACTGTAGGTTGCAGACCCCTGACCTAGCCTATCTGAGGCTGTTTCTACACTAGGAAATAAAGTCGACTTTATACCACTAGATTTTATAAAACTGATGGTGAGTGTTCACACATGTTTAGAAAGTCAACATAGTGTGTCCCCATGACCTTTGCTAAGTTTGATGGTGTCAGCAGTGCATTGTGAGCATCTCTCCCACAGTTCCTGCACATGCCCCCCACACCCCCCGTTGCATTCTGCAGTTCTGTGCCAGTGTATTATTGGAAAAAATATACCTCAAGTGGTTGTGGGTGTCTGATGTGATCATCCCAGAGTACATTACCCCCACTCCCCGTTCCCATTGAAAACAAACTGCCAAATACATTTTCGCACCACACTTCCGCAGCCTGCCCCAGCACAAGCCGTTACAAGGCTAGTGGGCCAGTCCTGAGAAATGTAAAATGTAAAAATAAAAATCTGAAAAGTTTTCGTGTGGAGCTATTAAAAAGTTTTTTTTTGGTATTGTTGAAAAGCTTCATTTTGATAGTGTTATTTTGATTCATTTCATTTTGACCTGGCAGTGAGGGGTAGGGGGTGGGCGGGGGGGAGAGCCAGAGAGCCCAGGCTGATTCCTTCTTTCCATTTCCTACTTCCTGCTCACCTGGAGAGTAGTAAAGGTGAAAGTGATGGTCAGAATGGACACATGGGGGCATTTTAGGATACTTCTGGAGTCCAATAAAATCGAATTAATACTGTGTCTACACTAGCATTAAGTTGACCATGTAAATTCTAATTTGGTGTTACTCCTCATGAAAAAGCTGGAGTAGAAGAGTTGACCTTAGGACCCTTAAAACTGACTTAATGATGTTTGTAGTGAACACAGGTATCCTATAAAATCAGCGTAACTCTCTTAAAATTGACTTTATGCTCTAGGGTAGACATAGCCTGAGGCACTCAGTCATATTTCCTAGAACTACAGTTGTGTGCAAATTTGCTGGTGCTGAATTGAGATGCTCCCCAGAACTCTTACAATGCAATTCATGAACATATTTCTGACTGGCAGAGAACACACTACTGCAGCAAGCTTTTTGAAGTATTTTTTTTTACCTCCCAGCATATGCTTTCTTGTTACAGGGTTGAACCTCTGCCATTGATAAATTTTGGATGTGCTTTTTAACCAAACCAGAATTATACATAAGTATTTTTAATATTCAACTGCTAATGAGCTCTCTTCCACATACTTAAGCACATGATGTTAAAGTCACCTTAATGGGAAGCCAACTTCTCTATTACATTAATAGTTTTATCATACAAATGAGTGCAATAATCATCTGCCACACCTCAAACATACATTCAAATATGTCACCACTTCAGACTGAAAAAGAAAACTTGTTTTACATCAGTGATGAGACAGACACTTGATAGCTTTGAATAAGAAGATCAAATGGTGAGAGAGAATTCCATAAAGTATTTAAAAGTAAATGTAAGTGTTTGATCATGACAAATGTATATATTATATTAATTTTATAAATTGCTTCAGCTGATGTGCTTTCACAGAAGAGCAGAAGGTCAAATTCTGTGAGTTTCACCATTTGTCATATTCAAATAAGTTAAATACAGTACTTAACCTTGAAAAAAATTTTGTAATAGACAATTATACTTGGCTCATGTGTGATTATTTTTTATCAAAACATCAAAATGTAAAAGATGGGATTTTTTCCTTTAAACCAATATATGCTTATGTGAATAATGTAATAAGTGTTTTACAGTGGGGGGGGGGGTTAGTTTTGTCAAAATATTGAGTACTTGAGCTGTCCACGTCTAAGAGGCTTTTCTCTGACGTTGTTGAATCTATCATAGTAATTCACATTCCCATCTTATGAAGCCCATAAAGATGCTTGTTTTTCCGGAGCTGTCTTCAGCGATCAAGTTAATGCTTCTTCCCTTGTTGGAATTTTTAAAAAAGGGAATTTCATTGTAGTATAATATTTCAATTACTTTTTCTCTTGCCGTAACTGGTGACTGCCCAGTTCTTTTTGGAAGTTTTGGCTCCTAACACTTCATAGTGTCTTCATATTTCATCTGCAGTGAATTCATACTGGTTTTGTGATATAACAATCTTTGCATAATAACAGACCATGATATCCGGATGATAGCATTATGAATTCTACACTGTTAACCGTGAAAATAAAAGTCCATATTCACTTTTATTTAAAATGTATGTCTATAGAGAATATCTTTCTTTGTAGAATAAGCCAAAAAATCATTTACCAAAGCAAAATTCTTTTGTGTCCTGTTCTTTCTTTATGAGAGATGGGTATGCCTTTACGTGACTGGTGTTTGTATATAGTTGCTTTATTCCCGTATAAAAAGCATTCTTTAAAAATTACTTTGGGCTGAAAGTGAAGTGAGTGTATCAGTGATCACATACGGACTCTACTATTTCAAATGCTTCTTTAAATTGATGTTGTGGGTCAGATTTTCACAATTTGCTACATTTTTATTTACCCATAAGTCAGTATGTGTGTCGTGTGAACATGCATAGTTAGTGATTGCATGTGCAAAATTACAAGGCATTTGTCTAAGTGATTCATGTACATGTGTGTATAACAATTGAGTGTGCAGTCATATTAATTGTGAGTACAAATGTCACAGCTGTGATAGTCATGCATTATATGACTATGTTGATCAAATTAGGAAAGTGTAATGTTGGTAGCACACAGGAGTGGCAAATTGCTTCAAAATTTCCGTTCAAAGAGATTGCTTATAAGCTCATGTAAACAAATGAGAAAGATAAGAGAGGGTTTTGGTTATGGGCTTCTTTTTTTCTGTATACACTCTACGATAAGGTGATACCCAACAAAATTGTTTACACCTAAAATAAAGGTATATCCAGAGTTGCTTGGACAATATTCAAGTGTATCATCAATAGGATCGACTAATGAACCAAACTTAAGTAGCATTTACGTTATCTTTATATGATACAAACCTACTTATTTTACCGTAGGTGAAAAATGATTATATGTTAGAAATAGCAGACCAAGTGGACCAGGAAATTGCTTTGAAGCTAGGTTGTCTTGAAATCCGGTAAGTTTGAAACTGCATACTTTGTTTCTGATATGCTGAAGCTCTTTAATATTTTTCCTGATTCACGTACCATTATTGTTAGGAATTATAAAAACAATTGTGTTGTTGAAATTATAAAATAACCTGACTATATCGTAACTAATTCCTAATGCTTTGTAAATTAAAGATTAATTTTACAGCTCAATTAACTACCTTTTGTATTGATTTTATTTGGTGCTTAGTTGCAAATAAATGTTTCAGAGCCTAAAGACTAAACTAGAATATTCCAAAGAAAATAAGTCTGCAGTTCATTTGCTAGCTGAGAGTGTCACATCCTCATTTCCATTAATAGTACAGACAAAGAATTTAATTAAAAATAGTACACTGCTGCTTTTACACTGCACTTGATGTTGCAGATTAATATGGTAATTTAAGACACAAAATATTTTTGCAAAACAAAATTTCTGAAAGAGCAAATAAACTGATCTTGTGAGCTACACTGATATTTTATGTATTTTTTCCATTTCAAAGTGATAAACATAAACACTTGAGGTAATTCATGTATGTTTACCAGATTGAGAATCTTGAAACAGTTGCCCCTTAAACATTTTGAAATGTATTTTCACTATTTTATTGAGAATCTCAGTGATGAAATAGTTGATTTAGTTCTACCATTTTCTTGCACACCCAGACCAGGACAGTACCAAGATCATTAAGAATTGAATGGGAAATGAAGTGATATTTAACAAACGAAAAAAGGACAGGTTGAATAGTAATTTTCAGAGAGAAAACAGGATTAGGACTGCCACTAGTAATAGGAATACTTCTAATGAAGATGTGGCACTTGGATACTGTAGTTAAGGGCTTGAAGTGTTTTCTGCTAGCCTTAGTGGCAATCTTGAAAGACATGAAAATTGTATTCAATTTTTTTATGAAATATATTGAGTATAACAGCCCAGTGCCCCTGACACTTTTCTCTCGGACATATTCTACAATAGAATATTTTTGTCAAGCACATAATGGCTGTCTGATTTGTTTTTATACTCATCATCATGGTGTTACTAGTATGTCTGAGAGGTCCTGTGCAAGAAAAATACTTCAATCAACTCATGGCTACGCTGTTAGTGTAGTGTAATATTTTGTCAATGAACATATATTTTAAGTCTGTCTGCAAAGGGATTTTAGCGGTAGGTCTCTGAAAGCTTTGAATCCACTTAATGTAGATTTGAGCTGTTTCATCCAATAATTATCGCTTATAAATATTTTCCCCCTGACTTTAGGAGATCCTACTGCGAAATGAGGGGCAATGCACTAGAAAAGAAGTCCAACTATGAAGTTTTAGAGTAAGTATTGCATTTCAGTTTGAGGTTTCAGCTGTTGCTTGTACAGGAAACTGAAGACCAATTTAGTGAGAAGCATTTTTCAAAGTAACATCATGATTTGTAGTTTTTATTTGATCTGAAAGTAAGAAATCTTAAAACCTGATAAATTTCAGTGACATGGTGAATCAGTGGACATGGTGAGAGCTCACTGTTGTAGGACAAAGACAAATTGGGTTAACTCTTCAAACTTGTTGATACACAGTACCATGGCATTCAGTCATCTGTGTTCTGTTAGTGTTTGTGGGATAAATTAGTCTAGTCCTACAGATTTAACAATGCTTTATTTAAAAATGGATTTTCTGTGTATAGTTGATTAATCAGTCTCAGGACTAATTTTTACAGAGTTCTTAAATTACTGACTAGCTACTTGAAATTTAAAATCTGAGGATTTATTTTCCTTTTGCATCTGTTCTGTGTTGTTTTACTGAGTTATGATCTTGCAGTTAGTAAATATGTAGTGTGTGCACCACATTTTCCAAAGCTTGAAACATCCAAGAAGCATCCTCATACAGATCTAATTTGTTGACTTAATCATGCTGCATAGTAAGTGGCTTCAATCCAAATTTGCAGAGTGATTGAGAAGCTTTGTATTCAATTCCAAAAGAGACAATTGATGTTTGTTATGACCCTTTGTAAAGGTCAATTTTGTTTTCATTAGCTTCATTGGAAGAATATGTCAACTCCATCTTCTAACTAGTTACTGAGCTTTGCTGCTAAAACCCTTGTGGGATAGAGAAGGCGTGGCATATGGCATAATGTAAAATTAGGTTAACAAATCGGGGCAACGAAAAAAGCGTTAGATTTTTGGTTTTTATTTTGAACCAAACTAAGATAACGTGAACTAAGTAAGATAAAGATTTTGTACAGGATCATTTGAAGATTTTTCTAAGGGCAATTAAATGTTGTTTAGGATTGATGATGAAAGATACTTTTGTGTTGTTTTTTTCAACAGGTTCAAAATAATTTCCAGTTTATATGAGAATAGATACTCCACTGCTAAATTTCCTTCTTTCAGAGCATACGTGCCAGGGAAAAAAGTTTATTTGGCAGTGGCAGAAGTCTAACATGCTGTGCACATGGTCTGGAGTCAGTGATTCCTGGGTTCCAATCTCAGCTCTGATCCTAACTCAGTATATGATTTTGGATGGCTTATGCCATATTTTCAGAAGTGGTCTCTGTTTTGAATGCCTTCATTTTTAGATTTCCAACTTGGAACACTTGGAGTTCAGTTCTTTTAGACAGTGGTTCCCAAACTTTTCAGCATCACGCCCCCCCTTTTAATTTTTGAGAAACCCTCATGCCCCCTCCTCTTTACCATCATCCAATCTTCCTTTTAACAAAAAATAAACAAAAAACTTGATATAAAAATGTTATTTAAAATTAAAAATAAGTGCAAATAGTTTTTCTTGGCCCCTTGTGGGTGCCTGGTGCAACCCCAGCTGGCCAGCTGCCTGAGCCCCATGCCAGCCACTAGAGCTGTCTGCCTACCTGAACCCTGTGCTGCCAGAGCCACCTGTCAGAGTGCCACGCTGCCGTGGCCAACCGCCTGCCCTCCCGCCCACCAGCTGCTGGGGCCCTGTGTTTCTGGGGCCAGCCACTTCAGCTGCCTACCAGTCCAAGTTACCTGAGCCCCTTGCTGCCGGGGCCAGCCACCCAAGCCCTGCAGTGCTGGGGCCAGCGGCCCAGCTGCCTGCCTGCCCGCTGTTGGGGCCAGCCACCTTCCCATCTGCCTGAGCCCCATGATGCTGGGACCAGCCACCCAAACTCCAAAAGCTGCTCCCCAGCCTGAGCCCTACAAGCCCCCCGCCTGAGCCCCTCTCCTCTCCCAAAACCCCACCTGCCCCCCCACTCTCACCCATCCCCCTCCCCTGAGCCAGGCATCCCCAGCCCCAATATAACCCCATCCTTCTCCTTCTTCCTCTCCCTTCCCCAACCCACACTCACTCACCTTTGCAGGAGGCAGCAAGCTCCACATGGGTCTTTGCCGGCTGGCTGCTTTTTATAGCGCCTGCGCCAGGTCACCCATGTAAAATGGCAGGGACTGAGTGCTGGAAACAAAGGCCAGCTCTTTCTTTGGGTCAGGGAAATGATGGCAGGGGCTGGGTCACCTTGAGGCCCCCCTGGAATTTCTTTATGCTCCCCCAGTTTGGGAAACCATGTTTTAGAGACTCCATGCTCACTTTTGACTTCCAATTGAAGTTGTAAGTGGCTGGCATCTCTGAAAATCAGGCATAATACACAGGTGTCTCAACTTGCACAAAAATTAGAGAAAATTTTTGGAAGCAAAATGGCTATTAACCTTTCTTGTTCAGTTTCTATGCTTTTAAAAGTTAGGAATAGGGAATATGTGCATCACAGTTTAATTAAGATTATATAATGATTTCACTGTGTAAGTACACTCATCCCTTGTTTAACGAGTGCTTTACTTATGAGTACTCACTAAAACGAGGGACACACATACTAACCTTTGTTCACTAAATGAGTGAACTTCCCCAGCTTATATGAGCCAGCTGTGGGGTCCCTGGCTGGGCGCAGGGAGACCCCCTGCCAGCCCTGTGGCTGGCTCTGCTCCAGCCACAGAGTTCCTGGCTGGGGCACAGGGAGACCTGCAGCCCTGCAGCTGGAGCCTTCTCCCTCCCTTCCCTCAGACATGCACCTGTCTGACAGCCCTGAGGCTGGGGGAAGAGAGGGAGAAGGCTCTTAGCCTGGTTCCTTCCCCTGTGCTGGTGGGAATGTGAAACTGACCAGCCGTGTGCAGATCAGTTCCCCAGTCCCACAAATCATGGGGAGACTGGAACCAGCCTTCTGGATCCCAGCTCCTGCCACTTTGGGAGCCAGGAAACTGACCAGCCTTAGTGGTTCCTGGGTCCCTTCCCCTTGCAGGAAAATTCGAGTTATGTGGGGGTTGCAGGAACAACCCCTGGGTAACTCGAAGGTTTACTGTATTAGTTCCCCCTGGCCCACCCCACAGATCTCACCCTCAACCAGGTTTTAACCCCTTCCCCCATGGTCTCAAACTTCCCCAGGCCTTAGCCCCCCCGGCAGCCACAAACCACTCCCAGCCTTAGAGCCCCTCAGCAGCCACAAACTGCCCTCAGCCTTAGCCTCCACCTGCAGCCTCACACTGCCCCCAGACTTACACCCCCCAGCAGCCCCAAATTGCCCCCAGGTTTACATGCCCCCAGAAACCCCCAACTGCCCCCAGCCTTAGACTCTCAATGCAGCCCCAAACTGCCTCCAGGCTTACGAACCCTCCAGCAGCCCCAAACTCCCCCCAGTCTTAGACCCCCCCCCCGCATCCCTAAACAGCCCCAGCCTTAGTCACACCTCCTCCTCCTCCCCCCGCAGCCTCTTCACCTTGGCTGGGTGGCTCCCCCAGCGCTCCTGCTTCCAGAAGGTAACAGTCCTTAAAAACCAGTTAACTCAAGTGCTAAGATTTCAGCACCTAGGCATGAGGTAATTGCTATCCCTAATGATAAAGATAGCTGCCATCTCCAGCAGCTATCTCTATTGATTGGTATCTGCCTGAGGCAGCAGTGTTAAGAAACTGCAAATGGTTTCTTTAACAGACATATGCATCTGGGAACTGCCCAGCTGGAGACCATTAACAAATCTAATGGTGACCCATGTTTGGGTCCAGACCCATAGTTTGGAAATCCCTGCTCTACATACATACACTACCTTCTATTTCTGGTGCCAAACTATTCAAATACATCAGAAAAGTACCTAAACTCAACTGGTTTATGTCAAGTTACAAGCACTTGGAACGAATTTGAGACTTTTACATTTATTTTAATGGGAATTTAGTGTCAGTCTTATGAGTTTTCACTTACGAGCAGAAATTTGGGAACCAATTGTGCTCGTATCGTGAGGGATGAGTGTACTGGCAAAATGTTGTGCCCAAAAATAAATAAATTAAAGAAATAAATAAAATTCTGAACAAAGTATTTTAAAATTCTACAAACTTGTAGTAGTCAAAACAACAGTATCTAATCATACCAATTTTGATTATTTTGATAGCTTTTTTCAAACCACCTGTCAGCTAGTATGTTTGTTAACAATACAGTCAAAACAATTTCCCCAGCAGGAGAGATTTAAAGAAACCTTGTGACAGCCCAGTTCCAGCTGCGTGCCCAGCCCCCAAATCCCAGGTAGCAAAAAAACATCTAGTAGAGTGACTTATCTAGCCAAGTGGAAGCATTTCTGAGTTGGTCTTCCCAGAGACTTCTCATGCTGGAATACTTACTGTATTGAAACTACAGGTCCTAGCCATTTCATCAATCAAAGTGTATCTAATGGCAATTTCAGCCTTTCACCCTCTTGTGAATGATAGGTCAGTTGTCTCTCATGAAATGTCCATTCACTTACTTCAAGATGTAGAAACGCTTTACCCACAAATTAGTGCTCATGTCCCTTTGGGGGACTTAAATCTTGTCCTGATGAGACGCACGGTTCTTCTTATGAGCTGCTAGCATCTTGCTTCCTGTTGTGTCTTCCAAGTAGTGATTACCTCAGCAAGGAGGGTCTCCTAAATTAGGCCCCTTACATCACAATCTCTGTATATGGTGGACAAAGTTTAACTTTTTCTCTAACCAGTGTTCCTACCAAAGGTGGTTGTGCAGTTTCATGGCAATCAGGCTATTTTCCTGTCTTATTTTCTTCCTAAAACCAGTACTTCTTTTTGTAAGAAAGAAGGAAAGAAAAATGGATGAGCTGGTACTAAGCCAGTGTCCCTCTTCCCCAGGCAAATCCAATGGCTGGAGCTCCTGAGGTGCTTGTACTTGGTACTGGCAAATACCAGCACAAAAAAGCTCTGCCTAACACTGATCAAGAAATACGGAAGAATAGCATTTCTAATCACAAGATGTTAGGTGCACCCTGGATTTCTACATTGAGAAGACCAAGATGTTCCATAAATCCATACAGCTTTTTGTGGAGGTAGCAGATAGGATGAAAGCCCAGAGAATTTCATCCTGGATCACTTGCATTTATATGTGCTACGAGAAGAAGGACATCTTACTTCTTGCCATCTTGACAACCCATGCAATGAGAACTCAAGCTTCATTAGCACCCTTTCTGTCCAAAGTCCCTCCCCAGGACATAGATAGGACCGTGACTTTGTCATCAGTGCACACTTTCTTCTCTCATTGTGCCATCACCCAGCAGGTTAGGGATGATACCAAGTTTTGTAGAACAATGTTGCCATCTGCATATCCATGAACTCCAAGCCCCTGTCTTCATATGTTGTTTGAGAGACACATTATGTGGAATGGACATGAGCAAGCACTTAAAAAAGGAAGAAAAAAAAAAGTCCTTTCTGTAACTGCTGTTCTTTGAGGTAGTTGCACATATCTGTTCCACAACCCATTCTCCTACTACTCATTCACAATTAACCGGCCAGCAGGGACTTAGAGGCTATCTGAGCCCCATATGCTGATAGATGAGTGTGCAGCACCAGAGGGTGCTAGAGCTGGCCCAACAGATACTATTGAAGATAAAATCTCTAGTGTCTGTGTATGCACAATGTCTACACCTACTGTGGAATAGACATGAGAAACCGAAGAGTGTCCCAGTGGCTGCTCCATTTAGGTATTGCGGTAACACTGTGCCCCTGATTGGAGAATTAAGGTAGCAGTTCGCTTGCCAGGCTGTGCATACAAAATGGTCAGGGCGCACTGAGCACAGTAGCTACTGTGCATGCACAGCCCGCCAACCCCTTCAGTTCCTTCTCTGCTGCCATTGGCACCTGTCAGAACCCATTGCTGTTCCGTTAATTTTCTCTCCTTAGTGCACTTACATAATTTGTTTACTATTCATAGATATAGTTAGTCACAGTTAGAGTTAGTGTAGTTTTCAGTGAATGAGAAGTTTAAGTGAGGGACACTGCATCAGCAAGGGTCTCCGCTTCAGGAAGTTCACTGCTAGAACAAAGAAAAGGATCAAAAAGTCCATGTGACCAGTCTGGGACCCAGAACACTTCTCACCACCAGTGCAGCCCTTACTGGTGGCTACCTCAGAATGGGCAGCACCAGTCTCTAAACTTTCCCCACCAGTCTCCAGTTCAGCGAGGGGCAAGAGAAGACCTTCAGAGACCCAGGATGAGTCATCTCAGAAGACGTGCTCCTGCAGGGAAAAATCCAGCTCAGTCTAAGGTACTGGACTGTGAGGTTCCAGGCAGCTCTGGCACCAAGGTTATCTGAGGAGCTAGGGACCCTCTCAGGGCCAACTCTTAACACACCAACACAAAAAAAAAAATCCAAAAATGGCTCCATCAGCACTGATTAGAACTGCCTTGGGGCTTAGCAAGCTTCCAGCGCTGTCATCACCTACTGACCTTATGCCTCCACCATTGGCACCAAAGGCACAAAAGCAAAAGTTTGGTGCACAAGATTGACCCAGCACTGATGGTAGAGGGCAAAAAGCATCATGGTCCACCTCAACGTCTCCTCATACCTTCTCCACACCTGTTCTCCCAGTTATCAAGCCCTTCTCTACAGTGGATGAGCTTGCAGTGTCCTCAGTACTGGGCACTCCTTTATTCGTCCCTGATGAAACACCTATAACCTCCCACCTCAGCTTTATGGCAACTCCTGTTGAGTCAGTATCACTTCTGGACAGTGAGAAAGGAGATGATGTGAGCCCTATACTTACCAGTCTTTTTCCGAAAGCCCCATTTAACTGACATGGACATAATTATGCACACTTTGGACGTACGCAGGTCTGTAGTGTTCTACCTGCAAAGAACAAAGCTGTTTAGAAAAACAAATTTTTGTATTATCTATAGAACACTCCAATTCATTAGAGATTTCGAAGCAAAGACTTTCCAAATGGACACCCAGCTATATCTGCCTTTCTTATGAAATACTCAGTCAACACCCACCACATACCATACCTACCCACTCCACTAGGGTGACGGTGGCATCAACACCATTTCTTCAAAATGTGCTATTATGGACATTTGTAGAGCTGCCAAGTGAGCTTCTCTGCATACTTTCACACAACACTATACTATAGAAAAATATTCTGCCATGGACACTCAGTTTGACCAAACCACTCTATCCACTGTATCATTACACCAACCAAAGTCCCCTCCGCCATCAATGGAGACTGCTCTATAATCACCTAGGTGGAACATCCATTGGGACACTCCTCGAACAAGAAGGGAGGGTTACTCCCCTTGTGTAGTAACTGAGATTCTTTGAGATGGTTGTCCCCACATGTGCTTCATCTCCCACCCTTCTTTCCCTCTGGTTTGGTACATTCTTTCCAGGCAGAGAAGGAACAGGGGTTGGTGAGCTGTGTATGCACAGTAGCCACCATGTTCAGCACACACCATCTGTTTCTCATGGGCAGCTTGCCAAGGTGCTACTGTAATTCTGTGAGCAGGGGTGCAGCAGCACCATAATACCTAGGTTGAGAACCCACAAGGACAACCATCTTAAAGAACCTCATTATGGAACAAGGTGAGTAACCCTTTCTTATGGAAAAGTTAGAGTTTGCAAACTCTGCTTCATTGACCTTCCCTTTCAAGTGGGAAATGGAACTGTTTTTATCACAGCAGTGAAGGTTGCTTTTCAAACAGGGCTTTATTTGCTAGTTACATGACAATTTCAGGAACTTGTTGTACATGCAGACTTTTTTGACCAACACAAGAACAAACATTCCTGTGCAACTGGTGTGGGTGCTTATTGCCTGTCATTGTCAGGTATGTTCTATGTAAATTTGCTGTGGTCAGATTTTCAGAGGAAACCAAAGGTAGAGTGAGGTAACCCAAAGAGGCAGGTATAATCAAACTTCAGAGTGACCTGTAGCAGTTAAAGCAGTAGGGACTGCAATGAATGGAGATTTGGTCCTAATAAGTATCAGAGAGGTAGCCATGTTAGTCTGTAACTTCAGAAACAACAAGCAGTCCTGTGACATCTTAGAGGGTAACAAATTTATTAGGTCCTGAGCTTTCATGGATAAGACCCAGTTCATCAGATGACCCATCTGATGAAGTGGGTTTTACCCACAAAAGCTCAGGACCTAATAAGTTTGTTAGCCTCTAAGGTGCCAGAGGACTGCTTGTTGTTTTTCGTCCTAATAAGGGTATATTGCTACACCCAGGAGAAGGAGTTAAACAGCACAGGTGCGAAACTGGGAGATAGAAGTATCTTCATCCACTGCATTAAAAAAAGAGCTTAAGAAGCACATCCCCTTTCATGCTGTCCTAAAATTACTTTTCTCTTTTTTTTTTTTGTATTGACTTTTATTTATTTAAGTGTTCAGGAAAAAATAGAAATACAAAACTAACAGAAGAAAAAGTTGCATTTCCTACAACTAATAAACAATGTGGTAGCAAGCCCGGAGGACTGACTGCAGTTAATATTTGATGGGTTAACCCTAATGAAGTTCACACTGAAAAGAAAATGCAGTGTTTATATTCAAATCATTCTTATTGGTAGGAGAACATCGATTATGGTAAATATAAAGCTGTGAGCGTAGCCGTATAAACCAGTAACTGCTATTAATTATCCCTAACTGACAGTGAGAGTAATGCTGCAAGGTCTTAGCCTGGCACTCTGGGTTGATCTCTCTCCTGAATAGGTGTCAGTCCATTCTACAGCTAAGAAATGCAGCCTTCTGGAGTTTGCATGTGGTATTTTATGGTTCGGCTATGAATTCGTTTAAACTTACACTGCTTATTTGTTTTTGCTTATAAAAGGGTTGCATACTGCAGTCACAGACTACTGCTGTAACTGTGTATACTTTTTATGTTCAATTCTACTAAATTACAAAAATGGGACTCGCAAATTAATTTTAAAATTAGAATATGCTGATTAGCAAATGTGACTAAAAATTATTATTCATTAAATTCTGTGTGGTGATTTGTGTGCAGCTTGCTGCATACTCAGGTCTGCAACCAAAAGCTCATATATGATTCCGTTTACAAATAAATTATTGTAGCAGAATGTGGGAGTCACATTCTGTAATAGTGTTAAGATGGTAGCAACGCTGCATTGATTTAGAGAACTTAATTTTTGCAGAATTCTTCTGTTTGCTGAAATATGGAATGTGAACTAATGTATTCCTTGTCAAAATGTCTTAGCATATTATTTAGAAAGTAATGGTGTGTCAGGTTTATCTAATTCTATATGGAATGATAAAATTGCACATAATTTGCATTTAAGAAGAAATACTTCAAAGGACTCAAAGTTTATGAAACTTTTATAATCTTTTCCAGCTTAGTGTCATTGCACAGACTCCAGGGTTCACTGCTGTTAATGTGTTTTATGAAATTATTGTGTAACACCCAGAGTTTCCAGAGAAGATGCTTGAAAAGAACATTTTTTTTGTTTTTATTCTGTAAGACGTAGAATTCTGTGCATGTTATTTCCCTCTTAGCCCATTGGAAGGCAGCTGATTATGTATTCTTCACAAGTTAATCAACAGCAATTTTCCAACATAGGCTGGAGATCTGCTCAGTCTCCCTCAGATAACAAATGAAACTTACATGCAAATTAGCTACAGCGTATGGGTGGTGATTGAGTTACCTCTAATGTCTCAGTGATCTAGGAGTCTTGTCAGTGCACAGCTACATGCTTTACTCTAGATCTGTAACACACAGGTGTAATTTGTAAAGTCAGAATGGCTAAAATTTAATAATGGGATTACAACAGACCAGCAGTCCCAGTTATGATTGAATCTGGTGCTATTCTAAAGAGGAAGCGGGGAAAAATCACCTTTCTGCGATGTTTGTAGCTGCTTCCATTGCTTCATTCTGACTAAACATAATTCTAGACTTCAAGATGACACACATGGGGCAATCCTGTCATCTTATTAAATAGATTGAGGTGGCAAAACTGTGGCGTATGAGCCACAGGTGGCTCGTCTACAGTTAGTGTGGCTCTCAAAGCGCCTGCATGTCCTCACTATTCTCAGCCCACCAGCCTGTTAGGAGGAAGTTGGAGCTTCTGCCCTACAATGGGGTGGTGGGGCTAGGAGCCTTTTCCAACAGGGAGGGGAACCTGGGACTTCAGTCCTGCATGAGGCAACTGCCAGGGCTTGGGGTTTCAACAGGAGCAGGGCTGATACATCCTGTGCCAGAAGTTGGGATACTCCGAACCTGCATCCAAACTTGCAGGTTGGGCCCAACCTTTATATGTTTGGGCTTTTCAACCTTTCTGTTTTTCCTTCTAGGGCATGCATATATGTCTGAAATGTCGAGTGCATGGGTGTGATGGTAACATTTTGTCCGCATTTATATGGATTGGTCACATTGCTCAGAGACAATAGACTACTCAAGAAAAAAAAATCTAGTGGCTGTGTGATGCCTAGGAGATTGTGACATTAAAATAAATTCTAGTAAAATAATTAGAGGGCAGAAGATAGGTGAAGTGGTCAAGGGTGCATGAAAAATGTGTCTCAATGGTTTTGCAATTGCTCTTGTCTACCGTCAGTGACACTTAAAAAAGTAGGCACATATGGTGCAAAGAAGCAGTTGAGGTTGAGCAGGGCAGATTGTCAGTTGAGTTTTGAAATATTTGATGCTTATGTAAGTGCTTTTTTTTTTTACAAACTTTGTTGGGATGCGCAGTCTAATAATCTAAATCAAAATCAAAAAAGTTTGAGGGGCTATATATACATGTCACGGTTACACTATATGTACCTCTTATTTCAACCAGTATGGTTTAGATTTAAGAAAAAAAGGTGAACAGTAGGCATCCATTCAGGGACTTTATAATGCTGATGACAGTAACATAACAATAACATGTATTTAGATCCCCATAAGATGGAGAAATCCAGACTTAGGGGTCCTTGGAACCCCTCATTTATGGTAAATTCTGCAAGTCAGAGAAGCACTTTTTGCACAAAACAGTTTCAGGTGTTTAAGTATGATTGGGTATTCCAGTTTTCTTGATCGTTCTTTATCAGTATACTATGCAGTGAGTGCAAATATGTGAAACAGGCGATTCATTCACAGCACTTCTCTGTGATTGCACGAGGGCCCCATTAAAAGCAATGCACTTTCAGTCCCAGGTACAAAGATGGTATCTTTTTATATTTAAAAACAGAAGATACTACAGAACAGCAATTCCTATGGAGTGGCTAATGTTAACATTTTAATGACACTGAATTTGCATTCTAATATTGAACTTTACCAAGGATTATGTTTGCATGCAGTGTTGTAGCCATGTAACGTTGTGACCTGAAGAAGAGCTCTACGTAAGCTTGAAAGCCTGTCTCTCTTTACCAACAATAGTTGGTCCAATAAAAGATATTACCTTACCCACCTTGTGTCTCTAGTATATTTGCATGCATTTCTTAAGAACCCATCACCATGGTATCTCATAAGGTTTCTTATCCAACAATGTGTGTGTGTTTGTTTATTTCAGGAAAGATGTTGGCTTAAAGAGATTTTTTCCGAAGAGTTTGCTGGATTCTGTAAAGGTAATTATAGCTCCAAGTAATCATATGCCTCAAATCCATGAATAGTATATTTTTCAAATATTGGAGAAAATGAAAATAGCATTCCACTAGCCTGCTTCAGAGACCTGAAAACCAGGTGATTGTTTTGTTTGTATAGTAGTATATGGGGTGATACAGAAAAAAATTTTCCCTTGATCAGAAAGCTGTTAATTGCTAGTGTTCTCATACATTGGTTGCATGTAGTGGCATGTAGTTAAATAGCTGATAAGTGAACTAATGAAGTCTGGGAGAGGAGCCCGAGGGGTGCCCCTCTGGGGTGTAGCTTTCCCCTTCCTCAGGCTGGCTGCCTTCCAGCTCCTCTCCCCCTAGCCTCTAACTGTCCACCCCCCCCCAATTCAAAAACAGCTCGGCTCCACCCTCCTCTTTGTTCAGGACTGAGGTGTTACCTGCCAGCCTAGGTTATAGCCCCAGGGTCATCCTTAGCAGCTGGGAGCTGCTCTGCTTGTTTTACACAAACCCAGGCTGAGTCTCACGCATGCACTCCCCCCACTCCATCACATCTCTCCCCGCTTCCAGACCGAACTGAGCGGGGTCACTTAACCAGTGACCTGGGGAAGTTCGGTGCCCTCCCTGTGTGACAGGGCATCGGCTATGGTGGTGTTGTTCCCTTTGACATGGACCACCTCCATGTCGTAGTCCTGCAGGAGTAGACTCCACCGCAGGAGCTTGACATTGGCCCCTTTCATGTGATGCAGCCAGGTCGGGGTGAGTGATCGGTGTACACGGTGAAACGCCATCCAAACAGGTACGGCTGCAGCTTCCCCAGTGCCCACACCATGGCCAGACATTCCTTCTCTATGGCCACGTAGTTCTGCTCCCAGGGCAGCAGCTTCTTGCTCAGGTGCACGACGGGGTGTTTCTCCCCCTTGTCGTTCACCTGCATTAGTACAGCGCCCAGTACCATGTCTGAGGCATCGGTGAACACCAGGAAGGGTTTGTTGAAGTCTGGATTTGCCAGCACTGGGGCCCTGACCAGAGCCTCCTTCAGAGCGCAGAGGGCCTCTTGGCACTGCTCGGTCCAGACCACCTTGTCAGGCTTTCCCTTCTTACACAGCCCTGTGAGGGGGGCTGCGATGGAGCTAAAGTGGGGCGCAAACCTCTGGTAGTACCCTGCCATCCCAATGAAGGCCTGGACCTGTTTCTTAGTCTGGGGTGTTGGCCAATCTCTGACAGCCTCCACTTCAGCTGGCTCTGGCTTTAAGCAGCCGCTGCCCACCTTGTGGCCCAGGTAGGTCACCTCAGCCATCCCCACCTTGCACTTCCCTGCCTTGATAGTCAGGGTGATTTACATTACCATAGAGATTTAACTTTTAGCTAAGAGTTATGGTTATGTCTCCCTTACCCAGGGTATTAGTGCTAGAAACTGCTCCCAAAGTAATCTCTCTGGTGTGATGTTACTTAATGTAACTTCTCAAGAATGGGAAATTTGGAGAAAGGAAATTAGGAAGAAACAAAATTAGGTCGTCACTAAAACATGTGCTCCTGATAAACCAAATTCTGTACTTCTTGCTGAATGCTCTATCCAACTCCCATTGCAATCAAAGAAAAGATTCCAGCTGACTTCTGAGAGCTCAGTCCAGCTCATCACTGTTTTCTCTCAAGCCTAACTCTCACTGAAGTCACTGGAATACTGTGCAGGTGAAAATTGCAGGATTTATCTGATTCTGGTACTAAGGGAGAAAAAGACAATCGTTTCTAAGTAATTTTCAATCCTCAACATTGTTTAATACAAGTCTTCAAATAAATGGGATGTATAATATCTATATTGTTCATATTCAGTAGTTGGTATACATAAGCTAGACCCTAACTTGTAGTTTGGCACTGGAATGCAACACATGCTATGTTGAAAGCTACATTTTCATGTGTAGAGTGTACTTTTTTTAGTTAATATCCCTTACCTGTTTATGAAAAAGAGGAAAGTGCTTAAAACTCTTCCAAAATAATACAGTAAAACAGAGAAAGAACTTTAAAATTGTGTTTAATTTGTAAAACATTGTTCAAGATGGCTATGTCTACACTACAGAGATCTTCCAAAAAAAAACCCTTCCAGAAGATCCCATCTCAAAGAACTTCTTTCGAAAGAGTGCGTTCACACACAAAAAAGCGGATCAAAAGAGTGATCTGCTCTTTCGAAACAGAACAGCCACACAGCTCCCGCTCTTTCAAAAGAACAGGCCAGGGATCGAAAAATCAGGCTGCAGGAGGACTGTTCTGTTGGGAAAAAAAAGGGGACTACAAACTGTCTTCTACTCATGTTTTCTTTCAAAAGAAGCTTTTGAAAGGTGGCACTCTTCCTCAAATGGGAATGGAAGAACGGTTTCAAAAGGAGTGCCTCATTCTTTTGATTTACTTTCAAAAGAACACTTTTTGTATGTAGATGCGCCGTGGGATCTTTTGAAAGAGCCCTCTTCTTTTGAAAAATCTTTTGAAATAACTTGCTAGTGTAGAGGCAGATAATGTGTGTCCCAAGTTCTATCAGAATGAAAACCATAACAGCTTGCTCAGAATTGGCAGTCATAATGAAAATGCTGAAGGACCTAAAGTCATGTCTCTTCTCTTTGAGTCTCTATAATATAGGAATAAAATTATTAAATATTTTATATTTCTGCTCTCTGGTAAGAAAATCTTTAGTCTTAAGTAGCAATCACATACAGAGAACACTCTTACAGAAAATTATTAATCTGTAACTGGAAGTTCTGTGAAGCGTCATCTATAGATCATTTCACAGTTACCCTGTCAAAATGTCAATAGAATTGAAATCTTATAATGTAGAGTATGCTAGGCTAAACTGGGAAGCGCTAATGGTTGCCTGTATATGTAGATGTATGGGTACAAAATCCTACCAGTGTAACTTCATTGGTTTTTGAAGGCTACATAGATAATATTTTCTTATTTGTCCTCCACCTACAAACCCAAAATATAACTATTTTTCAGTTTCAGACCTTCTCATGGTACCTAATACATTCTCTTATGGATTTTAAAAGCAAGTTTCTGTTTCTACTGAAACATTACTCTTAGAGCCACCTCCGATAAAAGACATGTCGTCTTTGAAGTGGAATTGTGTCATTCTCTCTAGCTCTTAAAATTCATACATATTTATACATTTATAGTGTCCTGTATATTTATACATTTATAGTATCCTATTTCATGAACTAAGTAGGGAAATACAACCTGAATGGAGCTACCATAAAGGTGGGTTCACAACTGGTTTGGAAATCCATTCCTGGAGAATAGTTATCAATAATTCACGGTCAAGCTAGAAAGACATGTCAAGTGGGGTCCTGCAGGGATCCAGTTCTGTTCAATATCTTCATCAATGATTTAGATGACATAGGGAGTACATTTACATTTTATGGATGCTATCAAGCTTAGAAGGATATCAAATGCTTTGGATTATAGGATTAAAATTTCTAAATGTTCTGGACCACTGGAGAAAAGGTCTGAAGCAAATGGGGTGTAATTCAATAAAAACAAATGCAAACAGCCAAACTGGATCAGAATGAACATACGAACCAATAATGGCTGTACAGGGTCACACCAAAGGTCTATCTAGCCCAGCATCCTGTCTTCCGACAGTGGCCAATGCCAGATGCACACAAGGGAACGTACAGAACAAGTGATCATTGAGTGATCCCTTTCCTTTCATCTATTTCCAGCCTCTGACAAACAGAGGCTTGGAACACCGTTCCTACCCATCCTGGCTAATAGCCGCTGATGGTCGTAACCTCCATAAATTTATCTAGCTCTGTTTTTTGAAACCTGTTAAACTCCTGGTCTTCACAACCTCCTCTGGCGAGAAGTTCCACAACCCTACTTTGCTCTGTGTGAAGAAAAACTTCATTTTGTTAGATTTTAAACCTACTACCTATTTATCTCATTTGATGACCCCTAGTTCTTATGGGAACAAGTTTATAACTTTTCCTTATTCACTTTTCCATATGTTTAATGATCTTATAGACCTCTATCATATCCCCCATTAGTGCCCTCTTAGCTGAAAAGTCCCAGTCTTTTTATTCTTTCTTCATATGGTACCCATTACACACACACACACACACACACACACACACAAAAAATGTAAGGTCACATAACCTGTTTACTCCATTTGTTATACATAAATCACCATATTGTTTAATATATGAACCTATTTAATGGTAGTCCATCGATCCGATGATGACAAATCTGTGAAGATCATTTGTTATTGGTTTCATGGTGTGCCCTCTGCTGACTGTATAAACCAATTCTAGAGGTGCACATTTTGCCGTAGATGGTGCATGGGAAGTTTGCAATCTGTGGGCTGTGCATTGCTGATGCTCTGTGACGTCGTTCGCGTGCCTCTTGAAGACGCCGGCAGCAGTCTTCCTCAAAAGCAATGCAGGTATTTCTGACTGTTGCACACCACTGTGTTCTGTCACTGGCGGCGTCCTCAAGGTCCCTAGGTTTGATACTGCTGTACTACAGATTGGCTTTGATGGTATCTGTAGTGAGTCAGTATGGCCTCCTGCAGACCCGGAGGCAGGGGAGGCTATGCAGAGGCCCTGGTGGGCGGGGCCGGAGCCAGGAGACCAGAGGCCCGCCCCTCAGAGGGTGGGGCCAAGGGCTAGAAGAGCCAAAGGCGGGACTCAGGACCCATTGGTGCCTGGGCCTCCGGGCAGGGAGGACATGCCTGCACGAGCTCCTCGGCGCCAAAGGGAGAGGGCCTGCTGCTGCCCAGCCAGGCCAGAGGAGCAAGCCCCCAGCGGCTCCAAGCAATCCCGGGTCCGTATGCCCCAAGGGGACTACCCGGACTTCCCAGACCTACCAGGACCTTCACGCCGGCGGAGACCCCCCGCCTTGGAAGAAGCCCCAGGAGTGGGCTGCCCCAGAGTCCCGGCGGATCCCTACAGCACTCAGGCCCAGGATCGCCTCGGGTCTCCTGTATTACCGCCGCCCGACTACCCTAATGACATTGTTATGGACGACTGGCCGGAGCCCCCGAAGGTGGATGACCTGGAGGAGACCGACTTAGGGGGACCCCTTGACCAGATGGACTGGGACCTTCCGCCAGCAGAGGTCGAGGTAGGAAGTGGCCCAGGGAACGACGCTCACGAACCCATGGCAGTGTGTTGCGGTCTGGATCCTCACTGCCGGGGTTGCGTGTGAGCGACCCCCCAGGGCCCCAGGCCGGGTCACAGTGGAGTGGGAGGGCCTGCGACCGCCTACCCCCCTCCTTGACAGGGCCAGCCTGGGCTGAGCCTGTGCGAAAACTCTTGTGTTGCTGCCCCACCCCAAACTGAGGGCTGGGCCTGCGCTTAAACCTCTGGGTTGCTGCCCCGCCCCAAACCGAGGGCTGGGCTTGTGTTTAACCCTTGTGTTGCTGCCCCGCCCCAAACTGAGGGCTGGGCCTGTGCTTAAACCCCTGTGTTGCTGCCCTGCCCTGGACTAAGGGTTGGGCCCAGAACTGTGCTAGTACTTGGGACTGCTGCCCTACCCTGGACTGAGGGCCGGGCCTAGAGTTGTACTATTAGCTGTGAACTGCTGCCCTGCCCTGGACTGAGGGCTGGGCCCAGAACTATACAACTCTTGTGAACTGCTGCCCCGCCCTAGATTGAGGGCTGGGGCCTGTATGGGGTTGTAGCGGTGAGCCACTGACCGCCCGAACTGAGTACGGGCTGGTGCTCTAACCCCCTTTTTGCTGCCGCCCGCCCTAGGCCAAGGGGCTGGGCGTCACTGGACTTGTTACAGTATCCTTGTAGCGTTTCCGTGGACAGCCTATATGCCGCATGCCCTGGGAGAGTTCGCCGTACAGAAGCTGGCGAGGGATTCTGTTGGCATCCATGCGGCTGACCTGACCAGTCCAACGTAGTTGTGACTTCATAATCATCATTTCGATGCTTGTTATCTGGGCTCTCTGGAGGACCTCAAGGTTGGGCACTTTGTCTTGCCAGCGGATCTTCATGATGTTATGGAGGCAGCGCATGTGGAATCCTTCGAGCTGCTTGATGTGATGTCCATGTTTCGCACCCGTACAAAAGAGATGAGAGAACAACAGCTCTGTACACCAGCAGTTTTGTTGACATCCAGATGTTATGGTGGTTTAGAACTTTGACACGCAGACAGCCATGTGCCTGGCTCACTTTGGATATTCACGCATTGATCTCATTATCCAGTGATCCGTCACTGGATATGACGCTACCCAGGTATTTAAAGTTCTCCACTACTTTAAGCTGAGTGCTGTCAATGGAGATACTTGGGACAGGAGCATTTGATCCAGGTGCAGGTTGATGGAGAACTTCTGTCTTTCAGAGGCTGATAGTTAATCCGAAAAGTTGCGAGGCCTCAGCAAACTTGTTGACAATGTGCTGAAGATCGTTTTCAATGTGAGCCACAAGGGCACAGTCGTCGGCAAAGAGTGCCTCAGAAAGGAGTTTCTGCACTGTCTTAGTCTTTGCATTCAGGCGACGGAGGTCAAAAAGTGAACCATCATGCTGGTATTTCAGATATATACCTCGGTCCAGATCTTTCATTGCATGGTTAAGGACGCATGCAAAGAACAGGTTAAATAAGACAGGAGCGAGAACACATGCTTGTTTCATGCCGTTGGTGATGTTGAAGGAGCCTGATGTGGCTCCATCAGACAGTACTTCACCTGTCATGTCATCATGGAAAAGGCGTATAATCTGGACAAATTTTCTTGGGCAGCCAAGTCGTATTAGAATGGTCCAAAGGGCTTCCCTGTTGATGGTATCAAACACATTTGTCAGATCTATGAAGACAGCATACAGGTGCATGTTCTGTTCAATGCACTTCTCTTGTATTTGTCTGACAACAAACACCCTATCGGCTGTGCTCCGGCCAGGTCGAAAGCCGCATTGACTTTCAGGTAGATTTGCCTCGGAAATACTGGTGTGGGCGATGATCTTCCCTCCAACGGAGAGGAGGGATATGCCTCTGTAGTTTCCACATTCTGCTTTGCTGCCTTTATTCTTGAAAAGGGAGACAATAATAGCATCGCAGAGGTCCTGTGGTATGTTTTCATCCTCCCAGATGCTGATGATCATGCTACAGAACGCTGCTAGTGCTGCTGGACTTGCCGCTTTATATATCTCTGCTGGTGTCCCATCTTTTCCAGGAGCTTTTCCTGAAGTCATCTGGCTAACACTATATTCTTCTTCGAGTGTCCCCGTGGGTGCTCCACATTAGGTGTCGGGCTCGCCCGGCACCGCAGATCGGATCTTCCAAGCAGTTTCTGCCGGACCGCACATGCGCCGGCGCGCGCCGCTCCCTTGCGCGCTCCTGGCCACATGTGCGATCCGGTCCCCGCCAGTTCCTCTTAACCGCCGTCGGCTGCAGACGGAATCCGAACTAGGCTAAGGCCAAGTTAGCGTATTCAATGGTTTTAACTGTTTTTTCTTTAAAGTTTTCAAGTTCTTAGGTTACTGCAAGTTAGCCAGTTGTTATTTTTCAAAAAAAAAAACAAAAAAAAAAAACAACAAGCGGGACGGCATTCAGTCCAGTCCCAGTAACAAGCGGAACACCCGAGGCCAGGAGCCTAGGGCCATCAGCCCTCCTGCCGTGGCAGGCCATCGGAGAAGGGGAAAAACAGCACAGAGAAGGTGCTAAGTACCCGTTAAAACTGAAAGACTCACCAACAATGTCCTCTTCAGGATTTAAGAAATGTGAGTCCTGCCGAGAGGCAATGCCAGCATCTGATGGGCACAGTCTCTGCATAAGGTGCCTGGGGCAGTCCCATGTCACGCAGAAATGCTCCTTCTGTGCAAAACTAACAGCCAGAGCAAGGAAGGACAGGGAGATGCGGCTTAAAATGCTGCTCTTCGACAAGTCCCTCCAGCCAGACGTGCCGGAGCGGCTGCAGCAGGAGAGACCCTCCGGGGCCCATAAAAGAAAAGCCGCCTCCCTCACCCCATCAGCGCAAAAACGGAGGAGAGCCTCCCCAGCCCGATCCCTGCCGGCAGCAACAGTGAGCGGGATGGGAGGAGCGCGCAGCCCCCAGCTGCAGCAACAGCTGATCGGCGGCGGCACGGAGAGCCACGTGGAGGCGGCTCAGCCTCCGATAATCAAACAGCTGCCCCGCACCGCAGGCAGGGCGGCGGCTAAACAAGCGTCGGTACCGGCGGCACCGCAAGCAGCGGCACCGACCCCCGGGGAACCGGCGGTGCAGAGCGCACAGGCACGCAGCCTGCAGGCACCGGAGGACACCGCCCGTGCGGCACCGCCCATGAGCGTGCCGAGCACGGCGCGGACGGGGCAGAGATCCCCTACACGCCAGGGGGCGGAGTTACCTCCTCAAGGGAGGGGGAAGGCTGCACACAAAACGAGGCACCGCAGCCCCTCTCCAGACAGGGCTGCGGAGTTGCTTTCTTTCAGCCCTCCGCTTACGCTGCAGACTCCAACCAGAAGGCAGGGGTCCCCCCAGCCTACCCAGAGCCCCCGTCTCCATTTTTACAACCAGCCTCGCCCTGGCTGGGACCACCTTCACGCTTCCTGGGGTTTGAGCCGCTGGAATACTATCCAAAATCGCTCTCTCCAGTGTCCCAGATCTCTCGACGATCTCGCTCCCCCAGACGCAGAGGGTATGCACCAAGGGAGTGGTCTAGGTCACCTTCCCAAGAACAGTGCCTATACTGCCATGGTCGCCCCTATCACGCGGGGCATAGACACCACTGGCAATCTACCAGGGAAAGATCCCCACAGACAATCTCGTATCCCCGAGGGCAATCGCGAACGGGGACAGAGACTCAAGTATCTCAGGGGGGACTGGTTATGGAACCCCGAGATTTTCCCTCGCAAGCCTCTAGCGAGAGGGTGTACCATCACCAACAGGAACCAGAAGGGTCCAGAGAGGCGTACCCCAGTGGTTCCTTGCTCTCCTCCCCGGACGAGGCTACGGCCCCGGGGGACGTCCATCCTCTAGACAATCTCAAACAGTTTCAAGAGCTGTTTAAGAGGGTGCCCTTCACACAAGGCATCCAGACAGCAGAGGTGCAAGAGAAACACCATAAGCTCCTTAAAAATCTGAGACCTCCGGCCTACTCCAAAATAGCAATACCGCTTGATGAAGCAATCTTGGAATCCGCCACTATGATATGGCAGACCCCTGCGACTCTTCCGCCTGTCCACAAGAGAGCGGATAAGAAATACTTCGTGCCGGCGAAGGGCATGGAGTTCCTGTTCAGCCACCCACAACCAAATTCCTTGGTGGTGGAGTCGTCGCAACAAAGATCAAAGACATCTCAATTCAGGACAGGGGGAACAGACAAAGATGCCAAGAAGCTAGAGCTGTTCGGCAGAAAGGTCTACTCCTCCTCCACTCTACTGTTGCGAATGGCAAATTACGCAGCGCATTTAGCGAACCATAATTTCGACAACTACACTAGGTTAACCTCCCTCATGGACTCGCTTCCACAGGACAAGAAACCGGTGCTCAAGGCCATTGTGCAAGAAGGCGATGCGGCCTCGAGGACGGGAGTTCAGATCGCCCTGGATGTTGCGGACACAGCAGCACGTTCCACAGCTACGGCAGTGGTGATGCGAAGGGAGTCCTGGCTCCAGACTTCGGGTATACCGAGGGATCTGCAGGCAAAGATAGTCGATCTTCCCTTTGACTCGCAGAAGCTGTTTGCTGAATCAACTGACTCGGTCCTTCATTCCAGTAAAGATTCAAGAGCCACACTTAGGACCCTGGGGATTTACACCCCTCCATACAGAAAGAAAAAGTACTACCCTCAACAAAGACGGTACCAGTACCAGCAACAGCGTCCCCAGTACCACAGGGGTTGCGAGCAAGGGCGACATCAACAGCACCAGCAGTACAGAACTCGCAGGCGACGTTCACAACAGAGCCGTGCGTCCTCAGGGCAGGGCCAAAGGCCACAAGTTTGACACACAGATCCAGGGCTGCGCCATCACTACCATCGCACAAGGTCATCCGAAACAGCTATTCCACCATCGCCTCCGACCATTCTAGGACCAGTGGCAAAGGATCACCACAGACAAATGGGTGCTGGAGATCATAGCCACGGGGTACGCCATCCCCTTCCAGTCGCTCCCACCGCCACGACCTCCACCCAGGCCCCACCTCCAGGAGGCCTCCCATGTAGCGAGGCTCAAGCAGGAGGTAGACCATCTCATGCTCATAGGGGCAGTGGAAAGAGTGCCAGAGCAACTGCAAGGAAAAGGGTTCTACTCGAGGTACTTCCTCACGGAGAAAAAGACAGGAGGCTGGAGGCCCATCTTAGATCTTCGAGGCCTCAACCGGTACCTGCGCAAGCAACGCTTTCGGATGATCACAATCGCCTCCATCCTTACGGCACTGGACGATGGAGATTGGTTCGCAGCCCTCGACTTACAAGATGCATATTTTCACATAACTATCCATCCAGCTCACCGACGATTCCTCCGGTTCATGGTAGGCAAAGAACATTTTCAATACAAGGTCCTACCATTTGGCCTCTCCTCGGCCCCCAGAGTCTTCACCAAGACCTTGGCAGTGGTGTCAGCCTACCTGCACAGACAGCGGGTATTTATATTCCCGTATCTGGAAGACTGCCTACTCAAAGGGGCCTCGAAGGAGGAGGTACTACTCATGATACGCGTCACAGCAGGCACGTTCTCTTCGCTCGGCCTGGTTATCAATCTGGCAAAATCAAAGATAGACCCCACACAGGACATAGAGTTCATAGGGGCACGCATAAATTCTATTACAGCGAGAGTATATCTACCAGAGACTCGCTTTCGGGCCATCGGCTCCCTCGTGCAGGTCATCACCTTCAGCCCTACGGTGCCGGTCCTGACGTGCTTACAGCTGCTGGGCCACATGGCAGCGGCGACGTTCGTAGTACAGAACGCCAGGTTACACATGCGCAGCGTGCAGCACTGGCTGGCGAGCGTATACAAACCGGCAGCACACACCGTTCACAGGGTGGTGTCGCCCACAGCAGAGGTGCGCAAATCCCTGCAATGGTGGGTAAACCCCAAGAACTTGCTAACAGGGGTACCTTTCCACCAACCACAAATATCGGTTTTTCTTACTACAGATGCCTCCCTCATAGGGTGGGGAGCACACATGGGCGAAGAGGTGACTCAAGGGCTGTGGTCCTCCACGGAGCAGTCACTGCACATAAATATACTGAAGCTCAGAGCAGTGTTCAACGCCTGCAGACACTTTCGAGACCATATACAAGGCAAAGTCGTCGGGATCAGTACAGACAATACCTCCACCATGTTTTATATAAACTGGCAAGGAGGAGCTCGGTCCCGTGCCTTATGTGCGGAAGCAGTCCGGTTATGGAACTGGTGCATCGCCAACAATATAATCTTGAAAGCCTCGTACTTACCAGGCGCTCACAATGTGAAGGCAGACCAGCTGAGCAGGCGTTTTGCACTCACGCACGAGTGGCAGATCCGTCCCGATCTGCTACGACCAATTTTCCACTTACGGGGTTTTCCCCAGATAGACCTGTTTGCCACTCAACACAACAAGAAGTGCCCACGATTCTGCTCCAGGGCAGGACTGGGATGGGGGTCCCTGGGGGACGCGTTCGCGATGTCGTGGAGGGCCCCCTGCTTTACGCTTTTCCTCCCACAGTGCTGATCCACAAAGTCTTGCAGAAAGCCAGGAGGGAAGGAGCCCTAATGATCCTGATAGTCCCAACGTGGGATCGACAGCAATGGTTCCCCCTACTCCTGTGCATGTCGGACCGTCCACCGATGCCTCTTCCGGTGGCGCCGGATCTGCTCACGCAAGCCCAGGGGTCCATAGTGCATCTGCACCCCCAAGGCCTGCGACTACAAGCGTGGTTAATCCATGGCTCAGCTCCCTAGAGAGCGCATGCACAGAGGAAGTGCAGCAAGTCCTAGAAAGTAACAGGAGGACTTCCACCAGGAAGACCTAGAAGCAAAAATGGACTCGCTTCACGGCTTGGTGTGCTACCAAACAGCTAGCCCCCCTTTCGGTGCCTATACCTGTAATATTAGACTATTTACTGGACCTCAAGAGAGGAGGACTCTCACTATCCTCATTAAAGGTCCACCTTGCCGCCATTTCGGCGTTCAGACACGAGGAGGAAGGGCACATGGTGTTCGCCCATCCCATGGTTACCAGGTTCCTCAAAGGGTTGGTAAACCTATACCCACCTCGGAAACCGCTTCCACCTTCGTGGAACTTGGACCTGGTGCTTAACGCGCTAACGGGACCACCGTTCGAGCCCTTGGCCACGGTTTCCCTCCGCCTCCTTACAATAAAGACGACCTTTCTTCTCGCAATTACGTCAGCTCGCAGGGTGAGCGAGCTTGCGGCAGTTATGGCAACGCCACCCTGCACTGTTTTTTCCAAGGAGGCGGTAACCATACGGCTGCATCCAGCCTTTGTTCCCAAGGTTTCTTCTGAGTTTCACATTAACGAACCTATTGTTTTACCCTCGTTTTATCCAAAGCCTCATAACTCTAACAAAGAGGCATGCCTACACCTCCTGGACGTGAGGAGGGCGCTAGCCTTCTATGTAGACAGGACCAAGTCCTTCCGGAAAACGGATAGACTCCTAGTCTCTCTCGCTCCCAAATCGAAAGGAGAAGGTCTCTCTTTGCAGAGAATCTCGAAGGACATCATATCCTGCATAAAAATGTGCTACGAACTCAAAAAGACTCCTTTATTGGCCACTCCCAGGGCTCATTCCACTAGGGCGGTGGTGGCATCAACAGCCTTTTTCAAGGGCATTGTGCTAAAAGACATTTGCAGAGCGGCGACCTGGTCATCCTACGACACCTTCTCCAAACATTACGCCCTTCACAGGGTATTCCAAGAGGATACCCGTCTCTCGACAGCAGTCCTCTCGGGGACAAGCTGCACATAATCCGATTACCCACCTCCTATCTTGGGTTATTGTTGGATAGTCACCTAATGTGGAGCACCCACGGGGACACTCGAAGAAGAGAGACAGGTTACTCACCGTAGTAACGGTGGTTCTTAGAGATGTGTCCCCGTGGGTGCTCCACTACCCGCCCATCCTCCCCGCTTCGGATCTCTGTTAGTGTTTTGCAGGAGCATCCGAGGCGGTTGGTCAAGGAACTGGCGGGGACCGGATTGCGCACGTGGCCAGGAGCGCGCAAGGGAGCGGCGCGCGCCGGCTCATGCGCGGTCCGGCAGAAACTCCTTGGAAGATCCAATCTGCGGCGCCGGGCGAGCCCGACACCTATTGTGGAGCACCCACGGGGACACATCTCGAAGAACCACCATTACTACAGTGAGTAACCTGTCTATCTCATCTATAGTGGGCGGAAAGTCAAGATCTGTCAGAATGGGTTGTTGTGGAATTTCAGTGAGGACGTTATTATTCACGGTCGATGGTCTGTTGAGGAGGTTGCTGAAGTGTTCTCACCATCTTTCGTTGATGCCCTCTTTGTCTTTGACCAGCGAAGTGTTGTCTGATGAGAGTAATGGGGTAGTCCTTGGTTTAGAAGGTCTATAGACAGTCTTAATAGCACTAAAGAACATATTTGAGTTGTGGGTCTCAGCATAGTGCTCGGTTTCTTTGGCTTTGCTCTCCCACCAGCTGTCTTGTATCTGACAGAGGTCTTTCTGTGTTTTGTTCTGAAGGTGCTTGAAATGGTCCCGTTTGGAGGCTGAGGAGGGGTCATTCTGCCATTCAATAAAGGCTTTTCTCTTTACTTCCAGTGCTGAACATATTTCTTCTTTTTTCTCATCGAACCAGTCCTGATGTATTCTTTTCTTTGGTCCAAGCGATGTTATTGCTGTGTGAGTCACTATCTGCTTGAACCGATCCCACTTTTCAGTTATGGTACCAATCAGTTGACTGTGAGATGTTAATTTGTCATCGAGACTCTTCTGAAAATTTTTGAAACATGGGCATCTTTCAGTTTGTCTATGTTAAAAGCAGGTCGCACATGCTTAAGGCATTTGTGCCAAGAGGGAGTGATGTAAAGTTGAAGAGACATCCTGACTAATCTGTGATCTGTCCAGCACTCTGCGCCTCGCATTACTCTGGTGATCAGTACGTCTCGGATATCTTGCCTTCTGACAATGGCATAAACTATCAGATGCAACTGGTTAGAACTAGGGTGCATCCACGTCATTTTGTATTTATCCGCTTGTCGGAACGGAGTGTTGGTAATAGTCAGGTCGTTTTCAGAACAAAGGCTCAAAAGTAGTAGTCCATTGTTTTTCAGTTTGCCTACACCACGTGGCTTAGTTACTCCTTTCCAGTTCTCGTTATCGGCCCCGACTCAGGCATTGAAATCTCCAAGTAGGAATAGTTTGTCTGTTGCAGGTGTGGCCTTGATCAGTCTGTTGAGATCTTCATAGAATTGTTCCTTTGAGTTGTTAGGGCATGTTAGAGTGGGTGCATATGCACTGATGATGGTGGCATGATGTTTGGTATTTAGTGGGAGGCATAGTTTCAGCAATATTTCATTGATACCCGCTGGAAGGTCTGGGAGTTGACACATCAATGAAGTTTTTATTGCCAGACTGACACTATGTATTCTATCCTCTGTCTCAGTCTTACCCTTCCAGAAGAAGGTATAACCACTTCCTGGTTCACTCAAGAAGCCTTTCCCAGCCAATCTTGTTTCACTTAATGCTGCTATATCAATGTTATAGCGGGCTAGTTCACGAGCAATGAGAGCTGTCCTTCTCTCAGGTCTTGCAACAGCTTCTTGATGCATGAGACTACGAACATTCCATACACCAGTGGTAAGTTTTCTCAAATTTTTCTTTTGGTTTCGACTGCAAGTAGGGTTGAACTGCCAGCCGCAGCTGGCTGGCCAGTTATTGTTGTAGGGCAGGCTATTTTTAGGCCACCTTTTCTAGGCCCCTCCCTTACTAGGGCGAGCAGTGCTGTCCTAAAGAGGACTGCTCAGATGCCTGGGATGCTGCCGGGCAGCTCTGCTGCCCCAGGTACAGAGCTGGACGACCACTTGTCCACAGGCCGCCTACGTGCGGGACTGGAACTACGACTCCCAGTGGTAACCTCCACCTGTCGCTTCGCCCCCTCCCACATCGCCGCAGGACTTTGGTGATGTGATGACATGATGATTTGCACAGGACCTGTGTGTGAAAACTTTTTAAGTGGTAGAGCCGTTGCACAGGAGCAATCCCACTCTCTCGACCTTGGAAGCCAGGCACCAGTGGTACGTAGAATCGTCACAACTGGTAACTTCTTTGGTTGCAGTGGATGGCCTTGACGTCTTTCGTGCCTTGTCAAGCCCTTCACTTTCCACAAAGTGTTGCAGAACTGCCTTCTTGGCCGTTGGATCTAAATGATCTCTTCCGCCCAGTCCGCCAGAACTGACTTTACATGCTGGGTAGGCACATCCGAAAATTCACCGACGGTTTGAGCCCCATTGGTTACACTCACCTGGTTTGGCCGGCCTGTCGAAGCCATTGCCCAGGGTGTGGCCAGTACACATGCTGCAGCTACATGGAGCCACAAGTGAGAGCTGAGTGGCAGGTGGGGACCAAAGTGGACGGACTACCCCCGAAGGGGTACGACAAGTCCCTCCAACAGACGTACTACCCCTCCCTGTACACTCCATACACCCCATTAACCTATTTACATAGCTAGTATTTACTGCCATGAGGTCAGCCTATATAACCCTTCCTTGATGGCATCAAGCACCTTTGGGCTTGGTTGCCATCACACTTCAAGTTTTAAATTCCACATATTGAACAAGTGTTCCTGCAGTTTCCCTTGTCTTTTACAAAGTTCTCCATACATAAACACTTAAAATACAAACATAAAACACCAATATTCCTTGTGTTATGAACACAAGAGTGGAGTGAAGGAAAATGTGCCAGCCAGATCTTTTTTCTCCTAAACTATTTTGGAATATGGATTCCCACCAAAACAATGACTTTGGATCCTCTTTGATTCACTTAGAAAATCTCCTGCTTTCTTTAAAATAGGATTGTAACCTTTTTATGAGTTCACACATTTTAAGGATTTTTAAATCTGCGACCATGTGAACAGGTTTCAAATTTTTATACAAAACATATTCTTGGTTAATGGCCTGTTCGCGAATACAAACTGCAGTTATATTTATGTCACATCCATATATGGCCAATGTTTGACATAAACACAAATTTTCCTCTTTATCATTGAGAACCATATAGTGCCCATTTACCAGAAACGTGGACAGCAGCTTCTAATACCGTAACAAAATTTATCTGTACTTTCCCTCCTTAGGTGGTAAAAATATGCTGTTTCTTCCCATAGTTGTGTGGTGCACCTGCACTCTAAATCCTTTTTGTTCCAAATACGCTTGTAAATTTATAGGGTTGTATTCTTCCCCTTTTATGTGAGCCCATTTATGTTCCAACAGTGGTACCATTAGATGGTGTTCCACATACGTTCCTAAGGCTACAATGGAATGCATTTCATCCATCTGCACATTTAACAGAGTGAACACCCAGGTTTACCACTTGGCACCAATCTTGGTATTTTCTTTCAAATTCATTGGCATGATTGTAACCAATTCTTCAAAATTCCACTGGCAGCTGTTGATTAAGCCTATCTCTAATTATAGTTTTTTCCACTGATACCAACCACTGTTGTACCTCAACACAAGCTAGGGCTTTAGAAATGTAAGGTTGTAGTATAGCCAAAGCACCCAAAATGCGAAAATGATCACTTTCCTGGATCTGGAGCCAAAAAGTATGGATTTCAGTGATGTTTAATGTAGTTGAAGCAATTCTTAGGAAAGCAGATGTGATTGGACCAGACAGAGAAGATGCATCATGGCCCAATTTTGCTATTTTCCTGGACAATAGCTCTTGGTCTACAGTATTAATGACTCCCAATCCTGTGAGATTCCACCGAGGACTTTGTCCATAATGTCTCTCTTTTGCCTGTTACCATCTGGAGATGGTAACACTCCATACAGCCAAGTCTTCTAACCTATGATGATTAGTCATACATATTTGTAACATGACATATGGAATAGGAGAATTTATATCTGTATAGGCATTAGTTTTTTTCAGTATATATTATGGCTCGATCATCACAATTCAAGTGACGTCCTTTCTAATTACCATAGGTCCCTATTGATTTTGCGTGCTGTCAATACCAATATATATTTAGTTAATTTGGTTTCAGAAAGCTCTTGGAAAGCCCAAAGTCCGGAATTATTGTTTATTACTTGTACATTTACTACGCCATAACATATGTTGGATGGTAGATCCTCATCTCTCATTCTGCAAAATCTGGATTTTGCATGAATATAGAGTGATGCTTGGCACTCAGTGGAACATTTTTCACACTTAAAGGTCACTAAAAAGGGCTCTTGTACAGGTGGTGACACTAATTGAGGTACAGAGGCTACATCTCCACTATGAGAGAAATTTGAATTTATTAAAATCGATTTTATAATGCCGTTTTTTTAAATTCAGTGTGGAGTATCCTCACTTCCAATCGGCTCCCAACAAATTTCACATATTGCTTCCACACTGAAATCACCAAACATTAATTGTTGCAGCAGTGCATTGTGGGAACCTATCCCACAATTCCTTCAGCCCCGCATTTGGAGCCAGGTGCAGCAACGCTGGTCAGCTTCCTGGCTCCTGCTAGTATAGTATAACCTCCCTTTAATGGACTAATGAGGGGAAGGTCTATCCATTCTTTTCGATAGTCTGTTACATGTGAGGGTTTACTCCCCTTCCCCGCAGGCTCCCCCAGTCCCACCCCAACTTCCCTCCAAAAACAATCCCCCGAAAAACACCCAAAAACACTCTCCCCTCCAAAAAAAAATCCCAGATCCCTGCCACTCACCAGCTCCAGTGGAAGAGCCTTTGGAGCCCACTGGCTGGGGGCACCTGGTCAAAGATGGCCAAGGGTGCCTGTGGGATGGGTGCCTTCTCATTGGTGTCTGGCCCCACATGGCAGGAGCCACCTGGCCACGGGGTGTCTAGCCCTGCACGGTTGAAGCCACCTGAGAGAGGGGTGCCTGGCCCTGCATGGTGGGAGCCGCCCGGCCCCACGCAGCTGGAGCTGCCTGGCCCTGAATGGCTGGAGCCACCTGGCTACAGGGTGCCTGGCCCCACATGGCTGGAACCGCCTGGCTGCCAGGTGCCTGGCCCTGCACATTTGGAGCTGCATGGCCCCACACAGCAGGAGTGCAGCAGCCCTGGTCAGTTCCCAGCTTCTGCTAATAGCAGGGAGCTGGAAGCTAGGTATAGCACGTAGCTTTGTGGCATACGTCGGAGACACTTGTGAGGCTAATAAATTCTAATAAAAGACATGGTGCTTCCACACTAGCCTTTATTTGACATTTTAAATGTGAGATTGACGCTATATCCATCTGTTAATATTGACATTTTGTTATCAATATTAGGGCGGACTAAATTGAGCTGCAACATTTTACAGTGAAGACAGTGATGTTTTAATGTCGAGCTAGCTCCTTTGAATTCGGTTTTCTCTCATAATGTAGATGCAGCCAGAGGCTGTACTCGTACTAAGGGAATATACATGGATGAGGAAACTGATGTTTCCAGGTTGAATTATGTGGGGTACTTTGGTGTATATATTAACACATTTAGAAGAATCCCGTAAGTCCAAGGTTTTGGTGCATTCCAAAAAAAAGGATTTGGATTGGTAACCCACACACACCCTTCTGGATATTTCATTTTAGAGCCTGACAGAGAGGACTGTGATCCATCTCCATGTACTGCAAATGACACAAAGGTTTTGTTTTCATATGGTTCCCTGATGACAAAGTAGCATTGTTCTGCAAATAAGTATGAATAGATCAACACCTAATCAATTTTTAGGGTTGGGGAAGCTCTTTGTATTGCTAGCATGTCCTGTTCCCTTGGTTCTTCT
Source organism: Carettochelys insculpta (assembly GCF_033958435.1). Taxonomy (NCBI): domain Eukaryota; kingdom Metazoa; phylum Chordata; order Testudines; family Carettochelyidae; genus Carettochelys; species Carettochelys insculpta. The sequence continues at coordinate 12,684,476 of NC_134138.1, forward strand.
GTCTTTCCACCGACTCCTATTCGAGAAATTCTCCAAACTCTGGGAGCTTGAGTTTTGGTTGTTCCTATAATAGTGGAAGTCCTTTTAATAGAGGTAGCGGTAGGGTGTACTTGATCGTCTAGCCCCTTTTCCACATCCCTCCTTGGGGTGACAACTACTCCTTCATATTCTTCTTATTCCCCATTAAAGAAGTCTTCCTGTTGATCCTCCAAAGGTTTTAACCATTTTCTTCCAGAGTCCCACATAATCCTCCTCTTAGCTGAAATAGGGTAAATTCTAAGTCAAAGTCTCATTTTTTCTTGGCGCAAAAAGTGTTCCTTTTCCCATATCCGCATTTCGGGTTTTCGTTGTCCCAAAGGTATTCCAACTATAACTATATACATGAAACAACTGATCTTCATCCTCCTTTTTTGCGAAAAGAAACAAAACAGATATCATTAGAATGCTCGTTACTTTTGTTGATTTGGCTCTTTCCCCTGGAGGAAACACATTATCCCCTTTCCATCTCTCCAGTTGCGAGCTATGGAATCATTTCTGACTAATCTTATTGCCGTTTTTTCTACTCAATGTGATATATTGTGGGAGTAGCTTTTTGGATGATCCGTACCAGACCTACCCATCTTGGCTTAAGACGTGACTCTTTTTTGAGTAATATTTAAAGAGTTCTCTATCTCCTGCATCCCACTTTTGATAATTTAAATGTTCATTGAGTCTTTTGTCCATTTTATGCATGTTTTTCTTTAACATGACAGCCACCATACGTTGGGTTAGAGTGGTATTTTGCAGTATAGATTGTACATAATTGTCAATGCCAATTCTTGGGGAATACTCTTCAGGGGGAATCCTGCCTTGAATCCACCAAGCCTCAGGAGTGTTCATGGGCCTTCTGAACGTGACCTTGTGTGGCAAAAAGCCATGTGCTCCCATGGTAGACCTAATAGCCATTAGGATCAAAGTGAGTTTATGGTCCCAGTCTTTCCCAATGGAGACTATCACCTTTTGCAATTCAGTCTTTAAAGTGCGATTTGTTCTTTGACATTACTGGACAATTGGGAATGTCCAGCCATGTGGAATTTTTGTCGTATATTAACTGCGAAGCAGAGCTGATGCATAACTTCTCCCATGAAGTGGATCCCCTGATCTGAATCTATTATTCTTGGCAGTCTAAACCAGCTGAACATTTGTTCCCAAAAGAGACGCGCCATTGTCAAACCAGTGCAATTTCAGGATAGGTAGTTTTCAACCCATTTGGTAAATGAATCCATAATAACCAAACAGTATACATTACCATTTTTGGTTCATGGGAAAGGTCCTATATAATCTATTTGTATTTGATACCAGGGTCCCTCTATTTTCTGATGCAGCAATGGGCCCTTTTGGATCTTTGTGGCAGGGTTGTTTTCTGCTTAGTGTAAGCAGTTATAGACATGGTGATTTACATCTTTTTCTATCATGGGCCACCATCCGACTGTTCATATTCTCTGTAGGGTCTTCTCTGCACCATAATGCCCTTGGTTATGGGCTAGCTTCTCTAGCTCACTTCTAAGGATTGCGGGGATTACCAAAAGAAGAATGGACCCCTCCTTGGAATCAGGATCTTCCTTGTCTGTCATGATTAAGTCAGACGGATGTTTACAAATTTTCCACAGTAAGTATTTTTGGGATCCCACCAGTTGTTGAATCTTGGAGTCATTATTTGAGAGAACCAAAATTTCGTGTATCTGGATTCTTTGGGGGTTCCAGTGCATTGATTTGTGGACTGACTTATCCCAAGCCGAGTCAGGACCAAAACTGGCAGCTTGCTTTGCTAAACCATCTACTCTGTTGTGGAGTACTGACACTTCCGCCATATCCTTTCTGAGTATGTGTACCTTTAATAGAGAGGTGGTTCCTTTTCTATCATTAGCCAACTGCCAAGCATAGTGGAGGTATCCTGCATAAGCAACTGGTTTCCCATCAGTTGTGGTAATTCGTCAGTTTAACCATGGGACCCTCCAGTCAATTAATGCTCTAGTGACCCAATCAGAATCTGTGCAGATTGCTATATCTGTTTCTTGGTCTGCTTGGTCTAAAGAGACAATGACAGCCCCTACTTAGCAGTTTGAGCTGAGTGCTGTTGAAAGGTTTCTTGGTAGGCTTTGTTCTTGGGTACATTTAGCACAGCATGTCCAGCAGATGCTTTCCCATTAATGAAAAGACTGCTTCCATCTACTACCCATACCAAAATCTCCTGGATTTTGCTTCCACGAAAGAGTGTTTCAACTTAAAAGGAGAAATGTTTTCACTGGTATCAATAACATAAGAAATGGTACACTCATGATCTTCAATGGTGGCAGAATCAGGAATCACAAGGTATAGAGCAAATGGCATGATTTTAGGTGGCTGCTTTTATTTATTGTGATTTCCTTATTTATTAAGGCCATACTCCAATTGGCCAGTCTTGGATGGCTGACATTCCCTGAGTTGGCTTTTCCTAATAACACATATTTCATATGTATCAGAGGGGTAGCCGTGTTAGTCTGGATCTGTAGCAGCAACGAAGGGTCCTGTGGCACCTTGTAGACTAACAAAAAAGTTTAGAGCATGAGCTTTCGTGAGTTAACTCACTTCTTCAGATGCATCTGAATAAGTGAGTTAACTCACGAAAGCTCATGCTCTAAACTTTTCTGTTAGTCTATAAGGTGCCACAGGACCCTTCGTTGCTGCTACATATTTCACAGGGGCACATGAAGTTTTTAAAATAACAAGAGCCATTCCTATAATGAGTTCCCAGTGTGAGAGTTCCCATACAAGTGCGAACACTTCCTTTTTGCATTGAGTACTTCTTTTCTACTTCACTAAGAACCCTTGACCCATAGGTGATAGGCTTTTGAGATGTTCCTTGCTGTTGCAATCAGACCGTTCACATTGATGTCTTAGATATGGCAAGTTGCAGACGGAACAGTTCATTAGGTTTTGGGAAAGCCAGAGCCAGAGCAGTTAAGATAGCTTGTTGAAACTGCTTAAATTGTACTTGTTCTTCTTTGCTCCACTGCCATTGTTGATTTTTACAAAGCAGCTTGTATAAAGGCCTAGCTTTTTCACTGTGTCCTTCTATAAAGTCTCGTAAGAAACCAACCAAACCCAGTAATGAGCACAAAGTGCTTACATCAGTGGGAGCTAGAAACGTCAATATTAATTTAATTCTTTCAATAGCTGGTCTTCTGCCTTGTGGTCCAAGCTGTACTCCCAGGTAAGTAAATTCTGGCTGCAGCATCTGAGCTTTTGTAGGGTTAATTAGGAGGCCACGGTCTTGTATTTTTTCAGGATCTCCTTTAGAGCTGACAAGTTTTTCTCCCATGTTCTTGTTGCAATTAATATATCATCCACATAGTTGACTGTGTCTTTGATGCTCTAGGTTCTTCCACATTGCTGCCACATGTAGATGACAAATGCAGGGTGCATTGTGCAGTCCTTGTGATACTCTGGTGAATGTTAACTGACTGTCGTCTTATGTTGACAAGACAGGTGGATAGGGATGGAAAAGAATGCATTTCCAAGATCTAGCACTGTATACCACTGTGCTCCTGATGTTATCAGTGCCATTACCTCTGGAAAGTCGAAGGCCTCCCATGTTGGTTCAACACTGTTAAACAATGCTGGAGTACCTCTCCAGGTGTGAACCTTGGCAATTTTTTTGGGACCGTGGGCTGCCCAGATGCCAGTGTCCCCCTCTCGGCTTTACTGATATAGTCCAAAGGAGAGGATAACCTCTACATCTGGTACCACCTCAGCTGCAGGAGTTGCTGGCTCAATGCCAGAAGTTGGCACAGAACTGCTTTAGGACTCCCCTCCAGATTTTCTGTCAGGGTTTACTCCCTTAGCCTTGTTTCTTCCCAGGATAACCCACAAGGCAGTGGGGCTCCTCCATAACTAGTTACCGTGATAACCACAGGAACTAATGGTGCACTGTCTTTTTCAACATATGGAGGAATTTCTTCAGGTGTAGAGGGCAACTACTTCCCCATCATTGTCACCTGTATGTCCTGCCATCTGTATTTCATTGTTAGATAGAAATGATCCAGCCTCATTACCCTCTTTAAAAGCAGCTAAGGGATCATTCTTTATTGCTCTTTTCATACCCTTGAGCAGCTGTATTTGCTCTTGTAGCTTGCTTATGTGCTGCTAATGCATCCGGTGGCTTTCTGGTCCTGTACCCACATTATGAGCCTCTGTGAGAAGCTCTCTCACAGCAGCTTTTGAGACTCTTGGATCCTTATCTCACCTGCTCACTCTGCTGCTGCCACCTGATGTTTGAGTTCTACTAGCTGTACTTCAAGGTGGGACACATGTAAAGTTACAGAAGCCACCTTTGCTTTTTCCATTTTTAATTCAGCAGCTTGCTGCTGAATTACCTTCCCTTTTTCCCTGTCAGTCTCTTCAGCCTGCCTGATCTGTCCCTGCAACAAGGACATTTGATGGTTCATTTTTTGGCTGATAGTTGCTAAATCATACAACAAAGCGCTATGCTTCACTACTTTCTTGGGAACTGCTTTGCTGGTGCTATACCGCTCCCATATTACTGTGAACTTTTTCAAGGTCTCCACTCCTGCCAGGGATTACAGCCTTTGCCAAATAATTCAAGACTCTTGTTATTTGCCTACATCTCCCATCCATCAAGGCTAAACACCTTGTCCATGCTGGTTGCCTTTCAGCATCTTACCCCCGCTCACCAAGAGAAGCACCACATCTGGTCATGTTTGTCCCTCAGGAAAAAAATCCCACCTTTGGAATAGTTTCTTCCCTTTTATTTTCGGGAGAGCTCATCTCCCTTATGGGTTACTATTCCTTTCTTCCTTAGAAGGTGGCTTTCCAGGGAGCTCAAGATTTGCCACCCCACACAGTCCACCTTACAGGATCAATGCTGACAGCAGCAGCCTGGAGACAGCCCAGCTGCTGACACCTACTCCTGGGCCAAGGCGTCCCTGGATAAGCTGGTAGCAGGATTTAACACACTTGCCAGTGAGTAAGCAGTGGGGAGGACCCACACATTCAGTTCAGTCCCTCCCTCGGGCTCATGGGCCTGCTGTCACTTCCACAAAACTGAACACAACAAAAGCCTAAGGACTCCCACTTCCAGGTTTGGGGCCTAACTCCAGAGGAGTCCTGCCGCAGTCTCCAGAAGATGTTACACTTGAGGCTTTGGATAACGAGGTTTGTGTATAACCCCCATCAGAAGAACATATCTGACCCCTCCGTCAGTATCTATCACGGTGAGTATAGGACCAAAAAAGAGAGGAAACTTTCTCGGGCAGCATCTGGACTTACAAAGCCTTAGAGGGGGGAAAATTCCTCAGGGGCTAGCAGAAAAATGGGAAATTCTGGTCGTAGCCAGTTCCTTTGTACCACTTTGAGGAGGCACCCCTCTTCTCGCTGGTCTAACGTCACATGACCTGCTTACTCCATTTTCTTATACTATCTCCATTTTGTTATTACATAAATCACCATACTCATTAATATATTAAACTATTTACATAGCTGGTATTTACTGCCGTGAGGTCAGCCTACAGTGCGAAGGGTGAGCAAGATAGATACTTTGACCAACTCTTCACTATACACAACCTTCCACAAACAGGAAGTGGTACTATGACCCCATCCTGCCTTCCTACTGAAAGTGTGCTCTCAGTTCCATATCAATGAATCTATAATCCTACCTGCCTTCTACCCTAAACCGCATGCTTCCCATGTGGAAGCCAAATTGCATACTTTGGATGTCAAGAGAGCCATATCCTTCTACATAGACAGGACGTGGGCCTTCAGAAAATCGCAAAAAATATTTTTATCCATTGCAGAAAGATCAACGGGATTGCCCCGTCCTCCCAACATATATCAAGACTCATATCTACATGCAGAGTGCAATGCTATTCTATTCGAAACAGGCCACTGCCGGCATTTCCAAGGGCACATTCCATGAGATCAGTAGCAACATCCACAGCCTTCCCAAAGGGACAGCCTGTATAGACATATGTCCAGTAACCATACCTTTATGGCACACTACACTATACAATCTCATGAATAAAAAGACTTGGCAGTAGCTAAAGCACTACTGTCCACGGTAGAAGCATCAAACCAAAACCCACCATCCAACTAGAGAGTACTGCTCTACAGTCACTTACCATGGAGCACCCATGGAGATAGCACTCAAAGAAAAAAGAGGAGATACTTGCTTCATGCAGTAGTGGCAGTTCTTCAAAATGTGTGTCCCTGTGGGTGCTCCATATCCCTCTCACCTCCCTTCTACTCAGTGCAGTAGACATAGTTAGGGCATCAATGAAGGAACAGAGGAGAGAGTGGGTCTGCGCACGCTATCCCTAATGACACAAATGGTGTGTGCTGGGATCACACATGCACAGCCCCACTGAGAGCTGCTAAGAAAGATCTCCATCCTGTGGTGCTGAGTAAGCCCAGCACCTACCATGGAGCACCCATGGGGACACGCATTTCGAAGAACCATCGTTACTGCACAAAGCAAATAACTTCTCTGTCTCCTTCTTCCTCTTGGTCATCTCTTAATTATTCTTAATGAACGTTTTTTCCCCTCCGTAATTTATATCATCTGATTATCATTTTGGCACTGATGTCAACAATTTTGAAAGTCAATAATATAGCTAGCTCTAAAGCGTCCGCAGACAATATATGTTTCTTACTCTAATGGCTCAGGCTTAATTAATTTATGGATTCTATACCTTCTGGGTGGGTATATCTTTTTCTGATTTCAAAGGTAACAAAATGAGGGCAAAATCAATTTTTTGAAAAGCCCACTCTCTATTATTACTCTCTAACATAAAATAGCATATATTGCCTTAAAGTAGTAAATTCCATGCTGATTGTGCTGCACTGACTTTGATGGCATTTTTCTTACTGGGAAGAAGTTTAAAAAGTAGGGGCAAACAAAGAACTTCATGCAAAGGTTTTTATTGTAATCATATTGTCTTATTATTTTGTTTAGAAAGGAGGAGACTGAGGGGTAAATATGCTAGAGGTCTATGCAGTCGTGAGTGGTATGGAGAAAGCGAATAAGGAAGTGTTATTTACCCCATTGCATAACACAAAAACTTGAGGTCAACCAGGTTTAAAGCAAACCCAGGAAAGTAATTCTTCACACAATGCACAGTCAGCCCGTGGTACTCATTGTCATGGGATTTGTTCTTATGTTCTTATAGATGTTATCAAGGCCAAAAAATAATTGCATTCAAATGATAATTATATAAGTTCATGGTGGAGAGAGGTCCGTCAGTGGCTATTAACAATGGTCAGAGGTGCAAACTCATGCTCTGGGTGTTCTTAAATTGCTGACTGCCAGAAACTAGGACTGGACAACGGGATGAATCACTCCATAATTACCCTATTCTGTTTATTCCCTCAGAAGAACCTGGCACCTGCCACTGTCAGAAGCCTGAATACTGGGCTAAGTGGGTGATTGATATGACCCAGTATAGTCAACTCTTATGTTTTTTATTCAAATTGTTAGCTTTGTTTTACACAGAAAGCACCTATCAGTAAAAATGCAGGGTTTTTTTTTGATGATTTGAGTGAGCGTTATTGTTATTGAAATAATAGATGTATTGAATATTCATTGGCACAGCTTTAGCTTCATTGACTCTAAATGATCTTTAAATATATTCATTATACAGGCCAAAACACTAAGAAAACTGATTCAACAAACGTTTCGACAGTTTGCCAACCTCAACAGAGAGGAAAGTATTCTGAAATTCTTTGAGATCTTGTCTCCAGTATACAGATTTGACAAAGAATGCTTCAAATGTGCTCTTGGGGTAAGTACTGTATAGGGAGCACAATAATCTGTAGAGTACTTTGTGAAGTAATGGGCATAATTGACGTTGTTTAGATCCACAATTAATTGCCTGTGCGTAATACACATTTTAATTAAAAGGGTTCTCTTCTTAAGTTTCATTAATCACAAATGTTATTGATTACATACCTCTCTCTCTAAATGAGTATCTCAAAAGTATGAGAGTTTGGAATAAGTTTGGTGATTTAGATATAAACATTTGTTTTATTTAATATACATTGGTGTTTAACTTCTGAAAGCCATGGAAAGGAATAAAGTTATTTATTAATCTGTTTGATTTGCCTTAAACAGTTTAAAAGTTTGTAAAGGTTGTTCACTGAAGATTGTAATGAATGATGCTGGAGGCTCTTTATCCACAATTTTGTTCTCTTTCCCTTTAAATACCACCATCTCCACCTCCCTTCTACATAAAAAGTCAAGCTGGATTATTTCAGTGGAGCTGGCAATTGGCCCAGAAGAAGGAATCAGTTACCTTACAGACAAGGGCTCTAATGTAAGTCTGCTTCTGTTTTCCTGTCTCAATAACTGTCTGAGAAGCTATGGAGTGAGGCACAGCTTCTTGTGAATGGGACTTTAGATAAAGATGAATGAAAAGTCTAATCTTTGAGCCAAACTAAGAAAAGGCAGGAAATTCAAAGTAAAAGCTGTTACTCAAGCATTCACTCATGCTGTGGGATGTGGAGAAAGCACAATGATGTGAAATAAAGAGTTACTATTGACCTTAACTCTGGATTTGCTGGCTTAAAATGTGCACTGAGGCGCACGTTAAGGAATCATAAATATTGATAGTGACATCTAAAAAAATTACTCCATCATTTACGTATTTCACGTCTATAATGATTTTTAATCAGAATATTTATTTAGCTAAATAAATCCTTCAGCACTTTCATAAGTCAGTTTAAAGCTGTTGTAGTGCAACCATTTCTGTAATATCTAGTTACCAAAAAGTGTAGCATATCTGTTTTTCTTTTGATGTGCACAGGTTGAACTTCTCTAGTTCAGCACACTCGGGACCTGACCAGTGCTGAATAAGAGAATTTGCCAGGCCGCAGGAGGTCAATATTGTCTAGCAGCATTACCAACACTTCTGCTGACAGGGCTCTTAGAAGACATGTAGAGATAAATTACAGATAAACAACAGCACAGAAAACTGACAGCCAGGATTGGTGGCTGGAAACAAACATTATGGGACCACAGGAAATTTGGCCACATCCCTGATAAGTGGTCTTCTGTCTAACTAAAATCGTGCCAGATTATTAATGTTGCCAGATAAGAGAGTTTTTGGATTAGAGATGTTCAACCTGTAGTTTATTTACTCTGTTACTGTATTTAGTTCATTTATTTTTTTACTTTGTCTGAAGTAAATTAAGTTGACTAAGTTATAGCACTCAAGACACCCATGTTGTTTTGCCTGGAGAAAACACACAGGAATAACAACCGCAAATCTGGAATAGTAACAGAGAGGGAGCCGTGCTAGTCTGTATAATATCAAAACAAAAAAGCAGTCAAGTAGCACTTTAAAGACTAACATAATAATTTATTAGGTGAACTTTTGTGGGACAGACCCACTTCTTCAGACCATAGCCATACCAGAACAGACTCAATATTTAAGGCATAGGGAACCAAAAACAGTAACCAAAGTTGACAAATCCAAAAAAAATTATCAAGGTGAGCAAATCGGAGACCAGAGGGGCGGGCGGGTGTCAAGAATTAGATGAAACCAAGTATGCCAAAGAGTCCCTATAATGTCCCAGAAAATTTGCATCCCGGTTCAAACCACGTGTTAATGAGTCAAATTTGAATATGAAAGAGAGTTCAGCAGTTTCTCTTTCTAAAGCAGACTGAAAATTCTTCTTCAGTAAGATGCAAACTCTTAAGTCATTAACAGAATGTCCCACTCCATTAAAATGTAGTCTGCTCCATTAAAATGTAGAGCACTTCAAAGAATTTTTTTTTTCAGTATTCTATGAATGTGGACACAGCCCAGTTGACCTATTGGTAGTGGTGTCGTACTGATAGTAGTGTGTTTTGCACTGATGCATCAGAAAAGACCTCGGTTCAGTTAAGCCCTGTGTAACTATCATTAACAGTAACCCCTCCACACAAATAAGGAATGGTACTGAGTGGCTTCAGTCCACCTCTCCTCACTTACCAGCATGATTACCATAATAGGGGTGTAAAGTCCATAGAAATTGGAGGAGCGTGTATTGAAGCTTGTGACTCAATGAGACCATAATTCATATTAGGTAGATATGAATTCAAGATTGCTCAGTGTAATTTAGAGTTTTACCGTACATAAGTGAGACATTGGGAATGAAGGGAAAAGTCAAGGTACAAGCTGAACCTCTCTAATCTGGCACCTTCAGAACCTGCATGGTACTGGACCACAGAAAGTCAGTATTTCTAGTAGCATTACCAACACTTCCACTGTTTACTGGGCTCTTGGAAGGCATATGGGGTAAATTCCAGCTAAATAACAGCACAGAACACTGAGAGCCGGGACTGGTGGCTGTAAACATATTTTATGGGACCATGGGAAACTTGGCCGCACCCATGATAAGTGGTCATCCAGTTAACTAAAATCATGCTGGATTATGGATGTTTTTGGACAAGAGAGGTTCAACCTGTCCTATGCAGTTCTTATGAATGTCTCATTTTTTCATATATGCTTTTCTTTAGCCTACCCACCTGGCAGATTTCAATCAAGTGCAGACTATTCAGTATTCAAATAGTGAAGAGAAGGACAGAAAAGGAATGTTACAGCTCAAAATAGCTGGAGCACCTGAGGTAAGATATTGACAGCTGCAGTAACCTTAAAGTTATTGATAAAATGTATGCATAATTTGTTTCTGCACCTGATAAGAAAACCATATTGAAGTTTTTTCCAAGAGGTACGCAGGTATATATAAACATAACACTATCAGTGATGGAGCTGTGTGTTCTGTGTGCAGTAACACTTTTTAAGACTCGATTTTAATTATAATAAAACAGGATAAATTTACTGCAAAAATCTAAGTGGCTGCCAGTTTTTCACTTTTTGCTTAAATCATCACATAACCTAAGTGTCAGAAATTTTTATTATCCTGTCCATTTTAGATTGGAATATTCAGATTAGAACAAATAGAATTTTATACCATGTCAATATTAACCAAAACTCAGAGAAGAGTATCTCTTATTCTTTAGAGGGCGGAAAATAATCCTAACCATTAATTGTTTGGAGTACCAAATTCAAGAAAAGAATTTGTAATAATACCAGATTGAAAGTTATATGGTAGGTAGGGTGACCATGTCTCCCTGACCCAAATATGGGACAGGGAGATGGCGGAGGGGAGGGGCAGCTCCTCCTGGCTGCACCAAGCCCTGGGGAGCCAGTGCTCCCTGCCCCTCCCAAGCCCTGGGGCAGGGGCAGCCAGAGGCGCTCCCTGCCCACAGCCCTGGGAGACCAGCAACCCACGGGAGCTCCAGGCCCAGAGCCCCGGGAGAGCAGTGACCCATGAAGCTCCCAGCACGGAGCCCTGGGGAAGCAGCAACCTACGGGAGCTGAGGCCAGAGCCCTGGGAGAGCAGCAGCCGCAGGCATCCCTGCCCCCGAGGGCCTAAATATAGGACAATTCATCCGTTTTCAAAAATAAGTCAGGACACCTTTTTGGCATCCCAAATATGGGACCATCCCTTCAAATACTGGACAGTTGGTCACGTTAATGGTAAGGATTTTGTGTATTAAAATATGTAAAGGAGGTAAATATGTGAAATAAGATTAAATGTTGTGGGTTATTCTGCTTTATACACATTGCAATTTAATTGGTTCTCAAGAAGCAATTTGAAAGAGGGGATAAAAGTGGTCTGGTGAACTTGTTTAGAGAGGGCATTCAGTGTATAGTGACAACATGGAAAAAGGCCAGAGACCACTGTGTAGGAAGTATACAGAGCCAGAATTGGTGGAGAGCAAATGGTTGAGCAGATAGGCACTGTAATAAGGAGACTAAGTCAGATAGTCTGAAGTAAAGTAGAAAGATGTGTGTGAGAGATAAGTTTCAATTTGTTGTAGTAGAGAAGAGGGGTCTAATAGGGCAGGTCTGCAGTCGAGGAGAAAGTTGACCTAAGATACACAACTCCAGCTATGAGAAGAGTGTAGCTCAAATCAGTGTACCTTAGGTCGACTTTCTCTGCTGTCCCCACAAGAGTTCAATGACAGGAACTCTCATACTGACTTCCCTTACTCCCCATGGCTGTGAGGAGTACAGGGGTCGATGGGGACAGCCCACAGCATTTGATTTATCATGTCCTAGTACATACGCTAAATCGAACCCCAGAAGATTGATCTCTGCATTATCGACGCTACAGTAAGTGTAGATGTGCTCATAGAATAAAACAGGTGTGAGATGTGGTCAGAATATTGAATGAGGAAGACAATCTTTATCTATGAGAGCTGGAGGTTTTGTGATCTAATGGGGTCTATTCCTGGCTGTGAGACAGGAGATTGCTTTATGATGTGGTTTAAAGTTCATTGCTCAGTGGGACCCAATATCTGCTGGAGCCTCTAAGCATTACATAATGCAAATAATTATTTAAATTAAGTAACAGCTGCATTTGCTACTTTCCAGGCCTCCTTCAAAACTCTTCTTGAGTGTTTGTGGGAGAGGGTGACATAATAGGAAGAGTGGTCAGGTTATTGTAATGACTATGGTTGACAGTCATTTTAACATTGTGTTTATAGTTCACCATATTCTCTGTGATTCTGTTTTCACTATTGTTTGGTTAAATGTACACTTCAAGAAAAATTAAAAGGATGTAAATCTTAGAGGTATAAATAAATATGCTAACTGTCCTGTTGCTCTAGCATTAATAATACTTTTGAGTGCACGTCACATTTCTTAAATAGTATTGGCACCTTTTTATAGATGGACAAATTAAAGCACCAAGAAATTACTTCCCCAAGGTCATACTGTGAATTTATGACTGAGATGAAACTAGAAATGACATCTACAGTTTCTGTGTCCTATCTACTGGACAACACAGTCCATAAGGATTTGAAAAAGGGAGACAAGCTGTCTGTTTCCTTATGGACGAGAAAGAACAACATGTTGGAAAGAACAGTTACTGCCAAAAACGGTTTTAAGCTTACATTTTTGAAGTTGGAGGAGACTTACTTTTAGCTAAAGAAATGTGTCACTGGAGGAAGGCAGTAAAGGAAAGCATCATGGAGATATATTCCAGAATTCTGAGGGGAATAATCAACTTCCGCAGCAGAAGAAAATTATGTCAATATTGTGACTATTATATGAACAGTTGGCCACTAGCAGCTAGCCTAAGAAACAAATAAAACCAGGTTAATTTTGTATTTATGAAAAAGGCTTTCAGTCATTGCACCTTCAGGTTACATTTACATGAGGGGGGTTTTCCAGCAAAAAATGAGCTTTTGTTGGAAAAACCCGCGGAGCATCTATGTGCAGAATGTGCTTTGTTGACAGTCTGTCGACAAAACTCGGCACATCCGCCCGCAGCGTTATACCTCTTCACGTTAAACTATGATGCCTTTCTCGACAGTTTCCTTTCGAGAAAACAGCTGTGTAGACATTCTGGGGCCCTTTTGTTGAGAGACAGGGCTTCCAGTTCATCAGGCAGCCCTGTTTGCGGAGCTTCTAATCAACAGTTCTGTTGTGAGAGAGCTGGGCAGTTCAGCTGTCTCTTGACGGAGCAGATTGCTCTTTTGATCCACTTTTATGTGTAAATGCAAATGTTAACAGTTTTCCTGGGAAATCCCTTCTGACAGTCACTTCTGTCGACAGATGCTTCTTGTGGAGACGTAGCTTCATACATTATTCTTTAGGGTACTGAATAGGACTGATACTCTTCTGCAAAAATATTTTAATATATGTTACCATGTCCTCCTCTGGTACTACCAGAGTATGAATAATCACTAATTATAATCTGATGTATTTAATTTTACTTTTGCCTGCATCTTTCTGATTGATGTTTTCAAGTATGTACAAATCACTTATGCAATGCTACAGCTGTTCTGCTCAACATTTGTGACCAAAATAATGCCTCTTTTGTTGGTGCCTTGTTTTTTTTTTTTGTTTTGTTTTGTTTTTTTTCTTAGCCTCTCACAGTGACAGCACCATCCTTAACCATTGCAGAGAATATGGCTGACCTAATAGATGGATATTGCAGACTAGTGAATGGAGCCACACAGTCTTTTATTATCAGGCCTCAGAAAGGTAAGATGTTATTTCATTCTGGAAAGAATTTGCAGTGTGATAGTGTAATTCATGATATACTACTTGAAAATTAAAGTTAAGATGAAAAGTAGGAATATGTTCTTGCTCAAATTTGTATCAGGAAATATGGGAGATTTTTATTGTTCAAGAAACTGTTATAAAAAATCTTCATGTGACAAGTCACTTAATGATGCATAATTTAGATAGATTTCCACCAGTCATTGCGTCACACTGTTATAAAAGTAACAGCAATTAATAGAAAACAAATTGTAATAAAAGGCACATTTATTGAGGAACTGTTTCTTGAAATCTGACTGAAGTTAACATTCAAATGAAAATCTAACTGAGCCAGTTAGAACGGGGTTCAGGCTCATGATAAGGTGAAAAGAAAAATTCTCTTCCTCCATGATATTGATGAACTGCTCTGTTTTCCTTTTTAAGTCTTATTGTATTGCACACCTTTCCCTCAAAATACAACTAAAACAGAGTAAGTGTTCTGTGGTTGATTCAGTTGTTTTAATACTAAACAGGGGCCAGAGACTGTAGGTGGTGACAGCTGCATTTGAGGAAAGTGTATAACTACCTCAGCATGCTTCAGGATAAAATTTTAGTCATTCCTCCTTGCTAGAAACTTAATTTTTTTTAAAGAAAGTGAAATTATTATCAAATAGCCTGTGAAAGTCTTGTAAGGATTAAGTAAAGGAGACTTTTCTTCAATTTATTTTTATCTGAGTAGATATACATGATACACTGACATACAGAGATGCTAATACCGCTTGCTCTTGTTGGTATCCTAATTAATGAGTATGCCTGTTTGAACTCTTCCTTGTGTCTAAACAGTTTTGTTATCTTGTCTGTTGGATATGTGTGGATTCTGTCAGGATGAGCAAACCACCCACTTTTCTGAATTTTGTTACTAATATGTGATTGTAGACTCTGCAAACTGAATCACCTTTCACTTATTTTTTTCAACTGTTTTTCTGTCTGTTTCTAATCAGATGAGGGAGGGTTTTGTGTTGAGAAAGTCTGTATCCTTTAGCAGCCCAGGAAGAAGTATCCTATTTGTGCATGGTTATGAAAGCTCCATGCCCTCTTTCTTTATAGTGCCTAAAGGAACAGTATTTAATTGTTCTGTCTTGAGAGATGTGGCTATAAAGCAGTTACTTATTGCCATAGTACAGATTAAATATAATTTATTCATCATGTGCAATGATAACTTTATTCTTAATGGTGAATGTTTCTACTTTGTATGTTCTGACTTCTTGTGCAATCATTCTTCACCTCGACACCAACAGCTGATTCCTTTTAAATCCTCCAAATTCCACTTCCTTCTCTTCCAGTGACAGATAAGGTTCCCAATTCCTCCCTTCTGCAAAAACATAGGTTCTACACCCATCACCCATATCAGTCAATTACCATCCCTGACTGATTTTGTTGTACCCTTTCTCCAATCTTCTTCCAAAGCAGGGTTCACAATTCCCCCGTACGCACTCCCGAAACACTACAATTTCAGATTTCTTGCCACATCCCAGCCCAGAAATTTTCCTTTCCCGACCATGCAACTAGTATTTTCAGAGATGTCCACATGTCACCTTTAAATCAGTATGGCCAAAATTGAACTTTTGATCATTTCCCTACCCAAGCCTTTACCTCACCCCAATTTCTTCACATCACCACCATGCTCTGTTATGTAGGTCCATATCCTGGGTGTCCTCTCCAACACCCCCCCTACCCTCCCCACTCACAAGGGTGGGAGAACTATGTCCAGACCCATCAGATCCTGTAATCTTACGTTCAAACCGCAACTGAGGGGTGGGACTGGGAGCTTTCCCCAGTTTTCAGAAGCATCAGCATGTCTGTTCTCCAACTTCTATGCATAGGGGTGTTCAGGTCTCGTATGCCTAAGGAGCTGGCGAAGTGGGGAGAGGGGTGTTTGACAGCATAGGCATGTCTATACCGCCTGTTTATTACAGGTAGCAGCTTCTGCTGGCAGGGAGATCTTGCTCAGCTATGCTAATTAGTTGTGTGATTATGCTAATGAATGGCCATTTGCAATTGCAAGAATGCTCATTAGCATTAAGCTGTCAGCAATACCCCTCTGCCTAGACCCAGCCAGTGGTTACAGCAGTCCAGTGGCTTTAATGAAAGCTAAATCTTGTGATGGAATATTTGAGCTACTTTATCAGTTTGGCAATTTTGCATTAACAATCTGCTCAAAGACTGTTTCTGAAACAGTTTGGAGAAATGTATGAATGAATGAAGCATGTAATTGGTTATGCCTTTATGCCAAAACCAGTCTTTGTATTCATACATTTTCCTCTTTGTGTCTTTTCTGAGGAGATGATAATCCAATCAATATTAATCTTAAATACTTCAACACAAACATAAAATGGAATATTGCCCAAGTAATTGTGTTCATTATTCAGCCATATGAAATGTTGAATTTTCAAATACTGTTTGAATTTTTTCATCCTCCTGTCAAAATAGCAAAATATCTTCCAACTCACTTACTTATTACATCACACTAATTGTTTGAAAAAGATAACTCCAGCTATATCTCAAATGATGAGGACTCAATTATCTGTTACCACTTAAGAAAGGTATCTTGGAGGCATTGTGGATAGTCCTCTGAAAATATCCATTGAATGTACAGCAGCAGTCAAAAAATCTGAGACTGCTGGGAATTTATAGGAAAGGGATAGCTAATAATACCAAAAATATCATATTGCCTCTAAATAACTCCATGGTTCGCCCACATACAGAATAATGTATACATGTGTGGTTGCCCCATTTCAAATTGGATATATTGACATTGGAAAAGGTGCAAAAACGGGCAATAAAAATGATTATGCATATAGAACAAGCTTCTATATGAGGAAAGATTAATAAGACTGAGACTTTCCAGTCTGGAAAAAGATGACCAAGGAAGGATTTAATAGAGGTCTGTAATATGATTGATGTGGTGAAAATAAATATGGAAGTGCTATTTACTCCTCATAACACAAGAATAAGGGATCTCCAAATGAAACTGATAGGCAGTGAGTTTGAAATAAACAAAATGAAATACTACTTCACACAATGGATAGTCAACTTACTGAACTCTTGCCAGAGAATATTGTGAAGTCCAAGACCATAACAGAATTCAAAAAAAGATTTAGGTAAGTTCATGGAGGATAGATCCACAAACTGCTATCAGCCAGAATGAGCATGGATGCAAAACCATGCTCTGAAATATTCCCAGCCTAGCATTTGTTGACCAGAAGCTGGGAATGGGTGACAGAAGATGATCACATGATGATTACATGTTCTGTTCATTGCCTGTGAATCACCTAGCGTTGCTCACTGTCAGAAGACAAGGCAATGAGCTAAGTAGCACCGATCTTTTGTTCTTGTCTAGAGCTTTTGACAAGCAATTGTTTGGTTTCAAAATTTCATTTTTATATGAATAACTTTAAATTGTGGTAAATCCAAATGTATCTGGAAGACTTTTTAATGTGTCTTTGTTATGCATAGCTAGTTTTTAAACTGAATAGCAGAGAAGGGTTGGTAGCATATCGTTTTCTCAGCTCTTGAAATAAAAAATGAACTCTATGATGGACTGGTCTTAGAGATATGTTCCAGATCTCAGACCTGTACAAGTCTTTATGATTTTACAGTTGTTACAGGAATCCTTTTATCTCTTACGGTAGATGCCAGCCTGCCTGGTCTTACCTGAAGCAAGCAATTCATATTTAAAGAAATCCAGTTTAAACAGCGTAGCAATGAAGTTCTGATGCTTCTGATACTTGACAATGTAGATGTTCACAGGCTCATTCAAATTCCTCCTCTTTTCCCCCTGTTTATGTCTCCCTCTTTGTTGGTGATTCTCCAGCAGCAAATGTCTGTGCAGTCAGGCAGTGCTATTTTGTGCATTAATCAGGAAGTTGCTTCAAAGAGTTACAGAGGATTCTGGTTTGGGTGGGATGTCAGTATAGAGGAGAGTGGAGTGACAAAGATTGGTTTGGTTTTTAGCCACAGGTTGGGTTTGGGTTGGGTTTTAGCCACAATGAAAAGTTTAAAGAGCTATAAAATGTTGAGTTGAACATGACTAAAGCTCCCTACCTTTCCTGGTCTCTCAGCATTCCCTTGCACATTTTTCCAATCCCCCAGATTTTTACTGGGTTCTGTACGTTACCTTTGCCTGTCTTTCCCAGATCCCTCTCCCCGCCTCTGATTCTATGACTGGCAGCGCAACTTCCTATGCCATCCAGTCCTCGAGCCCCAACATCTGGCTCAGTCAGCCCAACACCATACCCAATCCTAAACTCCTGTCCCTGTGTGTTTCCTTCCATTTTCTACTCTGTCTAACCTATGCAAGGAGTAGTTGCAGACATATTTCTGTTTATAAACATTAAAAATAACTACAGATATCATAATTATGTGTAAGGCCAAGGAGACACAAAATATTTCATTCTGCCATTTAAAAGCACATATATCTACGTGCATGGTTTCTCCATCCTATTCTAAAGGGCCTGGAGGGAAAACTGGAGCTTTCTTTCATCTGGTCAAAGCTTACTTTTGCTTCAGCCAGGGAAATATAAACAGTGCTGGACTTTGAGTCTCTTGTATGCAGCAGATTGCCTGTTGGTTTACTACATCCCTCTTGTTTCCTGAACCTGTGGTACTTTCCTCTTCTGGTATCCCTCAGGGCCACTTTCTCAGTAATCCAATGACTCCTTTTTATAGTCCTGTTTTAAGAATCACTGATTAACTCCGTCACTTCTTACTTTAGTGTGGGATATCTCAGGTTGCTTTTTGTTCTTTGAAATTTCCCCAGACCCTCTCACAAAAGACCCTCTCACAAAGATACTACATAGGAAAGAAACCTCTCTTCATATCAAGAAAAAAAATGAGTTTGTCTAAGCCAAAGCATTTAGTGATATTGTTAGCTAAAAATTAGAATTATTTTCAGGAAAAATATTTCTTTTTGGAGAATATGGGGGAGAGTGTTTGAAAATTGGACTTAGGATGAGAATCTAACTTAACTCTAGCTATTGAGCACATGCTGTCATTATATTGTATAGTCCAAATAATAAAGAATTTATCAAAATGCTATGTTAATTAATGTAACACTTCATATAGTGTCTCTTACATGCCGATTAGGTAGGTTTTGGATTAGTTTTGAAGAGCTTCTTCATATATACTTGTGCATTAAGTGTATCTAGTAAAATATTCATTAATACAAGAAGGAATATCTGTGATTTTCTGCAGTGATTTGGCTGAAATATAATGAAAAGGTCTGAGGAAAAAACCTGTAAAAGTATGTGGATGAGATTCAATTAGAAATTCTGTGTAGCCTTTCAGTAATATTGTGTGATATGCTGCTGTAATAAGAATAGTAGAATGATTTTTTGATTCAATAGGTGTTTTCCCTGAGTGGGCATTATGATGAGATAGAATTTTATGTGTATAGATATTGTACAGAGAATTTCATCAATAACAAGTCAATAGACAATTAATCTTGTTTTTTTTCTCTTTTATGCAGAAGGTGAAAGAGCTTTACCATCAATACCAAAGTAAGTTTAGCCTCTAATTTGACATTGTGAAACATCAGTAATCTATGAGTTCTAAAAAGTTTTGATGAGATTCATGTAAATGACACTCCAGTTCTTTACATTTATATTTCATTTTTATTGTTGCTTTAGGCAAATACAAAAACAGAATTACTCGTATGAAACCATGTAACTGATATAAGTGACAGATGATGTAAAACATACAGATAGTATTTAAGGTCTGGGGAAAAAGTTTTAACCATTATGAATAAGACTTGACTAAGAGGAAAGGCAATCTTTTGTTTCAAGTACTAGAATGGGATTCAGGATATCGGGTATTCTAAGCATGTCCATAAATTTCAGCTCTTGAGTAGTTCTGTTGTAGTTAAGTGTTTTAGTACCTTGCTAAATTGGGAGCTTAATCTCTCTCTGACTACATCTACACTACGAGACATTTGATTTTTAATAGATTCAGTTTTTAACCTTGTTCTTATGAATTCGAATTTAAGTGTCCACAAACCTTGAAACTCTTGAAATTCAATCCATCATTTTTCCATGTCAAGCTTCCATGTCCCCGTTGTCCTATGCAAGTTCAACAGCATAAGCAGTGCATTGTGGGTACCTATCCCACAGTGCCTCAGCCCCGGTTGCTTGTGGGTGTTTCATGTTAGAATCTCAGAATGTAAAGCACTGTCAGAGAATTCAGAGCACCCAGTAACAGAATTCAGACCTCCCCCAAACCCACCCAGGTTCCATGTGCCATGCATCCTCTGCGGATGTTTGCGTAGCAGCGGGCAGCTGTGTCTTCGGCCCTCCCCCAAACCCGCCCAGGTTCCCTGTGCTGCGCATCCTCTGTGGATGTTGGTATAGCAGCAGGCAGCTCTGCTATCAGTCTTGTCCAGCCGCACCCAGTTTTGTCAGCCACACATCCGGACTTTCATATTTGCAGGCCTAGGTGCTGCAGAAATCAAATTCTAATTCAAAAATTCCCAGGCTTCCTGTGACCTTCTTCCTGTGCTTCTGGATGGAGAATAGTGGAGAAGGAAGCAGCCACACATGGAGGGCCACTGTGTAGCTTTATGGGATACATATGGGACACTTCTGGAGGCTAATAAATTCAAATTAAAGACATGGTGCTTCCACACTAGCTTTTATTTGAAATTTTAAATTCAAAATTGATGCTATACCCATCTGGTAATAGCAACATTTTGTTATCGGTGTTAGGGCTTACTAATATGATCTAATGATATTTGCAGTGAAGACAGTGACATTTTAATATCAAGCTAACTCCTTTAAATTCGACTTTATCTGGTAATGTAGATGCAGCTGTCTCAATTCAGAACCTGTGAAATAGCAGTAATGTTTCCATTCTCCAACAATTGATAATATTATCTGTTTAGATCAGTGGGCAGCCAAGGCTAATGAGTGGGCCATACGAGTGGCCCTTTGTCTCAGTGGGCCATATGATTGGCAGTAGTGGGCAACCTGCAGTCCAGGGCCACTGGGGTTCCACCAATGGTCTGTTGAGCATCCACAAACAACTGATTCACAGCTGTTCAAGCACTGGTAGGGAGTGAGCAGAACAGGGACAAGCTCAAATTTGTGGATTCATGGTGCTCCAAAAGTGCTGGGAGGGAGGGTGAGGAATAGGAAATGCAGGGCTCCAGTGTCCCAGTGTGCAAGAAGTATGCGTGTGAGGGCAGCAAACAGAGGTACGTGGGCTGCAGGAGGAACCCCAGTGGGCGATGTGACCCACAGGCTGCAGATTGCCCACCCCAATTTAGATTGTAAGCTCTTGGAGGCTGTCTCTTCCTGTATGTACAGGGACCTATCACATTGAAGCTCTGTTGCCTCTGTGTCCTCTAAACGTTGTTAAAATACAAATAATAAATATCAGTAATATAAAAATTCACCTTAATTTTGTAGCCTGTTAAAATACTAAAGTTTCGGGAAACAAACTGGATAGCTAAATAGTGTTCCAGCCATGTCTGTGGATCTGCAGAGAGTACCAGTGTATTTCAGGCAAATAGATGTTAAAACATCTGGCCAGTGCTAAGCAGACATCCTGTTTCCAAGACTTCGTGGGGCACTCTGCTGCCAAAACCTAGAAATTCTTAATTAAGTGATGTCAAGACTCATTTTCCTTCCACTTCCACTCAGTGCCAGACAAGTGGTTAACATCACCTGTTTCCAATACACTTGACCTAGATGTGATCAGAGCCATCCTGTCCATAGGATGAGGTGAGGTGGCCAACCCAGGGCCCCACAGTAGCTGTCCCAGCCATCGTATGAATGGGGAGGGGGAGAATTACCTGGGACTGGGAGTTGTGTATGGCTGCTGCAGCAGGAGGGGTTGCCTTCCCCTCGCGCACTCTCTCTCTCTGACCAGGCAGGCACTCTGCCTCCCAGCCCCACTGCACCTAGCTTCTCCACAGCGGGCTGGGAGGGCAACAGAGTGGAGCAGGCTGCCACACCTGCTGTCTGGGTGGTGAATGGGATGAAAGAGGCAATCCCCTGCTGCTGCTGCCCCCACCACTGCACACAACACTCAGCCCCAAGTAATCTCCCATCCCTGTTGCTGGGGAAGGGGATAAAGAGGTCGGGCAATGCCTGGGACACATGGGGTGGGGCTTCCCTCAGGCTCCACCTCCTCCTTGGGACAGCCCTGGGTGTGACTTGTTTCATCCTTGGGGCTGCATGTCATAACATGCCAATTTTAGCATGGAAGAAACTCCTCTGTAGCAACTTCAAGTTATTCTGTACTTGACCTGTGTTGACAAACCCTCTCCATTGAGTAAGCCTTTCTCTCCCAGGTGAGCAATCAAAATCAAAGGTATTTTAAGCCACTCATTTCATCAGACTCAAGTCTGCCAATATGAGAGGGGAAGGTCCACTGCAAAGTCCGTCTGCAGTCTTATCCTGATGTTGGTTGTCTGTCTTTGCCTGTGTGGATACTTTTTGGGAACTACAGTTTACACAAGACAAGGCGAAAACATTAAGAAAAACAAGTGGGAAAAAAACCCATTATTGCTGTCCAAACTTATGCTTGTTAACCTTTACTCTTACACCACTGTAACATATATTGTTTTGATCTCCTGTCTACCTGCTATAAGCATGAACCGACCAGAACCCACTGTTAGACAGCTTAAGTTTAGAGCATGGGTGTCCAACCTTTTGGCTTGCCTGGGTTGCATTGAGTGAAGAGGAATTGTCTTGGGCAGCATATAAAATATATAATATAGTTAATGTATAGTAGGCATCCTTCAGTCTGCATAGACTATGGATCGCGCCCTTTAAAGTTTCAATTGAGGACTTCATTTACAGCGTCTATTGTGACTATGAAGACCCACATGAGAGTGACAGTCCTTGCTGCATCTCTTGCAGATGTAGTGGGTGTCTGGCAAGCCCTTATTGTGCTTTCTGTGCGCTCACTTCTCCTCTGCTAGCTGTCTGATCTTCATCTCACCCTTCTGAAGGCCCTTGTGTAACCCCTCCCTCCATCTGCTGTGGTCGTCTGCTAGTTCTTCCCAGTTGTCCAGCTCGATGTCTACCTCTCCGAGGTCTCTCTTGCAGACATCTTTGTAGCACAAGTGGGGGCGTCTGGGAGGTCTTTTGCCAGAGGCTAGCTCACCGTACAGGATGTCTTTTGGAATCCTTCCATCATTCATCCTGTGGACGTGGCCAAGCCAGCGGAGTCGACGCTGCCTGAGGAGGGTGTGCATGGTTGGGATTCCAGCTTGCTCAAGGACGGCGGTGTTGGTCACTCTGTCCTTCCATGATATTCCAAGGATGCGCCTGAGGCAGCGCAAGTGGAAGACGTTCAGCCTCTTTTCCTGGTGGGCATACAGAGTCCAAGTCTCGCTGCCATAAAGGAGGGTGCTGAGGATGCAGGCTCTGTACACTTGTATTTTGGTGTGAGTGTACAGCTTGTTATTCCACACTCTCTTGCTGAGTCTGGACAGAGTTGTGGCCGCTTTTCCGATCCTCCTATTTAGCTCAGTGTCCAACGACAGGGTGTCAGTGATGGTGGACCCGAGGTAAACGAACTCGTGGACGACCTCTAACGTATAGTTGTCAATGCTGATTAATGAGGATTCAGCAACATCCTGACCGAGTACGTTTGTCTTCTTTAGGCTGATGGTAAGCCCAAAGTCCTTGCACGCTTTGGAGAACTGATCCAGCAGTTTTTGAAGCTGGTCTTTTGTGTGAGACACTACAGCAGCATTGTCTGCGAACAGCATGTCTCTGATGAGGACTTCTCGCACCTTAGACTTAGCTTTCAGCCTTGCAAGGTTAAACAGTTTCCCATCAGATCTTGTGTGCAGCAAGATGCCCTCTGTTGAAGATCCAAAGGCATGCTTCAGGAGGAGTGCGAAGAAGATCCCGAACAATGTCGGAGCAAGCACGCATCCTTGTTTGACGCCACTCCTGATTCTGAAAGCGTCCGATAATGCGCCATCATATTGGATGGTTCCTCTCATGTCTTCGTGGAACGACTGGATCATCTTGAGTAACCGTGGAGGACAGCCTATCTTGTGGAGCAGTTTGAACAGACCATCCCTGCTGACCAAGTCAAAGGCCTTGGTCAGGTCAATGAAGGCTATGTAGAGTGGCTTTCTCTGCTCCCTGCACTTCTCCTGCAGCTGCCTTAGAGAGAAGACCATGTCAACGGTAGACCTCTCTGCGTGGAATCTGCACTGCGATTCGGGGTACACCCTCTCAGCAATCTTCTGGAGTCTGCCAAGGATGACGCGAGCGAACACTTTACCAGTGACGCTTAGGAGGGAGATTCCACGGTAGTTGTTGCAGTCGCTTCTGTCTCCTTTGTTCTTATACAACATTACAGTGTTAGCATCACGTATATCCTGTGGAACCTCACCCTCTTTTATATAAATCACATAATAATGTTAAAAGTTTACGATCTTGTGGGGCTGTATTACTAGCTGTCCAGAGCCGCATGAGGCCCGCGGGCCACGGGTTGGACACGCCTGGTTCAGAGTGAATTATGTATGAATCACTTTTTTCAGCATTAACGTGAAACATGATGGAACTGTCCATCATCGTGCAAGAGCGGGGCCTCTGGTCCTGTCCTGAACAGGACAATCCTGATAAGATTTTAGGAACTGATCCAAGTCCTTTGAACTCAGCAGAAAGACTCACAGTCTTTGTATCAAGCCCTCATGTCTTCACTAGGAAGCCTTCTGCAGCTTTAATTCCCATTGCTGTGGTGTTGGACACCGTGCTGGGCTGCTCATGCTGGAAAAATCCAATTGTCAGCTTTCCATTCTGCTCAGCCTATTGCAGATTATCTCAGGCCACAGCACAGCGTGGACCATTACAAGCAGAACAAGGTACCAGCTCCTGAATCTGGTTTTAAAGCAAGCTGCATATTAGACAGACTACAATTTTTATTGGATCAATTTCTGTTGATGAGAGCTTTAGAATCCAATAAAACTGGTCAAATAAAAGATACTGGCTCCTCCACTTTCTCTCATATCCTGGAAGCAGTGTGGCTACAATAATGCCGCAATACCTTAATTTTTGCTGCAAGGTATGAGCCTATGCACCTGAAGGCACAGCAGTTCATACTTACCTCTGGACTTGCCATGTCAGTTATGAAATTTAAAAAATTGCTTGAGCTCTAGCACCTCTCTCATTACACACTAGCACTGCAGAAAAAATAGCTCGTTTGTACATTTCAGTTATAATATATTAAGTTGAACATAAGGGTAAATAAAAGCGATCTCTCTCTCTCTCCTACAAGAAAAGGTGTTGTCTTGTGTGAAAATGAAGCACAGAAATTCATGGTAAAAATGCAAAGGAAAGCGGGGCAGATATCTCTGAGGTGCAGCTTCCCTGACATTAGGCATGCTGCAACAAAGTGGGCAACAAAATCACAGGAAAGGACAGACAAGGGCAAAATCAATCAGATTGTGTGGCTAATGCATGAGAGGCTAGAATTTTTTTTAACATAAAATGGATAGAAGGGATAAGTAGGAGGTCATGAATTTTACAATGCATACATTTTTATTAAACAATTTTTCAGCTGCAAAGCCTTCTATAATAACATAACATTTTTGTAGAAGAGCTTCTATGTGTAACAATGAGCTAAAGAGTAATTTTGCACATTCTATGCTGTTGTATCACAGGTACAATATGTGCTCGTATATGACTGTAGCAGAATGTTCTTGGGTCATCAAATGTTCACAAATTTTAGGTAGCATATATTGCATCTGGAAAGCCTTTCCTTTGGCCGATTACATTCCTGTTTCATAAACAGAGTCCATGATTCTTCCTTTGTAAAATGGATGTATAATATTTTTCTGTTAAAGTGGGTGTTTTATTTACTGTTGATGGTTACTAGATTGATAAGTGTAACTTTAATTAGTTACAATTATTTATCCGACCATTATAAAATCATTAAACTGTTTATTCAGTTGTACATAAATGTCACATTTTACACAAAAAGTCAGTTTTCTCTTTCTAGAAGAGCACACAAAAATTACAGAATAAACCAAGTTAATCCATTACACTGCTTTAAATTATATTTTGGCTTACAGTAGTTATTTAGTCTTTATGGCCCAAACTGTGGTGCAGAAAACAGTAACTATGGGTGAAGTTACCAAATAAGTCAACTTGACAATGTTTAAAATATTGTTTTCATTTTAAGTGTCCAATATTAAATAAGTGGGCATGGTATTGAATCGGGCAAATAAACTGATACTGTTCAGAAATGTGTTATTAAAAATTATTCTGTCAAACTTGTTAAAAACAACCTTTTCTTGAACTATACTCTTGTCATGATGAAGCTCTGCCTGGGCTTCTTAGAATGGGTTTCTTAAGCCATTCCCTTTACTCTTACTCCCCGAGGTGGCTTAAAATGGTACATTCCTCTTTCAATTTTTCCCCCTCAAAACTTGTCTCTCTAGAAAATGGATTGGCTCTGCTAATTACAGTAGGTGCACTGTTAGAATGAATTCACAGTCTGTTCGACCGTGAAGAATGTACAGCATTCACCGATTTAAACCTGTGCTTTTCAGGCTGGCCAACAATGAGAAGCAAGGAATAAGGTCACATACAGTCTCTGTATCAGGTAAGGACCATTAAAAGCAAAAGTTTGTTTACAAAGCTATCGTGTTTGAATGGTTCTTTTACACTTGTGTAAATATAGCTCACTTATTGCATTGCTATTAATTTCCTTAAAACTTTAGCTTTGCTTGCTTCCGTGTGGAGTTCTAAACAAAAACAGCATTGTGTAGCTGTACTATTTACTGTTGTTTACAAGACCTACCAGTTGTTACTGTATCCTTATTTTAAAGTATACCGCATGAAGTCAGAAAACTTCAAAACAAAAAGCTAATTTTAAGTGCCAGAATGTGCAGATTGTAATGGTTTGTAATGAACTATTTATTTCCAAATTACTACTTGTAATTGAGATATGTAATAGGTGTAATGAAAGATAAAATAGGCTACATAAAAACTCCACAGTCATCACTTTTTTTGTTTTCTGAGAGAAGTAGAACTCATTATTAGCTTGCTAGTATTTGTTGTCATGTAGCAGAAGGTACTATTTATATTCCTGATTTTGAAAAGTCTGAAGTTAGTCTGATCTTTGCGAGGAATGGGGTGTGAAGAAGAACATATTAAAATATTAGTTAATTTACAGTAATATTGAAATAATAGATTCCTAATTCCTACATCATATAGCAGTTTCATTGTTTAGATAGAGCTGCTGTATTACTCTTGTTTTAAAGTTTACATTAACTCTGTTTGAAAGGGTGGATATTTCCTCAAAGCATAATGTAAAAGTAAGTGTGAGTCCCTCCATGAGATTTGTCGTCATCTTTATATGCAGAGATTTTAGGTGTGTATTTCCTATAACACAAGACAATGTGATTATTATAACACATTAATGTAGAGGTATACTGGTTTGCCATAGGCCTTAGATACCAATTCTGAGACCCAAATGGAGCTTACAATGGACAGTGAATTGTGGTCCTAAGTATAGAGGCTACAATTTTGCCATAATATATTTCAATTTGTCACAAATTGGTAGCATACACAGAAGACGCTCATAAAGTTCATATTGCAGCTATGTTTGTAATTCACGCTATGTGGAAATGGGAGGGAAGGGCACAGTGGTATTTGGTTAGTGTCTATCTGATTAAATCTTTTTTGAGACTTTAGTATTTTTAACACAAATTGTATTGCCTCTGCTTCTGCCTAAATTTACTCCAGTGTGAAATTCATCCCTCTCTGCATAAAAGCCTATTAGACTGACTTTGTGCAGGGAAATAAGCGTAGAAAGGAGATGGAATTCATACACATACCAAACTTCCAAGCTACAGCACAGGATCACCACAACTACTATTCCAGCCCATAGACTTGAATAACAGCAGCCATTCCTTCAATACCGATCAAGTAGGGTTTGGTGGCACTAGACTGATATACTCCTGGATCCTGCAGCTCCTTCCCTGACCAACTAAACAGCCTCCTTTTACTCCTCCGCAAAATGAGACACTGCATCTGACTGCTCCACCTAAACTCCCTCAGTGTGTACCCATTGCAGAGTAAAAATATGAGGGGTCCTAGGCATCTTTGAATATTTCACTGTTAATTCTCAGTATATTTTACTCTCTCTCTCTCTCTCTCTGTGGTTTTTTTTGGTTATACCAATTTTAAATAAATTTCACCTAAATTTATGCATCTTATTCACCCTTTATTATGTGTAATTCTAAAAGTATTAATTGCTTTTGTCTCCTTGTGGCCAACTTCTGGCCATTTTTGTTCCTTGGTAATGCAGTGAAATCCATAGGCAGGAATTCGTCTAATCCTGGCTGTTGAAATCACTGATCATCAGTCCAGCATTTCTTAAACTGGGATCCGTGGACCCTTGGATGTTCTCAAGGGTGCTCCAGGTAGTCTGACATCCCCACTGATCAACACGTCCTAGCATCTCCTGCAGACAGGGAACAGCTCTTCTGTAGCTATGCAAGAGGCATAAGAACGGCCATACTGGGTCAGACCAAAGGTCCATCTTGCCCAGTATCCTGTCTGCTGACAGTAGCCAATGCCTGGTGCCCCAGAGGAGGTGAACCAAAGACAATGATCAAGCCATTTGTCTCCTGCCATCCATCTGCCGCCTTCAACAAAAGGCTAGGCACCATACCTTACCCCTTGCTAATAGCCATCTATGGACCTAACCTCCAAACATTTATCAAGCTCTTTTTTATACTCTGTTAGAGTCCTGGCCTTCACAGCATCCTCTGGCAAGGAGTTCTACAGGTTGACTGTGCGCTGTGTGAAGAAAAACTTTCTTTTACTAGTTTTGAACCTGCTACCCATTAATTTCATTTGATGTCCTCTAGTTCTTATATTATGGGAACAAGTCAATAACTTTTCTGTATTCACTTTCTCCACACCATTTATGATTTTATATACCTCTGTCATATCGCCCCTCAGTCTCCTCTTTTCTAGACTGAAAAGTCCCAGTCTCTCTTGCCTCTCCTTATACGGGACCCATTCCAAACCCTTAAAAACTACCACTATTCATATGCCTGCCCTTCCCTGATGTATTGGATTCTTTTATATGTGATTGTTTCTCATCTGATCTGGCCCATACTTTATCATCTCCCTTCTTCTCTTTGTTGAATAGTAACAGAGAGGAAGCCATGCTAGTCTGTACACTATCAAAACAAAAAGCAGTCAAGTAGCACTTTAAAGACTAACAAAATAGTTTATTAGGTGAGCTTTCGTGCTCACGAAAGCTCACCTAATAAACTATTTTGCTAGTCTTTAAAGTGCTACTTGACTGCTGCTTCTTCTCTTTTTGACTGAATTCTAGAGAATATCTATCAATGAAGTCTCACCTAAGAGAAGTCTCCGTCCGATCCACGTGCGTCTCCACACCAATCAGCTTTCCCCCATCTCTTAGTTTAAACACTGCTCTACAACCTTTTTAATGTTTAATGTCAGCAGCCTGGATCCACCTTGGTTTAGGTGGAGCCCATCCTTCCTGTATAGGCTCCCCCTACCCCAAAAGTGTCCCCAGTTCCTAATAAATCTAAATCCTTCTTCCCTATACCATCGTCTCATCCACCCATTGAGACTCTGAAGTTCTGCCTGCCTACCTGGCCCTGCGCGTGGAACTGGAAGCATTTCTGAGAATGCCACCAAAGAGGTCCTGGATTTCAGTCTCCTTCCTAGCAACCTAAATTTGGCCTCCAGGACATCTCTCCTACCCTTCCCTATGTCATTGGTACCTCCATGTACCACGACCACCAGCTCCTCCCCGGCACTGCATATAAGTCTGTCTAGATGCCTCGAAAGATCCGCAACCTTTGCACCAGGCAGGCAAGTCACCATACGGTTCTCCCAGTCATCACAAACCCAACTATCTATATTTCTAATGATCAAATCACCCACTACTAACACCTGCCTCTTCCTAACAACTGGCGTTCCCTCCCCCGGAGAGGTATCCTTGGCATGAGAGGATACCATTGCACCCTCTGGAAGGAGGGTCCCAACTATGAGATGGTTTCCCTCTGCCCCCATTGACTGCTCTCCTTCCCCGAGCCTTTCATCCTCCTTAACAGCATCGGTGCTGTCAGATTGGAGGTGGGACAGCCCTACTATGTCCTGGAAAGCCTCATCAACATAGCTCTGCGCCTCCCTTAGCATCTCCAGTTCAGCCACCCTGGTCTCTGAAGCCCGCACTCAGTCTCTGAGGACCAGGAGCTCCTTGCATCGAGTGCACACATAAGCCACCCGCCCACAGGGTAGGTAATCGTACATATTACACTTGACTCAATAAACAGGATAGCCCCTGCTCTGCTGCTGGTCTTCTGCCTCCATTTCCTCCTCTGATTTAATTTAATTCTATTGGGGGGGTTTAAGTAAAAGTTTCAGATGGGGATGTTATAAAATATTAAAGGATGTTAGAAGTAACTAGCTCCCTCTAAGCTCCCCCTCTAAACTCCCTTCTGTTAGCAGTCGCCCTGTTTGCAAGATCCCGGTCACAAGCACCCTGGTCGCTTGCCAGCAGGGTTTAAAAGGCTCTGGCCTTCCCAATAGCCCCTCCCTCTGGCTACAGCTCAGCCAGTCAGCACAGAGGTTTTAGATTTCAAACATAATCAAGGCTCACTGCTTCCAACTGCCAGCCTGAGCACATGGCCTTTCAAACAGACAGCTCAGTACTCCAAACTCCAAACAAACAAACACAAGCCCAGAACCCCCAAACACAAACACCCACACACTCTAGACAACTACTTACCTGAAGGTGCTGTAGTTTGCCCCCTGCTTCACCAGGAGAGCCCCTCTCAAACTCCCTTCTGTTAGCAGTCACCCTGTTTGCAAGAGCCAGGTCGCAAGCCTCCCAGCTCTCCCAGTTTCACCCAATTCCAGGAGATATCTCCCAGAGTCTACTGAAGCCAAGCCAAAATATTTTAAGCTGCTAAAAGCCCAGTGGCACAACAATGCTAAGAGTGGCTCCCTTCTGGCCTTGGCCCTGCACCATTCCTGGAAGCTGTCAGAGCCCCATCCCACAATTTGAACCTCTTAGACCCAGCCCATAGCCTACACCCCAACTCCTGTTCCAGGGGAAAGGGTGGGCTTGGGGGGGGCAGGGCTGGCAGCTGACCCGGGTTGTGGAGGGGGGAGTTGGGGGTCTGCAAAAAATGTTCAGTCAAAATTGGGGTCTTGTAGGTACTCAAGTTTGAGAACTACTGATTTAGTCTGCTTTCCTGTATAACACAGGAGATGAGCCATAGAACTTCCCCAAAATAATTCCTAGAGTTTATCTTTACTATTAGTTTGTGCCCATTTGGAGGGGGAAATTGAAGTTTGACCGAATCCAGGGCTTATGAATTAGAAAAAAATTAAGTGCAAAA
Organism: Carettochelys insculpta; assembly: GCF_033958435.1. NCBI lineage: Eukaryota > Metazoa > Chordata > Testudines > Carettochelyidae > Carettochelys > Carettochelys insculpta. Next base: position 12,715,967 of record NC_134138.1, read on the forward strand.
TACAAGCAGATAAAACCATACAGGTATGAAGTAATTAATGAAATCTTGGGGCATTTCCTGGTGACATGAGTGGCTTAATCAGTAGCAAATCCTTTTATGTTTACATTCAAGGGTTTATTCAGATATCAATTAGGGCTGTCGTGATTAAACAAATCAATTAAAATAAATCTCACAATTTTAAAATTAATTGCGATTAATTGCACGATTAATGGTGCTGCTAAAAGAGAAGTTACTCACCGTAGTAACGGTGGTTCTTCGAGATGTGTCTTCTTCGAGTGTCCCCGTGGGTGCTCCACAATAGGTGACTACCCAGCAGTAACCCAAGATAGGTGGTGGGTAATCGGATTAAGTGCAGCTGGTCCCCGAGAGGACCGCTGCGGAGAGACGGGTATCCTCTTGGAATACCCTGTGAAGGGCGTAATGTTTGGCGAAGGTGTCGTAGGATGACCAGGTCGCCGCTCTGCAAATGTCTTTCAATGCAACACCCTTGAAAAAGGCTGTTGATGCTGCCACTGCCCTGGTGGAATGAGCCCTGGGAGTGGCCGACAAAGGAGTCTTTTTGAGCTCGTAGCACATTTTTATGCAGGATACAATGTGCTTTGAAATTCTCTGCGATGAGAGACCTTCTCCTTTTGATTTGGGAGCGAGGGAGACTAGGAGTCTATCCGTTTTCCGGAAGGACTTGGTCCTGTCTACGTAGAAGGCTAGCGCCCTCCTCACGTCCAGGAGGTGTAGGCGCGCCTCTTCGCTGGAGGTATGAGGCTTTGGATAAAACGAGGGTAGAACAATAGGTTCATTGATGTGAAACTCGGAAGAAACTTTGAGAACAAAGGCTGGATGCAGCCGTATGGTTACCGCCTCCTTGGAAAAGACAGTGCAGGGTGGCGTTGCCATGACTGCCGCAAGCTTGCTCACCCGACGAGCCGACGTAATTGCAAGAAGAAAGGTCGTCTTTATTGTAAGGAGGCGAAGGGGAACCGTGGCCAAGGGCTCGAACGGTGGTCCCATGAGTGTGGTAAGCACCAGGTCCAAGCTCCACGAGGGTGGAATCGGTTTCCGAGGGGGGTAGAGGTTTACCAACCCTTTGAGGAACCTGGTAACCATAGGGTGGGCGAACACCGTGTGCCCCCCATCCTCATGTCTGAACGCCGAGATGGCGGCAAGGTGGACCTTTAACGAGGATAGCGAGAGTCCTGCTCTCTTGAGGTCCAGTAAATACTCTAGAATTGTAGGTATAGGCACCGAAAGGGGGGCGAGCTGCTTGGTAGAACACCAAGCCATGAAGCGAGTCCATTTTTGTTTGTAGGTTTTCCTAGTGGAAGTCCTCCTGCTACTTTCTAGGACTTGCTGTACTTCCACTGTGCATGTGCTCTCTAGGGAGCTGAGCCATGGATTAGCCACGCTTGCAGTCGCAGGCTTTGGGGGTGTGGATGCACTATGGACCCCTGGGCTTGCGTGAGCAGATCCGGCGCCACCGGAAGAGGCATCGGTGGGCGGTCCGACATGCGCAGGAGTAGGGGGAACCATTGTTGGCGATCCCACGTTGGGACTATCAGGATCATCCGAGCCTTTTCTCTCCTGGCTTTTTGCAGAACCTTGTGGATCAGCACTGCGGGGGGAAACGCGTAAAGCAGGGGGCCCCCCCACGGGATCGCGAACGCGTCCCCCAGGGACCCCCGGCCCAGCCCTGCTCTGGAGGAGAATCGTGGGCACTGTTTGTTGTGCTGAGTGGCAAACAGGTCTATTTGGGGAAACCCCCATGCGTGGAAAATCGGCCGTAGTAGATCGGGACGGATCTGCCACTCGTGGGTGAGCGCAAAACGCCTGCTCAACTGGTCTGCCTTCACGTTGTGCGCGCCCAGCAAGTATGAGGCTCTCAGGATTATATCGTGGGCGATGCACCAGTTCCATAGGCGGATTGCTTCCGCGCATAAGGTACCGGATCGAGCTCCTCCTTGCCTGTTTATGTAAAACATGGTGGAGGTATTGTCCGTACTGATCCCGACGACTTTGCCTCGTATACGGTCTCGAAAGTGTTTGCAGGCGTTGAACACTGCTCTGAGCTCTAGAACATTGATATGTAGAGACTGTTCCGTGGGTGACCACAGTCCTTGAGCCACCTCTTCGCCCATGTGCGCTCCCCACCCTATGAGGGAGGCATCCGTAGTGAGGAAAACCGATATTTGCGGCTGATGGAAGGGTACCCCTGTTAGCAAGTTCCCGGGGTTTACCCACCATTGCAGGGATTCGCGCACCCCAGGTGAGGGCGACACCACCCTGTGAACGGTGTGTACTGCCGGCTTGTATACACTTGCCAGCCAGTGTTGCATGCTGCGCATGTGCAACCTGGCATTCTGTACCACAAACGTCACCGCTGCCATGTGGCCCAGCAGCTGCAAGCACGTCAAGACCGGCACTGTAGGGCTGAAGGTGATGACCTGCACGAGGGAACCGATGGCTCGAAAGCGAGCCTCTGGTAGGTATACTCTCGCCGAGACCGAGTTTATGCGAGCCCCTATGAACTCTATGTCCTGTGAGGGGTCTATCTTTGATTTTGCCAGATTGATAACCAGGCCAAGTGAGGAGAACGTGTTTGCTGTGACGCGTATCATGTGGAGGACCTCCCTTTTCGAGGTCCCTTTGAGCAGGCAGTCGTCCAGATACGGGAAGATAAACACCCCCTGTCTGTGCAGGTAGGCTGACACCACTGCCAAGGTCTTGGTGAAGACTCTGGGGGCCGAGGAAAGGCCAAACGGTAGGACCTTGTATTGGAAGTGTTCGTTGCCCACCATGAACCGGAGAAAACGCCGGTGAGCCGGATGGATGGTTATGTGGAAGTACGCGTCTTGTAGATCGAGGGCTGCGAACCAGTCTCCATCGTCCAGTGCTGTAAGGATGGAGGCAATCGTGATCATCCGAAAACGTTGCTTGCGTAGATACCTGTTGAGGCCACGAAGGTCTAAGATGGGCCTCCAGCCTCCTGTCTTTTTCTCCGTCAGGAAATACCGAGAGTAGAACCCTTTCCCTTGCAGTTGCTCCGGCACCTTCTCCACCGCCCCTAAGAACTCGAGGTGGGCCACCTCCTGCCTGAGCCTGGCTACATGGGAGGCCTCCTGAGGGTGGGGCTTGGGCGGGGGTCGCGGCGGCGGGAGCGACTGGAAGGGGATGGCGTACCCCGTGGCTATGATCTCCAGCACCCATTTGTCTGTGGTGATCCTTTGCCACTGGTCGTAGAATGGTCGGAGGCGATGGTGAAAAAGCCGTTTCGGATGATCTTGTGCAATGGTGGTGATGGCGCAGCCCTGGATCTGTATGTCAAATTTGTGGCCTTTGGCCCCGCCCCGAGGACGGACGGCCCTGTTGTGAGCGTCGCCTGGGGGTTCTGTACTGCTGGTGCTGCTGATGCCGCCCTTGCTCGTAACCCCTGTGATACTGGGGGCGCTGTTGCTGGTACTGGTACCGCCTTTGCTGTGGGTAGTACCTTTTCTTTGAGTATGGAGGGGTGTAAATCCCCAGGGTCCTGAGTGTGGCTCTTGAATCTTTACTGGAATGAAGGACCGAGTCAGTTGATTCAGCAAACAGCTTCTGCAAGTCGAAGGGAAGGTCGACTATCTTCGCTTGCAGATCTCTCGGTATACCCGAGGTCTGGAGCCAGGACTCCCGTCGCATCACCACTGCAGTTGCTGTGGAACGTGCTGCCGTGTCCGCAACGTCCAAAGCAATCTGAACTTCCATCCTCGCAGCCGCGTAGCCCTCTTGCACTATGGCCTTGAGGACCGGCTTTTTGTCCTCTGGAAGCGAGTCCATGAGGGAAGTTAATCTGGCATAGTTGTCGAAATTATGGTTCGCCAAGTGCGCTGCGTAATTTGCCATGCGCAACGTTAAGGTGGAGGAGGAGTAGACCTTTCTACCGAACAGCTCTAGCTTCTTGGCATCTCTGTCCGTTCCCCCTGTTTTAAATTGAGATGTTTTTAGTCTTTGTTGCGAGAACTCCACCACCAAGGAGTTTGGCTGGGGGTGGCTAAACAAGAACTCCATGCCCTTCGCCGGCACGAAGTATTTCTTATCCGCTCTCTTTTGAACAGGCGGAATAGTTGCAGGGGTCTGCCATATGGTAGTGGCGGACTCCAAGATCGCTTCATCAAGCGGTATTGCTACTCTGGAGGAGGCCGGGGAGCTCAAATTTTTAAGGAGCTTATGATGTTTCTCTTGCACTTGTGCTGTCTGGATGCCTTGCATGAAAGCTACCCTCTTAAACAGCTCCTGAAACTGTTTGAAATCGTCCTTAGGATGGACGTCCCCAAAGGCCGTGGCCTCATCCGGGGAGGAAAACGAGGAACCGCTGGGGTACATTTCTTTGGACCCTTCCGGTTCTTGATGGTGATGGTGCGCCCTCTCGCTGGAGGTATGCGAGGGAAAATCTCGTGGGTCTACGGCCAGTCCCCCCTGGGACGTTTGAGTCTCTGTCCCCGATCGCGATTGCCCTCGGGGGTACGAGGTAGTATGTGGGGATCTTTCCCTGGTAGATTGCCGATGGTGTCCATGCCCCGCGTGGTAGGGACGACCATGGCAGTATAGGCACTGTTCCTGGGAAGGTGACCTTGACCATTCCCTTTGCACGTACCCTCTGTGTCTGGGAGAGGGGGATCGTCGAGACACTGGAGAGAGCAATTTTGCATAATAGTCCAGCGTTTCAAATCCCAGGAAGGGTGAGGGTGGTGCCAGCCATGGGGAGGCTGATTGCAGGAAAGGAGAAGGGGGCTCCGGGTAGGCTAGGGGGGACCCCTGCCTTCTGGTTGGAGTCTGCAACATGAGCGGAGGGCTGTGAGAAAAGAGCTCCACAGCCCTGTCTGGAGAAGGGCTGCAGTGCCTCCTCTTGTGTGCAGCCTTTCCCCTCCCTAAGGGAGGTAACTCCGTCCCCTGATGGGCGGGGGATCCCGGCCCCGTCGGCACCGTGCTAGGCACGCTCGAAGGCGGTGCCGCACGTGCAGAGTGCTTCTGTGCCTGCAGGCTACGTGCCTGCGCGCTCTGCACCGCCGGTTCCCCGGGGGTCGGTGCCGCTGCCTGCGGTGCCGCCGGTACCGGCGCTTGCTTAGCCGCCGCCCTGCCTGCGGTGCGGGGCGGCTGGCTGATCATCGGAGGCTGAGCCGCTTCCACGTGGCTCTCCGTGCCGCCGCCGATCAGCTGTTGCTGCGGCTGGGGGCTGCTTGCTCCTCCCGTCCCGCTCACCGTTGCTGCCGGCAGGGATCGGGTTGGAGAAACTCTCCTCCGTTTTTGCGCTGATGGAGTGAGGGAGGCAGCTTTTCTTCTAAGGGCCCCGAAGGGTCCCTCCTGCTGCGGCCGCTCCGGCACGTCTGGCTGGAGGGCCTTGTCAAGAAGCAGCAGTTTAATCCTCATCTCCCTGTCTCTCCGTGCTCTTGTTGTTAATTTTGCACAGAAGGCGCATTTTTGTGCCACATGGGACTCCCCCAGGCACCTTATGCAGAGACTGTGCCCATCGGACACTGGCATCGCCTCTCGGCAGGACTCACATTTTTTAAAGCCTGAGGAGGACATTGTTGGTGAGTCTTTGAGTTTGTTTATGGGTACTTAGCACCCTCTTTGTGCTGTTTCCGCGTCCGATGGCCTGCCTCAGCAGGAGGGCTGATGGCCCTAGCTCCCGGCCTCCGGCGCTTGTTACTGGGACTGGCTTGAGCTGTCCCTCCGTAGCTTGTTTGTTGTTTGTTTTTGTTTTTTTTTTCTTTCACAAAATAACAACCGGCTACTTATGGTAGCCTAAATAACTGAAAACTTTAAAGAGAAAACAATTAAAGTCGTTGAATACACTATGTGGCTTTAGCCTAGTCGGATTCCGTCTGCAGCCGACGGCGGTTGAGAGGAACTGGTGGGGACCGGATCGCGCACATGGCCAGGAGCGCGCCAGGGAGCGGCGCGTGCCGGCGCATGCGCGGTCCGGCAGAAACTGCTTGGAAGATCCGATCTGCGGCGCCGGCCAAGCCGTCACCTATTGTGGAGCACCCACGGGGACACTCGAAGAAGAACAATAATTTTTGAAAAATAGCCTTTGTGGTTGTAGAGAAAAAATCTTGAACATGGGAACCCTAAGGGACCAGAAGCCAGAAAGCAAACAGAACCCAAGTTTTATTTTTCTACAGATCTCCTGATTTGCAAATCAGATCTCTCAGTTTTTGAATTCTTGGGGTTAGCAGTGCGGCAGGAGGTACAGCATCCTGTTCTGCCCAAAGTGATCAGGATTTCCTAAAACTGCTAATTCTGCAATGAGATCTGCTAGTGTAGACCCATACAGAGTCCTAGGACAGGAAAAAGGCATCTACAAGAGCCATTCTCATGGCCAGACCAGAATTTTATTTGGCATTGTGCCTCTGGCAGAGGCCAGTTTGAGTTCTCAGTAACTCCATATATACAGTTTCATTCTAAATCTGTCCTAGTGTCTTAATTAAGGGGTGGGACCTCAACTGGTGTAAATTGTCATCATGCACTGAATTTCATGGAGATATGGTAATTCACATCAATGAAGGATCTGCCCCAACACTTCAGCCATGTTATTCTAAACTGAATTTCTTTGCTACATTTGTGCTAAAGAAGGGACATAGAAGCTACGTCTAACTACAGCGCTCTTTAGAAAGACAAGCTTCCAGAAGATAGCCCCCCAGAACACCGTCTTTTGAAAGAGCATGTCTACACACAAAAAGCAGATCAAGCCTTCAATCCACTCCTTTGAAAGAGTGGTGTGGGAAATGCTGTGGATGGAGTCACATGGCTGATACAGAAAAGTGAACCATCCGGCATGAATCTGGCCTGTGGGGGGGGACAGGAATAAGGAATATTCCTACCTGAGACCTGTCAACCTGTGACCTGAAGGATAACACTCCATTAACCCTCATTATAAAGGATATTTGTATGCTCCATGCCTTTTGAAAAAATTAATCACAACCTTCAAGTTTACTGAGAGTTCTCGTTAGCTCCCTAGATAATATATTGCACCTTCAACAAAGTATTCACATAGCTACCATTCTGTAAGCCAGCAGTTTTCCAAGAGTTAATTCCAGTATCCCCTTTTCCCCCTCTCACCTTCCCCCAGCACCTAGTAAATTACTTTACAATCAACACACAAACTTTTGATATAGATAGTAAAGTGCAGGTGGGTTGAACAAATCTGAGGTGAATGGTCTTTGAATCAGGCTGCTGCTTCCTTCTATTCCAGGACAGCTCACTGCTGGCCATCATAAACTCAGGCTGCTAGTCAGGGATTCAAAATTAGCATCTAAATGGTGTAAGGGAATCCAAAACAATCTCTGCTTTGGATTACAACAGCCTCAGGCTCTGGGAAATGTAAAATGTAGGGCTGTCTATGCGTGTTAACACATGTTAATTTTAACACATTAATTCTGCCCTATGCTAATTGCAGACATTGAAGTGCATTAACTAACAGCCCTAATATCAATGTTGTTTTAAACAACAAAATATGGCCTTAAATTAATAATTGGTGTAAATTATAGTTAATACTTTCCTAACCTTTATTTATCCAGAAGGAAAAGAGAATTAATGTTAGGTTACTGTAGAACTGTAAAACATAACTAAAAATGGATGCTATGTTTGGGTGCAACAGATCTGATACAGTGATAACTTTTAAGCAGGTGGGCATGATTTGCTTTCTTTGAGAAGTATACCATAATCTATGGAAACAGAAGGTGCTCAGCACCTTGCTGTAGTGACCTCCAAGATAATGAATTAGTTTTTGCTGTAAAGTCATAGTTAGATTTATAGCAGGATAATTTTAGTCCATTAAATTACGTATTGCGACTGAGTTCTCAGTAACTCCACATATACAGTTTCATTGTATCATGTACATCTACAAAATGAGGGGAAGCTGGCTAAGTGGTTGTAACAGTGAAAGGGTCAGGGATTAGGGTGGATCACAAATTGAGTATGAGCCATGTGATACAGTTGTTAAAAAACACTGATATTCTGGAATGTATTTACTGGAGTGTCCTGTGTAAGACCTGAGAAGTAACTTTCCCACTCTGCTCGGCATCACTGAGCCCTAAATTGGAGCACTGGGTGGCACGCTTCTGGAAAGTTTTAGTCAGATTATAGGGAGTCCAGAGGAGAGCAACAAAAATGAAAAATTGTTTAGAAAACCTGAATTAAGAGGAAAGGTTTGAAAACTGGGCATGTTTAGTCTTGAGAAAAAGAAAGTCTTGAGGTGGGAATCTGGTAATAGTCATCAAATATGATAAGGGCTATTGCAAAGAGGCATGTGTTCTCTTGTTCTCTGTGCCCACTGGTAGAAGTACTGGTCTTAAACTGCAGTAGGGAAGATTTAGGTTAGATATTTGGAGACTTTCTAGCAATAAGGTTAGCTAACCCTGGAACAGGCATCTGGGGGAAGATGTTGGAGGGCTTTAAGAAAATGTTAGACAAACACACCTCTTAGGGAATGTCTAAGTTTATTTGATCTAGTTTCACCCTAAGAGTCTGGACTTAATGACCTCTTGAGGTCTTCTAATATGAATGGAGATACACCTTCCATAGAGCTGGAAGGGACCTTGGGAGGTCATTGAGGCCAGTCTCTTGCCTTCTTGGTAGAACCAAGCATTATCCCACCAGATTTTTTTTCCAAGTCTGTTTGTCCTAGGACCCCCTAAAAGGCCTCCTCAAGGATTGAGCTCACAAGCCTGGTTTAGCAGGCCAGTGCTCAAACTACTGAGCCTTCATCTAGCCTTACATTTCTATGATTCTGTATGCCCTAGGAATTTTGAGAGGTGGGAGTAGAGGGCGGGAAGTTCAGTGCTCTCAGTGTTACAGGTTAGACTAGGTGGTCACAGTGCTGCCGTTTACTTTGGAATCTATGAATCTATATGTTTTGCTAATGTTGCACCCATGCCTAGCAGTCATTCATTTATGTTAAATAACTCTGTTTTTAAAACTACTATTGGCCAAAGCTCCTGCTGTAGTCATATGTATTGTCACCTAATGTGACATAGGATTTTATTATTAGAAAACAAAGGTGTTTTTTTGTTTTTGTTTTTTTAACCTCTGTTTCACAGTAAAAAGAGTGCTCATCTAAATGTATCAGAGTGGTTAAAATAAAGAAGTTATGGAAGACTAGACAAATTCATTAGTAGTATGTGTATATCAGACAATGTTTACTAAAGCATAGTTATAGTTGTGTGAGGTATACTAGTTCTACAGAACTACAATATAGTATTGAATAGTAAAGACATAAAAAAGTCCTTGCATGTGAATGCAACGTAGTGTTGAAAACTAAGGGTCTTTTACAAAAGTGAAGAAAATCCCTAAAGCTCATTGTGAATCAGCACAAAATTTTGCTCTAGTCATCCATGTAGGCAAGAATAATATTGGATACTGAAAAGAAACAAATTTACTACTCCTCCCACCATCCTCTCTTTCTAGAAAAGAAAAATGATTGATTTATATTAGATTTATATTAGCACAGGTATAACTAATAAATCATGAGCAGTGTTTCAGTATGTTTATTGTTAAACAAACATCTGTCCATTTAGAGGAGGGGGGAAATGATAAGATAGGAAATTCAGAACAAAAATACATTAAGCTTTAGTTTTTTTCTAACTCAAAATGAGAGGGAAGAGCTAGACAAAAACAGTCATAGCTAATGGTATTTTTTGTTCCTTTTCTCTATTAACATCTTTTGCAAAAGGATGTAAACACCCACATTTGGAGATTTTCTGTCTGCTGCTATTGTTCAGTGTCTTTCTACCGCATGTTAAAAAGTTATACAGTAAATTTTTCATATTCAACAGCTCTGGGACCAAGAGGTTGCTAGATATTTAAATATTTTGGATAATAGCAATGCATAACACTGAAGATAAGCAAGATCATTTAGAAACAAAAAAAACGTATGCAGAGGACTTTATTTGCCAATAATGGTAGTATTATACACTATAAACTTATACTGTGTTTGCTGTATTTATTTGCATTTACTTTGATTGTCCTGTACTTACGGTTAAAATGATGGTTATTTGAGAGTTCTGGATGATAGAATGCTGGATATGAAAGAGCTGACTGTATTAGGCTTCTTGCACATAAACTATGTTGCAGTACAATGAATTCTCTAAGTACTACTAGTGGACATCATTCTTGATTTTTAAATTCTCTCCGTGTTATACACAATCAGCTGGCTCAGGGTTAAAGGAAAACTAAAAAAGGAAAAGTAGACAAGGAACTGACACATTTCCAGACCTGCTGACGTGGGGGAGGAAAAGGGGACAACTGCCTCAGAGTCTGATGATTCAAAAGAACCCCGGTTTCGCATGATAGCAGCAGAAGCGGTGGCTGGAGCTGTGGGCCTTTTAAACTGCTACCAAACCCCGAGATGATCCTGGAGGGCTGGCGGGGTAAGGTAGCTCCCCATTCGACCCCTTTACTTGAGCTCCTCCACCTCTTCCAGAAGTGTTGAGCTGGGCATTCCATACACACACCTTGCCCATGGGCTTGGATATTGGCTCCACTGCACATCTCTCCATAGTAGGAGTGGGCAATAAGCAGCCCATGGGTTGGACACGGTTTTCCAGGGTTAGCTGCTGGCAGTCCACTTGCACTTTATTTACCTCTGCATCCCCAGTATGGCTGCTTGCAGCTCCTGTTGGCCATGGATCACTGTTCATAGACAATGGGAGTTACTGGAAATAACACAAACTGGAACTCTACTTCTTGCAGCTCGCATAGGCATGACAGTAAACTGTAGCCAACAGAAGCTGCAAGTGGCCATACCTTCAGGTGCCTAAGTAAATAAAGTTCCTGAGACCTATAAGGGGGTTAACCACAGGTCACTTATCACCCACGCTTGCTCTGTAGACTCTGATGTCATCTTGATCACAGGAGTATTTGTACCACACTTATGTAAATAAGAAATACACTCTTCCATCTTGCTTGTTCTTTCTAGAGTTCTTTGGAATAGTTAGCTGTGGAATACAACATTTTCTTAAAGTCTTGTTGAGACTACAAAAATGAACTTCAGTGGTTTGTATAATAAATAGTGAACTTTACAATATGCACATCAGACAGAGACTTCAGTATTTCATAGATTTCATGATCCAAATTACTAGTTAAAGAATCCTTTCTTCCTGGTCTTGGTCTCTCTCCTCTGCTTCTCCTTATTACATCACTCTTTGTTGCCGTGGGCTTACATCACTCATTTGAATGGTCACTTTTTTGTACTACTTGTTGTAATGTTGCAGTTAATGCATAAAAATATTTGGGTATTTTGTTTAGAGTGCCAGCATTTTATTCTTTTGACAGATGTATTTATTAAATACATTGCTGAAAGAGTTTTAAAGATAAATAAAATGGTTTATTCCATGATAAATGGCATATACTTTAAACACATTGGCTGCGGTTAGTTTAGAGAGTTTTGTTGACAAAACGTGCTGCACATTTATGCACAAAATGGGTTTTGTCGACAGCGTGTTGACAGAACTCAGTACTTTCACTGACACTGCCTCAAGCCTTTGAGGCATAATGCCTTCATCCACAGATTAATGCTCTATAGGTTATGTGAAACAGAATGGTGATTTCAGACAAGGTCCTATTGAACAGACGTTCACATAACAAAAAAGCTGAATTGTCCACAGTCTTAGCAGAGAGGTCAAGGATTGAATGCTCTGCACTCTGATTCCTGCGTGTCTTGTGATGCCCCTGGTCACTGTATATCAGTTCTGTTTCAGCCACAGCTCTTTGAATCCCACTATCTTTTTACCATTGCTTTAAAAAAAACTAGGAGGAATACTTTTCCTTAAGTACATTTAATATGTTATAATGAATTTTAAAAGAAATAATGAACGTTCATGTTGTTGACTTAGATGCAGACTCTCCGAATGCTGAATAGTTGAAGATTGTGTTGTATGTTTTCCAAAAAAAGTGATTTCCTCTCCATATGCTGTGTCTTGCATTGTATATATAATACTGATGTCATACTAATTTAGTCCATAATCTAAGTTATCTCAGCAAAAATTTGTTAGTCTTTAAAGTGCTACAGGATTGCTTGCTTTGTTTTGTGAAGTTGCCATATAGTAGTAGAATTTAGGGTGGGATTTTAATAAATTTAGTTAAATATCAGAGAGCAAGTTTTTCATGTGCTTGATAGTGGCTGGTAAATGTTAACTTTTTAATGCATTCTTCTGTAAATCACCTTTTCTAAAGTGAAACAAGAAAAGTATTTTATTTCTGAGGTGAGGAATCCACCATAAAATGATAAAAATAGTTTTTCAGTTTAGGAAGATTTGTATATACAAATATAGAATTGTATTGTAAATCTTATGTTTTTACAGTCACACTTACCGATATGCTCTAAAGTTTCTGTTTCCTTTTGTTTCCAAATAATTTGTTTGTTTTCTCTTTCTTTTTCTTGCCTCTTTGTAAAGGAGTCAGTCACTGTCAGCATAAAGTAAAGAAAGCTAGGCGCTTTCTCCCTTTCGTCTTCTGTTCCCATGAGCCACCACCTAAGGGTACTGCACTGCTCTTTGTACAGGCTGCCTTATTAACCCAAAGCTGAATATACTAACTCTGTTACTATTTAGATTCTTAAATTCTTCTTCAGCCTCTGGTAAACAGAGTTCCAAGAATAATTGCATTAAATTTCTGTTGTCCCCTACAATTGGATCTTCAGTGAGATGTGTCATACACTTGATACTATTTTTATAGGAGTTTGTTCTGTTTTATATGACTGTGTCAAATGATGTAATAATTTTAATTATACAATGTGTAGCCACAAAATCCCTCAGCTTCCTTCTTTCAATGGTACACTTGGATTGCATTCTTGGACCCCTGATACAGCATGCAAATGATTGAAATAGGGTACCAGCAATAAATATCACTTAATATCAAATACTGAATTAAAGACTGCACAGTGATTCTGGCTGCTGTATGCTCATCCATTGTTGTCTGGATAGTTTGGTGTAGGGATGGTAGGTAGGTAAATAAATGTTATAATATATGCATTAATTTTACAACAGAAATATGCGTTTTGAATTTTAATTTTATTTGTAATCATTGCTTAAAGTGCATCACTTTCTGGTGCAGATATTTGGTATAGCACAAGGCCTGTTGGTTAAATTCATGGTATCAGTGTTGTTTTGAATAAGTGCTCGTTGCATTTTTCATTATTTAAATCATATTTAAATATAACTAGTTCAATAAAGTAAATATTAAGTCTTCCATATTTTGTCAGTATCTAAGTAATAGCAGAACTTCTAAATATTTGAAGGCATAATTATATGTATAAAGCTTTAATGGCCATGCTTATTTGGTATAAATCATTTTCACTTATCTAGCCTAGGAATTTTATCTTTATAATGGAAGCATAAAAAAAATAAAAAATTGACACTCTTATAACAAAATGCAATGAATTAAGTGGCCCCCTCCTAAATTCACTTTTTATACTTCATGTAACAGTCACTACCCTGCATTTCATTATATGCACTGAAAAGTTCAAATATTCCTCTGAATCTTGAGCTTTTGGAGGAAGGTCTTAAATTCCACTACCTTTTTGGTTTCTCTTGAGCTAAGCGTATAAAGTAACTGCAATTTTACTATATTCTTGGTTTATTCATGATTTTAATAGTATATTTCCCCCTCCCCCTTTATCTCTCTGTTTCCTCTTTCTTCCCTTTGTTTTTCTTTCCTTGCATGCTACCTGGATCTGCAGATGAAATTAGTGGGGACGGTAATATATGTTTTCCAGTCTGTCTTACTAACATGCGATACGCGGCCTGATATCCACATACAACTAATGTGCATTGCAGTAATCAATTTTCGTGCAGATCATAATATGAAAAAACACTCAACCTGCATTAGAGACCAGCTAGCATAGTATAAATATTGCACCTTATGAAATAGTGTGACTGATTTTATCTACTAGGCTGGGACTGAGTAAGGAAATGGTTTTCAAACTCTGTATGCAGTGGCTTTTATACCATTTTATCAATATTGTTATCAAGTATGAATTGCATGTGTTTGCTGTGAGACTTTTGGCATGGAGCAGGGGTAGTTGTGGGCTTTTCAAGTGAGTTGATTAGTTTTGATCAAGATAACAGGCATAGCTAGACAAACTGAATTAAAGTAACTTTTATTCAGTTAAAATTATCAAAAGACATGACAGAAATTGGTGAATAATTCCATCAGGTGATGCTTTCCTTTCAAAGGCATGGTAGCATTAAAATCCTCTACTGTCCATTGGTTATATGGCTGGAGCGCAGAGCCGTTCATCATAGGGAAATTTAGATTGAACATGCTTGGCAGGTTGCAGGGATGAAACCAGTAAGCGAATGGCAGAATCTTTACAATTATACTTTAGATGCTGGAAATTGTAATAATAACTTCACACCTAATATGCACTTTGGCTGTGTCTAGACTAGCCCCCAACTTCGAAGGGCTCATGGTAATTAAGGTGTCAGAAGATTACTAATGAAGTGCTGCCATATATGCAGCACTTCATTAGACTAAATCTCCCCCACGGCTACTTGAGGTGTGAAACTTCAAAGTGCCAGCTTGCCTGTAGCCATGGGTCAGCTGTGGGTACTTCGACATGCCCGCGGTACTTCCAAGTCCCTTTACCTCCCAAAATTTTGAGGAGTAAAAGGACTTGGAAGTAGCATGGGCACATCAAAGTACCTGCAGCTGACCCACGGCTACACACAAGCCAGCACATCGAAGTTTCACACTTTGAAGTTGCTGCAGGCGAGATTTAGCCTAATGAAGTGCTCCATATGCACAGCAGCATTTTATTAGTAATCTCCCAACACCCTAATTACCATGCCCCCTTCAAAGTTGGGGGCTAGTCTAGACACAGCCTTTGTCTTTTATTTTCAGTTATGAGCAGTGATTCTTGGATGTCTCACTGTATGAATGTCCACCATAATACACTGTTAAAGAAGCCTAGTTTTCCATAATGTGTTGAGCAGCTACATTCTGAAAAGAAGTTATTTTTAAAGTCTTACATTGGACATCCAAAATCATGATTCATTTTTGAAAATTTAGGGTCACTTATGTTATACTGTTGAAAAGTCAGACGTCCATTGTCAAGCCAGTAATTCATATAACATAATTAGGAAATGAGTAACTGTGTGGCCCCAAACAAATATCAAAAAGACTATGAAAGGTGGCAAAAAGCAGACATAAAATGTAATGGCACTGTACTGTTCCCTCAACAAAATGTTCAAGAAGTGTCAACTAACTTTTGCTTAGTTCTTTTGCATATAAATCATAGTAAGGTAGCACCACAGAAGTTTTCTCTCTGCCCTTAGAAATCTGTTGATTTTATGAGGGTTGTTGGTCTAACAACATCAGTCACATGTTTCTTATAAACTCAGGTATTATGCAACTGTTTATCTCTTACATGCTAACAATAATCTTTTTGTGGGTTATATGTTTGATATGTTATACATTAAAGGCAATAATAAACATTTTAAAATGCTCTCAAAGAGGAGACTATTGCAGAACATTTCAGAGAGAACATGTATTTTTAAAAAAAGAAAATACAGTGTCTATAGCAGCTGTGATGGACAGATGCTGAGATGTGTTTTTTCTAGAGACTAAAAAATTCTGGATTAACAAACTCTCCATAAATGTCCCTATTAACAATCTCATGTTTTTCTGAGAGACTTGTATGCATGTTTTTATTCTGAGTGATTCCTGGGTTGGCTAGCAAGTATGTTTATGTTCTAGAGGTGAGAAAGTGTTTTTGGGTTCACACCGTAAAAGAACTAGGCCTGTTTAATCATTTTGTTTGTTGGTTTGTTTGTTTTACGTTGTCAGGATCACAAAATACAGGAAATTCTGTGTTTGGGGCCTTGTCACTATTCAAACATTTTAAGGGTGAAGAGACCTTTAGAAGAGACTTTTAGATGACTCTGACCATCAGTATAATAGAGTGTAATAAACCTCATTTCAAAAGATATATTGGTATTAGAACAGGTTGAGAAAAGGACAACACAAATGATTAGGGGTTTGGGACAGGTGCAATATGAAGAAAGATTTAAAAGACTGGGACTTTTCAGTTTAGAAAAGAGGTCACAGGTGGAGGTGGGTGGGTATGATAGAAGTCTCTAAAATCATGACTGATGTGGAAAACATGAGTAAAGAAAAGTTATTTACTTCTTCCCACAACATAAGAACCAAATGAAATTAGTAGGTAGCGCGTGTAAAACAAACAAAAGGAAGCATTTCCTCATGCTGTGCACGGTCAACCTTTGGAACTCCTTTCCACAAGATGTTGTGAAAAACATGACTTTACCAGGGTCCAGAAAAAGAACTCAATAAATTCAAGACGGATAGGTCCATCAATACTTATTAGCCAAATTGGTTAAGAATGGAGTCCCTAGCCTGTTTCTCAGAGACTGGAAATGGTTCACAGGGGAGGGATCACTTGATTACATGATCTGTTTTCAAGTATCAGAGGGGTAGCCGTGTTAGTCTGGATCTGTAGCAGCAACGAAGGGTCTTGTGGCACCTTATAGACTAACAGAAGAGTTTAGAGCATGAGCTTTCGTGAGTTAACTCACTTCTTCAGATGCTTCAGCATCTGAATAAGTGAGTTAACTCACGAAAGCTAATGATCTGTTTTGTTCATTTCTGCCTGGGGCATCTGATGTTCGCCACTGTTGGAAGAGAGGAGACTGGGCAAGACCTGTGGAGACCTTTGGTCTGACCCAATGTATCTGGTCTTATGTTCTTAACCTCACTCAGTAACGTCTGCATCCAGCCCATAGCTTTATTTGAGCTGCATCTTATCTTTTGCAAAGGTGTCCAGTCTTGACTTATAGACTGCAAAACAGTATCTTAATCTGAGCCATTTGAAGACTGATGCCTACCAATACCCTTGGGCAAGATTTTAACAAAAAAGGGAGGTTCCCACTGACTTCCAAAAGAAGTGCTGGACACTTGGACGAAGCTTTCACTATACCTGTTTTTTTTTTTTTTAAATACACTCTAAATTTAGGGTGACCATATGCCTCATTTTTAAAGGGACAGTACCATCCCCTATGCACTCTCCTATGCTGAGCCACCTCTGGTCAGTTTCACTGAGACCTCTACACTTACATTCCCTGGGCAGTGGTGCACATTGCTGTCTTAGGGTTTAGCCCTTTCTTGCCTGTGCTGTAGCTAAGGGACAGGAAGCACCTGGGTTATGTTGATGGCAACAGAGCATGGAGGTGTTATTGTCCTTGGAAACTGCACAGTCAAGAAGGGTCAAGCTTCTTCCAGGCACATGAGAGCAGCGTGGGGAGAGGGAGAGAGGAGCTCTGCAAAGACACAGGCCACGTCATCCCTTCCGCCATCTCCTCGTCCCCTGTGGCTGGAAGCAGTTCCCATTGCTTCCCTCCCACACAGTCCCAAAAGGCTGCATTTTGGCCACATTCTGATGTGAACCCTGGAAGAAATTCTCTCTCTTAGAATGCTAATTCTTTAGACTGGCATTTCTCAAACCAAGCCTAGTATCCTGGAGAAGCTTCAGAAGTTCCTCTCACACACACACAGATGTCTTCATCTGGTAAATCCCAAATATCTGAGTGAAGCCCAGGGCATCTAAGAATGCAGGCCTGATTTCAAAGCTACTGAGCATGCAGCAGCTCCCATTAATATCATTAGAAGGTGGTGGATTCTTAGTAACTTTGGGTGCTGAAATAGGGCTTCAAGAGACTAGCCTGAAACTCATTACTTTTGTAAATCTAAACCTTTTTGTGTATATTTAGGCCAGGCTGCTATGGCAGAGTTTTATCGACTTTACAGTGGATACTTCATCCACTTATGTGGGTTAAATTTATGTTCTCTGGAAGAATTAAATGTCTGGTTGTTAGGGCAATGAAACTTGAGTTGCAGCTTTCTCACTGAAAGTGCTTTGGAGCAGGGAATATGTCTCCTTATATAAAATATGTCACATGTATTAGAATATTTTGATAGTTACTCTTACATAAATAAGCTTACAAGACTTTTTTTTAATTTTTTGTAATTTAAAAGATAATGTTTATTTTAAAACATATCTATTTTTATGGATTTAAATTTTCACAATTGCAGGAAATTAGAATATAGAGGGGGTCAGACAGTAATTATTTAATGACAATAGATTAACATTCAAAAAGCTAAACCTTTATAAATGTTAAAACACAAAATTATCAACATCACAGGTCAAAATATAGTAAGTAAATTTTAATAACTTCATTGTGACATTTTTCTTCCTTTGCTTATTTGTAAGTTATGATAAGTGGGAATAATTTTATGCTGTTGAAGCACGTGTGGTGAAAGTGATGTTTGCCAACATTTATTATTAAAAAATCCATTTTTCCAAACTCATTTATACACACATGTTTAAACAGGGAAAGAAGAGAGCTGTCAGGTTTCTTAAACTGTCATCTTTCTAAGAACTAACACTTTGCTAGAAGTTTTTTATCCGTGAGTTTGTTTCTCACCAATAAAGCTTGGAGAACAACATCTGGCTAGTTGTCAAAGTGACTTTCCGGAAATCTCTGCAAATTTGGATTAACAAGGAAATAACAGTTACAAAGAGAGAGAGTACCAGCTCCAGGGATTTTTCCTGCCTTGCACAAACTGGAAAATATACACACTTCAGTATCTACAGACAGTAAGCAGTATGCATTTTGCTGTACTTGTATGCAGCCTGAACTTCATGTGTGACACAGCAAGACCTGATGATTTGCACTTTACCAAAGAGAAAATGGTTTAATCTCTTGAAATGGGCAATCTCTGCCCATTGCTGATGGGTTTTATGGCAGAAAATCACCTGTTAAAGATATTGTGAGTAATTATTTATTAAAAAGCCATGATATTAGATTAGTTGATCTGAGTTACAGAAATAATAAATTAAAAAATGCATTCTCCATTTACTCCCTCAGAAACAAGTATGTGTACTGAAACGTAGCAGATTATTATGTAAACCTGGTGAGGTGATCATAATTTCTGTGCATGAGCAGAGTTTAGTCATGCTAGCTTAAATGCATTTTCTGAGTGGTGTAAAATGGGATATAAAGTACATAACAGCTTTTATTTGTGGTAGCGTGGATACAGTTTTTTAAACCTGTTTTCTTTTTCCTGAAATTCTGATTCCTCCTTTACAGAAACAGATGACTATGCTGAGATCATAGATGAAGAAGATACTTACACAATGCCCTCAAGTAAGTACACTTGTTAACTTGGAATGTTCCTACTTGACTAAGAAAGCTTTTTAGATTCAGGGAGCTCTAAGCAGCATTTCAGAGTCTTGGTCTACACTAGGGGTCAAAGTCAATCCCAGATATGCAACTCTAACCATGCCATTAGCATAGCTAGAATCAACGTATGAGGATCAACTTTGTCCCTGTATGTATCAGTGATCTTTAGGCTCACAGCAACATCCCTTACGGATGCGTGGAGTACCAGCATCAGCAGCCAAGCCCAGAGCAATCAGTTTTGCCGCGTCTTCACACACGCAGCAAAATCCATCCCCCAAAGCTCAATTGTGCTGCATTCCCTTCCCCCACCTCCATAAGGTTTGGCATACCCAGAGTTTCACAAAAAAAATGTTCTTTGTGTGAGATTATGTTTTGAGGACTCATGAATTCTGCAACCCCATAAATTCAATCTCTAAAGCAAAGGCAAACAAATTCTGACACATTTTACTGTATCAAATTTTATTGCAGTAAAACGTCATCTCATACTAAAATATGGCATTTTAAATTGTGTTGCTGACTGTAGGGCTAAGGAAAAGGAGACTAATAAAACTGATTCGAGGCAAGCCTAATTCAAACCGGCATTTTTAAACTTCTCTAAACAGTTCAGTCCTGATACCTCACTCCTGACCCGCAGTGTGTGTGCTATTGTGGTCCTTCAGCTTCTCTGTAGGAGAAACTTCAGTAGTTTTGTGAATATTAGAAGAAATAGAGACAAGGCTGAAAACACACCACCCTTCTATGCCTATGTCTTCAAAGGCAAAAGGCTAACACACCATCTGCTGAAATTATTTTGTGCCATTGTGGGAAATTGGAAGGCTTGAGTTAACTACCCTGAACAGAAAATCTGGATTTATGGTGTTAAGGTTCTGCCTGCAATTTATGTTGGGATTTGCTGCATAATTTTTTTATCACTTGCTAGCCTGTAGTAGAATAGTGACTGTTACATGGAAGTGCAGAAAATTCTCACTTCAGTCATGCTTGTAGAAAAGGATGGGAGGGATAACCCAGTGATACAGTTAAATTCATATGCATGTTAAACTCAGGAATACATAATGTATTCCAAGGGTATGATTTATTTAAGACTTCTGCAGTCCTGGTTTCTTGTCACAGTACAGGGATGTTTCATTCGCCGCTTAGGCATTCAGAATAGAGCATTGTTTTTTTGCTGATTAAATGATTTGGCAACAAGAAAACATGTTTCTTAAAAGTGAATAACACATGTTGAGTAGGATGCAGTAAATCACTTCTTTAATCTACCTTAAAATAATACCCAGCCTTACAAAGAAGTGTGTGTGATAAATGGAATATTTTATTCATTGTAAAAATGGATATTGCATATCAATAATCATGCAGTCGTTACTTGGATGAGAACTTTAACCTACTGGGTCCTGCAAAATCCTAAGCCTTACAGCAGTGGGAAACCTGTGGCCCCCGGAGCACATTTAGCCCATCAGGATTCTGTGTGTGGCCTGCAAAACTTTGTTTACAGTTGCCTGTATGCAGGGTTGCCAGATACAGCGAGTTGCCTTCTGCATAGTTTTTTTCCTACTGGTATTGCTAAAGTGACATACATATAAAGCAAAAGCATGTGAAGTGAGGTGTATGCTCATTGCACACAACATTGGCCGTGTCTACACTAGCTCCAAACTTCGAAATGGCCATGCAAATGACCATTTCAAAGTTTACTAATGAAGCGCTGAAATACATATTCAGCGCTTCATTAGGATGCGGGCGGCCGTGGCACTTCGAAATTGACGCGCCTCGCCGCCGCACGGCTCGTCCCGACGGGGCTCCTTTTCGAAAGGACCCCTCCTACTTCGAAGTCCCCTTATTCCCATGAGCAGATGGGAATAAGGGGACTTCAAAGTAGGAGGGGTCCTTTTGAAAAGGAGCCCCGTCGGGACGAGCCGCGAGGCGCATCAATTTCGAAGTGCCGCGGCCGCCCGCATGCTAATGAAGCGCTGAATATGTATTTCAGCGCTTCATTAGTAAACTTCGAAATGGCCATTTGCATGGCCATTTCGAAGTTTGGGGCTAGTGTAGACACGGCCATTGACTGTGAGAGCTATGTGTTCCTTCTGCCTCCTATCAAAGTGCAGCTATGGTTCAGTCTGTACACTGTGCAAATTTTGGGTACACAAACACGTTAGCAAAACTCTGAGACAAGGAAGGGCCACTAGTGCGACCCACTCACTAGGTTGCTGTCCTAAGCTCTCTGGTTAATGAAGCAAAACATTAAAATATGCCTTTAGTCCACAGCATGTGAGAAGTCCCATTGGAGTCATGTGCTCATGTGCTTCACTGGATTGAACTAGAGCGCTCAACTTCTTGAAAGTTTGAGGCCTGCTTCAATAAAGATTGCAGCACCAGGCCCACAATTTGTATTAGTATAAACATAAAATCACTTGGGTAGAATAACATTTTGGCTAAGCCAACATTTTTCATTTTTTTAAATATTATGAAATGTTTGTCCAGATGTTAATTTTAAGAAGATATTTCTAAGTGAGTGTTTGATTTTTCTCTTAAATGCAATGCAGAAAGCTATGGAATAGACGAAGGTAACAGGAGTTCCTTTAACAATCTCTGTATGATTGCAGTTTTGGAAATGTGAAGTTTTTTCCATTTAAAATTGTTTATTTTCATTTAACAAGCATTCTGTTAATTAGTTTAATTGTGTTTCTATAGTTAATTTCTTTTGTCAGCTTTGGAATTTTTAAAGAGGTAAATGCAATATTTTAAAAATAAATGAATAAAGCGTTGATCACTTTGGTTTCCATCTCACTGATGTCATTTCAGCAGCGCTAATAATGCCATAAAGTTGTGAAGCATGAGGGCTATACTGGCTGAGAATCTTTTTTTTCCCCCCGGAGATGATGACAGCAATAGAAATTCACACTTTGTGTTTCCACTGTTTCTGCCGTAGTATTTTTTTCGGTTATTGCTAGAAATTAAATTACTCATTAATTCAATGGGAAATGAATAAATTTGATTGCTATATTAGGGAGCAATTTCTTGTTTTGGGTATACCTAGTCTACTAAAGAACAAAGCTGATAACACTATAAATCATGGTACATTTTATGTTAGCTTTGTGCCAATTGGACGCACCAAGAAGTGTGAATACAGTCAGGCCGTGGCCACACTAGCCCCTCCATTCAGAAGTGCTATGGTAATGTGGCATTTATGAATATGCTAATGAGGTGATGCTATGAATATGCACTGCCGCATTAGCATAATGGCAGCCACCTGCACTTCAAAACTGCCGGCTTCGAAACTCATGCTGCCCATGTAGCTAGGGGCCTTTCAAACTGCCCCCCGTTGATTTCAAAAGCCTCTTCTTCCCATCTCATTTTGAGCAGAAGGGTCTTTTGAAATCAGGGCGTTGTTTCAAAAGGCCCCCCACTACACGGGCGATGTGTGTTTCGAAACCGGCAGTTTCGATGCATGCATGGCCATCATTATGCTAATGAGGCACTGTGTATTCATGGCAGCACCTCATTAGCATATTCTGAAGTGCTACATTACCATAGTCCTGCTGAAAGGAAAGGCTAGTGTGGCCACAGTCTCAGAGTTTTACACTTATTTATTTTACTTTTTCCAACCATCTGCTTCAATTTTTTGCCCCTGCAGCCACCCCTTTAAAAATACTCTTGACTGATTTGATGGTTCAGAGATCTATAGTACTATTTGGCATAGTCCTCAAACTTATGGTTTTAGGCTGTTGTTAATGAATTCCATATTACCCTAGGCTGTTTGTGTTCATGTCTTTATTCCTTTAAAAGCCATAATTAATTAAGAAGGATTTCGTTATATTTACTGCATTGAAATAAATATTTCATATTAATGTAGTAAGTCAGATTTCTGTGTCTTATTCAGAGTTTCCATTCATACAACTGTTTAAGAGGATTCCCCTGTGTATACAACTTTTGTATAGGTTGGTGTTTAACAAATTTTAATCTTAGTTATTCATATGTCAAGCTTAGGAATGGGTTACTTTGAGTTTGATGTGTAATCGATTATTTCATTTAAATGCTTTTATTCAGTAGTTTGAGGTTTAAATCCATTGTATTCGTACAGCCAGGGATTATGAGATTCAGAGGGAGAGAATTGAACTGGGACGCTGTATCGGAGAAGGACAGTTTGGAGATGTACATCAAGGTGTTTACATGAGTCCAGTGAGTATCTTTTTTGACATGAGCACACATTTTCAGAAAGTATACTAGATACCTGATATATCTTATCTGTGGTCCACCTGAGTGAATTAATATTGACAGATAGTGGCTTGATGTAATAGTATTTATAAAATGCGTAGCACTTTTATAGTGCTTTACATGTTTCTAAGTTGTTTTAAAACACTAATCCCCACAGTGCCCCTGTAAAGTAGCTATGCTACTTTACAGGGGAACCAACAGAATTGCCGGGCTGCTGGGCAAGTTGTGGGAGGGACATGGAGGTGGGGCCTGGCTCTGTGCTCCCAGAAGGGGCAGGACTTTCTGTAGAGGGGGAGGGCTGGGGTGCAGCCAGTCCCTAGCACTGCCCAGACCACCACATGGGTCTCTGGTGGCAATTTAAAAGTCTTGAGGCTCCAGCTGCTGCTGGAGTAACAGTGGCAGCAACTGCGAGCCCCAGGCCCTTTTGAATCACTAAGCCTCAGTGCAGTTGTCCCCTTTTCCACTCCCCATCTCCCCATTGGTAGGCATGCTCACGACACTGTTATTCCCATTTTTGGGGACCACTGAGGCAAAGTAGATGTGCCCAGACCCAAGCGAAAATAATTGATTGAGCCAGGATTAAAACTCAGCATTTTTTACTCTACCTGATGTTATTTCTTCTTCATGTGGATACCTCAGCACGTTCAGGTTATCTGTCTTGGGAATGGAACAGAGTGACATGCCCCACTTGCTGGCGGCCAGATTTTTAGAAGAATTCATTATCTTGTCTGGCCATTTGTTTCAGTGTATTAATGGAAACTGAGCTCTTTTCAATGCTGAATTTCAGTTGTGGGTGCTGAGCTCTCTTGAAATACCTGCCACCTCATCTGTGATATCACCTTTAATTAGTGAAGTTACTTAACTATATAGTGAAATTCTCTGTTAATATTGTTAGGTGTCTAGCTGTCCAAGTTTTTACTGTCTAATTGCCTGTGTAAAATGAGCTGGTGGCCTACCTATATCTTGATGTACAATTACCCATGGAAAAGGTTCAGAAAAGGGCAACAAAAATGATTAGGGGTTTCAAATGAGTGCCATATGAAGAGAGATTAAAAAGACTGGGATTTTTCATATTAGAAAAAAGAGGAGACTAAGGCTGTGTCTACACTTGGCCAAAATTTCAAAAGGGCCGTGCTAATGGCCAAATCAGAGAATACTAATTTGGTGCTGAAATTATTTTTCAGCACCTCATTAGCACGCTGCCAACCATGGCACTTCAAAAGTGCTGCATTTTGATCGCACGTGGCTCATCTGCACTGGGCTCTTTTCGAAAGGACCCCGCAAATGTCAAAATCCCTTTATTCCTATCAGCTGATATGATTAAAGCTCCAGTCCTAGAAATGACAATGTATCAGCAGATTGTTGTACCCTCATAGAGCTTCATTGAAGTCAGTGGGGCTCTGCACTGGCAAAAGAGTTGGCCTACATGTTGCGCATTGCAGGGTTAGAGCCTAGATGATAGTGTGCTGTCATTTCTAGGATGCCCTTCCAGTTTCGGCTTCAGGCATGTTGATTTGGAAGCTTTTTTCCAAAAGATGCATAGCAATTTTGTCCCTGATCCAGAAATGCACTTAAACATATGCTTAAAGTTAAGCACATGAGTAGTCCAGTTGATAGCAGTGAGAGGAATGTATTTAAAGTTAAGCATGTACGTAAGTGTTTTGCTAGTTTGGGATCATCAAGAATAAAAGAGCACAGTTTTGAGGACCTGAAAATAAGATAAAAATTAATGTAGTGGCAATAAGTGAGCGCTTTCTAAAAGCGCTTTTTTGGATTTGATAACAAAATTTATAGAAAAGCTCCTGTCTTTGGATTCCACACCCGCTGAAGTCAGTGAAAGTTTTGTTTTCTACTTTAATGTATTAAAGCTCTGGTTGTTGTGTAGCTAAATTAATATTACCAGACCAAGTTACTGTAGACCAAATGCTTTAGACTATATGCTCACAAAACTGCATTGACTTCAGTGAGAATTTTTTGCCCATGAGGAACTCATTAAATTCTGAATGAAGACATTAGATTTGATCCTGTGCAAACATGTATACAGAAATACCCAAAACAGTTTTGAAATCTCTATTACTGTTCTGATAACTTCATTTAGAGCCGGATTCTGACACTCCCTAAAGTAAGGAGTATCTTACACCTCAAAGAGCTCTATTTATGTCAATATTACTACTTTAGGAGCAAAGTACTACTAATACACTCATCCCTCGCTCTACGGGCACAATTCGTTCCCAACTTTGTGCTCATAGGCAAAAACTCGTAAGAGAGGCACTAAATTCTCATTAAAATACACGCAGAAGTCTCTGATTGGTTCCTAGAGCTCAGCGAAGCAGTGGCAGCAGGTGGCACTGCTTTTGAAAAGTAAGTGAACTTTGGGTTTGGGGGTTGGAGAAGGTTAAAGCCTGGGGACAGTTTGGGGCCATGAGTGGGAGGGAGGGTTAAAACCTGGTGGCCAGTTGGGTCCGTGGGTGGGTGGAAGGGTTCAGGCTGTTGAAGGTTGCGTGTGTGGACAGGCGGGGGATGAGGGGGATCAGGCTGCAGCAGGTTAGGTCTACCAGGCTGGTGGGGAGGGCAGGCGGGGGGGCAAGGCTGCTGCGGGGTGGCAGAGGCAGGGAGGCAGGCTGTTTGGGGGCCAGACTGCGGAGCCAGCAGAGGTGCAGGGGGTCAGACTGCCGTGGGGCTGGCGGAGGGCTGGTCAGGCTGCTGCAGGGCGGTGGAGGGACTGGGGGTCAGGCTGCCGCAGGTGGAGGAGTGGTCAGGCTGCAGCAGGTTGGAGCCGTGGGACGGGGTAAAGCTTGTATTAGTGGGGAGGTTCACTTGCAGAGTGAACAAAGGTAAGTAAACCTGTCCCTTGTTTAAGTGAGTACTTGTTAGTAAAGTACTCATTTAATGAGGGATGAGTGTATCAATCAAAATGGCTAAATCTAGTCCTCTGTGAAAGCAGCTAATGCTTAAGGGCAGCTGTTTTAAATTTGACACCCAAATTTTTCTTTTATACCCCTCACAGAGAATCTGGTTCTTTCAGTCCCTCCTATGAATCAAGTTGTCAAAATGGCAGCTTCCTGACTCCCTGTCCATTATTGTTTTTATTATATATAGGACACTCCATTGAGTCAGTGATCATCATTATGAACAGATATACTGATCAGACTGTAGCTTATATATTTGGAAGAAATTTCAACATAGATGAAAGAGTAGCAGTGTGAGAAATTACTGGTGAAGGTGATATTGTGAGAGTGCTGTATCTTGGAATTTGAAAAACAAGCCGATTTATTCCCACTAGATATTCAATTGCACTCAAAGAATCTTTAGTTTTGTTATCTGTGCACAAGTCATAAAAGAATCCAGCTTACCAAACACTCTTTACAGAATGTCACTTTTACAGTAAACATTTGTGAGGTAGGTAACAATTGGTAATCGCTAGCAGCCTTTGTTGCTAAAGGCTGAATGGAAAATATATGTATAGGACTTCACATCTTGGCAGTAGGAACTGAGGCCATTTAGGACAAGCTTTATGTGACATATTTAAACCATTTTATCATATAAAAAATGATTTTTTTCGTTAGACAGGATCATTATCCTTGTATTATAATGGCAGGTTTGGTGCTCTCATCTGTTTCCTTGCTATGCCCTCTCTCTCTCTCCATCCCACCCAAAATCTGTTTTTAACCACTTTAGTATTTTTCTCTTTATTTAATTCATCTTACGACAGTCCCTCATATCCTGCTCATTACCTGGAAATTCTTGCTAGTTACAAAACCTGGAGTAAACTAGTTACTATAAAATGTGCAGTAGAAATTTCCAAAATATCCTGTGTAGAAACCATACTGCATATTTGTGTCAAAATAGAATACAATAATTTAGATTTACAATATTTATACTATAAATTATTGTAGATGATTTAGCTAAAACCAAAAATTACCAGTCAATGACTGAGTGTGAGAAAAGTGTGCACAAAATCAACTTAAAATTATACGGATCAAGTATCAGAGAGGTAGCCGTGCTAGTCTGTAGCTTCGAGAATCACAAGAAGTCTTGTGGCACCTTATAGACTAACAGATATTTTGGAGCATAAGCTTTCATGGGCAAAGACCTGCTTCATCAGATGCATAAGTTGTGGGGTGGTTACAGCGGTATTTTTGTGTTTAAAATGTATAGGGTGAACCTTTCTAGTCCGGTACCCTTAGGACCTGACTGGTCTTGAATGAGAGAATTTGCTGGACCCCAAGAGGTCAATATGGTCTAGAAGCATTACCAGCACTTCCACTGTTTATCATAGAATCATAGAATCACAGAAGTGGAAGGGACTTCAAGAGGTCATCGAGTCCAGCCCCCTGCCCCAAGAAGGATCAACCCCAATGCTGAAAGCCAGGACTGGTGGATGTGAACAAACTTTATGGGACTGTGGGAAACTTGGC
This sequence comes from Carettochelys insculpta, assembly GCF_033958435.1. Taxonomy (NCBI): domain Eukaryota; kingdom Metazoa; phylum Chordata; order Testudines; family Carettochelyidae; genus Carettochelys; species Carettochelys insculpta. The sequence continues at coordinate 12,743,820 of NC_134138.1, forward strand.
CAGACCTGTGATAAGCAGACGTCCATTTTACTAATAGCATGCCAGATTATAGATGTTGCCAGATGAAAGAGTGCTGGACTAGAGAGGTTCAACCTCTATTTGCTTATCTCTGAGGGTCCTTCTTATAATTTTAAATAATTTTATCTCTGGCATTGCAAGGGAGCAAGTTTAAGAAACAGATGCTGTGAATGACCCAGAAAACAGGTATTAAAATTGTTGAAAACCATGAAATATAATCTTACCTTTCTCCCAGTAACATTTGTATGTAAAAATAGAAATAATAATAGGAATTGAATGAACACACAGGGATTAATCCTGTGATGTGCTAAGTATCCTCAACTCAATTTACCTCAAAGAGAGGTAAGAGACTCAACCCCATAAGTAAGAATATGATGTTCCCTGGCTATTTTAGCAGTCATTTTCAGGAAAAAAAGAAAATTTAATCTCATTTCTGCAGATAGTGCATATTTCTATCCTGTAGTGCTTGCTCATGTACACACTTAAGAGATAACAAAATTAAATCATGTCAGTTGTCTGTGAATTTAGTGGGACAACTCAGGTGAGTTACATGTTTTCAGTATCAGGGCTTTTATATTGGGACATCCTAAATTAATTGTTTTGGCTCAGATATAATCAATATACACTTCCATTGTAGCAGGTACTATTCTGACTTGGAAGAGCTATTGTTTTGAGAATGGTGCAAAACCACAAGTAATTAAATGTTACTGCATATTGCACCTCCTTGATCCAGCACCCTTGGGACCTCAGTGGTCCCGAATGAGGGATTTTGCCAGACCAAGGATGTTAATGCCCCCCCACTCCAGTTCCTGGTGCCCCTGCTGGCCCTCCAGCCTCAGCTAACTGCCACAGATGGCTTCGAGGTCCTGGCCCCACATAGCTGCCAAGGGAAGCTTGGCACTTGAGCCTCAGCCCCACGGGGATGCCGGTGCTACAGCCCTACTCCCTCCCTCATCCCTCCATGCTCAGTGGGTCTGCCAGGGGGTTGGCTAGGCTTGCAGTCCCGCCTCAGCTGTCCGATCCAGGAGCATCCCTGGTCCTATTGAACAAGGTATGTTGCTGGACTAGAGTGTGCTGATTTTAGTATGTAATACCTATATTTTGTTTTGCGGATTGCTTGTTCAGTTAGTTTGGATTTAAGTGAGCATTTCAAAATAACATTTCAGTAAATCATAAGAATTTCTTTGGGTACTAATGAAGCTTAAACATTCAAAAGTTGTTTTAAAAGAAAAACTGATGCTCCCTCTCTGTATACTCTTCAACTTGTAAAAAGAGTATTGATAAAATGTACCATAGAGAAAGAAAATTAAAGATGTTATATCATCTCCAGAGGCCTCCTTCAGGCTGCATCAACATTATTCTCATTTTTATGCACCCAGAGGAGGTACTGTATTCTATTTATTTCTGAATTTGAATATATGTGTCTTTAAAATACCTGCGTTAATTGATGGACATGCTATTTCATAAAATATTCACTTAACATATGTTCTTATCTTATTAAGTGGAAACATTTAATTACTGTGCCTCCTATTTATTATCAATCCCTTTTTTGTGAAAAAGAGGAGACAGTACCAGTTGGCTCCCCACCCCAACCCAATCCCATGGTTGGGCCTGAGAAGGTGCGAGTACTCAGTACTGGCAAGTACCAGCACAGAAAAAGCACTGGTTATTATTAAAGGCTTTAGTCAGACAAAATTACATTGAGCTTCCCAAGTATGGAAGTCCACAAATGAGTGTGGAAGCCCCAAAAATCTTTTTTGTGGCTTTTCATAGGTTTCTCTGCAAAAAACCATTTTTTTCAGCAATGTTAGAGAATTCATGAGAAGGTTCACTTCAGCTGGTCTTTTTTAGAATTATGATCTGTTATCATAAACTAGAAGTAATACTTTCAGGCTGAATACATTTAACTAGATATTCTAGATGTAAACATGTATTTGCAGAATGTTTTTACCAATATTAGTTCATGAACATTTTCACGTTCTCCAGTGGTTTTATAATGAAATCTAGTGCTGCACCAATGTTTGTTATTACCTCTCAAAATAGGTTGTTTCAGAAGTGTATTTTTAATTGGTATTTCTCTTTTTCAGGAAAATCCAGCTATGGCTGTTGCAATCAAAACATGTAAAAACTGCACTTCAGACAGTGTTAGAGAGAAATTCTTACAAGAAGCCTGTAAGTTACAAAACATGTCCTTTGGTCTAACTTTTGAGAAAAGTCTTTTAAAACACTTTATTTCTTCAAATGTTTCTCTTTCATGAAGTCCATTTAGTTTTTTGTCCCACATACTTTTGTTAGTACTTTTAAATGTTTTATTAATACATATGATCTTGATTCTGTCCTTTGATATGTGGCGTATACTCTGCTTACACATGGAATATCAGATTTTCCAAATTAACTGGTGCTGTCTGACAAATTTAAGATTTCAGGAAAGAGACCTTCTTAGAAACTTAAGTAAGAGTTTGTTCCCTGTATCCTCCTTTCCCTGTTAGCACAAAATCTGACCCTATTGCAGTGTATCAAAACTGCTCCAGAGTGACAGGACCTCATAGAACACTAGAACTGGAAGGGACCTAGAGATGTCATCAAGTCCAGTCCCCTGACCTCACTGCAGGAGTGAGACCGTCTACACCATCCCTGATAGATGTCTGTCTAACCTGCAAATCTATCTCCCCCAGATCCATACACGGGCCCCTTAAGGGCTGAACTCACAACCCAGGGTTTAGCAAGCCAATGCTGAAACCACTGAACTATCCCTCCTTACTAGCAGCTATTTTTGGTAGTAAAATATGGCTCCATCTACACTACATTCCGCTTTTGAAAGAGGACTGAATGAGGGAACTTGAAAATGCAAATGAAGCATTGATTTAAAAATCTTATGCTTCATTTACATAATCTTGTCCTATCACTTCTTGGAAGTTTTGGGTTTTTTTTTTAAAGTTGTGTAGATGGGTTCTTTCAGGGAAAAAAACATTTTTCCAAAGAACCCTGTACGCCTCATTTTTTTCAGAAATGAGGGTTCTTTCAAAAAAGGGATTTTTTTTCCAAAAGAACTCCATCTACACTGCCTTTTTTCTTTTTTTGAAAAAATCTCTCCTGGAAAAGCAATCGGATGAGATTATGCAAATGAAGTGTGAGATTTGTAGATGAGCACTTAATTTGCATTTTTATTTCCCTCATTTGCATTCCTCCTTTGACAGAGAAGCGTAGTATAGACATAGCCTATGCCATGAAAAAGGATTTGATTGATTGTTTGAGAGAATAGGAGGCCTACATTTTGAATATTTGGAACAAGATTTCACAATGACCTGAACTCATGTTAATGCATATGGAAGAAGGCTTTGCAGAACATTATGAATATCATAGAAAATGTGTGTATAAAGGTCCAGCTGAATATTGATAAATGCAGGAGGAGTAGTTATAAATATAGGTTAAGTGCCAAAAGGAATTCCTAAGAGAGTCTCTTCCCCTAACATCCTGGCTACATCTACACTAGCACACTACGTCGAAGTAGCCTATTTCAAAGTAAGAACATCAAAATAGGCTACTTCGACGCATATCGTCTACACGTCCTCCAGGGCTGGTGCCGTCGACGTTCAACATCGAAGTAGTGACAGGGAACATCGAAAGGAGCCGCCCCAGAAGAAAATGCGGAGCGTCCACACACACAAGTGCTCCCTGTCGAAATAAGGGGCCAGCAAAGCCTGTGGACCGGGTCACAGGCTGGACTAGCCCTTCCGGGTCAACAGCAAGCCGCTCCTTTAAAGGGCCCCTCCCAGACACACCCGGCCTGCACAGCACGAGGTCTGCAGACCAGTAGCCACACTCTCACAGACTGAGTCACAGCAGCTATGGACCCCCAGCAGCCGCAGCAGGAGGAAGAGGAGGCCCTCCAGGTAGTCATCCAGAGGGCAAGCGCCCTGCTAGGTGCTGCCCGGGAGGCCGCCCAGTGGTTCCTGCCAGAGGAGCTCTCCCCGGAGGCAGAAAGGGACACCCCTGACCACTGGGCTCCCCTCTTCCTCCCCCACCAGCTGCTCCCCCGCCTTTGGAGCTACCCCACCAGCTCCGAGTGGTGGGAGCAGCTCGTCACGTGGGAGTGGGACGACGACATGTGGCTTCAGAACTTCCGCATGCACTTGCAGGCCTCTCTCGAGCTCTGCCAGTGGCTCACCCCAGCACTGAGGCACCAGGACACCCGGATGCGGCGCACCCTCCCCGTCGAGAGGAGGGTTGCAATAGCCGTCTGGAAGCTGGCCACTCCAGACAGCTATCGCTCCGTGGGACACCAGTTTGGAGTGGGAAAGGCCACGGTCGGGGCTGTCGTCATGGAGGTAAGGAGGCCCGGGCACGCACCCGCTGGGGGGCCGGGCCATGTATGGGGCTGGGGAGGGATGGGTGGGTGTGGGGGGAACCCAGGGAGGTGCCTGGGAGTGGGGCCTGGGGGAAGGGCCCTGGGGCACCCTGCACAGCCTCATGGGTGCCTGTGTTCCCTCCCCACAGGTTGTCCATGCGCTTAACACCATGCTGCTCCAGAGGGTCATCTGACTCGGGGAGCTGGATGCAGCCGTCGCCGGATTCACCTCCATGGGGTTCCTGAATTGCTTCAGGGCCCTGGATGGGACCAACATCCCCATCCGTGCCCCGGAGCACAGTGGAGAAAGATACATAAACTGCAGGGGCTACCACTCCATGGTTCTGCAGGCCATGGTGGACAGTCACATCCGCTTCCAGGACATGTACGTGGGCTGGCCTGGCTGCACACACGATGCCCGTGTTTTTAGGAACTTGGGCCTGTGCCGCCGGCTGGAGGTGGGGACCTACATCCCCAGAGGGAGATCCCTCTGGGGGACACCACCGTGCCCCTCTGCCTCGTGGCAGACACGGCCTACCCCCTCCAGCCCTGTCTCATGCACCTGTACACCAGCCACCTCAACGCTAGCCAGGAGCGGTTCAACGCCCGCCTGAACCACGCCTGCCAGGTGGTGGAGAGGACATTCGGCCATCTGAAGGGCCACTGGCGGTGCCTCCTTGCCCGACTGGACATCAGCCTCCAAAACATTCCCCAGGTTGTTGGGACGTGCTTCACGCTCCACAGCATCATTGAGAGCAAGGGGGACGCTTTCATCCAGGGATGGGCGGTCGATGCCGGCACAGGCTTCCCCCAGCCAGCCGCCGCACCCAGCCGCCAGCCCCACCATGAGGGGGTACGGGTCCGCGAGGCCCTGCGGGCCCACTTCGATCAGGGAGACCCCTGAGCACCTCCCTGGCCTTTCCCAGAAGACCCCCACACACACCGCCCGCACACCGCCCCCCAACACCCACATGCCACCCCCCCCAACAAGCACATGCCTCCAGCTTTTTTGAAAATAAAACCTTTTTTTTTTTCTGAAAACTGCTAACTTGTTCTGTTCACAACAGAAACTGCAACCAATATACAAAAAGGGGAACAACTATATACATGGGGGACAACTATGTACATGGGGGCCCGGCGGATGGCTCAGCCGTTGGCCCATCAGTCTGGGGTGGGGGTAGAGGGGTGCAACCCGCCCCCCCTTGTCCACAGTCTCTGGCGTGGCCGGCTGGGGCTGGGAGGACCAACAAGTACAGCCAGGATGCCTCCACTGGCCAATCTTCAGCCCCAGTGGGCTCTGTGGAGCTTGTAGGCAGCAAGGCGGGTGGGGCAGCAGGCGGGGCAGCAGGGGGGACCTCGGGTGGAGCGGCGGGGAGCGGGAGATGGGCAACGGCCTCCCGGATTGATCCAGCTATGTCCCAGAAGACCCCCATGAAGTCCTCCCATGCCACCCACCGCCAGGTGGACTCCTCCCGGTCGAAGCGGAGTCTCTCCTCTGCCGCCGGAGAGCTGCCAGGACCTGGGGGTCCATGGGGCCATCCCCAGAGTCTGGCGGTGGCGGGACCGTCCCGCTGCCCTTGGGGGTGTCTCTGGGTGGTGGCTGACCTCCGGCGGGCTGTCAGGGAACACGGAGGGTGCCTGGCTGCCTGGAGCATCGGATGCTGCAGCTGCGGAGGTGGGGGAAGGCTGTTAGTACAGTGCCCTGGCCCATGGCACATTTCCCCCACCCCCTCTTGGGTGCTGGATCTCCATCCCGTCGGTGGGTGTGATGTCCCTGTTGGCTGTCGCCATAGCATTGTCCCCCTGCCCCCAGGGTTAAGGCTGAGTGCTGTCCATGGGTGCGAGTGCTGACGGGCGCTGATGGCCGTGCCGCCGTCCTGCGACTGTACTGCGGCTGGGCATTTGCATGTTGGGGTCCGCTGGGGGTGTGTGAGGCTCCCAGTCATGTCTGGTAACCCCCCCCGTGGCCCATGGGTGAAGCACCTCCTCTTCACCCCAGAGCAGGTCTTGGAGCTCGGCCTCCAACTGGGAGGGGCCCCGCCTCTTTTTGGCCCCCCACTTGGCTGCTGGGGGTGCCTGGGTCCCCTCAGGGGGCTGGCTCAATGCCATGGCGCTGGTTAGAGTGGTTGGGGTCTGCAGAGGGCATGCAGGGCTAGCACGTGCGTGTGCTGCTGCCTGCACGCCTTCAGCTTCCTGCCACAGAAAATCCAGGTCTGTGGTGCTTTAAAGGCTGCTGCATGCGGGGACCATAGAGCCCCGCAGGGGCTGGACAGAGCATCTCAACCCGTCAGCTTATGGCCACCATGGAGGACCCCGCTATTTTGAAGTAGCGGGATGCAGATCGTCTACATGCACCCTACTGCGACGTTCGACGTCGAAGTAGGCCACTATTCCCATCTTCGGATGGGAATAGCGATTTCAACATCTCGCCACCTAACGTCGATTTCAACGTCGAAATAACACACAGCACATGTAGACGCAACGGGTGCTATTTCGACGTTGTGCTGGCTGCTTCGAAGTAGCCGGCTAGTGTAGATGCACCTCCTGTGTTGTAAAATAAATTGGCATTAGAGGACATAGAGCTATCTTATTTCTTGCTCTTCTTTATCTTTTTTCTATAAGATCATGTACAATTACTTTGTGTCAGTATATTGATTGTTTAAGGACAAAAGTAAGGAGTTATTTCTAATCCAGGTCAGTCATTTTTTTAATTCTCTGTACAAAACTCTTAGGTTCAATACTAAAGGTTTATTCCTTTCTGAGTGTGAGGATTTTAATTGGAAACATGTTGGCTACACTTGTCCCCATTGAAGAAGGGGGCATGGTGAGCAGGCTGATGGGAGATTACTAATGAAGTGCTGCGATGCATATGCAGCACTTCGTTAGGCTAATTGTCTCCCGGGGCAAATTCAAAATGTCAAACTTCAAAGTGCCGGCATGTGCTCCTTTTTAGTCACTGCAGAAAATTCAGTCACAGTACATACTAAGCAAATAGAGAGAAGACTGTTGAAATATAATAGGAGGATCCTTCCTAACAATATATAAAAAGAATAAATTTTGTATGCAAGAGCTTCTGTTTGCATCTTGAACATAACAAAACAGGAAAAGGTCATGTAGTAAACAGATGCGCATTTTTTAAGTAGAAACCTAGAAAAAATTCTTTCCTGAATGAACGAAAATGTCAGCCTGTGTTAAGTCATTTTGTCAATTTCCTGGACCATGCAGCATTGTTCCCGTAGTATGTACATGCTTGACACAGCCTAGGCTAAGTGATTTGTTTTTCATCACTGTCCCTAGGTCGTGGTTCTGCCATGACCCCATCCTTCTTTCATTTTTACATTAGGATGTTTTAACTTTCCTTGCCCTGTCCCATCTTCTCAACCTCTCACTCATCCAGTTACTTCCTATCCCATGACAAGACTCCTTTAGTGGATAGCACTGTCGATCTGCTCTGTTGACAGGGAGTAGTCAGACTGCCCAGCCACTCTCTCTTGACAGAACGACCAACTGGAAGCTTGGCAAACAGGACTGCTTGGTGATCTGGAAGCCCCATCTGTCAATAAAAGTGCTGAATGCTGTCAATTTACTGTCAACAGAATGCAGTTTTAGTGTGAATGCTCCACGAGTTTGAGCAACAACCAAAGATTTGTTGACAAAACTCTCTAGTGTAGACATAGCTCATGTCTTTGTGACTGTTCATCATGGATGTCCTATCACCTTAAACTCAACATTTCAAAAACTGAGCTCTATTTTTTTCCCCTTAGGCATTTTCTTCTTTCCTTTTCTCCCCCACTAATAATATGCTATAATACCAGCCATAATTTGGGTGTCATCTTTGCGAAGATCCATGTGTTCAGACCATTTCAGCATCCTTCCACATTTTCTTACACAACATCTTGAAAACGCAGCTTTTCTTTTCTATCCAGACATCCAAAATTCTCATCAAAGCCCTCATTATTTCATGTCTTGGCTACTGTAATGGCCTTCTTTCTGATCTTGACTTTTGCAGCCTTGGCCTTGTAAAGTCTGTTCAGATTACTGCTGCCAAAATAGTCTTGGCTCTGACCACATAAGCTCCCCCTTCGTCTCCACATAAATACTAGCTTCTTGTGTTTACTTTTGAGGCCCTTCTGAGTGTACATGAGGGATGGGGAACCTTCAGCTGGCAGTCCAGATCCAGACCCTGTGATTTGGGGCTCCCCTGCATAGCATCCAACCCGCAGCAGGGTGGAGAGCTTGGAGCCCCGAGCCTCACAGTCTGGATCCAGACCATGGGCTCTGCCATGGGCCAGTGGAGCAGGAAGTGTCCCAGCTCTGCTGTCACTCACTGCTGTTCCCCAGTCATGAGGAGGGGGAGTAGCAGTGACCTCACCAGCCAGGCGGCTTCCTACCTCTGCACTGACTGGCCCATGCCTGCCCCCTCCCTCCCACCCAGGCCCCCGAATTCCCAGCCTGCTCCTGCACCCGCCCCCCTGCCTAGACCCCATAGCCCGTAACTGTGGACATTCGTGAGATGTTGGGATTTTTGTTTTTTAGTTATGTTGCTTCCCACTCTTGTGGGTCCCCAACCTGGAAAAGGTTTCCCATCCCAGTGTAGACCCTCACTACCTACCTTATCTGTTAACTTGTTGCAGTATTGATCTGCACAACCCCTCTGACAGAATTCTAAGCCTTGAACATAGTACCCCTACTGCATAGGAAAATGCTCTCAATAAATATCCATACATACTCTTCCTTATCCTTTCTCAAATCTCTTCTTAATATTCACTTCTTCTGTGAGATGATACATATTATTGAGTTAATTGTGAGATGACACACGTGTTGATCATGGCTAGGTTGGTGACAAATTATTATTCCTCTTCCCTTCCTTTCATTTTCTGTTTTCTTATTTCCTATCTCTACTGTACCCCAATTAAAAAAAAAAGAAAAACCTACGATCTCAAGTAATTAACAAAGCTTGGCCAATTCCTCATCAGTCTAATTTTCTTGTGGACTTGCTTCTTTTGTTTGTGTATTCAGATTATTAGCTCTCTGAATCAGGAATTGACTCCTTTGCTTGTTACTACAGTGTCCAGCACAGTGGACCTCAAACTTGACTAGACCCACAGGGCATTGCAATAATTTACGTATTTACAGTAGTAGTAATTTACAGATGGCAGAGGTGACAGTGTCTGGTTTATATTCTTTCAAATACCTCTGATTTTGTTTCATAACCTGTTGGGTTTAGTGCATTTTTTTGAGGTGACAGTGAGCGTGTTTGGGCTTTTTATGCTGATACAAAAATATGATAGTGCAGGTCCTTAACATGAAAAATGAGTACCAGGAAGAAAATGCTTATGACCCACCTTATCTTATCTTATCTTATCTTATCTTCAGCAGCTCACCTGGAATGAGTTAATATTTTTAATCAGTAATTCCGTTTTAAGGGAACCTCTCTGTTCAGTTTAACCTGCTTTCCTGCTTCATAATCATATGGAGGAAGGCTCTGCTTCATAATCAAAACAGTACAATGTATTCCACATTAATAAATCTGATTTTTTTAAAAACTCCTTTGGATATGATTATCACAAAATGACAAGAAGTGTTCAAGATCATGGTGTAAACAAGGAGTTAAGACTGGAAGTGGATTTCTGTGAAGTCCAGGTACCTTTGCCCCCACCCTACCCCCACACCTCCAAAAATGACCTTTGCTTTGCAAAAATTGCCTATTTCCAAAAATTCTGAAAGTGAACCGTTAAGGGAAGGGATCCAGCCAGAGATGCAATGTAACATAACCCTTTATTATCCATTACCACTCATTTTGACTTATATCACTAAGCCAACCTCTATGTGTACTTTTGTTCTGTAAGGCTATGTCTACACTTGCCCCTGACTTCAAAGGGGGCATGGTAATCAGGCTGATGGGAGATTACTAATGAAGTGCTGTGGTGAATATGCCGCACTTCATTAGGCTAAATCTCCTTTGCGCATGCCCGCGCTACTTTGAAGAGCCTTTACTCCCCAAAGTTTTGGAGGTTTAGAGGAGGGGGCAAAGGTAGAATTTTGGGGAGTAAAGGCAGAATTTTGGGGAGTAAAGACACTTTGAAGTAGTGCAGGCATACTTCAAAGTCCGGCACTTCAAAGTTTGACACTTTGAAGTAGCCATGAGGGGAGAATTAGCCTAAAGAAGTGATGCATATTCATCACAGCACTTCATGAGTAATCTCCCATCAGCCTGATTACCATGCCCCCTTCAAAGTAGGGGGCAAGTGTACACATAGCCTAAGAGAAGTATACTGCTGTATGTATACGGTTAATCTCCTATATTGACTAATGAAAGTATTGTAAAAGGTTTGAAGGGAAACTAATCACAAGGCATGTTGGTATGTCTAAGTTATATAAGTTTTCAGGTAAAGGTGTACAATGTTGAATTATTAACTAGACAATTCTTATGACTACAATATGGGTGGTTATTCTGAAATGTGTTGATTACATGACAGCTGTGTGAAAGCTGAGAGGACACTTTTGAACTAACCAGACTGTGGGTAAACAGATCCTTCATATTTGTAGATTTATCCTGCTGTTTAGAAGATGGAAGTATAGAGGGGTTTTTTATGTATTTATCTTACACATATTATGTGAATGGAAATAGAATTTGAGGGAATAAAATACATTTCTATTGGTAGTTTATGTCAAGCCACCAAAAAAGTGTGAGCTGCAAAGATAAAGAAAAAATAATTTTAATATACATTTTAGGAAGCTTTCTGTGTGTTACAAAATAAAACCTAATCAAAAGGCTGATGTTTTTTGTTCAGCGAGCAAATATTATCTCCCTCATTGCATTAGTAAATGTTGTAAAACCTTATTACATGAAAGATCATTATTGCACTGCAATAATATGAAAATTAATTATGCCCATATTAAATAAAATCAAATGTAAATCAAATCATTGTGTGGGTTTTTCTTTGGGTATCATAGAACTGACAGGCAGTTTTATGTGGTTATTGAATTATCCATTTTACTTTTCCCTTTGCTTTCCAACAAATAAGAAATGTGCATTTGAATTTTTCATAAATTATGTTTTTCATCAAGTAATGGCCCTGTGGATGCTTCATATTAAGTACACATGCACCCTGCACCTTTGATCAGAGATTGTTTGATACCAGGACCTGTTCTGCCCATGTATGTGGCCTGCACATTCTTGTTCCCATAGCAAGGCTATGTGGAACCACATGAGCAAACCACTGCTACATCCTGTTCAGCCATCTTTGACCAGAGATGAAATATCTATTTGCTGTGTACCTATTTTCAACTTTCATTACTGTTAGCTATATAGTTAGTTCTTATAAATTGTGGGTTTAGCACTTCGTAGTTGGAGCCTTTGTTCCTCTTCTATTAAAAGAAATATATTTTGTTTTTCTGTTTCCCCGATGAAGGGCTTGAACAATTTTTCTTTTATCCAAGCTCCCTCAGCTCTCAAAGCTGCCTTTCCTGTCAATAAGCAGTCTCTGTTAGTGTTGGGCACTCCCACTGGATTCATGCTTTAGAGAGTTTCACAGTCCCAGCAAGCGTAAAATCTGCTCTTCTTTTAAAGGCATATCCCATTAAAATGCGGGAAATTAAGTGTAAACAATTAATGATGAAAGCAGCCGAAAGACTGGCTTTGGACACAGATACAGAGAATCCCCCTGTACTGAGATCTTCCACATCAGTCAGTGCTCCATTGTCTTTAAGATCAAGGTCACTGAGAAATTACCAGAAGAGGACAACACTGAAATCCTGGTTTCAAGTACTCATCTTAACTGAGGAACCAGTAGCTGCACCACTGGTATCAAGAGCTCCCAGATATAAGGAAGGAGATAAGAAGAGCAAAATGAGAGAGTTCCTCATCAAAGATGATCCAGTTGCTGGGGGCCTCAGACCCAGAGATGAGTTGCAGTGACGTTTTGAGTACTGTAGGTACCAAGAAGCATGCTGAGTCTTCGGCTAAGTCCCATACGTCAGTAGTAAAGTGGTCAATACCAAAGACTACTTCTACTACTACCACCAAGAGACTGGCTCCACTAGAATACTCATCCCCCCTGATACCAACACCTGTGCCTTATACAATGGCCTGTGCATCATCATTGGTGCTATGTACTGAGTCCTTGTGTGTTTTCAATACCACAGGAATTCTGGTACCCAAAAAGATGTGGTACCAAATGAGTGTGAGTCTCTGCTCCTTGCAACTTGTGGATACCTGTTGGTACTGAAATCACCTGGGTCACTGATTGCTTTTCTTTCTAAGAGATACACCTCCGCTCCATCTTCACTATCCATGAAGTGGGTTGTCCCCTGATACAGTAGATGAAAGAGCATTCTGACTCTGAACTTTCTCTTCAAGGATCTCCAATTTACTCTAGGAGACATTCCCTGTTGCAAGTGCAACAGAGACAAAACACTGAACTGCTTGTTTTCCAACAATTGGAATGATGTGAGTTGGATTCCTCTTCCATACCTTATCTCCTTCACAGGTCATACTGGGATCCAGATGCAGAATATTACAAGCAGTTTCAAGAGACCTCAACTCAATCTTACTGCAAATACAGGAGGACTTGTTCCTTGGTACTGTTCATTCTTCTTCTCCTCTCTGAGCCCTCAGAAGCCCTTTGAGGAGCAAGAAAGCAAGACTAGATCAAGAGATTACCCCCTCACAAACATCTTGTTGTCATCACTGGATGAGGCAGTCATGCTGCGAATGTCAGACTGTGACTTTTGACAATTCCGGGACCTACTCTTAGAATTGAGGAAATGGGGGTTCTAAGGTTGACCCTTAGAGGCATACCTTCCCTTAACTTTATTCTTTAAGAAGAAGGTGTCTACACTGGATTGGATTGCAACCTCAGCACACACGGGAGACACAAAGCTAGGGGGAAAGATAGATATGTTGGAGGGTAAAGAGAGGATCCAGAGTGACCTGGATAAATTGGAGGATTGGGCCAAAAGAAATCTGATGCAGTTCAGCAAGGAGAAGTGTAGAGTACTGCATTTGGGACAGAAGAATCCTAAGCATTGTTGTAAGCTTGGGACCAACTGGCTAAGCAGCAGTACAGCAGAAAGGGACCTAGGGACTATAGTGAATGGAAGCCTGGATATGAGTAAACAGTGTGCCCTTGTAGCCAAAAAGGCTAACGACATAATAGGGTGCATTAGAAGGAGCATTTCGAGCAGATCTAGAGAAGTGATAGTTCCCTGAGAAGACTGAGGGGTGATTTAATAGCAGCCTTCAACTTCCTGATGGGGAGTTCTAAAGAGGAGGGTGAGAAACTGTTCTCAGTGGTGTCAGGTAGAAGAACAAGGTGCGATGGTCTAAAGTTACAGAGGAAGAGGTGTAGATTGGATACTAGGAAAAACTACTTCACCAGGAGGGTGGTGAAGCACTGGAATGTGCTGCCTATAGAGGTGGTGGATTCTCCATCCCTAGCGGTTTTTAAGTCTCGGCTTGACAAGGTCCTGGCTGGGATGACTTAGTGGGGGGTTGATCCTGCTTGAAGCAGGGGGCTGGACTAGATGACCTCCAGAGGTCCCCTCCATCCCTATGATCCTACAATTCACCCTCATCCAAAGTTCTTACCATAGGTGTTCTCAGACTTTTATATCAACCAAACTATTTACCATCCTTTTTTTTTTTCCATGAGCCTCATCAGTCTACACAAGAATCTACTTTCCATACACTAAATGGTAAGAGGGTGTTAGACCTGGGGTTGGCAAAATCACGTCAGGGTCTGGATCCAGTGCACCACGCATTTCTCTCTTGCCCATCCAGAGGATTAGCAGAGCGTGCACATTTACAGCCAGCTGCATGTTTTCAGCTGCCCCTCCTCCCGCACCTTGTTCCATCAGCAGCTGAGCTACTCCTAGGATTCTCCTGCTAGCTGTGCTGAGGGCGTGGGAGTGGAGGGAAGAGGATAGTGCTGAAGTCACAAGGTTCCCCTGCTGCTGTCCCTCCCATCTCTGCAGAGCGGGGATCAAGGAGAGGGAGACACACACCAGAGCTGCACCGGTCTGAAGCATGGATAGTAATGACTCAGCAGTGGGGAGCAAGGTAGGAGGGAGACAACAGAGCAGGACAGATTTTTCGTAGAGACAGAGGGTGGCGTTTCTCAGAAACTTATCCAACAGCGGCCAGTAAACACATTCTGTGTTGCTGTCACATATACACTGCAGCACACACTCAATCTGTGTCACAAAGTCTGTCTTTCACAGTGTTTCTCTTTCACACACATTCTTTGTCTTTCTCTCTCTCTCTCTAGCTCCGAGCCCTACCCCTTCGGGGGCAGCCCAGAGCCATCCTGCAACCAGTACCAAAAGTCATGGAGTGGCCCTCTGCAAAAATTATTGCCTGCCCCTGCATCAGAATTTTACTTGGCCAGAACTAGGCCATCTGTGGAAGACCCTAGACTCTTTGTTTCTCTTTCAGATCTAAAGGAGCCTGTATCTCCGCTCACAGACTTTCTCAGTGTATCTCTGGATGTATCATTGTCTGTTATGACTTTGTTGCAGTTACACCTCTCCTGAGAGTGACTGTGTACTCTACTAGATCTCAGCTTTTTTGGAAAAAAGAAGATTAAGGGGGGACATGATAGCAGTTTTCAGGTATCTAAAAGGGTGTCATAAGGAGGAGGGAGAAAACTTGTTCTTCTTGGCCTCTGAGGATAGAACAAGAAGCAATGAAACTGCAGCAAGGGAGGTTTAGGTTGGACATTAGGAAAATGTTCCTAATTGTCAGGGTGGTCAAACGCTGGAATAAGTTGCCTAGGGAGGTAGTGGAATCTCTATCTCTGGAGATATTTCAGAACAGGTTAGATAAGTGTCTATTGGGGATGGTCTAGGCAGTACTTGGTCCTGCCATGAGGACAAGGGGCTGGACACAATGACCTCTCAAGGTCCCTTCCAGTCCTAGCATTCTATGATTCTGTGATTATATACATATATGCAATACATTTTGATTGCTCAGACCTGCAGGGCTAAAACATGGTTGTTGGAGGTCACATTTTCTGACCGCTACACCCT
Source organism: Carettochelys insculpta (assembly GCF_033958435.1). Lineage (NCBI taxonomy): Eukaryota > Metazoa > Chordata > Testudines > Carettochelyidae > Carettochelys > Carettochelys insculpta. The sequence continues at coordinate 12,759,217 of NC_134138.1, forward strand.
AACTGATACTGCAAAATGAGATGTGGCGGTAGGCAACACATTTCTTTTTTCAGTGATGGGCTCTGTTCTGAAACTCTCACCTCATGAAAGTGCTGCTACAGAGTCACCTAAACTGGAGCACACGCAAAGGGCACAATTTGAAGAAGGAGCAGTTTACTCAGCTGTGCAGTAACTGGAGTTCTTTAATATGGAGTCCCTGCGGGTGCTTCACTATCCACCCTCCTCCCCAGTGCTTCAGTGCTGCCTCTGTGGGCTTTGCTGCAGAGAAAGAACTAAGAACAATTTGTGTGTGCTGCCCAGTATAGCCTAGGTATGAGTCATGAGGATGTTTAGGGTGCATGCCTGGGAACAACAAGCACTGCTGCCAAAAATCTCTGTTCAGAGGCCCAGGGACACATGCACTCCTAAAGTGGACACCACCCCACCCCCCGGGACACACAGCTCAGAAAACTCCAGTAGCTGTACAAGGTGAATAGACTACTTTCATATGTCATTTCAAAATAAGTAGTACTCCATGGTTGGTGAAGATATACATTATAGTAAAGAGATTATTCTGATCAAATAGCATTTTAGAATCATTCTGCATTGGTATAAAAGAACAGACATGTTCAAGGCACTGGCAAATCAAGCCCAAAAGAATCTGGTTGTATGTCCTTATATGCCCATGGTTCGGATGTACAGTAAAAGTTTGTTAAATGGAACCTCTTATTACAAAAGCATGTTTTCATTTAACAGCTGTTGCTTTAATGGGCAGATTTTGTATTTAATGAGTAAATCTGCTTCTTCCTTTCTAGTAACAATGCGTCAATTTGATCACCCCCACATTGTGAAGTTGATTGGAGTTATTACAGAAAACCCTGTCTGGATAATCATGGAGCTCTGTACGCTAGGGGAGGTATGATAAATGTCCAAGTATCTTCTTTCTTTTCCTCTTTTATTCTGCAGATACTTTCATAAGAGATTGAAGGAATGCTTATTTAGTGTAATGGATTGGGTTCTAAATATTGTACTTTAAGGCAAATTCATCAACCAAGTGAAGTTACAATATTATGGAATCAAATCCAGCCCTGGTGAAATTGGGCATAACTCCTCTGAAGCTAAGGGAGTTAGCCTATTTACATCAGGGCTGGTTTAGGCCACAGTTCTTGGAGATATTTTAAATTACTGGTATAATATGAAAACTACTTGTGTCAACTGAGAGGAGCAAATGGTTATATAGAGTAGAAAGAATGCTATTGTGAATTATTTTAAGTGTGTGCTCTAGACTGAAATTTGGACCAAAAAATGCAGTTTAAAGGATTATGAACTATAGTTTAAAAAACAAGATTAAGAATATCCCCTTAATTTTCTTGACTTCTACGTTGAGAGGTATAGGAGAGCAAATGGTGACCTTATTTGCTTTTTATTTTGCCAAGAAAACTGCGTTCATATGACTTGTCATGCAGTTACAGGACTAATAGTCATTGCCAGAAACTTATTTGGCACTGCCTAGGTAGGACCTTCATCGGTGGCAGCCTCCTACAACAGAATTTATGTATACAGTCAATGACATGGCATTAATCATAATTTTGGATTTGTAATTGTATTAGAATTTATTTAGCCAGTTTACAAAGACTTAATATGCTTGTTTGACCATAAGGTGTGAAATTTTAAATAAGCTTTATAAACAACATTTGTAAACATACATATACCCTGTTGTTTGATAATAGAAAAATGCTAGAATAACTTGTATTATGTGAGTGTCTCATGAGGAAAACCGTAGCAGACACACATCACAGTGAAATTATCCAAATTTCTTTGCCAGTCCTGAATGGCCTTTTTTGAGGTTTGCTCAATACCTCTGTAAATATGACCATTTAGCAAATGCAGTCCTGTAAAATAGTTTTATTAATACTGCACCTCCTGTTGGTGATTTCTACTACTGTCAGTAGTTGCTATCTGCAGGTGTTCCACCACCTATAATGCAGCTGATTGCATGTTCGTGAGTAGTGAGTTCTTTTCATAGTACATTGTTGATGCACCTACATTTCTTTTTTTGAATGTCCTTCTGTTTCTGGGATGAAGACTTCCCTCATTAATTTACACAAACAAGAGAAATGCTAAGCAATCTGCTAGCTTTAATACAGGAAAGTATGGCATCGGATTCAGTTTTTAGTTCCAACTCTATTTATCTAAATCAGACATTTATGAAAAACTTCAGAAATGAAGTAATTACATTGTTTGTAATGCAGTGCAAAAACACCTACATAAATTAAATTAGATTTGTCTATAGTGGGTATCGCAATTTGACTCCATTCCTTCATTCCAAGTTACCACTTCCCTTTATTTCCCATGTACTCCTTCTCAGCATACAGCTTTTGTCTCATCTGTTATAATCCTGTAAAGAAAAGCCATTTCTACACTATTGTGGTACAATTGCCTTTTATTGGATGTACTTTTCCAGAAAATGTATGTATTGTCTTTAGTTTCTCTGAGCTAAATCCAGGCCTCTAGTAAAATCTGTTCAATCATAGGCATAAATCAGTGCTACCCAAGCAATAATGATTTGGCCTGTGTTGAGACACGTCAGGTCTGGGTACCAGCCCCACGCGCTTACCTGCTGAGACTTTTCAGGCCAACTGCATGAGGAATTCCCAATGAATGAACATGTAGAGAGGTTAAGAATCACCTGACCCAAGTGGACCTAACAGTATGTGAGCTCTTTGGCTTCAAGAAAGGACTGGAATAGGGTGCAAAAATTGTATCCCACTTAGCTATTGCCTTTCACACCTTGGAGACCATCTGAATTTAGCCCAAACAGTGTGTGACACTCACTTTTTTTCTATTCCAGTTTAAAGAGGAGAATTGTGTACTGTTAAATGTAAAAAAACACACTGTTTGAGATTTTTTTCTTCTTTGGATTTATTTCTAATTTGTCGTGACCTTTCTCTCTTTTCTTTATCCAAAAGCTGAGATCATTTTTGCAAGTCAGAAAATACAGTTTGGATCTGGCCTCTTTGATACTCTATGCTTACCAGCTTAGCACAGCACTTGCCTACTTAGAGAGCAAAAGATTTGTACATAGGTAAGATTATCTCTCTATGAAAACTTTCAGTTTAAGCAAAAGGGTTCATAGATTATTAGATGCATACCAGAGCTGGCAGAGTTGCTGAATATTAGGTAAGTTCAATAGAGGAAATGTTTGGAGCACAGGTCAGCACTCTCTTATGGTTTCTTTTAATTTGTTTTCTTGATTTCCCCAGTTAGAAAAGTGTGTCACATGTGGAACAATATTTTAAGACTTAAAAATTCACTGTATGTATGTTTTTACATCAGCTTTGTGTTAAACTTTGTGAATTTTAAAAGAATACATTACAAAATACATTATTGACACAGGCTATCAAAACAGAAAGCAGTCAAGTAGCACTTTAAAGACTAGCAAAATAGTTTATCAAGAGTGACATCTGCTGGGCCTCAGCTATATTGACTTGAAGTAATTTTCTGGTTCTAGTCGTAAGACTGCGGGTTGCCAGCTGTCCTGTTGCTTTACAGTGCCAACATTTTTGAAAGCTATAGGTCAGCTGTAATCTTCAAGATAAAAAAAAAATCAAATCAGAGAGAGCAACAAACACATCCTGACATAAAGAACAGGGAAAACATAAATGTTTCTCTAGTGGAAATGCCTATGCTTATCCACCAACTGAATTTTAAAAGCATGCATGATGAGAGAAGGGAATTTTAGTTTAAGTTGAATTTAGTGCTTTACATACAGCCAACAATTTTCTACATGCTGATTCTATGTATACTACTTTGGAATCAAGCCTTTTATGTGTGTAAGTGTATAAAGGGTTTGTGTTTAAGTGGCATATAACCTTGGAAATGGCAGAGGCCAAGGAAGACAGAGATAGGCATGAGAATTTTGGTCAAGTGCTCTTGACTTTATTAAAATCTCTATCAGCAAAAGAAAATTTGTAAAGGTAGCTTGTCCTGGCAGTAGTGCAGAAGGCACCCTACTCTAAGCTACCACTGACTATCACCAACCTGCTTTGGTGCTGAAAGTCAAAGTTCTTTACAAGTCCCAAGCATAAGCAGCCTACTTGAATGCAAGGCCTACAGTCCACATAGGCAACTGCATGAGAGAACCTCCGGGCCTTGCCCTGAGAACATTTGGCTCCCTGCAAATTCAAGCTCTTTCTGCAAAGGGAATGAGTTGATACATGCTTTTAGGAAGGACATAACCCCAATTCCTGACTTTTGTGGTGACAAATACTCTCCCTTCTCCCCCCAACTAATTCTGTCAAATAGCTGCTAAGACCTGCCACCTAATTTTTTGCTTCAGTGTCTGTAAATACATGAATTATGAAACGTGTACTTACTCACCAAATGCAGTGTGCCAATGTAGTATGATAATTGATCATGCATATTGTTGGTTATCAAAAGGTAGAAATAATGCTGGTGCTAAGAGTGTGTTCATCCCTTTACCCTGAGTGATGTTGAATGCAGTAATAACTTAATCACATAGACAGGCCCACTAATGGCAATTCCAGGTCCCAAAATTCTGAGCAAAAAACAAATGGCTCCCTGCCCCTTTCCTTAGCCAGGTCCATAAGCATCCTCCCACTTCTCTCCCCTGCTGCCACCCTCCACCCTGTGTGCCCCTGGAGAAGCCCCAAGTGCCCCACACTCTGCTAGAAGAGCCCCAGGTTGCCCCAGCCCTGTCCACACCACATTCAGATGCATCGCAGGGCAGCTGCACCATGTCTCCCCTCTCTTCCCTGGACCCAACCGGCTTGCTCTGGGGATAGCTGCAGCAGCATCTCTTGGTTGAAAGATACTTTTATATCTCTCATGCAGGCTTTGGGGTTGAGTAATCCCACTCTAGAACCTGCATGGAGCATATCAAAAGTGTCTTTTAATCAAAAGATTATTTTTGCAGAGCTACCACAGCGGCAACTAGTGTCCCTTGGCTCTTTTAAATCGCTGGGCCCTTGGACAATTGTCCCCTCCCTTCCCTCAACCCATCAGCATCCTTGCACATAAAAATTGAATTACTTATATGGGCAGCATTAAGACCTCTATACCCTATTTGGGTATCATTGGTTATATACAATAACAATGTTGTGTTCTTGGCCCAGACATCATAATGAACAATGTAGTTTTGTTCTCTCCACAGGGTGAGTTGACACCTCTGGTTTCTAACAAATGTTCAGTGTTTTTAAGAAAGTTTGAATCTAAAAAAAGAGGTGACTACAAATGATAATGTCTGGTTTGTTTGGCAGGGATATTGCTGCTAGAAATGTGCTTGTTTCCTCCACTGACTGTGTGAAATTAGGTGACTTTGGTTTGTCGCGTTACATGGAAGACAGTACTTATTATAAAGGTAAGAAGTCAGTACTTACTGGACAGCAGTAGGGTTAGAATTTTTCTTGCTGGTCACTGAGTTGATTTGCTAATCACAGGAGTTGAACATATGCAAAGGAGATATACTGATCAAAACAATTAGTTTAAGGAAATCTGTGTAATTGCATAACAATACCAAGTTAAACAGCTGAACAGATGACAATAAACTCTCTCATAAAGCTATAAAAAAATCATTTGGTCTAATTTAAATTAGCAAAAGACAGTAAATTCAGTTACAAATATAATTCCAGTTGAGATGGCATTTCACTGCTTCTTTTGCAACTCTTAAAACTTTTCTACTTAACCGTTTAATTCCCTGCAAATAAAAAGTAAATCTACCTCATGCTAGCTTGCCTCGCAGTAACTGACTGTGTGGACTCTGCCAATCTGCATGAAGCATTTATTAACACACTTTAATCTGTTCCTATTTCAAAGTGGAGTAGGTCAGAGCACACTAATGAACCGTAAGTGTGCATCAGGAGAGTCCAACCAGATGATTGGGTCCACAGGAATAGTTCAGTTGCAGTCGATTCACACCCCACTTTGAAGCAAATTAAAAGTTCATGTACACAAACCTTCAGAGTATCAAAGGTTACCTGTGGTTATGAAACTCATTTAGTATTTGCCCATATTCACGCCATGACCCAAGTACCTGAGGGTGAGTTCAAGGCAACCTGAACATTATCTACAGTGAGTTTGGAATAGGGGCATTTAGGTTTGAAACATACCTTTTTTCCTTTTTTAGTTTCTTGTGCAAAGCCTGACCGTGTTGTTTGCTGGTGGTAGTTGGCCCTAGATTATTTTGCAGAAGAACATCTACATTGAGATCTTATTAGCTTTAATAATGGCCTTTTCCTCTCATCTACCCATAGCTTCCAAAGGAAAATTACCTATCAAGTGGATGGCTCCAGAGTCAATCAACTTCCGACGTTTTACCTCAGCTAGTGATGTGTGGATGTTTGGTAAGTGACTGTGGATGATTGTTCTCTCAAATAAAATGTTGGCGGAGAAGATAATATTTAAAGCCTGAAATTGAATTGAATCCTCACAATACTGGGCTGAGACTGAAGTCTTGTTCTGGCTTTCTCTCCTTCCTACTCTCCACTCACTCTGACTGTGGTTCCAATCCCTTTTTGTGCGTATAGTTCCCCTCATTACTTTGCCTCCTGCCATGTTAAAAAATGATGAGGTTGAGTGAATATAGGAGTGATAGGAATGCCTTCCATCTTCCATGATCCTGTGCCATTCACTGTGTAAACCATTCCTGTTTTGCACCAGTCTGATCTCCCAGTCTCAAACAGAGACTAGAAAAGCTGTGACAGGCAAAGAGTGTATAAATATGAGAAAGTTATGAAGGAAAATCAGCTTGTTCTCTGTAAGACAAAAGAGTTCTAAGTAATATAAAGCAAAACTGTATGGGTGTGTCTACACTGGCACAAATCTTCAAAATAGGCATGCTAATGGCCATTTCGAAGATTACTAATTAAATATTCAGCACCTCATTAGCATTAGGACGCTTCCGGCCGCAGCACTTTGAAATCGCGCAGCTCGGCACAGCTACATGAGGGTCCTTTCGAAAAGGACCCCTGTGTAGCTGCGCTGAGCCACACACTTTCAAAGCACTGCGGCCAGAAGTGTCCTAATGCTAATGGAGCACTGAATATTCAATTCAGTGCCTCATTAGTAATCTTCAGAATATGGCTATTTCGAAGATTTGTGCCCGTGTAGACACAGCCTATGTGATTTAGCAAGATTAATGATTTTGAAAAAAGGAATCTGTAATTGCGGTATAACGTATCTTTTCTCTCTGGTGTAGAAAAGCAATGCAGGTAGAATAGTCTAGCTGCTCATAGGTCAACAGGCTCCTTCTCATTACACATGGAACACAACTTCAACAGAAACTACAATTTCTCACGTAGTTTTGACAAAAAAAATTGAACAAATGTCAATAGTAAAAACTGTCAAAGTATAAAAATACCATGTACCCATGAAAACAAGCCACTGTTCAATAGACAGTAGGACAAGCATTCTGTAAAAATGTAGATTTGAATATGAGCAACCAGGTCAGACTTATGAGCAAGAAGAAGTAGTTAAATCTGAAGCCTTTCAAATTGCCTGCTTGAAATGAGCTAAATGTAAGTCAGACGACTGCTTTTTTGTTTTGATTGTATATAGGCTAACACAGCTATCTCTCTGTTACTTAGCCTATTAGTATGTTTTTAGAGATGTAGGTAACTTAGCACAATGCTCTTTTCTGTGGTCAGCATGTGGATTGTACAATAGGAGCTATACAAAAAAGATAGATTAGCCAGATCATTGTCTCATCTTCGAATCAGTTGCGTTTGGTGAGGTGGTTGTATGTACTGGAAAAGTGCATTAGAAGATTCGTTAACCATGTGCATTCCGGAGAAAGGACTGTCCATTTTTACTGCCAGTATTGCACTTCAGTATCAACTTCATTGTCTTAAGTTTTAACATGAAATTTATCATTCAGGAACCCAGATTTCAGTTACTTGCTCACTTTAAGAGATTTACTGCTTTTTTGTTTCCAAGGTGTGTGTATGTGGGAAATTTTAATGCATGGAGTAAAGCCCTTTCAAGGAGTGAAGAACAATGACGTGATTGGTCGAATTGAGAATGGTGAACGGTTACCAATGCCTCCAAACTGCCCTCCTACTCTCTACAGCCTTATGACGAAGTGCTGGGCTTATGATCCCAGCAGGCGACCAAGGTTTACTGAACTTAAAACACAGCTCAGGTAGGGTGTATTTTTTAAATTACTATTTCTTTGATTTGAAATATGATTTGATTATCTCTTTCATAAAATGATTTTCTTTCCAAGGAAAGTAGAATGCATAGTGTGCTGGGCTGGTGCCTTGAGAGGGTTGTTTTGTTGTTATAAATCTAGGCTATATCAACTGAAATCAGTGGAATTACACATGACGTTAAATCCGAAGTAACTAAGATCCAAACCTCTTCTTCCCTTCTCTTCCCTTCCTTTCCTTTTCTCGCCACAGAGGGCTATATTAAGAGTATGTTTGTAGGCATAGTTAGGCATGTTAGGGATCCTCAGAGTTAGAGGTGGAAAGAATTTGCTGGGATCATATAGTTCATCTCTCTTGAAACAGCACAGAAATTTCACTTGTCTTTTAATTACCCTGAGTGTAGGTTTCACACTTGAGTGCCTTGAGTTTGGCATCCAAAGAAAAACTTACAGAGCTACCTAAGGAATTACGGTACACAAGTTCCACTGAAAGTCACTGGTATTGGTGCTCCTCAACCCTCAGGTACTTGAAGTTGCCCACCTTAAATACACGCATAGGGTCGTAAATAAAAGTGGCCAGATTGTAAGAGGCACAGAAAGCTGAGAGTTCATCTTGTTGAATTTAGTCAGAGCAGCTGATACTCAAAATATCTGAAAATAGGAATATGACAAAATTTAATTAAATGCCAGATTTTAAGACACCCAAGTTTGCAATTTATGGCTCCAGTTTGTTAATATTCAGATCTGCAGATACATAACATTATCGGTAAGTAAAATATTCTTGAAATTGGAAGTAGGCTGGAATTCTTACATGAAATTTTCAAATCTCCTCATAAGATAGAGCATAATAGCAATCCTCTATTATTGGTGCCATTATCAGTAAAGCTCTGAGATCTGAGTACAGTGTTGGTGGTGATATTGTGGTCTTCCACAGAGTTAAACAGTAACTAGGTGCAATACCAAAGAAAAACAGGTATTCTGTATGAAAAATGAGGCAAAAAATGAATCTAAAAGGAATAGCTGGTGAAATGGGAGGTAGATAGTCCATTACATACCTACTTACATATATATCAGAGAGATAGCCATGTTAGTCTGGAGCTTTGAGAACAACAAGAAGTCTTGTGGCACCGTATAGACTAACAGATATTTTGGAGCGTAAGCTTTCATGGGCAAAGACCTGCTTCTTCAGATGCATGAGTGGGGGGGGGGGTTTCAGAGGGGTATTTTAGGTGTGGGGTCCCAGTAAGAGGGACCAGTAACACTTCAATCTCCCTGGATACTCAGTGGCAGATTTAAGGGTGACAGTCCTGAAACAAAAAATTTTCAAAAATCAAATGGAGAGAGAAATGTCTGAGCTAAAATTTATTTGCAAATTTGACTCCATTAACCATGGATTAAACAGAGACTGGGAGTGGTTTGCAAAAGTCAGCTTCTCTGCTCTGGGTGTTCATATCTCCCCATTAGACTCTGACAAAGGCTCACATCCCCCTATCTGAACAAAAAGCAGTCAAGTAGCACTTAAAAGTCTAGAAAAATAGTTTATTAGGTGAGCTTTCGTGGGACAGACCCACTTCTTCAGACCTATCTATCCCCCTATCTGACCTGACTTGCTTTTTCCTCTTTTGATAAGTACTGTTGATACTGGGCCATTTCCACCTTGCTGAATAGACCTTGTCAGCTCTGGCCCTCCCTCTTACTGGGACCCCACTCTTTAAATACCCCTCTGAAACCACCCACGTCCCCACTCATGCATCTCATGAAGCAGGTCTTTGCCCACGAAAGCGTATACTCCAAAATATCTGTTTGTCTCTAAGGTGCCACAAGACTTCTTGTTGTTCTCTGCTTGCATATGTAAATCATGCAGTGACTGGAAGACATTCCCAAGGGACTTGGCAGATATCTTCAGCTGGATAATTATTGGTCCCTCACATTCTCAATTAGTTCTGTGTGTATTTTTATTTGGTGTATATTATGGCACTTCTCAGGAGTAATCTCACTGCCTCCTGTCCCTGGATATGTCCTGGGGGTCATATGTTAATTAATATGTTAATTAATTCAGATCAGTATGGTTTTATGGAAAATAGATCCTGTCAGACTTTTTTTTATGAGATTACTAATTTTGTTGATACAGGTGATAATGCTGTTATAATATACTTTAAATGTTTGTATGCATTTGATTAGATAACACACAACATTTTGATTTAAAATGACCCCAAAGTGTTAATTTTATAACATGGCCCATGTTAAATGGATTAGAAACTGGCTAACTGATAAGTCTCGAACTGTAATTGTTAACAAGGAATTGTCAGCAAGCAGGTGTTTTCAGTGAGATTCCCCAGGGATTAATTTTTGGTCTTACATGATTTATCATTTTATGAGTGACCTGGAAGAGAACATAATATTATCACTGATTAACATTTGTAGATGACAAAACTGGGGGGATGCTCACTGATTCAGAGCAACCTGTAGCACTTAGAAAATTGGGTGTAGCCAGACTGTGTATTTTAAGGTGGCTAAAGGGAAGTGTACCATCTAGGAACAAAGAATGTAGACAATATGGCTGTGTCTACATTAGCCAAAAACTTCAAAATGGCCATGCAAATGGCCATTTTGAAGTTTATGAATGAAGCGCTGAAATACATATTCAGTACTTCATTAGCATGTGGGCGGCCACGGCACTTCGAAATTGACGTGGGTTGCCGCTGTGCGGCTCGTCCAGACGGGGCTCTTTTTCGAAAGGACCCCGCCTACTTCGAAGTCCCCTTATTCCCATCTGCTCATAGGAATAAGGGGACTTCGAAGTAGGCAGGGTCCTTTTGAAAAGGAGCCCCATCTGGACGAGCCACGCGGCGGCAACCCACATCAATTTCGAAGTGCCGCGGCCGCCCGGATGCTAATTGCATGGCCATTTCGAAATTTTTGGCTAGTGTAGACATAGCTTATATGTGTACAGAATGGAGGACATTGTCCTGGAGAGCAGTGACTGTGAGAAACATTTGAGGATCAGGGTTGATAATCAGCTGAACACTAACTCTCCAAATGATGCTGTGGCCAAAATAGCTAATGTGATCCTGGGATACATAAATAATATTGTCTCTAATGGAAGTAGTGCAGTTATTTTACCTGTACATTTGCTGCTGCCATGACCACTGCTGGAATATTGTGTTGAAAATAGGTGACTTGATTACCCTCTATAGCTATCTATGGGGGGAACAAATGTATAACAGGGCCTTCAATTTAGTAGAGAATGGTATAAAACAATGATTACAATGTTCACTTCTGGCCTTGGAACATTTAAATCTACGAACTCCCCTGGCCAAAAGAAATACTAGTACACCCCTGCTAGGCCTCACAGGCCTGCTGTCTCTGTAGAGGTTAGCACAGGCAAAACTCTAATTCTTCTTTGAGTGGTCCCCATGGGTGCTCCACAATAGGTGTCAGGCTCGCCCGGCGCCGCAGATCGGAATTCTTCTAGCGGTTTCTACTGGATCGCACATGCGCTGACGCACGCCGCTCCCTTGCGCGCCCCCGGCCATGTGCGCGATCCGGTCCCCGCCAGTTCCTTCTCAGCCGCCATCGGCTGCAGACGGAATCCGTTCAGGCTAAAGCCAGAGACAGATAAGATAGTTGTTTTTACGTGTAGTTTGTTTGTTTTGTCACTATCCAAAAAAAAAAAAGAGAGAGAGAAAGAAAGAGAATATTAGCTAGAAGAAAGAAGAGGAACAAAGGAGAGAGGGGCGGACAAGAAGGCTAGTTAAGCCGTCCGCTGCCCCGCAGGCCGGTGATTGTTATTTTGGGTGAGAAAGCACTGATTAGTGGCTAAGTACCCTATTAACAGTAAAGACTCACCGTGATGCCCTCCTTGGGGTTTAAGAAGTGTGAGTCATGCTGCGAAGCTATGCTGGCCTCCTATGGGCATAGTGGATGCATTCGCTGCCTGGGAGAGTCACACGTTACCCAGAAGTGTTCCCACTGCACTAAGCTTACAGCCAGGGCCAGGAAAGACAGAGAGATGAGGCTCAAAATGATCTTGTTTGATAAGGCTCTCCAGCTGGAACCGCCGGAGAAGCCTCACGCAGAAGGGCCATCTGGGTTGCATAAAAGGAAGGCAGCCTCCTAGACCCCCTCGGTGCAGAAGAGGAGGAAACTCTCCCCGGCTTGATCCTTGCCGGCAGGCCCAGCGGGCAGGACGAGCAGAACACAAAGCCCCCAGCTGCGAGCTCATGAAAGCGGCAGCGCAGCAGCGCACGTCGCAGAGGCTGAGCCTCCGATTACACAACAGATGGCACGCAAGGCGCCGCGAGCGCCAGCGAGGCAAGCGCCGGAATCGGCGGCGCCGACGCAGGCGTCACCGGCCCCTGCGGCGCTGACGACACGGGCACCCGGCACGGAGCCTACCAGTGCCAGAGGAAGCTACCCGCGTGGCACCGCAGCTGACTGTGCCGAGCGCGGTGCTGACAACAGGGCCGAGATCCCCAGCACAGGAAGGGGCAGCGCCCACCCCGCAGGGCAGAGGCAAGGCAAAAGCAAAAACTCGGCACCTCAGTCCATCTCCAGGCACGGCTGCGCTGCCCTTATCACCTAGCCCCCCCACCGAGATACACACGCCGCACCGACAGGCTGTAACTTCACCGGCTTATCTAGGACCTCCCTCTCCGTTCCTCCAACCAATTTTGCCATGGCTTGGGCCACCTTCACCATTTCTGGGCATGGATCCCTTTGAGTACTATCACAAACCAGCTTCACCACTATCTATGTTGTCGCAGAGGTCCTGCTCTCCCAGACATCATGGGTACACTCCCCGATCGTGGTCCAGGTCTCCATCACCGGGCCCTTGCCCATGCTGCTATGGTCGTCCTCATCATGCTGAACACAGACACCGCAGGTCTAGATCCAGGGGCAGGTCCTCCCCTGCTTCTCATCAATACCCCCGTGTACACTCTCACTCTGGGATGGGAACACAGTTGTCTCAGGGGGAGTTAGGTCCAGAATCCCGAGACTTTCCTTCACAATCCTCCAGGGAGCAAGTATATCATCGACCTCGGGAGCCAGAGCATTTGAGGGAGGTTTACCCAGTGGTTCCTCCTCATCCTCCCCAGATGAGGCCATGGCCCCCGGGGATGTCTCCCCCCTGGATGACCTTAAACAATTCCAGGAGCTGATCAAAAGAGTAGCTTTCACACAGGACATTCAAATAGCAGAGGTGCAGGCGAAGCATCATAAACTCCTGAAAAATTTGAGACCCCCGGCTTCATCTAAAATTGCTATCCCACTGGACGAAGCCATTATGGAGTCAGCCACTAACATATGGCAGACCCCGGCCTCTATTCCGCCTACGAACAAGAGAGTGGATAAGAAGTACTTCGTCCCAGCCAAGGGCATGGAGTTCCTCTTTAGTCACCCGCAACCCAATTCTTTGGTGGTCGAATCGTCCCAGCAGAGGTCGAAGGCATCTCAGTACAAATTGGGGGGGTCGGATAAAGATGCTGAGAAGCTAGAGCTGTTTAGCAGGAAGGTATATTCCTCCTCTACCCTATTATTGAGAATGGCAAATTACGCGGCACATCTATCAAACCACAACTTTGACAGTTACTCCAGACTTACTCCCCTCATGGATTCACTCCCAGAAGACAAGAAGCCGGTGTTAAAGGCAATTGTTCAAGAGGGCTATGCAGCGTCGCGGACGGGAGTCCAGATTGCCCTGGACGTGGCAGACACAGCGGCACATTCAACAGCTGCAACAGTGGTAATGCATAGGGAATCCTGGCTCCAGACATCTGGTATCCCCAGGGACCTGCAGGCGAAGATCGTGGATCTTCCCTTTGATAAACAAAAGCTGTTTGCGGACTCAACCGACTCGGTCCTCCACTCCAGCAAAGACTCGATGGCCACACTTAGAACCTTGGGTATTTATACTCCCCCATACAAGAAGAAGAAATTTTATCCTCAGCAAAGACTACGCTTACCAACCACAGCGTTCTCAATATCAGCAAGGCTATGACCAAGGGCGCCATCAACAGCAGCAGCAGCAGTACAGGACTCCCAGGCGACGTTCTCAACAAAGCCATACACCCTCGGGGCAGGCCCAGAGACAACAAGTTTGACGGGTATGTCGGGGGCTGCACTATCAACACCATTGCTCACTGCCATTCTCATCTCATGTTCCATCATCACCTCAAACCGTTCCACTCCCAATGGCAAAAGATCACCACAGACAAATGAGTGCTAGAGATTATAGCCACGGGTTACACGATCCCTTTCCAGTCCCTTCCACCGACGAAGCCTCCTGCCAGGCCTTATCTCAGGGATGCTGCCCACGAGGCGAGGCTCAAGCAGGAGGTGGATCACCTTATGTTCATAGGGGCGGTGGAAAGAGTGCCGGAGCAATTCCAGGGGAAAGGTTTTTATTCATGCTACTTCCTAACAGAGAAGAAAACAGGAGGCTGGAGGCCGATCTTGGATCTGCGGGGCCTCAACCGTTACGTGCGCAAGCAACGCTTTCGGATGATCACAGTTGCCTCCATACTTATGGCACTGGACGATGGAGATTAGTTTGCAGCCCTCAACTTACAAGATGCTTACTTTCATATAACAATCCACCCAACACACAGATGCTTCCTCCGCTTCACGGTCGGCAGGGAACATTTCCAGTAAAGGGTTCTTCCGTTCGGCCTATCCTCGGCTCCCAGAGTCTTTACCAAAACCCTGGCAGTGGTATCAGCCTACCTGCACAGACAGGGGGTGTTTATTTTCCCATATCTGGACGACTGTCTGCTGAAAGGGGCCTCAAAGGCAGAGGTCTTACGCATGATACGTGGCACCGCGGACACATTTACTTCGCTGGGCCTAGTTATCAACCTTGCAAAGTCAAAGACCGAACCCACGCAAGATATAGAGTTCATAGGGGCATGCATAAACTCTATCACAGCAAGAGTATACCTGCCCGACGCCCGCTTCCGCGCCATCAACTCACTGGTGCAAGTCATGACGTACAGCCCCATGGTGCCGGTCCTAACGTGCCTGCAGCTGTTGGGGCACATGGCGGCAGCGACGTTTGTGGTACAGAATGCCAGGTTACACTTGCGAAGCCTGCAGCATTGGCTGGCAAGTGTTTACAAACCGGCATCCCACACTGTCCACAAGGTAGTGTCGCCCACGACAGAGGTGCACAGATCCCTAGCATGGTGGGAAAATCCCAAGAATCTGCTAGTGGGGGTGCCTTTTCACCAACCACAAATTTCTGTCTTTCTTACTACCGACACCTCCCACATAGGATGGGGAGCGCACATTGGCAGCAAGGTGATGTAAGGACTATGGTCCCCTGCGGAACAGACACTGCACATAAACATACTGGAGCTCAGAGCAGTGTTCAACACGTGCAGACATTTTTGAGATTACCTGCATGGCAAAGTAGTCGGGATCAATACCAACAATACCTCCACTATGTTCTACATCAATCGACAAGGAGGGGCACGATCCCGTGCGTTATGTGCGGAAGCAGTCCGATTGTGGAACTGGTGCATCGCCAACAATATAACGTTGAAAGCCTCGTACTTGCCGGGCGCTCACAACGTGAAGACAGATCAGCTGAGCAGGCGTTTCGCACTCACGCACGAATGGCAGATCCGCTCCGACCTGCTACGGCGCATATTTCGTACATGGGGGTTTTCCCTAAGTCGATTTGTTTGCCACCCAGTACAACAAGAAGTGCCCCCAGTACTGCTCCAGAGCAGGAATAGGGTGGGGGTCCCTGGGGGACGCATTCATGATTTCATGGAAGGGCCCTCTACTCTACGCGTTTCCCCCCACAACGCTTATCCACGAGGTTCTGCAGAAAGCCAGAAGGGAGAGAGCTCGCATGATACTCATAGTCCCAACTTGGGACCGGCAATAATGGTTTCCCTTGCTTCTGCGCATGTCGGGTCGTCCACCACTTCCCCTACCGGTGGCGCTGGACTTACTCACGCAGGCTCAGGGGTCCATAGTGCACCCGCACCCTCAGCGCCTGAGAGAGCACATGTACGGAGGGAGTACAACAAGTCCTGGAGTGTAGCCGAAGGACCTCCACCAGGAGGACTTATAAACAGAAATGGACTCGACTTACACCTGGTGTTCCGCCAAGCAGTTAGCTCCCCTTGACGTTCCTATACCGATAATACTAGAATACCTATTGGACCTCAAACGAGACGGGCTTTCTCTATCCTCACTAAAGGTCCACCTCGCTGCTATATCAGCTTTTCGGCATACAGAGGAAGGGCCCACTGTATTCGCCCACCCTATCATCACAAGGTTCTTGAAAGGGCTGGTAAACCTTTACCCCCCTCGAAAACTGCTTCCGCCGTCGTGGAGTTTGTACTTGGTGCTCAGCACTCTATCGGGACCACCCTTCAAACCATTAGCCACGGTACCCCTCCGACTCCTTACGATGAAAACAACCTTCCTCCTTGCGATTACATCAGCCCGCAGGGTGAGCGAGCTCACAGCAGTGATGGCAACGCCGCCCTGCACAGTATTCTCAGAGGAGGCAGTAACCCTACGGTTACACCCAGCCTTCGTTCCAAAAGTTTCTTCGGAGTTCCATCTTAACGAACCAATAGTTTTACCATAGTTTTACCCGAAGCCTCACAGTTCCAGCAAGGAGGCGCGCCTACATCTCCTAGACGTGAGAAGGGCCTTGGCCTTCTACATAGACAGAACTAAGTCCTTCTGGAAAACGGACAGGCTTCTAGTGTCTCTCGCTCCCAGGTCAAAAGGGGAAGGCCTCTCTTCACAGAGAATTTCAAAGCACATCGTGTCCTGTATAAAACTGTGCTACAAGCTTCAAAAGACCCCCTTGCTAGCCCCGCCCAGGGCTCACTCCACCAGAGCGGTGGCGGCATCAACGGCCTTCTTCAAGGGAATCGCGCTGAAAGACATTTGCAGAGCGGCGACTTGGTCATCCTACGACACCTTCGCCAAGCGTTATGCCCTGCATCGGGTGTTCGATGAGGATACCCGTCTGTCGACAGCAGTCCTCTCGGGGGCAAGCTGCACATGAATCGATTACCCACCTCCTTATTTGGGTTACTGCTGGGTAGTCACCTATTGTGGAGCACCCACGGGGGCCACTCGAAGAAGAAAGAGAAGTTACTCACCTGTAGTAACGATGGTTCTTCGAGATGTGTCCCTGTGGGTGCTCCACCACCCGCCCATCCTCCCCGCTTCAGAATCTCTGTCTGGTGTTTTTCAGGAGCATCCAAGGCGGTTGGTCAAGGAACTGGTGGGGACCGGATCGCGCACATGGCCGGGGGCGCGCAAGGGTATGGCGCATGTCGGCACATGCGCGATCCAATAGAAACTGCTAGAAGAATTCTGATATGCGGCGCCGGGCGAGCCCGACACCTATCGTGGAGCACCCACGGGGACACATCTCGAAGAACCATCATTACTACAGGTAAGTAACTTCTCTTTCTTCAGGCTTCTCCTTCCCTAGGGTGTCTAGCCCCTGGTCCACTGGATGCTTGCAGTATTTGCAGATTTGCTGCTTCTGAAGAAAAGCTAAACCCCAGCTTACCAATTCAACCTCAGATCACCTCTGTGTGGAACACACAGCACTTAGTTACATTTATAATGAAGTCAAGTATGTCAGCAGTTCTCAGACTGGGAGTCTTAATGGAGTTGCCAGGGCTGAATTTAGATTTACTGGAGTCTGGGGCCAGAGCTGCAATCTTAGCCCCGCTACCTAGGGTTGAAACCCAAGTGAGAGTTAACATTATAGGCAGGAACAACAAGAAGTCCTGTAGCACCTTATAGACTAACATCTGTTAGTCTATAAGGTGCCACAGGACTTTTTGTTGTCAAAGATACAGACTAACACAGCTTCCTCTCTGATACTTATAGACAGGCGGAGATGTGGTGCTGATGAACCAAGTAGAGCAAGGTGTTAGCAAAAGAAGATAGCATGATTACACAGTGGAGATATATGTATTACATTGTGTCGTTGACTAAACTTCTTGTCAGTGTGAGTGAGAGGAGTTGTAAATGATGTGAACAAAGAGACCAGAATTGAGAGAGCACCCAATCCATGGGTAAGGGGCAAGGTGAGGCTGGCCCATGACTAACAGGAACTGTGGAGGTGGGAACTGAGGAGGAGACACTGAACCACAGGAAGTAAAAAATCAGTAGACATCCTGAAACCATGGGTAAAGGAGAAATTAAGGACAAGGACAGAAGTAAGATTCCAGAAAACATACTGCAGGCATGATGGAGACTTGTGGAGTTGAAATCTGTTCTTCCACCAGGGCTGGGAGAGTTGAAGCAGCCTGTAGTGGGAGAGATCTCTCCTGCAGTTTCAGAACTGATGACCCTTGTCTGCTGGCGGATCCACAATTGACTGAGGAATGGCCCTTCAGCTGCACGAGGGTCCCTAGGGTTTCTTTGCACTCCACAAAGACTATATCATTCCTTTAGTAATTAAGTTATTAATTTCAGTACAGTGACGCAATCAGCCAGTTAGAGATCATGTTTCAAAACTCAGTCCCATGAGCTTGAAAAAATAAGCCATTTCCGTGTTGGCTCTGTGTGTATAAGCTGTTGCTGCTGTTTTCTGGATACCTGCCAGACTACCTGCATTTGAAGCAAGATTAATTCTGTACTCTGGATCCAATGCTATAAGTGATCAGGTTCTTCACAAACTCGTTGTTCTTCCTTATTGTAATGACAAAAGTCTACTGCTTTGCAAAGAAAAATATTTTTTCTTCAACATCTGAATTAGCACTGGTGGGAGCATGAGCACTTCTCAGATACTCAGTTTTTCATCTGATGTTTTACCCATTTCATATCTATTTGTGATATCTGGATGTGTCTTTGTAATTCCAGATAGCCCCACAAGTGTTATTTGCCACTTCCTATGTCTCCTGTCCATGTGTGAAGCAGCCACATCA
Source organism: Carettochelys insculpta (assembly GCF_033958435.1). Taxonomy (NCBI): domain Eukaryota; kingdom Metazoa; phylum Chordata; order Testudines; family Carettochelyidae; genus Carettochelys; species Carettochelys insculpta. The sequence continues at coordinate 12,778,282 of NC_134138.1, forward strand.
AGCTATGTTCATACATTTGCAAGACAGTATGCTCTAGTGCAAGACTGTTCTGCTGATGCCTCCTGACTGATCAGTTGTCTGTTCAGCTACCCTCTTACTTAGGTACTGCTGGCCAATCATCCACAATAGGACTGTCACCCAGAGAAGAAGAGGAGGCTGCTTACCTGTATCTGGAGGCTCTTTGAGATATGTGGTACCCATCTGCATTCCATTTTCCATCCTCCTTCCCCTGTGTTCTTAATCTTATTTGATTCGTGGTAAAGAAGCAACTGAGCAGGGTCCACACCTCCATTTATCCCTTCAGTTGGAGCCATGAGGTGGACTAGGGTATATACATGGACCAGCAAACACAACGTTAAGATTCTCTGGCTCCAGGCTCATGATGTGTAAGCATAATCCATGATGGAATGTAGATAGGGACCACACCTCCCAATGAACCTACTCTTACAGGTAAATAACCTCCTCTTTAAATCATAAGTTTTCATCCTATTTTTCATTTATACTTTTTGCTGTTTTCCTAAAGAGCAGAAAAGTTTGAACCTTATTGGTTAATAACCATTAAAATGTTGATCTGCAACTAAATATTGCCTTGACTTTAGTTTGGTACTTCATGCCAAGCAGGAGGATACAGTATATCTAACACATTTATTTAAGAAATTATATACCTTACCATCCATTTATTCAGATTCTTAACCTTTCCATTTTCATTATGTCAGACAATGAGGAATGATGCATTTCATGTTTATTAGAAAATTATTTATCCCAAATTTATGTCATGCTCTGTTTGGATAGAAATTGGAATTTGATTAAAATGCAAATAATAGCATTTTTAAATAGATTAAACCTGCATTAAATGCAGGATGTATATGAAAAAATGCTTATAGAACATGATTTGCAGTTAAAACTGACTTATTTAAACAAAAGAAGCATTATCTGTAGTTAGTGAATTTAACTAATTGTTTCTGGTCGTCATGGCCAAGATCCTCAAACTAATTAAATAATCTGAAGACAATATTCTTTCTGCACTTGCAGAGGAGGATACACTGTCAAAAGATGGTTTAGCACTTCAACAAACACTGATTCCAGGTGTTTAGCAAGTCAGTGATTTGCCTTTCATTTAAAACTTTAACAACAAACATACTTTTTAATAGTATTTTTATTTAATTTAAATCTTTTCACAGTAGTAGATTATAACAACTTCAAGACACAGGTTGTCATAATTTCAAATATAATTTTAAATGTCTAGTTTTTGAAGTATTTAATTTACACTTTAAAGATCAGATTCAATTATAAATCTGAGGGGTTTTTAATTTTTTTTAAAAATAATTGATTTTTATCCACACTGCAAAACAGTGTATTTTCCTTTGAAGATGTCCATTAAGAATGGATTGGAAAGTGGCATAAATGACGACTGAGTAGAGAATAGGGTGACATACATTGATAAACTGCTTTTTTGCATTTGTTGAGCTTGTCCTCTAGATAGTACACCAGCAAACTTCTTAGAAATTGCAATTAAAATGTCAGCATTTATCATCTGTTTCCACACAGTGATAGCTGAGATACTAGAATTACTTTTTCTCCCTTAAATATAAAAACAAAAAACTCAAATAACTCTTGGGTGGAAACTATTGGTAAAGGATGTTGTCTTTTTAATGAGATGTTCCAGAAATATATTCCAGTAAAGGGCTCTGTATAAGTAAAATTAAATTTATTCGTCAAGTAAAATAAACCTTTGAATATCTGAAACTGTAAATCAAACATCTAAACCTTCCTCGAAAAATGTTAAGTGTGATGATATTGCTTTAAGAAGTGGCTGGGAAATTATATGAATAGAAATGCATCTGTGGCTAAAAATATGTGTAGTTTGGGAAAATATGCCTAGATGTGACTTTCCTGACCTTTTGCGAAGTCCAGCTAGCTGCTTAGAGCACTCGAGCAGCTGGACTGAGAGAAGGTCAAAACTATCTCTTGATTTACTCCATCTATGGGTTGGTCTTCCCATTGTAAAAACAAAGGCATTTTTGTGAGTTATTTATACCCTTTGCTTTGAGCAATTTAAAGTTCCCAGTGGCATTTCCATTTTATATTCATTTTTTCCAGTGGAGACTCTGAGGCATCCAAATGCAAGCTCTGTTTCATGTGATTACCCATGAATGGTCCCAGGGTGTTTTTGTACAGGATTGATACCTTGTTATATCAAAGACTTAGAAGCATCTCACAGGACTGAGTTGGGGTTGTGAGGCAAGAGTTGTAAAAACTTGTGAAAAATATGTTGTGTTTGTCTATGTATGGTTTCTCCACACCATCTTTTTGGATTTAGTATTAGTTACTAAGAAAGCATGCTGATGAATATGACACATAGCTAGACGGGGAAGCCAGAAATGATGAAAATGTTAGATCCCTTACTAAGGTGAGGAGCTGGGTGTTCCACAACATTAAATTTGTGTGCAAATTTTGACATCATCCATATTTAAACACCTAATATGTCTCCATTCCATTTGCTGGTATTAGAGAATCAGCACACAAAGTATTTTCTTTTTAAACTTGGAGACATGGCATGTGTCTTGAAAAATCTTCATCTGCTGTTCATGGTTATGGGTGCACAGACATTGATTTCTCAAGCTTCTCAAAGCCCTGCATCTGAAATGTGAACCTGGCCCTAAATACAAAGCTACTGGTGGTTTTTGATAGTCTCAGAAGGGATTTTTTAAAAAATTTGTGATTTCCTTGTTCCAAATGAAAGAAGGGAATAGGAGGATTTTCTCGCTGCATTCCCTCTGTTGGGCTACCGTTTTACTTCTTCAGCAGTTGTATCACAATTGCTCTTAACAAGTTCTTTGTGGATTGTCCATGGTATATTTTTTTCCTGATATTTGTATGTTTTACTTCAGTAGTGATGGATTGAAATAGCAGCAGCATATTTTAAATCCAGTTCTCGGGCTGTTAGACTAGATGAGCTGTTTTCGGTTTTGACTGAAAGAGCAACGACAGAGTGTTAGTGTCCAGTCAAGCAGAGTTTATTTTTGAAATGAGCAAGAAAGCTCCCAGATTAGACTGGGCTGCTGCAACTGATCTCATCCGTTACGTGTGTAATTCTGAGTGTTTTTAGTGCACTAAACCCGGAGGTTAAAATCTTTGAATGAGCTTCCCTGTTAGAAACTCTTGAATGGTGGTGAACACAAGGGAATTCTCCTTTACAAGACTGATTAGCTTGTCATTCTGAGAGGGTGTTACAAAAACACTGAAACTTTCTCAGACTCCTGAAGAATCTATGTAGTATGCAGCTCTAGCAAATTTTAACTACTATCTGAAAGCTGCATTCAAAGTATTTTTAAAATGGCAAATATCCAACATTAATAATCCAAATAGCAGAACTGGAAGGAGACTGCTGTGAAGACAGCAATATTACGTTGAACTTCAAATAAGTTTCTGTAATAGAACAGCGGTAAGTAGTAAACTAGTTTTACTGCTCTTGTATTTTGATGAAATTGTAGCTTTTGGTCTGAATAGTAAGATTCTATGTATGTGCCATCACATTTTTGTTGAATTGAATTAGCTTGTTAAATGTGTTCCTAGTTAGGATGAAATGTAAAAAGAAGTCATTTGTCAGTACAACTGAAAGATTTCCGTGCTTCCATAAAGATTATATCTGCAGCTTGTTTTGTATATTTGCAGAGATCTAACAGAATATTTCCATATGAAATACAAATGTTTGCAAGTATGTGCTTGATTAATTGCCTGTTGGGATTACTCAGTATAATTATGCCTGTGCCACTAGATCAAAAGAAACGTTCACATGTGAAAAACTCTTCTACAGCATCACCCATAATTTTCTAAAAATATCTTTCGTTGCCATATGTCTTTGTACATCAAGATTGTTGTATTTCAGTTGCTAATTTTGCAGAGGTATTTTCCCCTAGTATTAGTTTTATGAAACCTAACCAGCCCTCTCTCTGTTTAAAAGCAGCCTTATTTGTCTTGTAAATTCCTATCAGTCTGTGGGCTGGGATCCATTAATCTGGGGGTTTGAAAGAAATTTGGAAATGGCGTCTATTAGACACTGAATCAGAGTATTACTTATCTTCAGTGTAACATTTATTTTCTCCTTAGTACAATACTGGAAGAAGAGAAGCTGCAGCAAGAAGAACGAATGAGGATGGAATCAAGGCGACAAGTCACAGTGTCCTGGGATTCAGGAGGATCAGATGAAGCCCCTCCCAAGGTAGCCAACATTTTTTGGCGTACACTTTGTATTCAACAATATTATTATTTTGTTCCATTAATCTGTAAAATATTGTTCAGTGATGAAAGAAGCTAGAAGATTCCCTCTTCTTGCCCTGTTTGGTGATCTGCTGCTAAAGATGACAATTAACTAGTTTTACCCTGTTCTAGATGGATTTCACTGTCAGGACTCAGACTTCCGTAGACTGAGTTAGTAGAGCTGATTTATGTTGCAGTTTTGTGGTGTTGGGTCAGACTGTTAGCCAGTTCTGTACTAACTTTTCTCTTGCCTTCTCTCTTTTCTTAGGGTTGTGAAACTTGAAAAAAGCTAGAATTGTTTGACATTAAATTGTTTTGCCTAATGCTAAACCTTTTCCTCCTTTCTTTCTACCTATTTCTCATAAATTAATACCTAGGGTGATGTCTAACTATCATGAAGTCAAGTTTACACTATAATAGTGAACAGACAGAAATGAGTTCACATTTTTACTGTATTCAGAGGGGACTGTTAAGATTCCTCTTGGAAGGTTTTCCTTTTCTAATGTTAAGAGAGCGTTAAGTTTTTTAGTATGTTCATTGATATGTGCGCTGTCCATCTGGATGCCACTGTCATGCAGTCTCATAACCTAATCCTGGAAGGTGCTGAGTAGATCCAACATCCATGTCTCCTCATCAGATCAAATATTAGCTTTATCTTAACCAGTTCCTTGGCCATGAAAACCTGAAGCCAGCAGTTGCTGTTTCTGCCTCGTGCATCCATAAACAGTGCCGGCAAAAGGCCAGGTTTTTTTTTAACCATCTTTAGCTTGTTGCCTGAGAGAGTTTTGAGCCCCACTTCTGCACTTCAGTGGGGTCAACAGGACAAGCATAGGCTGTGGAAAAATGCTATAAATCTTAAATGAACATGTTCCTACAAGAGCTCTCCATCAATGTAGTGTGACAGACCGCTGCCTGGGGGCTACAGAATTCTGCAGGAAGGCAGGTGGGGGAATGCTTTCCTGTTTCCCAATTAAGGCAGACAGCTGAGGGCCTCATTAACTATTAGCCACAGCTGAGTCTAATCAGCAGTCATTGGCTAGCTGAGGCCCTGCAATCCCTATAAAAGGTTCCCCCTAGCTGGTTGAATGGGGGGAAGGTTTTGGAAGGTGCACACAAGAGCAAGAGGTAACACAGGGAAGCGGCCCAGGGGTAGGTTGCTTCATTGGGGCAGGGGAGAAGGCCCTGCCAGCAGCCTCCTGACCTTGTAGGGACCCTGGGCCGGAGTCCAGGGTAGAGGGCGGGTCTGGACTCCCCAACCCTTCCCTGAGGGCTATTCCACTAGAACAGGTGTGGGTCTGCAAGGAGACTGGCTTTATTCTGCCCCACTTGCGACTTAGCCTATGATGAGGATGGCTCGTAAGCGGAGACTCCTGCCTCTGGAAAGGCCTGGGCAGATAAGGGGTCTCCGTGAGTCTCTGAGGCACAACAGAGAAAACCGCCAGGAAGCGCAGGGACCCAGAGGGGTTGACAAGGGACTTTGTCACAGTAGTTAATTCCCCTTTCCAAAGGTTGTAGCTATGTTGAAAGGAGAAGCTCTCCCATTGACATATTGCTGTCTGCACAGGGGGTGACAGCTGGGATAACTATGTCGCGCAGACACATGGATTTTTCACACTTCTGAAGCAATGTCTACACTATGATATAAATTCAGTTTTCTTAAATTTGATTTTATAATGCTGGGTTTTATAAATTTAAATTTGAGTATCCTCATCTCTGCATAAAGTCCCCACAAAGTCGAGTTAGGACTCCCACACTGAATCACAAAACATCAACTGTTGCAGCAATGCATTGCAGGAACCTATCCCACGATTCCCTCAGCCCCGTAACATTCTGGGCTTTGTCACTGGTGCAGTATGGGGAAATAAATGCCCTGCAAATTGTTGTGGGTATGTGATGTCATCTTCCCACATTGCATTACCCTCATTCCCCTCCCATCGAAAGCAAACGGTCATTTTTTCAGAAGGAAAGAAATAAAAGTAGGGAGTCTCAGGTGAAAGAAAGCCAAATAGGCTGGCTTCAGAAGGTGACTGAACTATGTAAACTGGTTGCTCAGTTGCTTTTTCCCCCATTGAAAGAACACCTTTAGATACAACTTTTGCCTGATCAGCCAACCATGGCTTCAAGCAGGGGACTGTCATACCCACGTGCCAAAATGACTCTGTGCCCTGGGATCACCAAGGTGACTGCCATTTCAGCTGGTCCCTCAGCTACTTTTTCCCCCTAGAGAGCACAATATGTATAGGATGACACATCTTGCAAATCATAATGAAAGCAATTCAGTTCATTGAAAACAAAAAGTGCTTTCTTGAAATGGAGCCAAATTTCTGAAGCTTGCTTTGCTATGATGGATCACGATATAGGGTGGGAGTAGAAACTGAGGGACCCTTCAGCGGACAGGTCCCTTCAGGGGCTTTCTGTGGTGTGAGGGAGGAGCAGCCCTGAATATCATTGACTGTGGGGCTGCCCCCCCCACCAACATAAGATCAGGGGTGGGGGTGTATTTGAGGGACCAGATGAGATGGTCCTTTCAGGGGACAGGTGCCTTTGGGGTCTTCCTCTGGCGGTGGGGTGTTGTGACGGGACGGTGGGGTGTTGTGATGGGACCTGTTGACAGGGTCCCCTCATTGGCTTTCTGCCAGGCCCCCAGCACGTGCTACCCACCGAAAACCCAGAAAAGGCAGATAGCCCCCAAAATCTTTGCTGTGTGGGAAGACTTTTACCTGACGACATCCAACCCCTGAAAATCTTTCCTGCCTTTTGGAGCCTTTACCATGTATAAGCTAGGACATGGTGCTGTCTGGCAGCAAGGTCTGCAGTGCACCACAGGCACGTGATTTTATTGTGTTGGGGGCTAGCCATGCGATGTGTTGGGTGAGGGACAGACCTCACCTGCATGTCCGCCAGAGCCTAGCCACCAGGTGGTGTGGTGGGGCAGAAGCTGGCGCCAACACTGAAAAAAAATCTCGGCCTCTCCTGCTCTATTGGGTGTAGGGAAGAAGTCATTTTAAATTCAAACTTGGCACTATGCCAACTCAGTTGTGGGTGTAATATCATCTACCTTAACACTCCCTAAAATTGATCTAATGGCATTCATAGTGAAGACAGTGACATTCTAAAATCGAGCTAACTGCCTTAAAATCAATTTTATGACCTAGTGTAGACCTAGCCTGAGTGACATACTTATGATGATATATGTCTGTAATGTGGACTTGGCCTGAGTGTCATGAGTTAGTGCTTATATAGACTGTTAGTAAAATACATATTGGCAAAGGCAAACATATTGCATGATACATAATAACAATGCTAGTTAATATAAAACACATGACGGGATTAAATGTTGCTTTCTAGGTCTTAATCTGAGTGTACTAAAAGCTTATTTAGTGTGATGAATGAAGAATTACATTTGAGAAAAACACATCATTAATGCCTTCGGGAGCAATAATTTTATGGGTTTTAGGACATGATCAAGTTTACACGTTTTGCAATTTGATACCCACATTATCGTGCATCACTTTTTATTTGAGGGTTTTAGGTCATTTGTGTTCATGTTCAAGTTACTATCTTTGTCTGTGATGCTATATATGTGGAAATTAGCTGCAGAGTTATAGCCTCACTTTTCACTGTTTCTCCGTAAAGTATTAAGCATGTTCACTGATGATCTGAAAACCAGTTAGTTGACTTTTGTGAACATGGAATTTAATGCTTCTTTTAAGATTTGATTCTTAGAATCCATATTATTTCCCCATGATGGCATTTGTTTTCTTCTTCTCTGTAAGAGACTTTCAGCAGCATTGTATACATACAGTGACAGATTTTAGATTTCTAATTCAAAATTGTATACCACTAGACTCACAACAAAGTTTATCACAACAGTTAGTACAATGAAATGAGATATCTCCATCTTGACCTTATGTACAGTTAGAAATCTCCCTATCAGACATTGCAAATACTGTTTTCTCTGCATTTACTCCTTCCCCACTGCAACTAACAACTCTGTCTCCTTATTTGAAAGACAAGTACATCATTTGAAAGCTGATGTTGATGACATATCTCTAGGCAGAAGTCAGCAAATTTGCCCACAATAATGAAGTAGCAGTGCTGTTCTTAAATGATAAAAATATTTCATTCTAACAAAGCTCCGCCATTTGGTAGCCACAGACAAACATGGTATAGTTTCCAGCAAAATCGTGTGCTTGTAGATGACAATCCAAAATAGCAGGCTTTTCCACATCACAGTGTCCTCTGAACTCTTTCAATCTTTTCTGATTGACCAGATGTTGTACAGTGACAGGAACCATTGCTCTTAATCCTAAAGGGGAAAGGGATCAGTTATCTAATAGCCAGGCAAGGAGTTTTGTGGCCACTTGCTAGCTGCCACACAGATAGTTAAAGCTGCTATCCATGCTAATGCGACATATGCGTAGCCACTTCACTAGCTTGTGCATGGGTTACAAAACAAGGTACAAATAGTTAAGATATCTTAGAATTCAAATGCAGTTGATAAAATGAGCACGGACATTAACAATTAATGCTGCTGGACACTCTTGGAATAATTTCTATGAATATTCTTTCCAAGATATAATTCCATTTGCTTTGCTTCTGTTTAGACTCTGCTTTGCTTTACTTGGATTTTAGACCACTATTCTAGCAAACGAATTGATTGTCAGGAACATTCACCAAAATACATTTGAAGTGTTACTAGAAATTAGCAGGAAGTCAGTTTGAATTTGGAAATGTGACCATTCACACCTGAAACCTGAATTTAATTATTATGCTCTCACAGTGTGCTCTCTCAGAACCAATTCATAGTTCAAGTTGTTGAATACTCACAAAGAATCTACAGAAAAAAATCATTAGTAGAAATTGTTCAGCAAATAATTTTGAGACTACTCTAACCTGTTTTCAAGCAAAAAAGAGAGAATATTGATTGAATGAATTATTCACTCAACTGGTTCCCACAATCCTTGTTTTACTTACATGTTGAAGTTTGCTTTCATGAAATGTCTCCTATAAGTTTACAGTATGAGAAAGTTTGCTTTTCCTGAAAATAACTTCATTTGATTGTTGTATTTTACTTATATGATTGTTCTCATTAAACAGTGCACTCTTTCATATTTATAGCCCAGCAGGCCTGGTTATCCCAGTCCAAGATCCAGTGAAGGGTTTTATCCTAGTCCACAGCATATGGTACAGCCCAATCATTACCAGGTAAAATGTTATCAATCTTTATGCCTGCTGTTTTAAAATAGAGTTTATCATGCATTTTCTTGGAGGGGGTTTCATTCTCCTCTTGTGTACACCAGCTTGGCTCCAGTGGAAGTATTTCTGAGTTCTACTAGTTTAAAACCAGAATTGAGTCTGGTAGGTTGGCAAGTCAATTGTTTGTCTGACTTTCCAATCAACTAAAACAATAGTAATAAAAACAACAAGCAATTAAGTTGCAACTCATGGAAGCTTATGCCATGATAAAAGTGATAGTCTCTAAGGTGCCACCAGACTCCTTGTCGTTTTTTCTGAAACAGATTATCACAGCTATCTCTGGAACCTGTCATCAGATAGTAGTAAACTTTTTCTTATCAAGGAAGTTCATTGATCATGTAACATCATTGCAACAATTTACGTAGCTAACAGAATCACTTACATGTTAAAATAGGATTAAATGGTTTTATTGCCTCAGCCTTGTGTTCCCCAATGATTTCTTTGAAGCATTTCATGTTCCCTCAGGTTGATAGCCTACTCCAAATTCTGGTACGTAGTATAATATACTTGCCTGTTTAACTTTGGTCTTGTACCATCAAAGTAAATGTAAAACATATTCTGTCATAGAACTGTTTCAAACTTTTTAGGTTTGCTCAAAATTGCAGAGCACTGGGAGTGAAACAGCATTTTTTAACAATGCTTCACTCTCGTAAAAATTGCTTTGATTTTTTTATGGAGAAGGAATTTGTCAGGCCATGCTGCAGTTATGATAATTACATGCTGTCACTCAGGATTTAAGCTTGTTATAAACACTAGGGGGTAAATAGTTAGCATAGTTCATAGATATGTGCACATCTCCTGCTAACATTAATGAGAGCTGGATGTGTAATTCCTTAGGTTGAAGGTGTGCTGATGAATATATTTTTTTGTTCATTAAGGGATTTATATGTCGTCTGCTACTAGGGTTATACCATAACTTTTACCATTAGTTAAGGATACTTGCTCTAACACAAGAAACACATGGTTTATTAAATTAGAAGTAATTGTGAATATATTTCTTAGCTTGCAGACTTTTCTTCTGATTCTCTATATTCATTTTCTTTTAAAAAAAAATTTTCAGTCTCCTGCCATGAGGCACTTACTATTATGCTTTCAGTTTTGACCACGAGAGAGAATCATCAAATAATGGAGGAGTTAACTGTGGTGGGGCTTCAGTCTGATCATAAAGTATTTTCTTTGTTTAGGTTTCTGGCTATCATGGATCTCATGGGATACCAGCAATGGCAGGCAGCATTTATCCTGGCCAGGCATCTCTTTTAGATCAAGCAGATTCCTGGAACCATCGGCCTCCAGAAATATCAATGTGGCCCCCCACTGTGGAGGTAATGTGATTTCATGTTGTAACTGCATTCTGAAGCTTTTTTTAAAACAGTGCAGATATAACGCTGGGGTTTAATCTGGGGAAATAATGTCAATTTTTCTGGGATTTTTAGAATGGTTTGATTAAGGGAGGAAGGGAATGTTTATAAGTAAAAACAGCAGAATGGGAATCATGACCGGAGCAAGCTGTGTGAGCCAACAGACTTGCTGGGCCTTTGAGCGAGGTGGGTGAGGAAGTTCTGTGCTCCTGGAGAGAGTGGAGCCTCAAGCAGAAGGGGCAGGGTGGGGGAAGCCAGCCTTCTGGTGCCTGGCACTCCAGCAGCAATTTAAGAGCCTGGGACTCCAGCCACTGTTACTGGAATAGTGGGCGTGAGCCCTGGTGACTTTTGAATCGCCAGGCCCCAAGGCAGCTGACCCCTTTGTCAGCCCCTTCCTGTTGCTCCCCCCATCGGCATTCCTGGGTTCACCAATGCCTAACTTATTCATTGTTTAAAATGGAAATATTAGAAACTGCTTACCTTCCTTCTTGTGGGGTGTTGAGATTAAATTACTGGTTATACAGTTCTTTGGGTTCCTCACGCAAAATGCACTATAGAAGACCCAAGTTGTTTTTAATTATTAAATGAGAAAAGTGCATGCTAAATAAACTATATATTCATCATCCATGTTAAAAATATACAGTGCAAGGGACACCAAGTCCACTGTATGAATGCGCTTTCTCCATGGTCACAGCATGCCTCTTTACATCCCAGCACCAAGTGCCACACAGCATGCTAAACTTTCCCCAACTCTTATCTCCTGTTGTCCCTTTAATTTGTCTTAATTCCCCCACCAACCTTCCATTCTTTTACTTACCTTTCTCCCCAGTGTCCTTTCATCTCCCTTTATTTTCCTTGTCTCTTCATGGTAGCGATCGTCATGCAGCTTCCATCTTACTAAGTCTGTTTGCTCCCCTGTGGTGGTGCACTTCTCTCTCTCTCTCTCTGTAATGCATGAACAGAACTGAAAAGCAGGATATTCTGCTAAAAACAGGGCAGCACAGACATGTCATGCAGAGAAACCCCAGTACTTTTGCTATATACAGCTGATGTCGTAAGATTCCTCCATGGAGCTGGAATGGCTAGTTACTGGTGAACATGTTTTCAGGTATCTAAAAAGGAGTCATAAGGAGGAAGGACAAAACTTATTCTTCTTGGCCTCTGAGGATAGAACAAGAGGCAACTGGCTTAAATTGCAGCAAGGGAGGTTTAGGTTGGACATTAGGAAAAAGTTCCTAACTGTCAGGGCGGTCAAAGAGTGGAATAAATTGCCAAGAGAAGTTGTGGAATCTCCATCGCTGTAGATATTTAAGAACAGGTTAAATAGATGTCTATCAGGGCTGGTTTAGATAGTACTTGGTCCTGCCGTTGGAGCAGGGGGCTGGACTCGATGGCCTCTCAAGGTCCCTTCCAGTCCTAGTGTTCTATGATTCTATGTTATAACCAAGCTTTTTCCATACTTGCACATGTAGAATAATACCCTAAATCCTCAACTTGTCAATCAGAACAATAGAATCTGGCTCTATATATGCTCCAGTAGGGTTAAGGAGAAGTCATTACAAGCATATGAAGGGTTTTGTGCATATTCATCATCCATACATTACAACTGGGTTTGTCACATGAATGTAAAGGAATTAGGAGACCAGATCCCATTGAATTTCAACAGGAGATGGGCACCTAATTCTGTTTGGTTTCTAGGAAAACCCCAGCCTACTTTTCTTTAGTACTCTCAGAACTACATTAGGGGAAAAGTGTATGTTAGGCCTAAAATTTAGATTTTATAGAAAAAGAAGTACAAAAAATATTCCCGTGATATTTTTTAAAAGTGTCAGTGAAAATAGGTGAGTTGTAGGATAGATTTGTTGGCATAGGAACATTGTCCTGTAATGCTACTAACCCAAGCATTGTGCTAGTGCCCAAGATCCAGACAAAACAAACCAGCCGTCAGCTACCTCTCTGTTAAGATGTAGACAGTAATACTACCAAATCTGTTTTCTTCATCCAAGCTTACTGAAATCAAAATTCTTGAAAAGTAAAATAAATTTCTAAAATTCATTCAGTTCCAGTCATCGTAAACAGGGCAAACTAAAACAACTAAAAGTCCTGTGACATCTTATAGACTAACAGATTTTATAGGAACATAAGCTTTCATGGGCACTTCAACAGGTCTTTGCCCATGAAAGCTTATGCTCCAAGAAATCTGTTAGTCTGTAAGGTGCCACAGGCCTTCTTGTTGTTTTTGCAGATAGGGATTAATATGGATACCCCTCCAGTACTTGTCACCAGGGCAAACTAAATGTTTAGAGCTGCAATGCAGCCTTTTTGGTGTTCTGCTTTAATGTTTTAGTAGGTCTGAGGACCAAGCTTGACTTGGTCTTTGGGGTTTTCTAAATTTATTGCCTTATGACTTAAGAGTTTTTCCAACTGTGTATAAAAAATACTGAGTCCCACGACATTCTGCCATGATAGGCAAATGGCTACACTTGAGCTTTTCCTCTTAGGATTCTGGAACTTTGGACATGCGAGGAATGGGGCAGGTCCTACCAACACATCTAATGGAGGAAAGATTGATACGACAGCAGCAAGAAATGGAAGAAGATCAGCGCTGGCTTGAAAAAGAGGAGAGATTCCTGGTAATACAGAGTACCACTGATCTCAATCACAGTCAACAATTAAAACTTACTAAAATTAGTAGTTACTGTATAATGGGAATATTAATTGAACAGATAAATTAATACTGAAATTTAACTGGCATTTTTTTGAACCAGCCTAGTCCTCAATAGCATAATCTATACCTCTCAGCTGTCTATTTTAAATACAAACTTCGGTCAGTGCTACCGGACGTTATTTGTTATCAGTAACTGATACCTGAAAATATTGACTTTTTAAACTGGTAACTGAAATGAAAAGTTTTGCTAGGCAAACAAATCCAGTTTTTAAATCTACTTGAACAGCTGTTTTTCTTGTGGTCCATAACTGGATCCTCATCACACATTTGATTTTTACATTCAGGTCTCTATAGATTATGAGGGGTGATGCAAAATGCAATTATGTCAGGTAGAGAAGAGAATGCTTCGTCCCTAGAAGAAAAGATAATTTTGGATTTATCTGACAACTCAGGCTCTTGAAAAAGTTGTTTTCATTTTTCTGCTGGAGAAGTAGTGAGAGAAAATGATGCAAGAGTGTAATTTAAAAACAAAATATGCACACAGGAGCCAGGAATTGGGGAAAGTAATTTCTTTGGTTTCCTACTCTCTGTGGATGAATCATCCCTTTTCCCTTCTTGCCAAGGCCATAGTTTTGCTTTTTGGGGTGGAACCCATGTCTTCAGGGAGAAAAAAAATCTCGTTTCACAAACATCTCTCTTAACAACAAAACAGGGACTAAGTGTTGAAGTTCTGCATTACTCTTCAGACCAACAGTTTTGGGATGACATTGTCTTTTAGATTGTTGTGACAAAACTGAGTAAAATATAAATATTTGGAGATCAGTGTCTCACAGTGATGAGGAACTGACAGCCAAAATATGCATTTCTTTGTATTACGGAAAAAGGAATCAATGAACAGCTTGCTACTGAATGAACTGCAGTACAGACGAGTAAAAAAGACAGTCTCTACCCCTAACAACTCACAATCTAGGGATGAGATAACAGTATTAAATGTGTTCTGCGTAACAAGTCTATCATTTGCTTATTTCATCAATCAGATGTTCCAGTGGACAGAGCATGAGTCTGCCAGGTAGACCATCTGGATTCTAGTCTCTCACTGACTGTGATTTTTACGTAGGATGACCAGATGCCCCAAAATTAGGGAATTTGTCTTATATAGACAACATATTACTACCATCACTGCCCCATTTTTTCACATTTCCCCTCTAGTCACCCAGTTTTTACCACATCACTCAACTTCAATTTCCACATCTCTAATTAAAGGATATTGACCTAACTTTCACTAGGGTTGTGAAATTGAGATATTTGTAAAGCCCTGTGAGACCATCAAATTAAAGTGGATATAAAAGTGAAGAGAGACATGATTTATCAAGGTCTTATCTAAACATTGCACCAGTATAACTACAATTTGTTTTTTGATTAACTTAAAACCCCTTTGTAGATCCATCTAAATCAGTGTATCACTGGCTTGTATAACTATAACTTAATTCAGTAACCAAATAAAGATAATGCCTGAAATAGTACAAGAAATAAATGAAGATCTCACTCAGAACTGCATCCTACCTCATATTTTTCTTCTGTTTGTTCACATGCATTTATTCACACACAAAATCTTAGTTAAGCTTGCCCTTCTTCGAGTGCTTACTCATACCTAGTGAAAGGAGGTGTGCACTCATCATGTACACAGCTACAGAAAATTTTACCCTAGCTGCTATCCATCAGGACATCTGTGGAGGCTCCTCTCAGCCTCGGCCACATTAATTTGAATATGCAGTTTCTTCTCGGCAGTGTTCTGTGGGGTGCAAGCTCTTGTCTCGTTGACGTTCTTCAGAGCGTGTGGTCTTGCTTTGCCACCAGCCCATGATGCAGCACCAAACTCAATCATCTCACCAGTCTTGGTCCCTATGATGGTCCAAATCCAGCCACCAATCACAGCATTGTTCACCACCTAGGCAACACCTGCACCCATGATGATCCCAATCCTGGTCCTCTTCTTGCCATCCAGCATTATCCCTCTGGACTTCCAAGGTCCAACAAACCATCCAGGACCTTCCCTTTGAAGCTTCAAGGACTCTTGTAAGGGGATAAAATCTTTGGGCATGTGCACTCGGTCCACACAACTCAAGGCATTTAAACCCCAGACCTTGCAGAGGCGCTCCTTGTGCTCAGCCCAACTACTCTAGGGGCAGCCATGGTACTCTTGCTTGAAACTGTCCTAGGTGCTGGCCAGGGCCAGTAGAAATCCTCCTTTCACAGTAAAGAAAGGAGAAGCCTCCATGAAATCCAAAATGGACCTCCACCATTTAGCTATAATTTACCTTAGTATTACTTAAATATAATGATGATGGGTGCACTATACAAAAAACCTGAGTGAGGAAATATACTGTATGTTCATATGTGTGCATGTGTTTCATTTAAACATCATGGTTTTGCGAATTAAGTTTGAAATGATTGCAGTCCTGTTTATTAGATTCAGAATCTCTGGTTACATGTGAAATGCTAGTATTCTGTAAAATATTTTCTTACAGCATTTTACTTGTCCATTCACCAATCTGTGTTTTATTCACACTTTGATTCTTTTTTGGTTTTGTGTTGATTGTTCATTATGCGCATATGCACTCTATTTAGCAATTTCTCAGTATTTGTGACATCAGAGAGAACAGTGCTATATTAAGACCTTTATATTCCCTTTTCCCAACAGTGGTGGACAAAATGGCTTACATAGCTTCCTTCTCTTGTTTGGTTTTGTGTATATAAAAGTTCCCAAATACATATGGTTTAATACTTATCCTACTCTGACTCTGAGAACAGTAATTCAAGAATAATTGTTGTGACTTGCTACTAAAATAGCGTTTAAATTTTTAGCATGAGAAAATCGTACCACGATATTACAGCTTGGCATGTCCTGAAAAATAACAATTTGTTTTTATAAAGAGTGATTAACAGTAATGTAAGTACAGTAGGTTTGATTCTAGTTCTTCATTATATGCATCCTTTCTGTAATTTTATATGTTCATGTTTTCCAAAAGAACTCAGATGTGAGAAACCACACTTTATTAAATGTAGACAAGAAATCCATTTACTGTAAGATTTACTGTGAATTTATGACCAGAAGGATATGATTTCTTCCTGCTCTAAAAAATCAGAAATAGCAAGCACAAAATATTTTGCTTACAAGTCCATTTTTGCTTAGTACAATCAGTACATCTACCATTGAAAGAAACCTTTGCTCAGCCCCACAGCCGGAAAGGTCGAGAGAAAAAGAGACTTCATATGGTGGAAATGTATTAGATATATTTGAAGGTGGGTTTATTACTAAGGTTAGTATTAAGGGTCATGAGATGAATCTGGGATTGAAACCAGTGGCAAGTGATAAGCTTTCCCAGGTTAAATGTGTGATCCTAAACCAGGAATTTCTCCATCATCTTCAGATTTCCTTTTTTATAAAATGTTTCTATCGCTTGTCATGGTGTTAAGTAGACTCTGCAGGACACACCAGCTTGGTTGGATGGGTTCATTTCATGGGGCTTAGCAACTTACTGGTTTCCTTGTAAATTTTGCTCTCCTTTACCTTCCAACTCCATGTGCCCTGAGACTCCTGCCACTCCTGCACCAATAAACACAGGAAAAATCCCTCCACTTCCCATCTCAGAAACCAAAAGGGAGATATATCACAGACCAGCGAATCGTCAGAGGGGATCAGCTCCCCAGACACCAGCTACCCAGAACCTATCAGCTGCCAACATCAGGCAGGGATGTTTCCATAAGGTTCTGGTGAAGAAGAGCAGACTGAATGAAAACGTGCTGAGTATGGAGTAGGGAATGGTAAAATTGTGGGATTTGATCAGATAGTGCAGAATGATGGACAGAATCTGAAATGGGTGGATTTTTGTGTGTGATGGGTGGAGAGTACTTTATCATAGTGAGCGTCTGGTGAACTGTTGCTAAGGTGGGAAATTCAAGTGGGGAGCTTCTTGTTAAAATTCTAGCAGCATACCACTGTTTCAGTGCTAGCCCCAAGGGTAGATGAGGTCTTAAGGCTTAGAAATAGCAAAGCTTCAGTAGGACTGCCTTTAGAACTCTAGTGTTGCTAAACCCACAGCTATACATGTAATTAAATTAGAATGGGAACTAGCTCAAGGAATTTACAAAGTCCTCTGTGCCTGTCATTGAGCTCTGGAGCCTTAGACTGAGGCTGAAAATGTTTCTATTATTGTGCACATACTTCATTTTCTGAAGTACTCACATGCTGTAGGCCAATACCTGCAAGCCCCTGGGAAATGTGCGCCTTTGCCAAGGGCTGTCCATGTTGTTGGTTTTATATAGGTAAGTATTAAAGTCCCTGATGCCTGAGTGGTAAGTGTTGTAGGCGTCTGCAGTAAAAGACAGACCCTGTGTCAAACAAATTAGAAAAGAAAAACCTTTTGAGCTAATTTAAGACAAGATAAAATAAATGAATGTAATAGACAACCAGAAACAGTCAGGAGTTGGAGCATAATGGTGACAGTTTTAAGTCCAGGTGGTTAGGTTGGTTGTGTGCACAGCTGGATGGCATCAAGTCATTTATATTTTAATAAGATACAGGACCATTAAATGGATATTAAATGGTCCTTCACCTAGGAATCACCATTTGGGAATTACCTGTAGGCATCGTAGTCTTCCAGTCATGCCCTCAGTGATCGCTGTGCAACACCATTGTGTTCAATGAGTGTGTTTTCATAACTCTAATTTTGTGGATCTTAGTAACCCGTTCTATTGATGGCGCATGAGACGAGTCTGTTTAGCGGGTTGCTATTTTTACATAGTCACTTTTCAGGGTATAGTTCATTTTAATATTTTTCCTATTGTTTATGTTTATGTATGACATATACATGCACCCTAGAGGGTAGCAAGGGTTGTTTGCTCTATGCAGAGGCTCAGGAGCACATGTATAAAAGGCTGGACATTAGGTACCATATCAGTGGAGAAGATAGTGAGAAATGTAATCATCAGGACTTTGAGGCCTAGCAGCCAACACCCATGAATGGCCCACCTCTCAGCAGGAAGCCAAGCAGAGTTTGCCTAACTGGAGAGGTGCAAGGAGAATGGTTGAGTGTTGGCTGCAGGAAGCAGTGGGGGGACAGACCTGAGCTGTGAGGAAGACTGCATCTACACTACAAGATAAATTGGCAAGCATCAACTGTTGCAGTAGTGCTTTGTGGGAACCTATCCCACAGTTTCCTCATCCCCATTGCATTCTGGGTATGCTTGCTGGTCTTTGACATCATCTTCTCATAATTGCATTTTCCTCATTCCCCTCCCGTGCGAAGCAAACATCCATTTTTCTCATTGAAAGGAAGGAAGATTAGGACATCCACACAGATGGCCAAAAAGGTTACATAGATATCTTCCTTCTGTAGATGAATTCTCGACTGGCCATCCTATGATGACATCTGATCCCTGAAAATAATACAGAGACCCTGACTGTATTCTCAAAGTTAAAAGAAAAAGGACAGAAAAGTCTAGGAAAAAAGATTTTTGACTTTATTGAAAATAATACAGGGACCCTACAAAGCAAGAAGAAACAGAAGCAGGGGTGCTGAAGCCCCAGTGGTTGAACCTAAGGAAGCCGTGAGGCCATGTTGCTTTCCGGGAAGAAAACTGAGACTCCTAGAGGGTCTGACACTCTGCAGGGGTCCTCCCAGAGACTGCCCCAAAGCTGGTGGGGCCATAAGTCTGATCTTGGGCATCTGTGACACTTCCCTAGATCTCACTGATACTGCAAGGATAAATTCTCTAATCTTCATTAGCCACTAAGAAACTGTTTACTGCCACACACTTCCAAACTGAGGAACCACCTTATCAGCATCTTATACAACAAACTGGAGAAAATCAAGAAAGAGTTTATTTGTTAAGATACTACTGTTATGAGTGCCACAGGAGCACCTACATAGGCAAAAGTGGAAAGGAAGTATAGAAGAAATATGGATTTTGGCAAAGCTCAAAAGGAGGAGAATCCCTAGCGGTGATTAAAATTGAAATGTTTTTACAATATAAGTGAATTCCTCAGTAGAGGGTCTGACCCAAAGACCATACAGTCAATGGGTCTTTCTTTTGATTTCATTGGGCACTGAATCCAGCCTATAGCAGTTGAGCCCATGTGAAATGTTAAGGTTTATGTTGCAACATGTGGAGACATTCTTTTCTTCAGGAAATTTTCTAAGGTTTCTTTTTAACTGTTGAGGGTACCTGGGGTACATGACCTCTGTATATAGTAGGCAGCACTTTTGTGTAATCCTGGGATTTAAAGGGCAAAGTTACAGAGTACTAGAAAAACACGTAACAATCAGAAGTTAGTGATTTTTCCCCCCACCTGTATTTTGAAACTGAAAAAAATAGAAGTACTATAATTCCATCATTTTTTCCTTTCTCTATATATATTTAATGCAACAGAAAGTTGTATTTTATTCTATCTGATGTATGTAATTATGCTTTGGCTTCAAAACCACAAATAGTTGACCAGTGTCCAAGGCAATCCTACTGTTGGGAACTTTATTGGAAGAATAAATAAATTCATTGAAACGTAAAAATCATTTAAGTTTACCCAAGCCAGCATTTTAGGAGCTGTGAGGAGATGTTTTCACTTTGCCCAAGAACATTTGCTATGTATCTAAAAATGAAACAATGACAATTTGGCTATGTCTAGGCTAGAAGGTTTTGTCAGCAAAATGACCATTTTACAAGCAGAACTCATGGAGTGTCCAGATTCCCAAGGGCATTCTGTCTACAGTAAGCTGATGGACTGGAGCACTTTTGTCGACAGCTGTATCCCATTCGCCACGAGGGAGAACACCTCTGTCGACAGATCTGTTGACAAAAGGACAGTCTGGACATTCTAGGGAGCCTTCTGGCAGCAGAAAGGCTTTTGGGACACCAGGCAACCCTGGCCGTATCTACACTAGCCCCAAACTTCGAAATGGCCACGCAAATGGCCATTTCGAAGTTTACTAATGAAGTGCTGAAATACATATTCAGTGCTTCATTAGCATGCCGGCGGCCGCGGCACTTCAAAATTGACGCTCCTCTCCGCCGCGCGGCTCGTCCCGATGGAGCTCCTTTTTGAAAGGACCCCACATACTTCGAAGTCCCCTTATTCCCATGAGCTGATGGGAATAAGGGGACTTCTAAGTAGGCGGGGTCCTTTCGAAAAAGAGCCCCGTCAGGACGAGCCGCGCGGCGGCAAGGCGCATCAATTTTGAAGTGCCGCAGCCGCAGGCATACTAATGAAGCACTGAATATGCATTTCAGCGCTTCATTAGTAAACTGCGAAGTGGCCATTTGTGTGGCCATTTCGAAGTTTGGGGCTAGTGTAGACGTAGCCCCTGTCAGCTGTGTTTCCAGTTGGCTGTTTTACTGATAGAGTGGCTGAGCCATCTGTCTTGTGATCCACTTGGCAGTCTGGTCACAATCTGTTGACAGAAGTTTTGGCAGATACCTTGTGACAAAAACTTCTGTCTACAAATCACTATCAT
Source organism: Carettochelys insculpta (assembly GCF_033958435.1). Taxonomy (NCBI): domain Eukaryota; kingdom Metazoa; phylum Chordata; order Testudines; family Carettochelyidae; genus Carettochelys; species Carettochelys insculpta. Next base: position 12,799,338 of record NC_134138.1, read on the forward strand.
CAAGACATAGCCTTTCTGAACAGTAGTGCCAAATCCATTGATAATGTAACGCTCTGGCTATATTTGTTTAGTGAGGTAGTTTGAGATATGTTTTGTATTATTGACTTAGTTTAAAATGTAATGAAAAACATTATATGGTTTATGTCAGATATCTATTTATATGTACATTGGACACCCGCATAGCAAGCAGACAAGAATCTTTCATCAGAAGGGAAGTCGAGTCTTTTTGTTAAGGCAATGGATTATGATTCAAGAGATCTAGGTTCACTTGAAAGTTTTGTCAGATTCCCATGGTGATTTTAAGCAGGTCACACAATAACTTCCTGCCTCAGTTTTCCACCTGTAAAATAATAATAATAGAACTTTTCTCCCACCTTGTGTCTTTGTTGTCTGTCTAAAATGTCAGGTCTCTCTCAGGCAGGGTCTCTTTTCCTATGTGCTTTTATGGTTCCTAGCACAAACAGGGCTTGATCTCAGCTGGAGGCTTTAGGCACTAACGTACTACCAATAATAGTGTGAATGCTGACAGTGTGACTATAGGACAGCTCAGGCCCTTCTTACTGGCTGCCAATAAATGCAGGCTTTTCCTAAATATTGATATCAAGTGTGTTTTTGCATTAGAGCCCAGCTTGTTTTTTTCAGGCACATTTAGCAAGATATTTAGCAAGACCCTTGAGTATTCCAGGGCACAGCACTCCCATATTTTCATTCTTAAACAGAGAATGGGGACTGGGTAGTTTTAAATACAAAGCACAGAATTTTTGTCTTCAAAAATGTCTGACCCACAAAACAATTTACAGCCCTGAGTGACATAACTTTAGTGAAATCCAGTGTCTCCTAATCTGCATGTATCTAAATAAAACACCCATTTTGTTTGTTACTGTGTAATTTGCACTGGAGTTAGTGGGCATTATGTGTATTCAGTATGGATAGTGGACTCCTGTGTACACATTTCTAGCTGAGGGAGATGGAAGACAGATCTTCTTTCATTCTTTGTGGGTCTATCCATGGCATCAGAGGAATTTCCTAACTGACGTGACCCTTGTGGTGTTGGGATCAGCAGCTGCCATTATTTCAGCCCTACCTATCTTTCCAAATATGTTTGAAGGCGGTTGTCTTTTTGTTTCAGTTTAATTTTTTTGTTTGTTTTTGGTTTTAGAATATAAATGCCATGGATAGCTGGGTATGTGAGGAAGGGAATGATAAATTAAGTATATTTGTAAAAAAGTTTTTTTCCTAAAGCTTTTCACTTGTACCATTTAAAAAGAGCCCTCAATGTACTGTTTTTAAGGCTAATAAAAGATAAATTTATTTATTGTTTATTGCTGCTTCTATCATCAGAAGGATATTGAAACCTGTCGTCTTTATTAGCTTTCTGCATCTTAAACTCAGTGTTTAAAAGAGCTCTGGTAATTGGCCCCATTTGCAGGCTTGGAGAGGCAGCCAAGTACATATAAGCCTTTCTCAAGCAGGAAACAGGAATTAATGTGCAGCATTTCTCATCCTGTGGTTGAAATTTTCACTCTTGAGAAGAAAACACAATAAAAAACTGACGTTGCTGCCTCTGAGAGAATTAAAATGCAAGTTTTCCAATGTTGTGCTGGGGAAATGGTACTATCAATATTTATATAAAACATTTTTATGTGCTAGCAGAAAACGAGTAGCTGAAAAGCAGTTCTTTGGAAGCCTATTGAGAGTTTCTGTATCTGTTCTTGCAGGAGCATGTTACTAGAACTCTGACTGTGGGGAATGGAATGAATTTACATATCTGTTAGTCAAAGTGTAAAATTTTTGATAGTACGTTCTTGCCTTTAGGATGAATTTAATCCTAAGCTGTCTGAATTTGCAATGCTCTTATAAACAAACTACAAAACCGTATTTTTCATTCCTTTAGAAACCAGATGTGCGGCTCTCCAGAGGCAGCATAGATCGAGAGGACGGAACTCTCCAGAGCCCAGTAAGTATATGTCTGTGGTATCTTTTCATCTATCATCTCATTCTCCAGTTTCTCAGTAGAACACACTGTACATTGCCCTGATTATGGGAAACAAATTGAAGTTTGCTAAATCTTTCCATTATTATTAAGTGGGTCTGAAAGTTTCCAGAGGCTCAGCCTCTGCGGGAAAGGCAGCATCAGCAAATTTGTTCACACAACCGTTTGTGGTCCTTTATGTTCATACTGCTGTTGAAACAGATTCCTGAATGTTTTGTCAAACACACTGTGATTATTTTACATTGTTCATGTAATGTATAGCCAGGGCTTTATTTAAAAATAGGATAGTTTTGCTTTGATTTCTGTCAGCAGGAAGCAAGATTAAAATAACTTAAAGTTGTTTAAATAACTGAAGAACTTTCTCATAAGTAACACAAGTTTTGTTCAGTGCAACAACAGTCTCTTTGGGAGGTAAATAAGCTACTAAAAACAAATGAGGCAGATCCAGTATTCATTCATTTACTGCCAGACAACAGATGCAGCTATAGTATATTCCCACTCACTGACTTAAGTCACATCTGGTGTTTAAAAAAATGGAACTCAAATAGTTTCAGTTCCTTTGTCGTGTGTGTGTATGTTAAAGATTTAATTAACCTGCTTACCTGTAACTTGTCAGTAGTGATTTCTCTCATCAGAGTTTCTCTGAATTCATATTTTTATTGGCCTTTTTCATTAGCTTGAACTGTTGTTGTGAAATCCAAATGCTTAAGTACAATATACCTCACAGTTACAAACACCGTGGAAATGGGGGCAGTTCACAATCTGAACAAAAGTTAGTGTTCTTGCAAGTTTGCAACTGAACACTGACTCAATACAGCTTTGAAACGTTACTGTGCAGAAGAAAACTGTTGCTTGTAACCTTTTTAATTTAAATGACACAGGCACAGAAAGTTTCCTTACCTTCTCAAAATCTTTCTTTACCTTCCCCTTTAATTTTTTTTACGAGTTTACATTGAACATGATAGTGTACTGTATTAGGCTTTATTTATTTATTTATTTATTTATTTATCTTTGGTCTCTGCTGCTGCCCGATTGTGTCCCTTCAATTCCAAATGGGGGATTGTGGTTGACCAGTCAGTGTGTAACTCTGAAACTCCATTGTACTCCTTCATCACTTAAACATTATAGAGGAGGGGGACTTTGAGACGGATTCACAAAGGGATTAAGACACCTAACTGCCTCTTCAGGGACTAACTATAAAATTTAGATTCTCAAAACCTCTGCCCATCTGCTGCCTAACTCTGTAGGTACCTAAATTGCCAGATAGATGAGGTGGAGAGCTGAAACACAAAATAATTAGGGCTAAAAGCAGTGAATTTTTTGTATTTTTTAAAGGCGGCAGGGTGGTACTCAGCCAGCTATCTGCCCCTCTGGCCCAGCCAGTCCTGAGGCTGGAGCTGCCAAGGTGCCAGTACTCAGTACCTGCAAGTATCGTCACAAAAAAAAGCACTGGCTAGAAGTGTCCACTAATTTTTGGTGTTCAATTTCATAGAATCATAGAATACTAGGACTGGAAAGGACCTCGAGAGGCCATCGAATCCAGCTCCCTACCCCAATGGCAGGACCAAGTACTGTCTAAACCATCCCTGATAGACATCTATCTAACCTGTTCTTAAATATCTCCAGCGATGGAGATTCCACAACCTCCCTTGGCAATTTATTCCAGTATTTGACCACCCTGACAGTTAGGAACTTTTTCCTGATGTCCAACCTGAACCTCCCTTGCTGCAGTTTAAGCCCATTGCCTCTTGTTCTATCCTCAGAGGCCAAAAAGAACAAGTTTTCTCCCTCCTCCTTATGACACCCTTTTAGATACCTGAAAACCACTATCATGTTGCCCCTCAATCTTCTCTTTTCCAAACTAAACAAGCCCAATTTTTTCAGCCTTTCTTCATAGGTCACATTCTCTAGACCTTTAATCATTCTTGTCGCTCTTTTCTGGACCCTCTCTAATTTCTCCGCATCTTTCTTGAACTGTGGTGCCCAGAACTGGACAATACTCCAGCTGAGGCCTAGCCAGCGCAGAGTAGAGCGGAAGAATGACTTCTTGTGTCTCGTTCACAACACACCTGTTCAGATTACTACAGTTTGAGATTACTAGAGCTGAATTTTTCAGAACATTGCTCTAGTGGGTTTCATTTGCCTTTATGAGTGTTCAGTACTTCTGCAAATATGGAAATTTGTGGTTAAAATTTGGTCAAGTTTGAAGCATCTGAAAACAAGGTCATATCATGGAAAGTGTTAGACAACTTTAACTCTAGCTATCTTTGCCTGCAATTTGAGTACCATAAAAGTCATTTCTGCAAATATGGCAACCTAGGATTTGAATGGGTTGAGCATTTGTAAGGCAGCTAAACCTGGCTAAACTTCTTTTGGATGAATATTGCATTGTGGTCACCAGTGCTGTTTACCCCATTAGTTGTGTTAATGAAAGGATGACCAATTGGTTGGACTCTAGTCTGACATGCAGGAGACCCAGGTTCAATTCTCTGTTGTGTCACAGACTTCATGTGCAGTCTTGGGCAAGTCCCTTAATGTCTCTGTACCCCATCTCTAAAATGGAGTTTATAGCTCAGTACCTCACTGGGGTTATGATAGTATAAATACTTGAAAGATTATGAAGACCTGTTACTGCAATCATGTGGTCTGCGTGAGTACTAAGAGAGGCAGATTTGTAAGCACCAGTGTTCTCTAACATGCAGTCAGAGATCAAGTTTGATTGGTGAGGCTACATAGTACCAGCTAGTTTGGACAAATTAAATTAATTAATTAGCACTCTGTACAGTGTTCTGTACTGGATTCGTCCATATCTGAGGGTGAGTTCATTCAGCAACTCATGTATCTTTGTACTAGGTTAGGTGAACGAACCCTCTGTTGTTAGAACTAGTTGTTTTTCAGTGTAATTCAATGAAAATGCAGCCTGTTATGGGTGGTTTTCACTTAATAAATAAATATTCTCTTGGTATGTTTTATTGTGTGCTTAGCTAAATCAACACTTTTAACTTGCAAAAGAAACCCTAACATACAGGAGCATTTTCATAAAACATGAGTGTATTTAGGTTATGTGATGATTGTTTTCCAAGAATGCAAGTCTCCAAAAAGATTTGTTCAGTTGTGACTAAACAGATTTTTTTCTCCTACTTGGCAGTAAAGTATGTAAATATAATTAGCAATGCAACTCATTTCAATCCAATATAAAGAGTTTCTGAATTAATAAGTAGAGTGTCTTTTTTTATTCTGTTTTTACTATGAAGCTCTAAAAGTCTGTTTTTATCTGTTTAAACTATCACAATAGAAAAGACCTGAGGTGTGCAGTATTATAATTTTTCTGATTGATTTTTTTTTCTTTCAGCAGCCATGACTTATTTAAAAAGAATTTTTGACAGAGATTAAATATGTTATAAATATGCCATCTATTTGACTAATGCCAGTATGGGTCTTGCAAGAGCAAACTATTAATATTACAGATAAAGGCCACTGGTACGCAGCACAATACAAGATGAATGAAGTAATGTAATCTGAAACTATGAAGTGATGGGGACCAGAGAAAGTATTTTTGGAATATCTGTGGCTGGAAATCTTAAAGAGGTTGGACAGCTCCAATAGATAAGATTGCTTCAGACTGAGGATCCTGGTAAACACCATTAGCATAACAACTTGAATACTAAACTTCAATTTTCTTTTATAGGCTGGTAACCAGCACATATATCAGCCTGTGGGTAAACCAGGTAAGCCATAAATTTACTATATAATCATCATGAACCCTCAAGTTCATTATCTTTGATACACTTCTTCTGATCTTAGAAATGTATTGATTGCCACATTAATAAATAATAATCAAATTGGAGTCCTGAGTTTAGGCATCTAAATAAAATTGAGCATGATTTCCAGAAGTGGTAGTCATGCACTACACCCGTTGATTACTTTAGGAGATGCTCTCGCTAATTTTATTTAAATGCCAAATTTTTGGCCCCAAATTTTTCAAATTTGTGGTCGACGTTTTTGAGGCCTCCCTAACATGATTATGTTGTCATTCTCATCATTTCAGGGCTTCAGAAAGGCTGTGGGATCTTTCAGTCTCTGACTTCCTTTAGCTGCAATAATGATAAGCATAGTTTAGCAGATGGAGTTTTCATAAATTGAAACAGAACAGAATTATTCAATGTACTAAATACCTTCTTAACATGTTATAAAGTCAGTATAGTAGATCAGTCCTTTTGTAAGGTATGTAAAATATGTCTTTAACTAGATCATGCAGCACCACCAAAGAAACCACCTCGTCCTGGAGCCCCCAGCCACTTGGGTAGCATTGCCAGTCTCAACAGCCCTGTGGACAGCTACAATGAAGGAGTGAAGGTACATTGCTCAAAGTCATATGAAGTATATTTTAGCTAATTGCTCGTTTTACACCAAAAAAACCCATCAGCTATTATTAATGTGAGAGTTGATGCTGAAAGAGAAGACAAAACTGAAGTCTGTAACTGAATATGTTGTCTTGGGACATATTCATACTAACTGTTGACAGATTCAATAAGGTATTATGCAGTGAGTCCAAAGGAGAACTTTGCTACTGTGATTTTGCATATGCCCCCAGCTGGATTTTGTTTGGAACAAGATTTCCGAAAAAGATGTGCTCTCTCCCCACCCGTTCCTCATTACCCACCATTGAGCTTTAGTTGGAATTTCATTTGCAATTACTTCCAGCTTGAAGAACAGTTGATCTAGGGCAGAGGCCTGCAACCAAAACAGTGAGAAGAACATTTTTTCAAATTCAGTTACAAACTCAATCCTTCAAGAGCTGCAATGCACGTGAATAGGAGACAGTCCTTAATAAATAACATCAAACCATACTTTTTATCACCCCTATTTTAAGAACAGTGCATTGATTTGTACCAATTAGAAAGTTGTTACCTCCATCTCCAAGCTTAACCCGCCTCAGCCCCCAAATCCACCCCCAGTCCCCATGCTTTAGGCCCCCCATCCCCAAGTTTAACCCTTTCCAGCTCCAAACTGCTCCCCCATCGTCAGGTTTAACTCCTCTCAGCCCCAGACCACACACCCTCAACCGCAGGATTAACCTGCTTCAGCCCCAACTTCTGCCCATCCTCAGGATTAACTCACCTCAGCACATGCAGCTCCTCCACAGCCACCTCCTCTCGGTGGAGCTGTGCGACTCCAACAGGGACAGACTCAACCATCCCTCCCCCGCAGCTCTCCTGCTAGCTTAGCACTTCCCCCACATGGAGTGCGGACGGCTCCCTGCCCTGCCAGTTTTCTCTTCCAGGGCTCCCTGCTGCAGCGCAGTGGCTCCAGAGGCTGACGCCAGTTAAACAAAAAAACCTACATTCATTTGGTTTCACAGAGGGCACCTGAATTTAGGCATTTTTTTGTTTAAGCTGTGGCAGCCTCTGGAGCTACAAAGAGGAGTCAGTGGTGGCAGTGCTTGAAGCTGCAAGTGGCTCCTTAAAGAGCTGCAGGTTGCCAACCCCTGATCTTGGGGTACAACAGACCATTCCCACTGCAGTTTCCCCATCTGAATAGTATAACCACACTTCCATTTATTTTAACAATGTTATGATTATATACATAGTGGCTTAGCTGTCCTAGGCACTTCAGTGCATGCCTTTGCTCATGAGAATGCTCATCGGATTTATTTTTTCGTCCACCTCTCTGTTGTGAGCTTCCAGTGTGCTTCTTGCTGCAGTGTCATAGTGGCCCTAGAGCACTGCTAGAGTGTTTTGGGAAAGGGCCCAGTAAATGGTGCATTTCAGATGAACTGCGCCATGTACTAAACAATCACCTATCGCATCAGCCCCCAAGTGGGATTCCAGGGTGACTGTGATACTGCAGAGTTCAGTGTCTGGGGAATCCTGCTGGAGCAGATGCTGCATTTTCACCTAAAGAGCAAGAAAGCTGCATGTGCTGAGTGCCCCTTGTCCAGGGGCTGACGTAAATGGGATTCATTTCTAACACACAAATGACTTTTAAACATGCCTGTTCACTGCCTTTGTGAATTAGTTAGCCTTGTAAACTATGAGAAAGTTGGGATTCAGGGAGCCTTTGTGCCTCCTGAGGTGTAAGAGGCTGAAGCTGTTTTCTCTGGCAGTGTTTTTCAGTGGCAATACATAGTGCTCTCTGGGAGCTCTGGGTCAGTGATATTGTAACAGTGAAATAGATTTCTGCAGTGCTGATTCATGCTATCCGTTTGTTTCATCTTTGGAGTGAAATATGGCACCATGAAAATTTGATTGCTCCTGTTGTAATATTAACTACCCAGAATCCCCTGCCTCTGGTTTCTCAGCAGATGCCGTCGAGAATGGCCACAGAGCTGATTTATTTGTGCTCCAACAATCTCTTAAGAGAGAAAAGGTGGAGAAGACATAGCACAGCTAAACATGCCCTGGCCAAACATAGGCTCCCATAGAGCCATGTAACTTACATGCTGCCATAATGCAAACAAATAATGATATAAAGCAAAGACAATTTAGTAGGAGCATTGCCATTGCATTAGTAGGAGTATTGCTAGCAGATTGAGGGAAGTGATTGTTCCCCTCTATTTGACATTGGTGAGGCCATATCTGGAGTACTGCATCCTGTTTTGGGAACCCCACTATAGAAAGGATGTGGACAAATTAGAGTCCAGTGGATGGCAATGAAAATGATTAGGGTGGTAGGGCACATGACTTGGGAGAAAAGGCTGAGGGAACTTGGCTTGTTTAGTCTTCAAAAGGGAAGAATGAGGGGGTGGGATTTAATAGCTCCCTTCAACTACCTGAAGGAAGGTTCCAAGAGGATGGAGCCCATTGGCCTGCTAAACCCAGGGTTGTGAGTTCAGTCCTTGAGGAGGCCATTTAGGTGCCTGGGGATATAGATTTAAAAAAAAAAAAATCTGTCAGGGATGGTGCTTGTTCCTGCCAAGAGGGCAGGGGACTGAACTCAATGACTTCCTTAGGCCCTTTCCAGCTGTATGAGATGTGTATCACCATATATTCATATTCAGTCTATTCTCAGTGGTGGCAAATGACAGAACAAAAAGAGTTGTCTCAGATTTCAGTGGAGTAGAGCTGTGGTGGATATTAGGAAAAACTATTTCACTATAATATTGATAAATGCAAAATAATGCGTATTAGGAAGCAAAATTCCTGATATAGGTATAAAATTATGGGGATTAAATTAGCTGGTACCGCGCAAGAGAGATGTTAGAATCACTGTGAGTAGTTCTCTGAAACCATCCACTCAGTGTGTAGCAGAAGTCAAAAAAGCAAACAATGGTAGGAGTCATTAAAAAAGGGACGGAGAATAAGACAGAGAACATCTGATTGCTTCTGTATGAATCCATGACACACCAGATTTTTAATACTGTGTGCAGATGTGATCTCCTCATCTCAAAAACAGTATCTTGGCCTTGGAAAAAGCTTAGAAAATGGCAGCAAAAATTATTGGAGGTATGCACCACGTGCCGTATGAGGAGAAATTAACAAGATCAGGACTTTTCAGCTTAGAAAAGAGAAGACTGAGGATAGATATGATGATACAGGTCTATAAAAGTTATTTACAGCACAAGAACTACAGGGTCACCAAATGAAATTAATAGGTAGGAGGTTTTAAAAAAAACAAAAGGAAGTGCTTCTTCATGCAATGTGCAGTCAGCCTGCGGAACTCCTTGCCAGAGGATGTTGTGAAGGCCAGGACTTTAACAGGGTTCAAAAAAAGACCTAGATAAATTCATGGAGGTTAGGTCTGTCAGCAGTTATTAGCCAAGGTGGACAGGAATTTTGTCCCTAACCTCTTGTCAGAAGCTGGAAATGGGCAATAGGGGGTGGTTAGTTGAGGATAACTAGTTCTGTTCATTCCCTTTGGGGCACCTGGAATTGGCCACTGTCAAAAGACATGATACTGGGCTAGATGGACCTTTAGTCTGACCCAATATGGCCTTTTCTATGTCACTAAGAGGGTCATGAAGAACTGGAATGTCTGCAAGGAAGACCTGGGTTCCTTTGCAGAGGACATTGCTGGTATGCTTCATGATATGTCTTACAGTCCTGAAAAAACAATATGGAAACACAGTTCCTCCTGAGACATACCAAACAAACCATCAAAGCTGTTTACTTTTAACAAAAATGAACTAGTTCCACAAGGTGTTCTCTTGGTCTCGCTCTTTCTTCTCCTCTGAGATTATATGAATGCTTCAGAATCAACATAAGTGGCCACTTTAAGCTAGATTGTTTATTACAAAATGGTGCCAGTATTTGTTGCCAAACTTCAGAAAATGTGAAAAACAGATATGTTACTAAATTCAGCTTTTCTATGTAAAATTCACTTGTAAATACTAACACTTGATAAACATTAAAAAATATATGCAGAAACAATATGCTTTTGATACCAGGACCAGACAAATATAGGTAGAAGCTCTCTAGTCCAGCACTCTCTCATTTAGCAGCATCTGTAATCCAGCATGATTTTAGTTAGCCAGATGACCACTTACTGTACTTCCCAGGGTCTCATAAAGTATGTTTACAGCCACCAGTCCTGGCTCTCAGTGTTCAGTGCTGTAATTTAGCTCTAATTTACCCCTAAATGCAAAGGTAACTGGAGACTTTTGATTTATAAAAATTCCACTGGCTGTCAGGGGTAAAGCTAGTGCTTTTTTCAGAGTTAAAACGGCTTTGTGTTAATTTTCTGCATTGAAGGTCTTTCCTGAAACAAAACAAAAAAAAAACAGTAACGTAGCACTTTAAAGACTAACAAAATAATTTATAATAAAATAATTTATTCTCTTGAAAGAGAGGCTGCTGAACTCTCTTTTACATTCAAATTCAACACATTAACACGTGGTTTGAACCGGGATGCGAATTTTCTGGGTCATAGGGGCTCTTTTGCATACTTGGCTTAATCTAATTCTTGACTTCTGCCCCTCTACTCTCTGATTTGCTCACCTTGATAATTTTTCTTCTGATTTGTCAACCTTGATTACTATTTTTGGTTCTCTGTGCCTTAAATATTGAGTCTGTTCTGGTATGGCTATGGTCTGAAGAAGTGGGTTTGTCCCATGAAAGCTCACCTAATCAATTATTTTTTTAGTCTTTAAAGTGCTACTTTACTGCTTTTTTGTTTTGCTAGTATATAGACTAGCACAGTTTTCTCTCTTTTACTTTCCTGAAACAAGTTTATCTTACCTTTTTTTCTGGAAGCTTGTATTTGAATACAACATGGCTTTGTCAAAGTCTTCCAGGTTAAAAAAAAAAAATCCTGAGATAATTAGTCCATAAAAATCTAATTAAGGAATTAGTCTCTCTCAAACTGCGCTGATTGAACTTACACATTCTTCTAACTCCCTTTTCCTTAACGACAGAATACAAGTAAAAATGACAAGACTTAAAGGTTCCTATCCTGGAGCCTGTGGAGACATATGCATCACAAAATGTACAGTATACAGTTACATGTTCAAAGGAAATGTGAAGATAACTCTGACCATTTAGTTTGCTGTGGAGCATTGTTGGTGTAGGAACAGCTGAGAAAAAAAAATGATGCACCAAGAACTACCAATACCCTTATTCTGTGATTCCAAGGCCCAGACAAAGGAATCAAATGAGTTGTGTGTAATCAGTTCAAAATGGTCTCTCAGTAGTTTGAAAGCAGTCTTAACCAAGTATCTTCATGAACAAGAGCAATATAGTTAACTCTGAACACTTCAGAAATAAATCTTCAAGTAAGGATTATGCAACCTCTGCCTGATCTATTCAGCAATGGATTATTGATCATATAAAAAAATCAACATTTCACCTGGCACACAGTTCCCTACTATGAAAAAGATCCTTAACTCCATTTACCACCTTTCTATTTGCCAGATTGATTTGTTCCTGTTAAGCTTTGCATGTCCTCTTCTCCACTTATTTTGTAAAACATAAGCATGGGTGCATGTCAAACATCTTCACTTCCTGTGCTGGGGAGCTAAGAAGATTGCTCAGACATTATGCTTCCATAACAAATGGACCAATAGCTAACACATGACCCAGCCAAAATTGTTATGAATGCATTTCTGTTGCAGGCTTTTTTTAACTGGTCTCTTATTGCTGCATATGTTTTGTTGGGGTTTTTCCTGCTGCAATTTATTAATATTGTTTTTTCTGTTTTTCCCCCCCTCCCTTCCTTTGGTAAATTTCTTTAACCTTCCCACATATTCTGCTCAACAATAGCCATGGAGGGTAAGCACAGAGCGTATATGTATGTGCTCGCGCGGGCTATTCACAAATGGCTTTGCATGTGACTTGTCAATAGAGATGATATAATGTTTAATTTCTTCTACTTTGTCACTGAAATTTATTAGAATTCACACAGCCATGCACCACCAGCATAATCAATAACACTATTCATTTTCACATCAATGTACGAGGTGGATACTTTATCCTTGTATTTTCTATCTATGCCTACTTAGTGGAATACAGCTAAACTGGATTACTTTATGCTAAATCCTGGATTCCTTATTCAAGCAAAGCATGCAGGCATTTGTATGGCATCATTAAAGTACCAGAAGTGCTTCCCAGGTTTTTAAAAATACAACTTAGTCTCTTATACTTTCCACCCTGTAGACTTAAGCTTCCGTAGTGTTTTGTGTTTTTACATTTGTGTGTGACTAGGCATCAGATCTTATTGTGGGAAATGAGTTTTTGCACTGTCCTCTGGATATGGTGAGACTCATAGTAGTTTATCTTTTCTGGGAGTAAAGTCCACAGTGCGAGCCCCGCTCCTACAAACATTCCATCTTCTGCTCTCATGACCTTCATGCTTCCAGTAGAATCAAGCTGCTGTGGTTACAACAGGCAATCTGGGTAGCCGGGGTCAGTTGCATAGAGGACTTTGAATAGCAGGGTAGAACCATTCAGCTGAACTCGCTGTTCCATGGACAGTGTTTCTACAGAGCAGAGCTCTAGAGTGGTGTGTCCACAATGATCTCTTTTGATAGACTTGACGGAGTGCTCTGTTTTGTAGCAGTTAGAACTTATCCACAATCTGTGACTTCATTCCTAGGTATAATGAGTTTTCATAATCAAACCTGGAAGTTTCAAATGCTTGAATCACTCTGACCAGGTCTCTGTCCAACAGAACAGAATACTACTCAGTTACAGATGCAAGTAGATATTTGCTGCAAAATGGCGCTGATTGTTCAATACCACTGAGCTGTCTAAAAAAAACTTCCAGATTTTGGACTAACTTTACAATCTAACGGCAAATGTTGTGGAGAGTGGGAAATCTTACATAGGAGACAAGTACTTCAAAGTTTGTTCCTCCTCCTAGCAGCATCACCTCAGTCTTGCTTGGGTTCAGCTTTAGGTAGCTGGGCATCTATGGGGAATGTCACTTTAACATAAGGAGTACAGCCTGGTAATTCTCTGACCAGACATAGAAAAAATATTTGAAAGTGATCGGTCTTATTACCTGCATTGGAAGTACTTTACTCCTGAGCATGGAAAATTTCATTTTCCTCAATTTTCCACATGGATTCTACTAACAAAATGTTTGGTAATATACACTGCAGTATTCTTCCTCTTTACTGCTGAGCATGTTGCGAGCCAGTGTAGGGGTTGAAACAATTATCTGATAATTTGGGCTCTGATTCTCCAGAGTAAGTACAAAGTGGGCATAAAGCAAAGATGATTTGGCAGTGTGCACCATCTATTTGCACAGATGTAAATGACTTCATGAGGTGCAAGGCAGTGAAGAGTTGAGTTCTTTATCTTTCATGAAAAACTATTTCTGACCATGCAGGTAAATGTGTGAATTACCAATTACTATATCTAACTATGGCCATGTCCACACTAGGAGATAAAATCTATTTTAGAGCTGCATTTCAAGCTATGAGAACTGCGTAGCTGCAGTCAGTGTATCTAAAATCAATTTTTGCCGCCATCCCCACAGAGGGAGGTCAGTGGGAGAATCTCTCACGTTGATGTCCCTTATCCTCACGACTGTGAAGAGGGTCAATGGTGGAACCAATGACAGTTTGATTTAGCGCAGCCTCGCTAGGCGTGCTAAATTGAACTCTGGAAGATCGTCCACCAGCACGTCAATCTTCCAGTAAGTACAGATGTACCCTAAATATCATCTACGTTTTGAAAACCAAGTTGTGGGTTTGAACAATTTGCTTCCTAAAACTTGCACCATGAAATTCAGGCCTTAAAGGTGAATTCTTTCAAAATTTCAAAGGGAATAATCTCAGCTATTGAGACATTTTAAGGAATTTTAAGCATGTTGTAAATATTACTCAGTACTTCTAATTACCATATTAGCTGAACAGAAAAAGCAGCACTGAGATAATCATAAGGGGACCGCTTCAAACAATTCATGGTGTAAAGTTCCTTCAGCTTCATTTCACTCATCAAATTCAGTCGAAAAATAACGAGTTCATTTCCTTCAGATCTAACAGTAACACAATTCAAAAGAACATTTGATATATATTCAGTGGGTATGGAGGGAAGGATCTTATGTAAATCAGCAAACTACTTCCTGCAGTTCTGGTGTCTTTGTGAAGTAATCTATCACCATCTCCTGGAGAAAGAGAAGAACAACAGCATCTTTTTTTGCTCTTAGCTTCAGCCACAGGAAATCAGCCCTCCCCCGACTGCCAACTTGGATCGTTCCAATGACAAGGTGTATGAGAATGTAACTGGACTGGTGAAAGCTGTAATAGAAATGTCCAGTAAAATCCAGCCTGCACCTCCAGAGGAGTATGTACCCATGGTGAAGGTAAGAAGATGCCATTGTCTTCATTCTTTCTATTATTTCTATCCTGATTGGTACCATAGTTATCAATGAATAAAATAAAACAACTGTGTAATACTGGAAGACTTGTGAGTAGAAACACACTGGTCTGTGTCTGTGTATGTGATTTTAATTATCAGGACAGGGTGCTTTTGAAGGATTTTGAAAAAGCATTACGATCAGCAATCTTTTCTAGACTGTGATCATGAAGAATTGAAAGTGGTCTACAGCAATTTCTTTACTTTTTACACAGAAAAGTGGAATTTTTACCTTTGTACAAACATCAGCCACTGCTTTGCTTTGCATATGTGTGAGCTCTGGTTAAGCCATGTGATCAACTTTCCATTTTATGAAAGCAAAAATATCTATAGATTGGGATTTTCTAAACCATTTAGCGGCTTTGATATAACTGTGCTCACACTGATGTCAGTCATCAAAGCAGTTAGTCCAGTACTTTGAGCTTTTGAAATTCTCACCCTAAATCGTTGGACACCCAGAATAATTTTTAAAGGTGTAGTAGGTGCTTGGTTGAGATTTAATTGTTTCCATAGGTATAAAAGACATTTGTAAGAAATAAAAGTGTTGAAACGGAGTAATCTAATCAGAAAGTATTAGTGCACTGTTGTGCTGCACTCTGTCCTGTTTTAATATAGCTTTGCTTTTTTTATTGAATTTTATTAGGAAGTTGGTTTGGCACTAAGAACCTTACTGGCAACAGTAGATGAGACCATTCCAGTGCTCCCTGCAAGCACTCACAGAGAGGTATGTATGGCTTTGCTTATGTGATTGAGTACGTTGTGTCAGGTAAACTCCAATTATGAAGACACATATTGTATCATGAGTTTTTATAAAAATTAAAACAGGAGATCATTTTAATTTCTCAGAGGATGAGAGAGAGAGATTTCTTCAGGTAGTCTCCATATGGCTTCAGGTGCACGTGTGCCTGGAGCCCTTGACTGGAGATGTTTCTGCTACCAGTGCCTGTGGCCTTTGCCTCCTCATGCAAGGCTCGATAGGGATGTGAGGGCAGACCACTCTCATTTCCTTGTCAGCTGTTTTGGCCCAGGAGCTTTGGCACGCCCACCTTTAACATGCTTCGGCTGTTTCATAGTCGTTGCTGAAGTTGTGTTAGTACAGTTTTGTTGATGCATTTAATTGTTAGTAGTTTTTACAGTTACTTAGTACTAGTAGTGGGAGGATACTTAGATTTTGTGTTGGTTTTTTTACTTTTTTTTTTAAGTTTTGTTTGTTTTGTTTTGTTTTTTTCTTTGTCTTCTTGGCACGGCTTATCTGGGTTGTCAGGTTTCAAACACCTGCAAAACTCTGAGTGACATTTGTCTGGGGGAGTCCCAAGTGTTTCAAAAGTACAATTATTGGAAATACATTTTGTACTCCATTTACCTACAAAGAGGTCCTTTTTTAAAACTACTGTCTCAACAGTTGGGGAGCTTGATGGCAGATTTTCTCATTAAAGTAGAGTAGACCCCAACTTACCAGGGAGTTGCATTCTTGCACAACCCCTTTTAAGTCAAATTTCGCACAATGCAGGGAAGCCAGGAAATTGGCTAGCACAACAGCCTGGCTCTGGACTGCCCACTGCTTGCAGGATAGGGGAAACTGACCAGTGCTGTGGACGGGAGCCAGGAACCAGGCAGCAGTCTGGTTCCTTGCTCCCCGCTGTTTGAAAAGACGGGAAACTGAAGAATACAGTACACCACTGAGATACTCAGCTGCCCTGGTCAGTTCCCCCCTCCTGTCAGTGGCAGCAGCAGAAAGCCTGACTATCGGCTGCTGTCACTGACAGGAACGGGGAAACTGCGCCTGTCAGGGGCAGCAAGAGTCAGGCTGCCACCCTGATGAATGGTTTCTCTGCTACTGACAGTAGCATCTCAGGTGCTGCCACAAACAGAAGTGGGGAAACCAAGTCAGGTAACACCCCTGACAGGAGCTGGGAAATTGACCAGAGCTAGTTCCCCTGCTCCTCTGAGTGGTGGCAAGCTGGTGCTAGGTGCCTGCTCCCCACAACTCAGAGTTGCATTAACCCAAGGTACGCGCAAGTTGAGTGCACATATCTTGGGGGGTCTACTGTATTCTTCAAGGATAATGTTTCTGTACACTCACATCCTTAATTTTGACCTAGGGTTCCCTTGAAGTTCCATTTTAGCCAGTCTGTTCATCTACTAGTGTTTCCCAAAGGTACAGGAGTCCTGTTTTCCTACTGTGGCTGTTACAAGGGCTCAGGCCTTTTATTTGGATAAGCCTATACCATTTCAGAGGTCACCCAGCCTGTTCATCTCCAACAGCGTAAATCCAAGGGATCCACAATTTCAGCTCCAACTATCCAGCTGGATATCTGGATGTATTTTGTCACCTGGTATGATACTACAGGTGTTCCTCCTCCCCAAAGACTTATGGCACATGCTGTTAGGTCACGAGCTACATCATGGGTACGGAATCCACAGACCACGGCTTGCCTGAATCCGAACCCCGAGGCTCAGGGATTCACACCTAGATCCCCCAATTCCCTATCAACTCCTGCACCCTACCTCCTGCCCAGACCCTAACGAGCTTAGGACTCCTGTAGCTTTGGGAGACACTAGTAGATGAACAGACTGGCTAACATGGAACTTCAGGGAAACCCTAGGTAAGAATTAAGGATGTGCATGTACAGAAACATTAGCCCCTTACCACACTGAGTCCCTCATTTTTGGCCCCACCCCATAGCCTAGAGAGGACCACAGATGCAGCAGATGGCATCATACTTCAGGGTTTTCCAAGGAGGTCCAGCTCGCTGTGGAGGGCCTGGTCTTCTGGTTAAACACACAAGTTTTACTGAAGATAAATGAGCCCTTAAATACTTTAAAGAACTCCAGGGCCCACTCTACTCTCTGGCAATAGATACACCTGTCCCAAAGCAAGAGTTCCACAGGCAGTCAGACAAGCCTAGATGAATGGCTCAAGTTTTACCTCCCATGACCTTAGGAGTTACCAGTAAAAGGCAAAGAGGTAAAAAAGTCCCTGTGGCAGCGGTATCTTGGCCTTCCTCGAAATAATAATTATGGTCATTTAGGAACTGCAAACTGGTGATGCCAACACTTGTAAATTCCCAGATATCCTTTGGGATCATCTAGCACTCTTTTTCCACACCTGGAGCCCAGTAACATTGGCTAAGTGGGTACTAAACATAATCCTTCATGCTGTATAATTAATTTTACTTCCTAAGCTCCCAACCCTCAACCTTTTTCATGAGTATTCTCAAATAATAAGTGGAATCTCTCTTGCAGCAAGGAGTAATGGAATGGATACCTCTCAGGAAAGAAAGGGGGTTTACTCAGCTTACTTCTTAATACCCAAAAAGAAAGGTCTGCAGAGAGACGTCCTTGATCTTTGCTATCTCAACCACTTTATTCCCAAACTGAAATTTTGTTTGGTCACAATAACATCTGTAATCCCATGACTAGAAAGGGGAATGTTGTTTACAGCTCTCAAAAGGAAAGGCACGTGCGTTCATGTAGACCATGGGTGTCCAACCTTTTGGCTTGCCTGGGCTGCATTGAGTGAAGAGGAATTGTCTTGGGCCGCATATAAAATACGTAATATAGTTAATGTATATAAATCACATAATAATGTTAAAAGTTTACGATCTTGTGGGGCCGCATTACTAGCTGTCCAGGGCCACATGCGGCCCACGGGCCGCGGGTTGGACATGCCTGAGTTAGACGATTACCTTGTAGTAACCTCCAGTTATACAAGGTAAGTACTTTTCTCTTTTGTTTACTGAGCTCAGCTAACTTTTTTTTTGGTTTCTTCATCCTCGAGACAGGTATCTTGATCATTAAATTATCCTGTCAGCTATTGGGAACTCATCAGTTTTACTGAAATAGCACCCATCATGCCTAGGCATGTAAAGAGTTAGAGGACAAAATGTTGCCTTGAATGTATGACATTTAGGCTACGTCTACACTAGCCCCAAACTTCGAAATAGCCACGCAAATGGCCATTTCGAAGTTTACTAATGAAGCACTGACATGCATATTCAGCACTTCATTAGCATGTGGGCAGCCGTGGCGCTTTGAAATTGACGCAGCTCACCGCCGCGCGGCTCGTCCTGACGGGGCTGCTTTTCGAAAGAACCCGCCTACTTCGAAGTCCCTTTATTCCTGTGAGCAGATGGGAATAAGGGGACTTCGAAGTAGCCGGGGTCCTTTCGAAAAGGAGCCCCATCGAGGCGAGCTGCGTCAATTTTGAAGTGCTGCGGCCGCCCACATGCTAATGAGGTGCTGAATATGTATTTCAGCGCTTCATTAGTAAACTTCAAAATGGCCATTTACATGGCCATTTCGAAGTTTGGGGCTAGTGTAGACACGGCCTTAGAATTTTAATTCAGGGACCCCATGTGGGAATTAATTCCTAGGTTAAAGATTAATCTTGCTCAGTAAATTATGATTTGCATACAAAAGTCCTCAAACATAGTGTGGATTGGTGTAGTTGGAAGCCTTTGTTCACAAAATATCCAGCAGTAACCTAATTCTAAATGAGAAATGACTGAGTTTATGTTAACTGCTTAAAATGGAGGCTCTAGTGAGTGAGGTTTAATTTTTCCTCAGAACATTGTGCCTGCAAGATGTGAATGAACAGGAGCTAAAAGAATATGATAGCACGTATGAGATTCTCAGTCACTGTTCTTTCAAATGGTTATGTCACTTGCTGCTTAATTAAAAAAAAAATCTGGCTTACACCTTTGTATTTATTGCATTTTATTGCTGCTTAGATACCTAGTGTTAAATAAAAGGCCTAAGAAAGGGTTTTTAGGCATCTGGAAACAGAATCAGAATCTGAGTTCTAGACCAACACCTGCTGGAATTAGGGGTACTGCCGCAGCGCAAAATAATAATCCAAATAGTGGTTTCTGCCCTCAGTACCCCCACTAATGTTCCAAGACCACTGCCTAGGACAGAGGGTCACATTCAGCCCTGGTGAATATGGTCCTATGTTTATTAATGCCAGATGGCTGTTCAGTGTGTTAGGACAGGGAATTCTTGGTATCCACCTAGTTTGTAATGGACAAAAGCCATTAGAAGAAGGGCTCAACTTAGCACTGTGAAGACACTACTGGAGTCTGCATAGCTGCTACACCAGGGGTGTTGACTACATGTCTGTAGCCATCAAAAGTATGATTGCTCTAGGACAGGTTTCACTAGGAAAGATAGATCTCTGACTTGCAGGGGAGGGGAGGAGTACACTGCACTGTTAGTAATTCCAGTATGAGTGTGATACCACAAATTATTTGCCTCCTATGAAATACCACCTACAGGGCCTGACAGAATTTTTTATCTTTCCAGATTGAGATGGCACAGAAGCTGCTGAATTCTGACTTGGCTGAACTGATTAACAAGATGAAATTGGCACAGCAATATGTCATGACTAGCCTGCAGCAGGAATACAAAAAGCAAATGCTTACAGCTGCTCATGCGCTGGCTGTGGATGCCAAAAATTTGTTGGATGTTATCGATCAAGCTAGACTGAAAATGATTGGTCAGTCCAGACCCCATTAAACACTGAGGAAGAATTTCTTGTCATTCTTTTCAGAATATTGCTCATGTAAGGATGTAATCTAGCCTTCTACCAGTGGTGAGGATTAACCCTGCCTAGTCCTGGATTTGCAGTGACTCCTGCTTCATCAGACCTGATTGACAGCTGTGATTTTCTCCCTCATTATACAAGTCTAACCAAGTTTTTACTGTAGAGCTAAAGATGGCCTGGGATTCAAAATGTGACATTGCAGAATGAATTTTGTACAGAAGCTCTAGAGAATCATGATTGGGGAAAGCTATTGCATCTTACATCACCACATAGGATGTGCATTACCTATTATTGCCAAGGGGTTAAAATATCAGAGCCAGGACTGTCCAAGCTACAGACTGGAGAAAGATATTGTGAAGAATTCTGGGAAACCTCAGGGCTGAGAATTCTTGCCCACAGTATGCAAGCTGTCCAGACTGGAATTTTTTATTAGAACACTTGTCGCAATATGCTAATCACAATTTACAGAGAGAGAAAATTAAAAAAAAGCTATATTTTCAAGACTTCAGTCATTTCAAAAGAAACTAAAGCCCTCTTCATCTTTCTGCCTTTTACTTTTATGTGGATGTGTGAAATGTTTGTTTGGAAACTAGGTGTAGAACACAACTGAAAATGCTTGTATGTCTTCTCACCAGAATAACGTGCCAGATTTTTGTAGCAATCTCATTTTCCTTGGAGCAAAAAAAAAAAAAAAAAAAAAAAAAACCACACACTGCTTTGTACCAGAGCCACATTTAGAAAAGTCCTGTAACCATGTGTTCCCTGTTTTTATATAATTTATACAGAAAGATTAAAGCCATGTTGAACTATTTTACATCCACTGTAGTTAACTAACCCATCTTTGTGTCTGTCTTGCCTAAGAGGAGTTACACCAGACCCCAGTTAAATGTTTTGTTTTTTCCCTAGTTATGCCATCTATTCTGTTCAATAAAAGCCACCATGCTCCCTTTTGTTTGATGGGGGATATAAATTATTCTCAGGAAGAATATAATGAACTGTACAGTTACTTTGACCTATTAAAAAGGTGTTACCAGTGAAGTCCTGGCTGTAACATTTCTTCCTATGCTGAAGAGCACAAAGCAGTGGGAGGTCTGATCTTGATTCTTCCTATCAATTTTAAATTTCACATTTATATAGAGGTAAAAAACAAACGAGCACTGTCAGAGGAATTCCACAAAATGAACTCATGAATCCTTGCAAGTTAAGGTTCACACAACTCTGCAGAGTATTCAAACTCAGAGTAAAAACTACATATTCCTACAACTGGATCCAATCCTCTCCCCAAGAAAAGCAACAGATAGCCTAAGCTAAGGAAAATAAAGTTTTTAAGCTGTATATAATTCTTCAGTTTCCCAGTTCTGTACAGCTTCCTCTCCTGGTAGCATGGATAAATAACCACTTTCTTCCTTAAAGGTCCCTTCACAATTCCTATCTGTTTATATCCTAGCTTTAAAGGAATCCCTGTTTTTATCAGCTACAATAGTTACAACTCCCCAACAAAAACCCAAGGCACATATCAGCAAAGCCAGTGAAATAATGTGCAGTTTCTGGGGCAACCCATTTAGGAACTGAACTCTACAAAATCCTTAAATATTTTTAACAAGTGAAATTTATACATTATCAAAATATTATCCAGTTATAATTGTGTAACCAAAGTTCCCAAAACTGAAATTTCAGGAAGCTGAAAGTATGGCTATTTCTGAGACTTTTACTGCCCTTTAAGTAGGGCTTTTCCAGTCAAATTGTAAAATAGGACATGCTTTCTTGAATTGAATAACTGACCACCTCTTAATGTAGTTCATGGAAATTGCCATTTTTCTGCTAGGAGGACATAATTCAGTCAAAAAATTCAACCTGCATTGAGAAAAGCAAGTTAGTTTGAACACCCAAATTCAGTTACTTTTCTGACTATAATTCAAAATACTGTGGAAACGTAGGTTTAAACTACCCTGCTTATTTCATTGACAGATGGGAGGACATTCTGACACCTCTGATCTTTGTCCAACTTTTCTGCTGCTTTAGCACAATATGCTCAGGCATTTCACTGGTTAACTCAAGCAAACTGGAATCTAGCACTGAGTGGATGGG
The DNA here is from genome assembly GCF_033958435.1 of Carettochelys insculpta. NCBI lineage: Eukaryota > Metazoa > Chordata > Testudines > Carettochelyidae > Carettochelys > Carettochelys insculpta. The sequence continues at coordinate 12,821,761 of NC_134138.1, forward strand.
AGTGCAGAGCATAAACTGAAGGATGAGCCAAGAACTCTGGCCTGATGTCAAATGCAGCACAACTGCCTTCATCTGAAATTCCTCAATGCAGGCAGGAATACTATTTGGCAACACTCACCTAAAATTTGAGCTCTTGGAAAAGCAAGAAACCATGAAAAGCAACAGAAGTGGGGAAAGCTGCCAGTGAGCTGTTCAGGATTTGCTATAGAAATCAAGCTGAAAAGGCTTCATCTTTCTAGCACTAACTTCCAAGCTTTGGTTCAGTCTGTGGGCACTTATTTTATCTTTTCCTTATATTCAACATTGCTTAGTTCTCGAGGGAAGATTTTTGGCTTTCTTCCTGTAGATGTTTAATTCCAGCATTCTCTCTGTAATGGTATAGAAAGCCAGGGCAGCTGCCAGACACTCTGGAAGAGCAACAAAGGCTCCTGTGGCACCTTACCGACTAACAGAAAAGTTTTGAGCATGAGCTTTCGTGAGCACAGACTCACTTCATCAGATGCTGGTCATCTGATGAAGTGAGTCTGTGCTCACAAAAGCTCATGCTCAGAACTTTTCTGTTAGTCTGTAAGGTGCCACAGGACCCTTCATTGCTGTTACAGATCCAGACTAACACGGCTACCACTCCGATCTCCGGAAGAGGAAACTCTGTACAGCTATGTCTAAGAAAAGCTTAATTAGCTTCCAGTAGCTTTCTGTACTACCTATGATAAATTCCTTCAGATAAATCTACATTTATCCAGCTTGCACATTTCAGCAAAAGGGAAGAAGAGGCACAGTGCAACTTAACATTTTAACTGTTTTGATTTCAATTAAATGTTGTTTGTATTTATTAAACGCTTAAATTTGAAGTAGGCTATACAAATTTAAATTTAAAGTAGGCCATGCAAAACCCAATTAAGACAAAAGCCATTGGGGGCCAGCAAATCCTGAATCTTTATCCAACCATTCACCTTTTAATCCAAAAACCAGTGTAGCCTTTGCATTATATAGTTGGGGTGTAGTATCAGGGAAGAAGTATACCACTAAAGCATCCTCAAAATGGGGTGACCAGTAAGCCTCTTTACTAACATGTGAGATGGAAGTCTGCATATGTATGACCTCATTTTTAAAATGCAAGCGGCTACCTAAAGTTGAACAAAGTCTTAATGGAGCAGAGATCAGCAGAAAAGTTATTCACCTTTCATTTGTCCAAGTCATAATCCTAGTTTCAATAGCTTACCACCAAAAAAAGGAGAGCACAGCTCTGCAGTCAGTGAAGTATATTTTTCCACTAGATCACCATTCTGCTGTCATGCAAGTTTAAATTCCATTTCTGTCTAATTAAGCTTCCTAGCATAATTGTAGAGAAGGTGATTGACTAGAGTAATGCTAGAACACTTTTTATATTCATTTTTATGTTGTCCCTAGTTTTATATATATAGTTTTTTATATTCATTTTTATGTTGTGCTAGTTGTGTACAAATCTACAGGAACTTCTGGGACAGAGGATTAGGACCAGTTTATGGTCCTGATTCATCCTCTTTAAGAGCTGAACATAGCCTCATACTCTTCACAGACCAGAACAATTAGAGGGTTTTTTTTTATTGCAGATGGTACAAAACAGCAGTTTAGTCAAACAGACCAAAGCCCATGTCATCGTCAGATTCCTCAGATTCTTCTTTCTTTTCTTCCTCTTTCTTCTCCTCAGCTGAAAATAAATGAAAATGGTTTCAACATATCTGAAAAAATGCAAAACTTTACTACACTCAGTGTAGAGTTTACAAAACAACTATCACCAATTAAATTGGAAAGCTAAGGTTATTTTATAATTATGGTGATTTCAGGAGCATGTCAGTACTCCAGCCACACAAATCTAATCCACATGTTATCAATGCTCTAAACTCTATGCAGTGCCTTTGATGACCAGCACTGGAGGAAAGGTAATTCTTTTAAGATCTCAGTAACAAACTTTTGCCCACCCTCCAAAATATTTCCCTCTTATAAGCTGACAAGGTCAGCAACTCTCCTTTTCAAACTATAGTCCAGGGGTCTACAACCCCTGGCACACATGTCACTCTATTTTCTCTGGCACATGAGAGAAGCTCAGCCTTGCCCATCCTTCCCCATGCTATCTGGAGACTGCTCAAAACCACACTGCCTGTGCATTAACAAAAGACCACCTAGTACTACCAACCACCACCTAAACAGTAAAGCTCTCCATCCTTATTAATAAAGCTATTGTAAACAGGATGAAAGTACCAGTGAACTGGAACCATACAGGTGTCAAAAGGTCACACTTCTACATTCCACCACAGAAAGGTTGCTGACCCCCTTCCATAGTCATACCCTATAACAGTCATAATTAGTTTTGCAAACTGAGTCCATACATGGATTAAGATCAGAATTTCAAATCTTACTGTAGCCAACCATATAACTATAGACCACTGGGGCAAGCCAGGGGGAAGTGATGCCTGGCAGGAACCTGAATGCTACTTAGTTCCCATCTCCCCTTCCCCCTGTTCCCACCCCAACTTGCAAAGTTTCAGTTATATGGGGGTTACAAGAACACAAACCCCACATATCTTGGGGTTTTACTGTACTAACAGGCCCACAGGCAGGGAAGGGCAAAGAAGGCATTTCAAAATGGCCAGGAGTCCCAGCTTCTGCTACTTCAGCACCATCTGTTGACCTGCTGCATATTAAGAGTAACAGTATATATTATCACTCTATATAGTTCTATAACATCTTGGCATAACTTCCGAAGAAAGAAGCTCAAGAGTTCACTTACCAGGGGCAGCACCACCTGCAGGAGCAGCACCACCAGCAGGAGCAACAGCAGCTGGGGCACCGCCAGCTCCTACATTGCAGATTAGGCTTCCAATATCAATGTTAGCTAGAGCCTAAAAATATTTAGCATTCATTAGAACTACATTTTACAAAAGTTGCATATCATTCACAGGTATTGTAAGGAAATTTAAACAGACATGATTCACTACTTCAACACATTTATGCTCCGCCTGACCAATGCCCCATGTTAAGATTTAATAATGCATTTGCTTATTAAGTGCATATGCGATGCTGTCAACCCAGTACTGAAGTTACATTTGCAACACGCTGCAAGATACAGCAAGGAAATATTCCATGTCAATTTATAAAACTCCAACAACTTCTGAGCAAAGCAAACTCAACATATAGATGCTAGTGGTTCTAAGCAACATTCCTGGCCAGTCTTGATCCAATTTATCCAGATTTGGCTAAAAAGATATCAGCATCAATTGAAGGAATGTCAAACACAATCTGTCCTGAAGTATCTAACAAGACATAGAAGGGAAAAAAGCCATCAGTTCCAGATCCCTTATGAGCATTCTGGGCCTTACTTAGGCCAGGTCCACACTATCTGGAAAGTCCACTTAAAATATGCAATGCCAACTACAACAACTGCATAGCTGGAATCCATGCATAACAGATCAATTTTTGGCCATCCCCACAGCAGGAGCATCATCAGGACAAATTCTCCCACTGACCTCCCTTACTCCTCAAGAGTGAAGAGTACCAGGGTCATCAGTAGGACCCTGATCATTCATTCCCACTAGGCATACTAAATTGAATCCTGAAAGATCGTCCTCAATCAACTCAATCCTCCAGTAAATATAGACATAGGTTTAGAAAAGCTATCCTTTAGCCTGTAAGCCAAACACTGGGTTACATCACAAGGCAACCCCATTTCAGTTCCATGCACATTAGAGCTACCTTTTTCAGATGTATCAACTGCTTGGATCCAAAAAGCTGAAACACCATCAACAAAACTGAACTGTATTACCTGTCAGACCAGAGTCTGCAGTTATGCATACGGAAGGCCAAAATACACACAATCCGGGTCTGCATTTTGCTGAAATTTAACAGCACACAACACTGAAAAATTCTTAGACTGCTAGTTGGGTTACCCATTTCCTGATGGGCATATTTCATTAGTGGAAAATTAAGCGTAAAATATTTACCACAACTAATTTTTTCACATTAAGTTAAGATTACAGAGGAGCATCTTGGGTGCTGAACTACTCATACCAGACAATTTTTTTGTAGTAATGGGCAAACTACTCGCACAGCTCGTTGCAGTAGTGCTCAGGCACCGGCTGTATTGGACAAGCGAATGCCTTGTTTAGCCAGTTTCCCAGGACCTACCTTTGCAAACAGGCCCGGCCAAAAGGGTTCAACGTTCACTCCGGCTGCTTTAATGAGCGCATTGATTTTGTCCTCCTGGAAGGAGAAGGAAGGCGGTTAGAGCAGGAACCGAAGCGCCAGGGTCCGACCTACGGTGGGTTCTAGTCTGGACTCGGACTCTGGAAAGAACACGGCCAATCTAGCAAACCTGGGCAGGGTGGAAGCACTGTGAGCCCCGAGGAGACGGAAGCCGGTGAAATGTCTCGCAGAAACCGCTCCTCGCGGCCTGTGAAACGTGGGGCCCTACTCCGCTCGCGAGTGCGTGGGATCCGGAGACGGGCCGCCACGGATGGGGGCGGGGGAAAATCCATGGCCCCCCCCCTGCGCTCGAAACCGAGCGGGCGGGCGCGTGGCGGAACTCACCTCAAGGCCACGCGGGCTGGCACCCAGCCCAGCCCAGCCCCCGGTCGCAGGCCGGGCACCCAGCGGCCGACTCCCGCCCCAGGGCATCGGCCGGGCTGAGTGTCTTCCCCGCGCCCCCCGCCCCCAGACAACGCGACGAACTCCCCCCCCCCTCCACCCACCCACCACCACCACCACCACCACCACCCGGGCTCAGAGGCGCCGTCCCGCCGCCGCCATCTTGCGCACGCGGGGCAGGGCTGGCTCACCGTGACGGTGACCTCGTCGTCGTGCAGGATGAGAGCGGCGTAGATGCAGGCGAGCTCGGAGCTGGAGGCCATGGCTGAAGGGGACGGCAGGCGGCAGGGCGCGGTGCTAGTCGCCGGGATGGAACGGCCTTAGCTTCAGTTGAAGGACCCAGCACCTTGTGCGGCCACAGAGAGAAAAAGGGGGGGGGGTTGTCGGGAAAAGGGTTATGAATCCAGCCTCAGCCAATCGCAGGCCGCAGGGAGATCTCTCAGCCAGTCAGTGATGCCTGTCAGCCAGTCGCGTGGAAGCTCTTGCCCAATCACGAGACTGTATGGGTCAGAGCCCCGCCCCGCGTCTGTCGGATAGTGCCGGACACGCGTGGAAGTACCCCAGTGCAGGCGGACGAGGAACAGCGGGCAGATCTATGCTGCTGCAGCCGCAAGGGGCGCAGGCGCCAAGCGGAGGAATCTCGGCCTGGGTGCTTCAGGGTTGACTGTTGCGATACAGAGAATCCCAGACTCGGTAGCACTGGGCCTCTGGGCTCCCGTTCGCAGCCGTAGCGGGGGGAGGGAAGAGAACCCTTCCCTCCTACTTGGGGGGACCCTTCCCTCCTCCCAAAAGCAAAAAACCCAAAGTGTTCACCCAGCCAAGCAATAAAATGCAAGATGGGGGGTTTTGCTCTAATAACTCCAGTTCTGCCAGACTTACCTAGGGAGGTGATGGAATTTCCATCCCCAGAGGTTTTTAACTCCTGACTTGACAAGGTGCTGGTTGGAATGATTTAGTTGGGATTGAACCTGCTTTGGGTGGAGGGTTTGACTCGACCTCCTGAGGTCTCTTCCAGCCCTCAGATTCTATGATTCTATGACCGCTGACAACCCCCCATTTTTTCCCCCAAGGTGAAAAATATGTGTCTAGGGTTACACTAGCGAGTTTTGAAAGCAAAAACGTGGGACTTTGCTGACAAAACTAGCGGAATGTCCACACACAACATGTTTTGTTGACAGTTTGTCAACAAACCCAAAAATTTTCACCAACAGCATTCTGCCTCTCAGCCATGAGGCATAACTCTGCTGTCGAGCTATGTGGATGGTCGGGGACGGTACCTTCTCTCAACAGACATGGCATCCAGAACAATGGCCAGTCCAGTCTGCTGTGCTTCGGGATGCCTGTTTTATCAAGAGAGCAGCCTGGCAGTCCAGCAGCTCTGTCAACAGAGCACGGCACTCCTCTGATTGGCTTCTGTGTGTGGCCACACTCTAGCTACAGAAGTTCTGTCAAGAAATCTCTTTTGACAGTGATTTCTGTTGATAGATCGCTGTGATGTAGCCATAGCCTGTGTGTACAAAGCACATCTGTTATTGGCTCATGTGAGAGCTCCTTTTGTAATGCTGTAGCTGTGAACTGTGGCTCTAAATGAGAATGCTAGGTTTCACAATGCTCTGGCTGTGCAAATGACCTACAACCTATCCTTAATCAGGATGCCACACTCCAGAAGGCCCTAGGTGAAAGGCCTGTTCTCTCCTACAGACAACCTCCCAACCTTATGAGGATTCTCATCAACCACAGACTATACCACAGGAATACCAATCCTGGAACGTTTCCTGGCAACAAGGCCCGTTGCCAACTTTGTCCACATATCTATTCTGGAGGTACCATCACCAGACCTAACCAGGTTATTCACAGAATCACAGGCACATTCTCATGTTCTTCAACTAACACCATATGTACCATCATGTGCCAACAATGCCCACATGCTTTGTATATTGGACATTGTATATTCAAACTCTCGTGGGGAAAGAATTAATGGGCATAAAACAGACATAAAAACACACCTGAGTCAGAAACCTGTCAGCCACCACTTTAATGAAGTGGGCCATTCTGTTAATGACCTGAAAGTGTGCATTTTACTAAAAAGGAACTTTCACAGCTGTTTGAAAAGAGAGGCTGCTGAACTCCCTTTTATATTCAAATTTGACATATTAACATGCGGTTTGAACCGGGATGGCAATTTTCTAGCTCATTTTAGGGACACTTTTACATACTTTGGTTTATCTAATGCTTGACTGCCCTGCCCTGCCCTGCTCCTTCTGCCCCTCTGCTCTCTGATTTGCTCACCTTGATAATAATTTTTCTGATTTATCAACCTTGATTACTATTTTTGGTTCTCTGTGCCTTAACTATTGAGTCTGTTCTGGTAAGACTATGATCTGAAGAAGTGGGCCTGTCCCACGAAAGCTCACCTAATAAATGATTTTGTTAAAGTGCTACTGGACTGCTTTTTTTGTTTTGATTGTATATAGACTAGTACAGCCATCTCTCTGTTCCGTTTCAACCAGGTGCAGGCTTTGAGCAGCAATTACCTCAAGCAATTCCTAGAAGAACTGACATGCCCCCCTCTCCATCTGCTGAGGGGAAGTGCAGTCACACTGCATTGCTCACTGTCCCAGCCACAGGTGCTGCCTCTGCAGCTCCCATTGGACACGATTCCTGGAAAATGGGAGTTGCAGAGTGAGCATTTTGGACAGGGAGCCTGCTGGCTACCCCTACATATAAGAACTGGAGGGAGGACACAACACTGGTTCCAGGAGCCACACAAAGAAAAAGCAAGCAAGGAGCCTGCCACAGCCCTGCTGTACTGCTGACCGCAGTATTTGCTGGCCAGAGAAGGGCAGAACAAGACCAGTGGCTGGAAGGTGGAATCAGACAAATTCATATTAGAAATAGGGTACAAATATTTCACAGTGAGGATGATTCACCTTTGGAACAAACTACTCAAGCAAGTGAAGGATTCTTCACTTCCAGATTTCTTCCAAAGACGACCAGATGCCTTTCAGGTATGTGCTTGGATCAACTTAGACACTGAGATATACAGGAGAGCTGGGATACGCAGGCATCAGATTTCATGCTCTAATGGTCTCTTCTGGCCTTTTAAAATCTACTAATTAATGAAAAACTGAGTGTAGCATAAGTCGCAGACTGTTCTGCTTTGCTGTGCAACTAACTTCATCCCCAGACTCAGGTATCAGTAAATGAGATGACTCAGGAGAAGGAACTCAAACATCGGAGAGTCTGGCTAGGGTCAGGACACCAGCCTTGCAGGAGATGGGTGGGAGTGTCAGTGATAGCACTGACATCACCAAAAGCCTTTTGCACAACCTCAGCCTCTTGGGGAGAAGTGATGGGGAGATGGTGACCTCATAGAGCGACCCTGACATCAGACAGCTACAACGCAGGGGCAATCACAGAGATTCCAGCTAGTTGAAAGCTGCAAGTGACCCATGCCCCATGTTGGATTGGAAAGCAACCTTCCCCCGCATCCGAGGGGGCTTCTTGCGGGGTCCCAGGAGTGCAGGGAGGCTCGCCATCTGGCCAGTCGGCTGTGTGGCTGCAGGGTCTTTGGTGCTGAGGCTCCTGAGGCTCTAGGCACACTCTCAGCTTCCTGCACAGGGTTTCCGGATCCTTGCAGCTTTAAGAAGCTGGTCCCGTGGACACAGAGCCTCACTGGGACTTGCCAGAGCATCTATGTGCTCCCTGCGGCTGCTACCAGGGTGAACCTGCTGTATCAAAAGAGAGGCCCCGAAGTGTCTACACTGTCCCTGTTTCAAAAATCAATTTCAAAAGGGGCCACTCTTCCTGAAATCAGATGGGAAGAGTGGTTTTGAAATGTGCACCCCTCTCCTCCAAAAACAATTTTGAAAGAGGCAGTTGTGCATGTGAACAGTCTGCGTCCTCTTTCAAAATTGGGCCCCCTTTCAAAATTGCTTTCAAAACACAAGGCTAGTGTAGATACACCCTAAGTATTTAAAATTAAGTGTATCAGTAGATGGATGAAAAGTGGAGTAAGTTATGTTGAATATGTATACAAAGAGGTCCAAAAAAAGAAAAAAAAAAGAAATATGGGAATTATCTAATCTAAAAGAATGTCTGATGATGTATCACTTCTTGGCATTTTGGCTAAGAGGTTAAACATGATCAAAAATCTGACAACTGAGATAGTAATAATAATTGTAATATTAAATTGGACCTGAGATATATGTCCAGCAGCAACAGTCACTTTTCTGATTCAAGTTCAGGCCTTGAGTGCATCTACACGAGGAACTAACTTCGAAGTTAAGTTCGAAGTTAGGCACTACTTCGAACTAGCCTGCAGAGAGTCTACATGTTTTCCCTTACTTCGAAGTTAACTTTGAAGTCCTTACGCCATTCCTGGGAACAGAGTAGTGTCCTACTTTGAGGTTTAACTTCGAAGTAGGGTATCTGTAGACACAACTTCAAAGTTTGAGCCCTTATTTTGAAAAAGATTGTTTCAGTATGTAGAAGTAACTTAACCAATGAAATTGTATTTTGATTAACATAGTATAGATGGGAATATATGGATCATTACGCTGGACCTCAGCACCTAAAGTGGTAATAGGGAACAAAATGGCATAGAAGGCAGATATAAGTGTTGTAAGAAATGCAACTACTGACACAGAAATACCACTGAGTAAACAGTAATTCATAGACTAGTACAAAGAAATTAAAAGGAATGGCACAAGATTTGGAAAATGGAGAAAGAGTAAGATGTTTTTAGTTGTGCCACAGAATTGAGGACTATGACATGCTTCAGGGTCTGGATATGACGAATGAAGTGCTTTTTTTTAAAATACTAACTGGTCACTGTGGCTTAAACAAAAATCTTCTTTCAAATGATTAGACACAAAGGCTATGGTTACACTACTGAGCTTTGCTGACAAAACTGGTGGAACATCCACAAACAAAATGTGTTTTGTTGACAATATGTCGACAACCTTCTGTCTTTCCCAGATGAGGAAGAATGCCCTTTGTCAACAGGTTCTGTCAACAAAAAAGCTATGTGGACACTCTGGGGTGCCTTCTCGTGCCAGACAGGGTGCATAGGACAATGGTCAGCCCTGTCTGCTTTGCTTTCGGGTGCCTGCTTTGTCAAGAGAGCAGCTGGACAGTCCAGCAGCTCAGCTGACAGAATGGAGCATTCTTACAATTGGCTGCACTCTGTTGACAGAAGTTTTGTTGGGAAATCTCTTCTGACAGTGACTTCGGTCAACAGATTGCTGTAGTGTAACTGTAGCCAAAGATGGATTATGTGCACTAGAAGGAAGAAAACATTTAATCACCTTTTAAGGCACTACAAACACAAAAAGCAGTCATTATGCACTTTAAAGACTAACAAAATAATTTATTAGGCTATGTAAGGGTTCTGATACAAAAAGTGAGTGAGGGAAGTTTTTTGAGGAATTTAGATGTGTTAAGGTAAAAATGGTTATATTGTAACTTTGGCAAAACACTGGGGAAATGGAGTATATCAAAAATGTGATGTTACATTATCTGAAAGACACATGACAGACCTAGACAATATAAATTGCTAAGTACAGAATGCTCATATTTGGTCATGGGTACAGAATATTTAGTTACATCTTCTTTTCCATAAAAAAGGGAGAGAGCATGAAAAGAAAAAATGGATAGGGCTGCATGGAGGACAGGAAGCTTGCAGTCTTCTTCATTAGCATATGTGCAACATGAGCAGGATTGATTACAGAATTTGGTCCGCTGGTTAGATCACTTTTTGGGACAAGCCTATGGGGAGATAGGAGAGTCAAGGAAAATTCCCTGAAGAACCCCCCTGGGATCCTCTTCTAAATACGGAAGTATAGTAAGAGGCCAGAGGAAACAAGAAACAGCCCCTGGGGTAGAGCAGCGTCTGGTGGAAAGCTCAAAAAAGAGGCTAAGATCTGGACTTCCAGGAAGTGTTCTTTTAATGAGCCAAGCAGGGAAAATGAAACTGAAGAAGGATGAACAATCAAGCCTGGGGAAGGTAGAAATTGGTGAAAGTTGTTCCTGTTTGGGATTTTGTTGTGGGACTCTGGGGGAGAATCCAGTGAGTCCAGCCCCTGAAAGAAGGATGATCTTAGAGAGGGTATGTGGAGGCCGTGCTGACACGTTCATGCAGTCAAATGCCCACGGATGTAGCAGGGTGGGTCTGTATGTAGATAGATATTGCCAGGCCATCTGGCTCGGTACAGAGACACTGGACTGGAACCCAAAGAAGTGGGTATGAAAGTGTTCCTCATGTAAGGGGATAAGGACAAAGCCCAGAGCTGACGTTCTTGTGATGACATTTGCATTTTTATTTGTTGGACTCTGTTGCATCCAGCAGAGATGGAGTTAAATTGTGACCTGAATGGAGGTCTGAATTACAGGAAGAAATGAGTAACCAGAGTGCTCTTGGCAGGGCATTCCAGTTGGGATGGGAGGTGCTACACCACATCTGGTCACAAAGGGCTCCAGCCCGTGAGTCTATTCTTTCAAATAGCCAGTTTCTCCAATACGCTGAATATTAGAACCAGGACATGCACCAGGCTAAGAACTAACATGAAATTTCATCTCAGAATAGTTAACAGCTTGAACTTAGTTACTATTGCTTTAAAGCTGTATATGTCATATCCTGTTCTGTCCTAATGTTCTATTTTAGGATTTAGTCTCTTTATTACATGTACAATATACATTTACATACAGAAACAA